>NC_080081.1:58056956-58722239 GCF_949987535.1 Balaenoptera acutorostrata
AGGATTTGGCAGCGTGGTTTATGGAAGAGACAACTTTAAACAGCAAACGATAAAGAAGGGTTGTCACTCTGCATGTACAGGAAAACTCTGTGGGCTCAATCTAAGAAGTGGATTCGTGCTCTGACTCTGGAGCGAGCAGCGCCAGGGCTGAAGGGAGGTTTCATGCCCAGAAACACGAATTCAAGTTTTGTAATAGCACGCAGGTTTCTTCTAATGTCTAACCTTTGGATGCTGTAATGTGGCTCTTTCCTGACCTGCTATGTTCTTGCTGATGGTAGCGACCTTCAGGGATCATCTCCGTAGTACCTCCTTGCTTACTTACAAACTTCCATGGACACCAACTTGCTTCTGTGATTCTTGTAAAAAATAGATAAGCCATATGACGATTAGCAACTCATGGTTCTTTAGAGATCAGCAATGTGGAAATATTATCTATCGTTTTTATCATTTGAGTCCTAAGAGGCATCTGAGAATCTATAATACGCTACACTAAATGTAACACAAGAGCAGTTAGTCTTTCAAGGAGATATCTGCTTATCAACTCTCCAGAGAGGCTGTGGGAAAGGCTATCTGTTTTGGATTATTCCCTTTTCCAGACAAGCAAAGTTTTGTATGCCCACAATAGCTCACCTCTTTGGGCTCGAGTCATTCTGTAGATTCTTCCCTGCTCCTAGCATATCCTCTTCTCACTGAGCCACTCTCTTCATGCCTTTAAATGTTAACATTTAAATCATGTCCTCAAGCTTTCGGCCTCCTGGTAGACTTTTCAGAAAACCCCTCTCTAAACTCTTCACTTTGGTTGGCTCAGCCAGCACTGGTTTGAAGCCCTAATAAGCTGTATCTGTGATTTCTGTTTATTATTTGCACACTGTCATGTCTTTGCATTTAAGTTAGACTTTGTGTCTGTCCCAGGTGGGCAAGGAAGGTCTTTGATTTTGCCATGATCTTGAGACGCATGTTCTGCACATCGCAGATGATGTTAATGGGGTCTAACTGATCAACGAAATGGGGGGGCAGGTTGAACCTGGCAGAGAGGAAATGAGACATGAAGCCCTGAGGGTGGCTGAAGAAAAGGCAGAGTTATCCCAATGGACAATGTTCCATTGAAAGGTTCCTGTTGAAATATAATAGAGAACAGCAGGAATTCAATGCACCGGCATTCACCATCTGATGGATATTTGGTTGTTTCCTGCTTGGGTCTCTCAGTCCAGCTCCTGGAAGACATATGCCCTGCAGACTGCAAGTTCCAATTAGCGGGGAATTACATCTTTAAAAAATACAGTTTCCAGAAATATAACATAACTAAATAAAATCTAGTACTGAAGGCAGGAAGAAACACCCGTCTCCTAATGCTTAGCTGGAATAGCTTTTCCTCCAGCACATGGGACACATTTTGTTCAGTTCCTTCATTGAAGACAGATTGGAAAAATGAGAAGCAGTTGAGTTTGGGAAATTAATTATTGTATCTTTGTGTCAAATGTGGTAATGCTTTAAATGTAGAATTAGATGGACATCATATGGGGACCAGGAGCTGAGAGGCACCATAAGATAAATGAAGAAAACAAAAGCAAAATATTTTTGAGTCAGTCATTTAATCGTCCCCCGGACAAAAGATAACCTTGTGTTATAAGCGTTCAGGTTATAGAGTGAAAGATGCGTTTTACACTCTCATGGAAAGGCATAATCTGTAAGGGCATAATCTGACCCAGGTGTAACCCAATCTGTGAATTAAAAAAGTGCTTTATAACAGAATTTAATTGTACTTGTCGGAATTTTGCCCCTCATTCCAGTTGTGGGATTTAATTAATCATTACCCAGAGGTCAGTCACCTCAAGGCAAATGCCATAAAAGCACAAAAAAATTATCTTAATGCGGGTTAGGATTAGATGCAGGCAGTTTCCATTTTATTACTATTATCAATTGTTTAAAGAGCTTTGCTGAATGATCTCATTGTACATGTGCCTTGAGGCTTTCTAGAGCAATTTGGAAAATACATTATAGAACAAACCACAAGATTATTAAAATGACTTTAAACAGTATGAGTCCATTTTCCAAAGGAGGTTATAATACTCATATTTACTCATATTTCGTCTCCTTATATAATTATTCTCACTCCATATTTCGAGAATAAAATTTATAAGAATGTGTCCTCATCTAATTATCCCACCCCCCTCTTTACTCTTTTATTTCTGTTCTTTTTATTCTATGAAGCAACTTTCTGGCTTCTAGCAAGAGCTCACAGGGAGATCTAAGAACAAAAGGCTGAGTGATCTAGATGAAAATACCAGAATCCCTCCTTCATGTGCTTTCCTTTCAATATATCTAATTTTTTCCCCATCAAGGAATACCTTTTGAACAAAATAAAGTGGGTTTGTCCTTGCCACTGTTGGCAAAGGATTAAATACGTGGTTTCTTCCTGCTGCTCTTTTATTGCCTGTTTCTGCCCCTGTGTTCCCTGAAGTGTTAGAAGTTGGGCTAGAACCTCTGTTAACTGCCACTGAGAAAGATTAAAAGGAGGGTGGAGTAAGGAACAGGTGCCCCAAGGACATCTGCTAGTGATTCCAACTTACTGTGATCCCAGGGAGCTAGAGCAGCAGATTTGATGTGATTTGCCTGAAGAGGTTGCCTCTTGGTAACCTGTTTCAGACCAGACATACCAAAGTATTAAACATGAAACTTGAAAGAAAAGGACATTCTAAATAAAGACCACCTTTTCATCACTTCATCAATATATTTTCTTCTTCTTTTCTAATTCATCTTTTTTGTTTCTCTCCCATATTAATTATCATAGGTATATTTCAAATCAAGATCTCTATCACAATCCCTCTTTTATACCTAGATAAAATGTTGGATGTGGAAGGATGATTTGTCATAAAAATATGAAATAACTTGCCTGTCTACATTGCTAAGATAGAAAGAGTGCTGGATTCCATCTTCAAGTGTTCAAGTTACAGGGATGCTATTAACTACTGCAAATAACCACACCGTGCTGTAAAGTAGTATAATATGATACTTTAAATCTCTTTCTATTTCACAAAGACTGGGTGAGGCTGAAGTGAGATAGATATTGCATAAAACTTAAAATGTAAAATACATACTACAGAAATATAAAGTCTAGTGTATGGTAAAGAGCAGTGTCATAACTTGATCTTGTCTTTTGTTCCTTGTTTGTTTTTTTATTTGTTTCTTGCATTATGCCAAGCAAATAATAATAGCCAATATTTATGTTTCAAGCACTGTGCTAAGTGGTTTGCATATATTATTTGTTTACATAATTATTGGGTACTATTACCATCTCCACTTTACATACGAGGAAACGAAGGCACAGAGAGGAAAAGCAAGTTGCCCAAGGACACACAGCTGGTAATGGGGATCTGTAGTAGGTTGAATTTTGTCCCTCAAAAAGATATGTCCAAGTCCTATCCCTTGGTACTTGCGCAAGTGACGTTATTTGAAAAAGAGTCTTCCTATATGTAATCAAATGGACGATCTTGAGATGAGGTAATCCTGGATTAGGATGGGCCCTGCATGTAATGTGAGTGTCCTTATAAGAGACAGATGGACACACAGACTCAGAGGGAAAACAACCATGTGAAGATGGAGGCATGGATTGGAGAAATGCTGCCACAGGCCTGGAGATGTCTGGGGCCACCAGAAACTAGGAAGAGACAAGGAAAGATTCTTCCCTAAAGCCTTTAGAGGGAGTATGGCCCCGCGGACAGCTTGATTTAGGGACTTGAAGTGTTGAGAACTGTGAGAAAGTACATTTCTGTCATCTTAAGCCACCCAGTTTGTGGTAATATGTTACAGCAGCTGTAGGAAACCACTATAAGGCCCCAGGATTCAAAGAGAGGGAGTCTGACTCCAGAACGTAAACACTTGGCTGTTTTCTTTTCATTTACTGTTTTATTTGAAGTACAAGTAAATTTGGGAGAGAAGGATATCATCAACTGAATGTGGTGTGATTGTTTCGGCGAAATGAAATGGTTAACTTGTGGGAGTGCTCTTACACAAGCTAAGACATCAAAATCATTGTTCTGTGGGCATGGGGCTGTTGGAACTCTAAGTTTTTCAAAATATTTGGTCCAGAAGTGGTACAATAATTTAGTTTTAAAAGATTAAAAAATTAAAAATCCTTTCAGAAAGAGAAAATAGTACATTAACACTCAGCAAAGATAAACAAACTCACTAACAAGTAAACCCAATAAGAGCAGAACACAGAACATGCTAGCTGATGAGCTGAGATCTGTGCTATTATTATCAATAACAATGACAATGTCAGTTTGGGATCAATACGTATTGTCTTGTGTACTTAGAGAAAAAAACCAATTTCTTAGAGATATTGGGTTTCTTGGGCCAGACTAAAATGTCTCTGAACAATCTAGCATTTCCTAGCCTGGCTAATATATTTTACTCATGAATAAATTTATGTTCCATAAAATATTCTCTCCACTTCCACCGATTTATAAATACACCATTCAAAAGCTGTTATAAATATAATTCTTTGGCGGTTGAGAAAAGCTCTGGTCAAGGCTGCCTCCTCTCTTGCCTGGGCTCTTGGACATCAGCTTTGCATGATGACAGCTCAGCTAGATGACTCAGGAGCCACGCTCATCCTTCGCCTTCCTCTGAGAGACATGGAGGACCAATGAGCCTCGGGAAAAGAGGAAGCGAGCGCCACAGCCAGGATGCCAGCCCATCTCTGGAAGCATCAGGAGCAGCTACTAAGCTTTGTCTTTTTATGTTCAGTAAAAGTTAAGTCTGCCTGAGCTAATTCCCTAACTCCATCCCTGAGGTCTCTCCTAAGCTCTAATTCCATGTTTATGACAGTTTTTTACAACCCTCCCCTTGGTTTTCTGTCTAGTCCATCAGATTCAAATGTCCTTATTGTGGCCCTTCTTTCCCCCTCCCAATCCGATCTCAACCTGGGGCTTCTCTGAGTTACTCATGCTGTTAAGGGCAACACCATTCTCCCTGGAATCAAGCTTTGCCATCATCTTTCATCCCGATCCCCCATTATCTGTGCTTCCAATCATTTAGCAAGGGCTGTTAAGTATACTCCATAAATGTCTTTCACATCGAAACTGTCCTCTCCATTCCCACTGTCATTACCTTGCCAAGGTCAAGTTATGACATTTCTTTTATCGCATTTCCACAGCTTGCAAAACCAGTTCTCCCCTCTCTGCATGCCTGAATTTTATCCCACACAAGCCCCTCTCAGATTCTACTTCTTCCAGGATTCCAGCACTCCCACCTGAAATAGAGGTAAAGTACTGTGTACCAAAAACACAGAGAAAAAAAGACCCCCTTTTCAAGGTTTTACAAGAGCGAGGAGGTAGATAAGTAAACAGCCAACCAAATCTGGGGCTATATGAAATTAGGGTACTTGATTTGGATGGAAACAAGATCAGGGCTCCAAAACGGGCAGATATTCAACTGGTTCATACGGTGCGTGTGTACCGGTTTGTGAACTACTGAAGTAGTTTTGTCTTGGTTGTTAAGTAGCTGCTCTGATGCCCCGGCTGCCTGGGCCCAGTTCTGGTATCGCCCCAGGATCCAGCCAGGCAGAAAGTCTCCAGTATCTGCGCCAAAGCTCTGGCCCACATCTGTTCCGGTTTGTCAGACCTTGACGTCTTATTTATTAAATATTTTAAGTATCTCCATGGCCTGTCTCACTAACTACAGGTGAAAGCTTGGGATTGACAGAGATGGTGAGGGAAAGAATCAAACCCACTTGGCCAGGGCATCACCCAACTCTTCCCAACTTGGTTACTCTTCCAGGGTTGCCACTGTCATCTGGAGTCAGAGCTCTGAGATCACAGAAAACCCATCTTGTGTCTTTTTCCCTTAGGATGTTTCTCATCTTCATAATTTCCCATTATTCTGCTATTTTCAACATTTCTGCATTTCTTCTTCTTTCTTATGCATTCAGGACCCTGCTCTAGGCTTCACATTTTTGGATGTATGATCGACAAACGCAGCGAAGTATTTGAATCTTACAGATTTCACCTGTGACTTAATTATGTCTTTAGCAGGAAGGCACTCACCCACAGATGCCCCTTTCCTTCTAGAAAGGAGAATCTCTCTCTGATGACATGTCTTGCCCCAATTATTGCCCTTCCTCCTCTGTGTCCTCTCTGCCAACGCTGGACTCTTCACATCCAAGTAAATCAAGAGACCTCGCTGGAATCACTAAAAGAGTTACTGTTTGACTTGACAGTCTCACTATTGTCCGCCGAAATTTTACCAGTAAGTTCAAGTGACAGCTGGGGAACATAGCAGAGAAAAGGTTTCCATTATCAGAGGCCTTAGTGAGATGTGCTCATGATCAAGGTTCAGAGGGGCTGGAAACTCAAAGAGGCTGAGTCTCAGGGAGGTCAAACATCAACTGACTCTCAGCACATTGTCAATGCTAGGGGCTTGCCAGGTTTCTTGTATAAAATGCTGCTGTTTTCTCTGAAGCAGTTTATGTGCTCAGTGGTAAAGCTAAGGTGTGCTCACAGTTTGTTCGTGCCTTATTTTGGGACCAGGGCTTAACCTGCAGAGGCCTGGATTAATAGTCCTTTCACTGGGTAAAGCTCTAGGTGTCTTGCAGGTTGGACCAGTTCCTGGCCCCTCGGCTGACTTGTGGCCTCTAGTAACAGCTCCGCTGGTCATTATTTCCCACTGGCTTCTCCCCTTCCCCTGCCTAATTCTGGAATGAGAATGCAGGGCTGGTACCACTGTCCTCTAGCCTATTGGTACCCTGTCCTTTTCCAGAACATTTTCTGATAGGCAACAACAAACACAACAAAACAATTGCAGCATCAAAACTCAAGGAAGCATAGGATAAAATGACGTATCTGTTGTGTAATCAATACCTAGCTCTTAAGGGTGTTGCAAATTGAGCTCCTATCCTATTTTCATCTTATTTTTGAAGCCCTCGTGCTCCAATCTGTATTCTTCTTGTTCTGCCCCCTCCTTGAGATTGGAGCTTAAGCTCCCAGTTCTGACAGGTAGCTCTCCCAGAGATGTTTCTCTTACATAATCTATCATCTATCATCTATCTATCTATTTATCATCTATCTTTCTATCTATCATTGATCTTCTCTATCTATTTTTATCCTTTGCTTATCTTCAGAATTCTCTCATAGATCTCTTAGCACTATGCCTTACTTTACTTCGGCATAACTGGTGTTTATTACAAATAAATCACCAACATTTTTATGATAGTAGGATCATCTCTTCCCCTTTATTTGCAATTAAAGCTAAAAGTAGCACCCAATATATTAAATAGCTCTAGCAGAATAGCTTGCTTTCACATCATTTGGTCAAAACTACTCTCCTTGAGTGAGGTAATCATGGTGGATTTTTGTAGATCACCTATTTGTTGTTGCTGTTTCTTTGAAGCAATTTTGTTCTTGATCTTTTGATATCAAAACACTTTATTTAATAATTTGACCTATCCTAATATATTTAAAACACTTCTTTTCTGGAATTTTTTCCTGAATTAAAGGTTCCCTGAATATAATTGACATATAACTTTATATTAGTTTCAGGTGTACAACATATTTGATTCAATATTTGTATACATTGCACAATAAGTCTAGTTAATATCCATCACTGTACATAGTTATAAATTTTTTTCTTGTGATGAAAACTTTTAAGACCTACTCTCTCAGTAACTTTCAGATATGCAATGCAATATTATTAACTACGGTCACCATGCTGTACATTGCATTCCCATGACTTACTTATTTTGTAACTGGAAGTTTGTACATTTGATCCCTTTCACCTATTTTGCCCATAATCTGTATTTTAAAAATTCCAAAACAGAGTGGGTTTGAACTGACTGTTTCACCCCTGCACAGGTGTCTCTTTGCCTGACACTTATCCCGTATGTCTCAGCCTGAGTCAAACTAGAAACTTCAGCGTTATTCCCAACTACTCCCTTTCTCTTTAACCCACTACATTCCGTTTGTGGCCAGTATTGCAGATTTTGCTTATATCTCCACATAGGTCCCCTTTTTCCACGTCCACTGGTCCTGCCTTGGTCCAGGTCCTCATCACGGTTCACCTGCACGAGTCACCTTCTGTTGGCACCATTGCAACCGGTCGGTCTGATCACCCAACTCCACTCCTTTCTCCTCCCTGCTCTGGCTGTGTTCATTTATCATTATTCTGTGCCTTTACTTCCTGCTGTTTTCTCTGCCCTCAAAGCACTTCTCAGCTGGGAACATCCCAGTTCAAAATTGCTTTAAATCCTTTTTGGCACGTGGTAAAATATGAAAACAAAATAAAACAAACAGCACAAACAACCCAAGAACAAAAGTCTACCGGTTCTTTAGAATTGGGTTCCAAGGCTGTGTTCTCAGAGCCCTTCCTGATCCCCCTCAGCAGGGCAGGCAGTGTCTTCCTGGTGTCCCCACTGGACTGTGGTCACGGGGTTAGAAGTTGGTCGACTCTGGAGGTCAGGGACCATGTCTTACCCACCCTTCTTTCCTTCTTTTCCAATTAGTGTTTCACAAGCCCACGTTGGATGGGTCCTGCTGCACCCGGGGTGGGCTCCATTTGACTCTGCAGCCCCTCCCTGCGCTCCTGAGGTTCCCCCTGAAACTCAGTGCCTGGAAGAGAGAAGTATTTTTCCTCTGTGAGCCCCAGGTTCTTCCTCACTGGCTTCAAGCCATGCACTTTCTGTTGCCATCTTCTTTCTTCACTGAAAATGATCATGATTCTTGACTAAAACACCGGTGTTTTCTCCAGAATCTGGACTGTGTCTGATATGAGTATAGGTTCTTGCTCTCTGTCTGGTATTGTGATTTGTAAACTTTCTGGGGGAGCTTGTCAAAAATGCAGATTTCTTTGGCTTGTTCCCCCAACGTTGTGATTAATACCCCAGCAAACTGTAATATATGTTTTCCCATTCATGTCTGGGTTCAAGAAAGGGCTTCCTTTGCTTCACCAGAAAACCCACATCATTAGTTCTGCTCTGGTTGGCAATGCTAACCCCCAAATTAATCCACTGGCCAGGGTGATATGTGGAATACAGCCCCCCATGCTATTGATTGTCTGCATGAGTCAGAGCAAAGAGCTTAACATCTTTAACCAAACTGACAGACTTTAATTTAGTTTTGTGATCCATAAGCCCCAGTTTTGCAGACAAGAGTGGGAGGTGTTTGAAGCCAAAGGAGTTGAAAAAGGAGCAAGGTTTTCAGAAGAGAATCATTGGTGTTCATTGTTATTCACTATGCCTTCTCATTCATCTTTATGTCTAACCACTAGCAGATATTTGCTACATGGTTAAATCTCATTATGTGTTTGTCGAGTGAATGGATAAATAAGTGAATATATCTTTATTGTAAGTACTTGAGATGTGTTGTAGTAAATTCATCTGGTCCTCTAGTGTTTCATTTACTTTAAATTCCATAAGGTTTTGTGTTGATGTATTCTGTCCCATGCTGAACATCTTTATGGTTATATAATCACAATCCTCTCCATGTAGTCTAATGTTCTAGAAAAATCAAAACATTAAAATAGTCCATCACAGAGCGACACAAAATTGAAGGCAAAAATGTCAAAGGTAACAATGATAAGACTCCCACATTAAGAATAATATTATCATTTGAATTGGCCATTAGTGCTATGCTTTTGTTATTAATGTTACTGTTTTCAATTTTAAACATGCAGAATACTGATTTAACACAGCTTGTTGCAAAACACCAACATCAAATTTATGTTTGCTGCAAAATACCCCATCTCTTAAACTAAATCTGCTTTCTTAGATTTTGAAATTGATATTGAATTAGGGAGAAATTACTTTTAACCCTCAGATTGCCACCTATAGCCTGTGGCCATTTGATGGTATCAGTTATATACTGCTGCTTAATAATCCACTCTAAAATTCACTCGCTTAAAACAGCAATAATTTATTTTGATCATGAATCTGCAATCTGTCAGGGCTCAGCAGGGACAACTCGTTTGCTCAGTTGGGGGTCAGTTGGGGTAGCTTGACCAGGTTCATGTGCTGCTTGGACTTCTTGATAGCACGGTGGTTGGTTCTCAAATGTGAGAATCCAAAGAGAGAGGAAATGAAAACCCAGTGTCTTTAAGACCAGTGTATGAAAACTAGAATAGTGTCTTTACCTCTGAATTCTATTAGTCAAGCAGTCATAAAGCCCAGATTTATGGAAAGGACACACTTATGGCAATGCTTATAAATGTCACAGTGACCTCAGTCTCAGCTCTTGCCCATATAAATGAAGTTCCACTGAAATATTGAATTGTTATAACATCAATTTTTTAAGACTATCAGAACTACTTCAACTTCTTAGAATATTAGACATCTCACTTTGATTCCAGAAATCTGGCTCCAATTCTTTGATGACACATTTCCTAAGATGCACAGATTCCCCTTGGAACCTGTGTTAACTAACTCTCGTAGGTCAAGGTGGCCCTGGTCACTGCACTCAGATGGACTTTAGCTCCTAGCTATGGTATCCTTCCCTGCAGCTAGAGAAGTGAGAGGTGAGCTTGCTGAAAGACCTGTCAGCCAAGTGATGCCTATTCTTCTTGTGTGAAAAGTGGCCCCTAGCTTGGAACACTTCAATTCTTGCCAGAAAATTGTCCAAAACAATTCAAATGTGAACTCTTTACAGTACCTCTTTGCTTGAGTTAGTTGGAGGTGTGGCTTAAACACAAAGTGAACACATAAAACAGCTTCCTGAGAAAACAGAGATGCTATTCAGTGCATCCCCAGGAAACACAACTCTTTTTGAATGGTTGGATCTCCTCCTGAGAAAAGACACAATCAGAGATCACACAATCTATGTTCCCCTGCCAGGGAATTATGCCAAGTAGGGAGTACATGGGGGTGGGGTGTGTGTGGACATGGGGAGTGTGGACATGGGGGTGGGAGAGAATGGGGTGGATTTCTCTGTAATAACCAGAAAAGTTTAACATGTCTCCCTGGTATGTGCATATTCATCTACAACACAAGGCTGTACAATGGATTTGGGAAATCCTCTCTGGGGACCCAGCATGATCTAGGATATAACAGAAAGAAATGTACCTTTTAATTTTACTCTTCTTGCTGTTTCTCTGCTGCTAAGATGACTGCTGAAGGCTTCCTCATGAAATGACAGAAAGCAGTGCTAGTCAATGTGTTTGTTTAGTACATGGCGTCCAGTCCCTTGAAGTACTTGGGGTCCTAGAGGGAGGCAGAAAGGGGGATGAAGAACAGTGGATATTGTCACTGGCCTTCGTCTACTCCAAGACTTACATGACTTGGGAGGCGTAAAACCCTGGAGACTCTCCTTTTCCTAAAGGGAACCTTCATTTGTCAAAGATGTAACATAGTATTCTGGACATTGCGTAGGAAGTTTTTTAATGTGTAAGCGCAGGGTGGCACTCTCAGTATTTGCAAAATGCCATTCCCCCAGATTTGGCCAAGATCAGGTAATGCAGATTTTTATCTCCTACCTACCCTTTTCTCATGGTTTGACACTCCCCTGGGATGTTCTATTCTTTGAGCACAAATTTATGCCAACATTAGCAGAAAAAAACCTGTTTGCTTCCTTGTGTGATGGTGGAAGAACGTCAGGCAGAACACGACTTGGTTATATTTCCCTTTCAAGAAAGACCCACAGTGAATTTGTCAAGGGAACTGGCAAGAAATCCAGGTTGAGATGATTGTTAATTGGCTTTTAATTAATAATTCTGAAAAACCTATATTTATGAACAACTGGTTCTTGGAGTCATACCAAGTTTATTCAAAAACAAGAAGCAAATATTCTTATTACCTTTGAAATATATTGTTCCTGTATCTTCAAACTTGAATATGCTTTGAAGCTACCTCCAAAGAATTCTCACATAAATAAATTTATTGTGTTTCTTTTTAACCTTACACATTTCTTGTGCTAATGCAGTCCTATTTTAATCTGCTGTTAATCTTTTAAATGTCAGATTTCAAAATGCAGCCTATAAAGAAGAGCTACGCAGTTCATTATTATTATTATTATTTTTACAAGCTAAGAATGTAATCTGCCTACAATACCTGCTGTCTTGGTGACTGGGTTTTCTTTTTCTCTGTGTTCAGTGTGGACCCGTAAGGTGCAGGAGTTGCATCTTCAGTTCAGTTGGGCAGAGAAGGCCGTTTCTCTGCCACTGGGACATAAAATTCTACATTTTATTTATCTTGTTTCTTGTTTCAAATATCTGTCCTATGCTTCCAAGTTTTAGACTTATTTTTCAATTTTCTCTAGAAGACACTCACAATTTTGTTTTCCAAATCTTCTTTTATATTTTATCTATAACATGGAATGAGAGTACCATCTTCTTCATGGCTAGTCTCTCCATGTCCTTCTCTTTCTTTTCTTTTTCCTGATTGTCTTGTGTTTACTTTTACTGACTTCCTAAACTGGATTATCCAGGCTATCCCCTTTATTTATGAATCCTGAGGTAGTGTTCTCTTGCCCTCTATCAGTGGGGAGCTGTAGAGTGGATGAGTGACTTGTAGACATGGAACTGGAATGCAGTTCTATACATATATTAAAAAGTGGGGCTTCTCTGGTGGCGCAGTGGTTGAGAATCTGCCTGCCAATGCAGGGGACACGGGTTCGAGCCCTGGTCTGGGAGGATCCCACATGCCGCAGAGCAACTGGGCCCGTGAGCCACAACTACTGAGCCTGCGCGTCTGGAGCCTGTGCTCCGCAACAAGAGAGGCCGCGATAATGAGAGGCCCGCGCACCGCGATGAAGAGTGGCCCCCGCTTGCCGCAAATGGAGAAAGCCCTTGCACAGAAACGAAGACCCAACACAGCCATAAATAAATAAATAAATAAATAAAATTAAAAAAAAAAAAGTGTACTGACAGGATTAGAAGATGTGGGATAAACTGAGTTAAACCACAGGAGCTATTTATCAGACAAATGTGAATTATTTCCAGGAAATTTGCTTGTAATGTCTGTAGAGAGAGGGGATGCTGAGGTTAAGGGCCCAATGATGAAGATGCCAGATGAACACCTACAAAGGCTGAAAGAAAAGGACTGCATCTCTATGGTTATGAAAATCTAGAGGGGAAAAGACTAGTCATCAAAGAAAGAAGGAACTTGAACTGGGGTGGAGGGCAGGGGTGAGTTTAGGTCACAGGGTTCCAATCGTAAAACCCAGAAGATGGAGCAAATTGGTATCAATGATACAGAAAGGGATTAACATTAGACTCAAACTAAGGAGAGTGTATCTGATGTCCCACAGATATACTCCGGAACAGGGGAGTATCTCCAGAACAGGGGCAAGAAGCAGTTTGAAAATGGAAAAAGCCAAACTTGGGTGTGTGTCCTGCAGACTTAGCAACTGGCTGAATACCTACGATTTAGGCCTTGGGTAGAGTTCATCACCTGAAATAGCAAGGCCTCCAAGACAGAGTAGAGTAATAAAGTACAGGGATTGATGTTTGAAGATGAGTTTTGAGCCCTGACTATATGTTCTTAACACCTGGGTGGTCTCTGCGGAAAAGAGAATTTGGGAGCTCAGTGTTTCAAAGGGTCCTAGGCAGATACTTTTCATTATTCTTCTTTAATTTCTTCTTCATTTTGCTGCATCTATAATCTGAGTCACCTAGAGTAATTAGAGGAATTCCTGAATCTTTCTCCTTTATTCTGTCTCCCACTCGTCAGGAATGGGGACATTGTAAAGATGAAATGAGACGCGGTATTTAGAAGCACTATATGAGCAGAGGAGCATAAGGGTTGGCAGTGGCCCACCTAAATTGGGGTTGGTTTTCTCTTTTTTTTAATGATTATGCATGGGGCCTAACCACCTTGGTTAGACCAGGTGCTATTACTGTTTACACTAATCCATTCTGTACAATGTTTGACCAGTTTTTTAAAAAATATATTTATTTATTTATGGCTGTGTTGGGTCTTCATTTCTGTGCAAGGGCTTTCTCTAGTTGCGGCAAGCGGGGGCCACTCTTCATTGAGGTGCGCGGGCCTCTCACTATCGCGGCCTCTCTTATTGCGGAGCACAGGCTCCAGACACGCAGGCTCAGTAATTGTGGCTCACGGGCCCACTTGCTCCGTGGCATGTGGGATCTTCCCAGACCAGGGCTCGAACCCGTGTCCCCTGCATTGGCAGGCAGATTCTCAACCACTGCGCCACCAGGGAAGCCCCGGGGTTGGTTTTCTAGGATGCTCTGACACCCTTAGTTCTCACCCTCAGAGTGTAGCATCCTAAGGTTTTTAGATGATATGTTTTTCAACAAACATTTATTAAGCCTGCACTAAGTATTTGTATCTGGTGTAAACAATGGAGCTACCAGATGAAGACCTGGGGCTGCTACCTAGGTCTGCAGGGGAGGCCGGGGGCAGCCAGGCTTATAAAGCCTAAAGTTTATGTGATTTGCAGGGCTCTCTCTAAGAAAAAAAAAAATACCAACTTACAAATATAAATTGAAGTATAAAAGAGAAATTTTATTTATTTAGAGTGAGAAAAAAGTCCAGCAAATTTAAATTTTAAAAATCAGACAAATAACACAAATATCATAAAATCCAAGTGGGAAAAAAGACATAGTATTTTTATTAACTAACTCCATAGCAAACTTCTATTACTTTTTTCCCTGTATTTTTTGACCGTATACTCTTTGATCTCCTCTTCATATGACAGTGATTTTTTACAATTATTTTGCATAGAAAGACAGAAATGTAATTCAGTCTTTCCTGTAACTCAGTCCAGTGAAATTTATTTTTTATTATTGATCTTTTTGGCTAGGTGTGATTAAAGGCTGAATCACTCACTTAACAATTTTATATATCGAAAGACTGGAAGACAGTTTGGTACATCTCGTTTCACTTAACTGCCCTCATGGTCTGTGCCCAGCATGGCAGGCTGCTCTTGTTATGGTGCAGCCTCTGGCCTCGCTCCTGAGTGTCATGTTACAGGGTGAGTAACAGGGTGAGTCAGCCCTGTGAGAAGGAGTATTCCTGGAAGCCATTCCTACACTGTCACAGCTAGTGTCACTTAACTATGCATGGAAGTGTTTATGAACCACATAAATACACCTGATTAAATCCAAATAAATGTCTCTCTAGCTCAACTCTCTCCAGACTGGATCTCCCAAATGTCCTCAGCCTTTCCAAGCTACCCAACATGAGGAGACATATGTAAATTGGGGTGGGGCAGTCAGAGTGGGAAAGAGACAGTGGACTTAACTCATTACAGTTAAAATAGATTATATCTGCAAATTTTACAAAGATCTATGACCTCATGAACGCATGAGGCCCAGGGCCTTTGCGAATGAAGTGCCCTGATGCTTGAGTTTTATTAACCTCCATGTAAATCCACCTGTGGGGAGGCAGGTAGGTGACCTGAGTGAGTGAACAAAGACGTCACAGTGGTATCGAACTTGGAGCCAAGTCTTGAAAGATAAGGAGACGTTTTTCAGCAGGTCAGTGGGAATGGCCAGGCCTCGTGGGAGGTGCCAGTCAAAGAGACAAAGAAGGAATGGTAAGAGTGAAAGAAGGAGAATCAGATGAGAACAGTGCCTTTGGAGAGTTTTAGAGCAAATTTCAATAAGGGATGGTTAAGTGCGGTGCCAAGTCCAAGCAGTGAGAACCTAAAGGGGCCTATTTGATTCGGCAGCTAGGAAGCCACGTGGTGACCTTCGCCACCCCCATCTCAGTGCTGTAGTGGGCGTCAAGGCTGACTTCCACGGGCCGAGGAGGGAATGGACCACAAGGAAGCTGACATTTTGATTCTCTTCCTGGAAAGAGAAGTGTGCCTGGGAAAGGAAGAAGAGGCAGAGTGCTGTACCTTTAAGAAAGCATCGGGATGAGGGACTCATTAGTACTGTTTTTTTATTAAAGAGGAGCATGACCAAGCATGTTAAGGATGCCCCGTAAGGGCAGTTGGTAAAGACAGAGAAGTCGCCCTGGTCTGAGCAGAGGGCATGTGGGCCCCATCTGCTCGTAATGTTGCCCACCTGCTTCTCACGACTTGAAAGTTCTCTAGGATGGCTTACTAACACCAACGAGCTGAGCAAGTGTGCAGGTCCTCAGAACAGTCTCTATGTGCTCATCCCAACATCCCAGATGGTGGCCGCAGCTCAGCCCTGCCCTCTCATCCCACATATTGAAAGTACTGAGTTCACATTCGGTTCTCCTCCAGTTTCTCATCTTCTCATCTCACCCTTTCTCCCAACCCTCTGCCCCTGTCCTGTATCTCTCTCCACCCCCTTTCTTTTCCTTTTCTGATATGGAATATTTTTCATGCCATTACTATTCTTAGAGATATAACTCTTAAATGGCTGCATAATATTCTGTAACATGGATTAGCCATTACTTAGCCTAAATCTCTTGTTGGACATTTGGTCTGTTTCAAGATGATTGTTCAGTTATCTAAATTTTTATGTATAGTAGTTGCTTATTCCCTGAGGATCAATTTCAAAAAAAAATTTCAAGAAATGGAATCACTTACACAAAGGTATGCATATTTATATGGTTTTTGACATATATCACCAAATTGCTTTCCTGGTCTCTCAAATGTTTGATGATAATGAAGCACTGAGCGATCATAGGCATTTTCATTTGGTGAAACACATTTGAATAACATGATAAAATGGAAAATCTGAAGTAATCATCGGACACATTTGGGTAAAATCTGGATTTGATTGTTTTTGTCCATATTTTGAATTGACTAAGTAAAGGAGAACTGGCCTCCACATTTTCTACTTATTGTCAAAATTTATTAAGATAAAGTGCTTCAGACTTGCAGTTGGATTTTCCTGGTTCTTAGACTGTGGTTACTGCCCTGACTGGTCAGGCTGGGGTGAAAAACACTTCCTGGCAGTCAGCAGGCTCTATTCTGGGATATAGAAACATGAGAACCAAGGAGAGGAAAGCTAATCCACCAAATAAACAAACAGGCATGGTGGACTCATAAAGGGCAGCCAGCCCAGGACAGTAAATTCACCTTAGGGAGAGAGGCTGAAAGACCCACCTCCTGCCTTGCACCCCAGGGGGTCCTGAATCCTGACCCCTGCTGTGAGAACTGAGGATGCTTGCCACCTTTCTGGCCCCTTCCTTGGTCCCCAGGTTCTAGGATCTTGCTGAATAGCCTGAGGATAATTGAGATGCTAAAAACAGAAGGAGAGCTTTTCAGAGGCTTCCTCTCAGAAGATTTTGCCAAATTTCTGGGAATACATAAGAAGTTTGGGCCACGAAAGCCTGGGTGATCCGTGAATATAAACACATCACTAGGGGAAATCCAGCTTTATATTTTTTAACAAAAGCCCTTTTTAAAAAATCTTGGATTTCAAAATGCTACCTTCTCCAGATTATAATCATATAGTGGCATCAAACAAGAAAGCTCTTTGATAAAACCCTGCCTATTTTGGGAAGGGTGGAGATGAGAAAGATGTGGGTGGGAGCCGTGCTTGGTCACAGCTTAAGATGCTGAACTTTGATCATTTGGCAGAGAAGGGGCAAGACCATTATGCCTCCAACTCACAGACTCAAACTGAAACTCGTTAATAAGTCATGTCTCACCCACTCCATTAATGCTCAGCAAATGCCTGGAACTCTGGCCAAGAGGCCCAGACTTCAGGACAGAGTGTCAAATAACAACTGACACTATCAATTAAAAATAGTACTTTGGATTTAAATGGGTGATTCAGACTTGATTTCCTTCCTTTGCCTGGGATAGTACTGTACATAGGAGGGCTGTTTTCAAATGTTTCTCTTTTATGTGAAAGGAAGGTTTTATTGCAACCATCTGGGCAGTGAGCTCAGACTCAGCTCTGTGGGAGTTGGATGCAGCCACACGTCCACCTCCAAGGCTGAGGGCACTTGGCACTGCTGGCCTCCTGAGCACATGTGTGCACTTGACTCTCCAGACCAGGTCACCAAGAGCAAGAGGATGGTTCAGGAAGTTATGTCAAAGTTTTCCACCATTTCCAGAAACTCCTCCCATTGTACTCTTCCCATCATTCTCCTTCTTCGTAAGATGAGAACAATTAAAAAGCTAACTAGTCAATGATGAATGACACAAGCTAAACAACCCAGGATACTCTTTGGCAGAGGTGCTAAACTGAAGAACCAAATTTATCTTTCCAGAATATGCCCATACACATAATGACTTTAAGTATGTTGACCAAATTGACCAGATAGATAATTTTAAAATAAAGTCTACAATAAAACATACATTTGTTGTTCATAGGATATGATTTTTTTCATCAAATTTGTTCATATTGGCTAATCGGATTGGTCAGTGTGCTCTTCTGAATTTCAGTCAGTACCGCTATACGTCAGGCCAATGAAGGATGTCTAAGCTGTGCATTCTCAAGGTTTTGGCCACTATGAAATGCATGCCCCTCGAATGTAGATGAATTTCTGTTTTGTGTACAAGTTCTCCTCCCCTTGGACATTTTCCCACCACACAGCCAATTACCAGATCCCATTATATTTAGTGACATACAATGTGTCTACACTCCCTGCCTGGTTATTGGTGTCTTGGGCACCTCCTACTCATGAGAACAGAGAATGGAGCCTGGAGAAAATTATGTGAGTCAGTTTTCTACAGGGATTGCAGACCAGTAGTACATGTTCAGAACCCAATTATCAGTTTCAAATGGGACAGCACAGGAAGGGGCTTTCACACTGTGGTAGAAACTAGAGCAGAAGATGAGAGGAACCCACATGTGATGACGTCAGAGTTTAGACCACGAGGCTTCAAGAGAATTCCCCGAGCCAGGAATTCACAGCAGCTGTACAGCAGCTTCTTAGTCCTCAGGCACAGGTGCGGGAGGAGCACTTAGAGAGTGGCTGCGTGGCAGACGTAGCCAGTGGGAGGCGCTAGACTTCGAATTCTGAGCCCCTAACAAAATCTCACTAAGAGTTTCCAACCTATAGACCCCAGTCCAAATACACTGGACTCTTCACACAGGCGTGCAAAGAGTACCGTGGGCCTAAGTGTTTTAAGAATGTACTAGAAACGTCAATAACACCGTCGGTTCATGGTCTCACTGTGAGACTGAGGCTAGACAGGCCTGTGAGCTGTGAAAGCCCGTCTTTGGTAGCCCGGGGCCCCAACAGTGGCCCCAGTGGCCCGGGGAGGAGTGGGAAAACCCCTCCAACCTTACTTCTGCCCAAACCCTGATCTCTTCTCTTCTCTCACCCTCACCCCTTTCCTTTCTCCATCAGGTCTCAGAACTGTCATCAGGTTCCTAAATCCCAATGTTAAGACCCATAGAAACCCCTCAGGTGTGTCTGCTGAGTGGCCAGTCTCTGCAGGTGGACACTTCGGCTGGTCTGATGGGACTGAGGCCACTCTACCCTGTCTTTCCTTACGAGCATCCACGTGAAGACCCCACCGCTGATACCATCTTGTTCCAATGATGGTTTTGGATCCTTGCCCAGAGAGCCAGAGCTTGTGCCGCATGCAGGGAGCATAGCTCCTCCCTGGAGATGCCTCTTGCTCGCCAAAGGAAGAAGAGTGGGCAGTTGTACAAACAGGAATGGAGAACGTGTTAACGTGCTCCAGGAAGGTCTGTCCCCTAAGAGGGAGAAGTGACACTCACTGGTCAAGAGAGATCAGCTGTGCTTCTACTGGCTCTTTTTCATCTGTCTAAAGGCAGGCTGGGTAATGGCTTCTCAGGAGAGAGATGGGAGGGAAGGGGAGGGAGAGAGAGGGAGAGATAGGCACCGCAGGGGGTAACCCCTCATCTTGTTATTTCAGAAGAAGTGCCACGGAAAATAGCAATGCCTGAGGAAAAGTAAATAAGGCAGCCTGGACCCTATAACTCAAGACAGCCTTGCGGTGAACGATGGGACTCTCTTGTAAAATCTGAATAGTGCCAGTGGAAACTAGTGCTGAGTTATGCAGGCTTGTAAGCTGTGCAATCTTTCAACAGGTTGGAGGGTGGACAGGTTACTTTCAGGAATTTCCCTCATTCCTTGAATTCTTTTCTGAGTCGATCTGTGATAAACAACTGAATTACAGCGCCAGGCAGGAGCTGCAAAGCAGCCAAAGATGATAAACGAATGTGAGGGAAGACCCAGGAAAGGGTCTGAGTGTTCTGGCACCAAAAGAAGAGCCTGCAACCTAGATGCTATTATTCTGCCAGTTTTTACAAAACCACGGCTACCTTGTCTAGTTGACACCTTGGAATTGCACTTTCTTATAAACTTTTGAATAATTCTAGTATAAAATGAAATCAATTCCTGATTTGTTAGACTCATTACAAAAATACTGATGGTATTCAGAGTTCTAGAAGACACATACAATAATATTATAAAGGTCTAAAAGTGTCTTGGCAAACTCTAGTAAAAATTATGTCTCTCTTAGAAAAAAGTGTGATCCTCATGTGAGGTTTTCTTTCTTGGAGATTGATTTAACAGCCCTTTGACACTGATTAGATAAGGAGGATGATGGTAATTATGAAATTTTAATACACAAATGGCCAAGGAAGTAGAATTTTCACTAATGGAAATAGGGAAGTCCCCAGAAATGACTGGCGTGAGAGAAAGCTGATGTATTTCACATGAAGTGTGAGATGTGGATAAGACACCAAGTTAAAAACAGCACCTTGGAACTGGGTATAAACTTGGAGAAAGTTTTGGTAATTAGTCATATCGCAGAAGCCAAGGAAGTAGATGCGATTGAAAAGGGAGGGATGGTGAGGAGGCAGAGGAGGAAGATCAAAGAGCATGCGGAGAACCCGACTGCAAGGGGATCAGCTGAGGATAAGGTTCCTGGGGGAGGAAGCAAAGGAAGGAACTAAAGAGAGAACCAGCACAAAGCATTTATGGAGGCCAAGGGGCAATGTGAACAGCAGGGCTCACAATGTCCAAGATGGCCTGAGGTCTAACAGCTCTTTGACTTGTCTTCTATGACCCTCCCCGTAACTTCCTCCTTTCCTCTGCACTGACTTCCTTGCTATTCCTTAAACGTGCAGACAGGTCCCACCTTAGGGTGTTAGCACTGCCCGCCCTCTCTGCCTGGAGTACCCTTCCTCAGCTGTCTACATGGCTGCCTCTCACCTCCTTCAAGTCTCTGCTTGATTGTTACCTTCTCAGTGATGTCTACCTGCTCTCCCTTTTCTGTTTTCCCTACGACCATTTAATATACTAGATAATTTACTTGCTCATTTGCGTACGTAATAATAATTGGTTATTTATGTTGTTCGATCTCTACCCCCTAATCAAATATAAACTTCATGAGGGCACCTTTCCTGAGTACCTACAACAGCGCTTGGTATGGAGAAATACCGGAAGACTATTTGTTGAAGGAAAGAATGAACAGTGTTGGACAGAGCTGAGAAGACAAGGAGGCAGGCACAGGAGAATGGGCAAGGTCATCAGGTTGATGTTTGGGAAGTCCTTGGCAATCTAGTGAGAGTTGTTAGGGGACAGTAATTGGGGAGTGGGTAAGTGGTTGGGGGCAGGGTAGAGGAAGTGGAAGCAGCAAGATCAGAGAGCTAACTTGTAGAGCAAATTAACGTTTGGGTATAATATTTAAAACTCCAGAACTGTAAACAACTAGATCAGATCTTCTTGATGCTGGTTTTGGAAGACAAATCAAAGGCACACACTGGGTTGGCAATCACAATAGGCTGGGCTGTGTGGAGTTGCAATTTAGAGGGCGGGATGTGACCCGCAGTGTCTCCAAATCCATGTGACATTGAGCTGTTATACAAAGGAGGTACACAGCCTGTTCAAGTACCACCTATTTTAAGACAATCCAATTTTCTGCAAAATCCAAACCTACAGATCGTATGAGTCAAGGGTGACGGATTTCAGATGGAGATAAGAGAGAAAGGGGAAGTGAGAAACTGAGAATGCAGCTAGGGCTCCACAAAAAGCACAGGAAGAGACAGCGGGGAGAAGACACCCCCTACTGAGGAAAGGCGACAGTCTGGGCCTGCCCCAGAGAAAACAACTGTGTCCAAGGGCCACAGGGGAGGAAAGGGCGCAGGGAAGAGACTGTCTTCGGAAGGGAAGACAGCCAGAGGAGAACAACAAGCTCAATTGTAGAAAGATCCGCAGGAAGAGGATCTGCTGGAGGAGGGAGTAATTGGAATTTGAGACAGTGAATAGCCAGGAATCAAGGAGTCAAAGAGGAGAGGGAAAGAGAAAACCCTGAGGGCAGCCAAAGGAGGAGTTAAATCCATTTCAAGAACAGGCTCCAGGAATAGGAGAATAGGCAAAGCCACAGAGAGAGCTGAAGGAGGAACTTGAGAAACAAAATAAAAAGTAAACGGAAGAGGGGAATGGAAAATCTGAGGGTACCTTTTGTACGAGAAACTGGGAAGCGTTCAAGTGTGTGTAGAATTTGTCTGATGTTGGGTCATTAATTCATTCCGCTGTGCCATGTGTTTGCATACATAACACATCAGCACCTTGTGAGGGACAAATGCAATGCAGAGAAGTGGGGCCCAGGAGTGGGAGAGGGTGTCTGAGCCAGAGCCACATGATATTCACGTAGTTTTCAGTAGTGTTTGATCCTAGAGAACCTGGAAGGTGGGCTCACTAGGGGTCCATTATCTGGGGGACATTGGAGCCACTTGGGAAAAATTCACAACACTTTCTATCTGGGATATAAGGCTTGATCAGTGAGCTAGAAAATACTTCCTTTGGTTGACATCAGCAGTAGGCAGCACTGGGGTCTCCAGCAATTGTTGGGTGGTGGCCTCCCTGTGCCTTAGGCCTTGGCAGGGGCAGGGGCTTGTCTTAACCACAATCACACCAGAACAACAATGGTTAACATTTATTGGGGGGGTCCATGTCATGTGCTGTGCTAAGCTTTTTGTGGAATTCCATATTTGCCTACTTGCTAGAGTATTTGTGACTCCAAAATCAATACTCACAGAGCTTTTGCGGTCATTCAGGGACAAGGGCAGAACAGAGAAAAATTTGAGTCCCCTGACATGTGTGTTCCCAGCTGAGGTCAAACAGGGTGACATTCTCTTCTTGTTTCAACTTTCATACTGTAAACAAGTGTCCTTTTTGTAGTCTATGTAGTACCATGTTTTTGCATTTTTGTGCTTTTTCTTGGTGATTTCACTGTTTGAAATGGCCCCCAAGTGTAATGCTAAAGTACCTTCTTGTATTGCTAAGCACAAGAAGGCTGTGATATGTTTAAGAGGAAAAAAAGTATACATTAGATAAGCTTTGTTTCAGCACGAGTTATAACGCTATTGGCCATGAGTTTAACATTAATGAATCAACACTGTATATTAAACAAGTTATCTTTAAACAGAAACACATATAAGGCAAGATTATGTATTGATTACTTGACAAAAATGTGACTAGAGGCTCTCAGGAACCTAACTCTGTATTTCTTCTCCTAACGACAGTTCAGTATTTGCTAATTCAGTGTTTGTGGTGACTCTATAGACTCTAATTGTCATGAATAATGAGACTTGACTGTACGTTATTTCACTTAATAGTCATAGTTCCAGAAAGTAATTCTACAAAGGTCACACTTTACAAAAATTTAGGCCTAGATGAATTTTAGGCCTAGAGAGGTTAAATATTGTTTTCAAAGCTATAATACTGGCAAGGAAGTGGAACCCAGTTCTGTCTCTGGATCTCCAGCTTGTGATGTTGGTGCTACCCTGGGGTGAAGGTGGATGCAGAGAAGCGGTGGATTCTCCAAAATGTAGGGAGGATTTTATTCGTGAACAAACATAAGTTTGCCTGAGGAAACTCCTCAAAATTATTTGATGGGAATTTCAAGTAGAACTGGAATTTCTAAAATCACAGGTAGAGAAATAACCAGGAAAATACTGTTTGTTGTTTTTTGCTATGACCTTAGTTTATATTCCGGAATGGGATGGCCTGGGGAGACTTGGGTCTACACGAGGTTGTGACCATGCTTTGAAGAGAATAAAACACTATAAAAATAAGTGATTCATTAGGAAAACTGAGCTGGGAGCAGGAAGTTCTATTCTAGTCCTAATTCTGCCAGTAACTGCTGTCAGGCTTTGAGAAAGTCATCTTCACAGCTCTACACCTTTGCTGCTCCACCTGTAAAATGAAAGTATTGGTGGCTGATTCCCTCTGCTCTAAGTTTTTAGGCTCTGAAAACTGTATAGGTCTACGTGGTTTCTAACTGGCTGTCTGTAGGTCCTATTTTGCCTGGAAGAGACTTAGTTTACACCTTTTGTCTTGGCATAGTTATTAATAGCATCTTTTACTCTCAAAACTGTGTCACTTTGGACAATAAGTTATAAGATTGTCCTGTTCTCAACCGATATTTGTTGCATGTATTTTCTTGGCTAGCTCAGATACAAGAAAGCCCTTACCCTGTCTTAGGAATGGAGACCAGCTGGATTACTTCTTCCAGATACAGTGGGTTCCTGGTGTCAGGTCATTGAGCTACTTGGCTCTTACCTGTTACCAGGTTCCTGGTCTACCCAAACTGGCTCTTGCCTCACATCTTGGGTCTCTATACCAGATGCCATGATGCTTAACCTGGGAAAAAATTCTGTTTTGGTTTTTGATTCCCTAAAAGAAAATTGTATCCGAAGGACTGTAAAAAGAAGAAAGTCTTTAATACAGAGAAAAAGTAGTTTGATATAGCACTGCTGATTCAAGGACACAGTATGACTCAATAAAGTCATTCCTAGTCGTATTAGATGTGATTTTTTTCCCATCAAATTACCTACAATCATAATATAATTCTATTGATACTGATTAAATATAATAAAAATTAATTTTCAAATATAGGAATAAAAAAGCTAGACTAAGAAGTGAAAGGTTGAAACAAAAGTTTCTGGCAGTCTTTCGAGTCTTCCTAAATGTACTGTTTGTCTTTCTAAACACTGTTTCATCCTCTTGTTGTCATGTAAGAAAGTTACATGAATCACTATTCAAGAAAATAAGTAAATAAATAAATAACCCTTCACTATTGAACAAAATATTATCTTTTCCTTCACTCATTCAAATTTTATAGAAATAAAGCACAAAAAAGAAAATAGTTATACCCTATTCTTTTTGGTAGGTTAAAATCCACTAGATAATTTTATTACACTGTTAATTTGCTTAGCAAAGCATTTCTTCCCAGAGAGTGAAATAGAAACTTTAACACAGGCCAGATTAAATAATTCTAAACTTTCTGAATGTAGTTTGGAAAATGAAATGATCAATTAATGTAATTCTCTAATCTGTGTTTCTGGTTCCAACTCTCCTATCTTTCTGGGTAACCTTCAGCTATTCAATCCGGAAAATGTAATATGTTAATGATTGAACCAACACCACCAGACTGGCATCTTAATTGAAATCCTTCTTCTGCATGCTGCTCACAGGTTAGGAGTGAACAATTTCTCAGTAGCAATTGCTTGCTTCCTGGAAAGAGCTCTGGTTCAGAAAGGAGAGCTGGGGGAGAAGTTGTACTTGGTGCAAAATTGATTGACTGACTTGTGTCTATTATTACAACTCTTTGGGACAATATTGAAATGGATTATTGGCTAAAAGATCAGATTCCTTGGAACTTGGCAGCCAGAAACTCGAATGGAAGACTGCACCCTGGATGCTCTGAAACAAAGATGCCAAAGTAGCCCTGGGTCCCTCCCTCCACGGGGCTTGCTCTGTGGTCAGGAAATGATCCAGGGAAGGCCAAGGCCTGGCAGGGACTCTGCTGGTCTACTCCCTGAAGAGGAAGAAACCACCAGCAACTTTTATCTGGTTCAGATCAGAGTTTAAAATATCTTCCCCTGTCGTTGCCCAAAAGGGGCAATCTGATCTTATGAGCAAACAGCAAAAGGCATGCATAAAAAGAAAAAAGCATAAAAAACCTGTTTGTTGTTAGTTTCTTACAGTTTCCACAATTATCTTAATTTGAAATGTTAGATGTTGTTAGGACATTTTTACTTTGTTCCTGATACATGTTAAGTAAAATCTCTCATGATGTTGGGCTTTTATGCTTAATCTGTTTTCTGTTAATAATCCTTCTCATTTGATTATGAAAAAAATGAAACAAATGTTGTCTCTTTTCTTGGTGTCTGGTTCAAGATATTTGACTTTTAAATGTTGGCCCGAGGAAGGAGAATGTGGTTGCTATTTGCTGAGCCTGGATCAAGGAATTTGCTATGTGTTAGTTGAACTCATTGGTACTACTGCTTACCTGCTACCCAGTTTCCTCCCCAGCCACTTTGTCATTCTTTAAATGTTTCACCAATATGTACCTCATGTTTGGGCATGACTGCATGCACAGTTTCATCTTCCTCTTTTATCCAACATTTGGGGTAAAATAAAAGTTATGTGGTAACCAGTTCACATCTTGAGCTATCAGCAAAGATTGACCAGGCCAGGCCTAGAGACACAGATCATATTTAAGACCAAGACACAGAGGCAAGGTAGGTGAAGAACCAGGCTCAGAGCCGAGAGGCCACGGGCTTGAGGTGGTGACATGAAGGATCACCAATACCCCACAGACTCTGCTCTGGAGTCAGAGCTGTTCCTTCATCCTCTTCTAGATTTTCCACTGTGAACAGGTGTCTTTGGGTCCATCTCAGGTGAGAAAACCTCCTGGGAGTGGGAGACCAGAGGTGTTCTCTGCCACTGATTGGAGGTACTAGGTGCAATTTCTAGGAATCCTGGTGAGTTTTTTCCTTCATAACTTTTATTTTCTCATGGTTAGAAACAAAACTAAACAATGTAAGTAATTCTGTTTAATGGAAATCAGGAAAGAAAAAAGAAGGTAACTAGGAAGTGTTTCATACCGTGCATGGACCATAACATTCTTATAAACCAGAGAGGATGTTAGGAACTGAGAACACTCTGTGTAAGGGAATAATAGAAGCAAGACCTCCAAAACATTCTGATGAACCCAAATATATTTAAAGTAACAGAGATATGAAGAGTGCCCTTTTTCAGTCACAAATTTGACAGGTTATGTAAAGAACTGGTTCTATGCTTACTGTACGACGTTGTTAAAGAGGGACCGCTGAGACAGTTCATCAAATGAGTTTAGCGAGTCAAAGAGGACTTTTTCCTGATTGGAAGGAAGCTATCAAGGGTGAGAAGCCCAGGAGAAAAGAGACATATTTTGACCAGGTTTCTTTTTTTTGCCCCCATGGTCTGGCCATGAAAAGACAGATCACAGAATGTGAAAAAAAAAATTTTTTTTTGAAGCTTCCCAAGAGGTGGGTAAATATCAATAGCTCTTTTTCAGAAAAGGAGATGTTATTCCTGAGCCTCAACAGGTGAAAAAATGAAACCTCTGTAGGTATCTAGGAGGAGGGGCAGGAAGAGAAAGAGCAGAGGGAATTTCATCCCCAGCTACTGTAGGTCCCACAGACAGGATAAAGATCTGGGACCTGAGTATGACCTGTGGGTACGTGTGATGAATCAAAAGTACCCTGGGAGGGGAAAAGAAAGACTTGGTCTTTTTGCAGTGGCTGTCAATCATTGAAATGTGACAAACAGATTGGTAAAGAGATCACATATTTAAGTGTATTCCTTCAAGTTTTATTCTGTAATATATTGTGCCATATGTATATAAAATAGCTTAATCTGAAAATGAAATTGCTTTTGATAATTTTCTTTAATTAAAAAAATCCTAATTAGCTGTTTTCCTGTGTCTGCCAGTTTTTTTCTAATTAAGGAAAGCTGTCTACAGACCTTCTGCCCCCGTAGGAGACACCAGTGTTTACATGATGCAAAATAATTTCAGATTTAGTGCACAAATAATCAGGCCCCATACGACTGGCCTTGAGCATCTATACTTATTAAGTGATGGCAAATGTTAAACCCTAGGAACAACAAATGCTCACTTAGATCATCATATGGGAAAAAAATGCAAGCTTTGGAGCCAGAGAGATATGGATTCAAACCCTAGCTGCATTGTAACCAGCTGTGTCATCTGTAACCTCTGAGATCTCAGTTTCTCATCTGTATCAGCTATAATTTCTAATAAGCTGTACTGTTGTAGGAATTAGCTATAATATATGCCAAGGGCTAACACAGTGCCCCCAGAGCTTTAGGGCCTCAGCAAGAGCTCATTACGGTTATTACAAGACTGTGAGACCATCCATATTTTTATTTTTTATTTTTATTTTTTTTGATAACTTCATTGGAGTATAATTGCTTTACAATGTTGTGTTAGTTTCTGCTGTATAACAAAGTGAATATGTATACATATATCCCCATATCTCCTCCCTCTTGTGTCTCCCTCCCACCCTCCCTATCCCACCCCTCTAGATGGTCACAAAGCACTGAGCTGATCTCCCTGTGCTATGCGGCTGCTTCCCACTAGCTATCTATTTTACATTTGGTAGTGTATATATGTCCATGCCACTCCCTCACTTCTTCCCAGCTTACCCTTCCCCCTCCCTGTGTCCTCAAGTCTATTCTCTACGTCTGCATCTTTATTCCTGTCCTGCCCCTAGTTTCTTCAGAACCATTTATTTTTTTAGATTCCATATATATGTGTTAGCATATGGTATTTGTTTTTCTCTTTCTGACTTACTTCACTCTGTATGACAGACTCTAGGTCCATCCACCTCACTATAAATAACTCAGTTTCGTTTTTTTTTACGGCTGAGTAATATTCCATTGTATATATGTGCCACATCTTCTTTATCCATTCATCTGTTGATGGACACTTAGGTTGCTTCCATGATCTGGCTATTGTAAATAAAGCTGCAATGAACGTTGTGGTACTTGACTCTTTTTGAATTACGGTTTTCTCAGGGTATATGCCCAGTAGTGGGATTGCTGGGTCGTATGATAGTTCTACTTTTAGTTTTTTAAGGAACCTCCATACTGTTCTCCATAGCGGCTGTATCAATTTACATACCCACCAACAGTGGAAGAGTGTTTCCTTTTCTCCACACCCTCTCCAGCATTTATTTTTTCTAGATTTTTTTGATGATGGCCATTCTGACTAGTGTGAGGTGATACCTCATTGTAGCTTTGATTTGCATTTCTCTAATGATTAGTGATGTTGAGCATCCTTTCATGTGTTTGTTGGCAATCTGTATATCTTCTTTGGAGAAATGTCTATTTAGGTCTTCTGCCCATGTTTAGATTGGGTTGTTTTTTTTTTTGATATTGAGCTACATGAGCTGCTTATAAATTTTGGAGATTAATCGATTGTCAGTTGCTTCATTTGCAAATATTTTCTCCCATTCTGAGGGTTGTCTTTTCATCTTGTTTATGGGTTCCTTTGCTGTGTAAAAGCTTTGAAGTTTCATTAGGTCCCATTTGTTCATTTTTGTTTTTATTTCCATTTCTCTAGGAGGTGGGTCAAAAAGGATCTTGCTGTGATTTATGTCATAGAGTGTTCTGCCTATATTTTACTCTAAGAATTTGAAAGTGTCTGGCCTTATATTTAGGTCTTTAATCCATTTTGAGTTTATTTTTGTGTATGGTATTAGGTGGTGTTCTAAGTTCATTCTTTTACATGCAGCTCTCCAGTTTTCCCAACACCACTTATTGAAGAGGCTGTCTTTTCTCCATTGTATATTCTTGCCTCCTTTATCAAAAATAAGATGACCATATGTGTGTGGGATTATCTCTGGGCTTTCTCTCCTGTTCCATTGATCTATATTTCTGTTTTTGTGTCAGTACCATACTGTCTTGATTACTGTAGATTTGTAGTATAGTCTGAAGTCTGGGAGCCTGATTCCTCCAGCTCCGTTTTTCTTTCTCAAGATTGCTTTGGCTCTTTGCAGTCTTTTGTGTTTCCATACAAATTGTGAAATTTTTGTTCTAGTTCTGGAAAAATGCCATTGGTAGTTTGATAGGGATTGCACTGAATCTATAGATTGCTTTGGGTAGTATAGTCATTTTCACAATGTTGATTCTTCCAATCCAAGAACATGCTATATCTCTCCATCTGTTGGTATCATCTTTAATTTCTTTCATGAGTGTCTTATAGTTTCTGCTTACAGGTGTTTTGTCTCCTTAGGTAGGTTTATTCCTTGGTAGTTTATTATTTTTGTTGCAGTGGTAAATGGGAGTGTTTCTTTAATTTCTCTTTCAGATTTTTCATCATCAGTGTATAGGAATGCAAGAGTTTTCTGTTCATTAATTTTGTATTCTGCTACTTTACCAAATTCATTGATGAGCTCTAGTAGTTTTCTGGTAACATCATTAGGATTTTCTATGTATAGTATCATGTCATCTGCAAACAGTGACAGCTTTACTTCTTCTTTCCCAATTTGGATTCCTTTTATTTCTTTTTCATCTCTGACTGCTGTGACTAAAACTTCCAAAACTATGTTGAATAATAGTGGTGAGAGTGGAAAACCTTGTCTTGTTCCTGATCTTAGAGGAAATGGTTTCTCTTCTTCACCATTGAGAATGATGTTGGCTGTGGGTTTGTCATATATGGCCTTTATTATGTTGAGGTAAGTTCCCTCTATGCCTACTGTCTGGCGGGTTTTTATCATAAATGGGTGTTGAATTTTGTCGAAAGCTTTTTCTGCATCTATTGAGATGATCATATTGTTATTCTCCTTGAATTTGTTAATATGGTGTATTACATTGATTGATTTGCTTATATTGAAGAATCCTTGCATTCCTGGGATAAACCCCACGTGATCATGGTGTATGATCCTTTTAATGTGCTGTTGAATTCTGTTTGCTAGTATTTTGTTGAGGATTTTTGCATCTATATTCATATTCTATATTTTGCATCTATATTCATCAGTGATATTGTGACATCTTTGTCTGGTTTTGGTATCAGGGTGATGGTGGCTTCGTAGAATGTGTTTGGGAGTGTTCCTCCCTCTGCTATATTTTGGAAGAATATGAGAAGGATAGGTATTAGTTTTTCTCTAAATGTTTGATAGAATTCTCCTGTGATGCCATCTGGTCCTGGGCTTTTGTTTGTTGGAAGATTTTTAATCACAGTCTCAATTTCAGTGCTTGTGATTGGTCTGTTTGTATTTTCTATTTCTTCCTGGTTCAGTCTCAGAATGTTGTGCTTTTCTAAAAATTTGTCCATTTCTTCCAGGTTGTCCATTTTATTGGCATATAGTTGCTTGTAGTAATCTCTCATGATCCTTTGTATTTCTGCAATGTCAGTTGTTACTTCTCCTTTTTCATTTCTAATTCTATTGATTTGAGTCTTCTCCCTTTTTTTCTTGATGAGTCTGGCTAATGGTTTATCAATTTTGTTTACCTTCTCAAAGAACCAGCTTTTAGTTTTATTGATCTTTGCTATTGTTTCCTTCATTTCTTTTTCATTTATTTCTGTTCTGATCTTTATGATTTCTTTCCTTCAGCTAACTATGGAGTTTTTTTGTTCTTCTTTCTCTAATTGCTTTAGGTGTAAGGTTAGGTTGTTTATTTGAGATGTTTCTTGAGGTAGGATTGTATTGCTATAAACTTCCCTCTTAGAACTGCTTTTGCTTCATCCCTTAGGTTTTGGGTCATCGTGTTTTCATTGTCATTTGTTTCTAGGTGTTTTTTGATTTCCTCTTTGATTTCTTCAGTGATCTCTTGGTTATTTAGTAGTGTATTGTTTAGCTTCCATGTGTTTGTATTTTTTACAGATTTTTCCCTGTAATTGATATCTAGTCTCGTAGTGTTGTGGTCAGGAAAGATACTTGATACGGTTTCAATTTTCTTAACTTTACCAAGGCTTGATTTGTGACCCAAGATATGATCTATCCTGGAGAATGTTCCAGGAGCACTTGAGAAGAAGGTGTATTCTGTTGTTTTTGGATGGAATGTTCTATAAATATCAGTTAAGTCCAATTTGTTTAATGTATCATTTAAAGCTTGTGTTTCCTTATTTATTTTCATTTTGGATTATCTGTCCATTGGTGAAAGTGGGGTGTTATAGTGCCCTACTATGATTGTGTTACTATCGATTTCCCCTTTTATGGCTGTTAGCATTTGCCTTATGTATTGAGGTGCTCCTATGTTGGGTGCATAAATATTTACTATTGTTATATCTTTTTCTTGGATTGATTGCTTGATCATTATGTAGTGTCCTTCCTCATCTCTTGTAATAGTCTTCAATTTAAAGTCTATTTTTCCTGGTATGAGAATTGCTACTCCAGCTTTCTTTTGATTTCCATTTGCATGGAATATCTTTTTCCATCCCCTCACTTTCAGTCTGTATGTGTCCCTAGGTCTGAAGTGGGTCTCTTGTAGACAGCCTATATATGTGTCTTGTTTTAGTATCCATTCAGCCAGACTGTGTCTTTTGGTTGGAGTATTTAATCCATTTACACTTAAAGTAGTTATCGACGTGTATGTTCCTAGTACCATTTTCTTAATTCTTTTGATTTTGCTATTGTAGGTCTTTTCCTTCTCCTGTGTTTCCTGCCTAGAGAAGTTCTTCTAGCATTTGTTGTAAAGCTGGTTTGGTGGTGCTAAATTCTCTTAGCTTTTGCTTGTCTGTAAAGGTTTTAATTTCTTTGTCGAACCTGAATGAGATCCTTGCTGGGTAGCGTAATCTTGGTTGTAGGTTCTTCCCTTTCATCACTTTAAATATGTCCTGCCACTGCCTTCTGGCTTGCAGAGCTTCTGCTGAAAGATCAGCTGTTAACCTTATGGGGATTCCCTTGTATTTTTTTTCTTGTTTTTCCCTTGTTGCTTTTAATATTTTTTCTAAGTATTTATTTTTTGATAGTTTGATTTATATGTGTCTCGGTGTGTTTCACCTTGGATTTATCCTCTCTGCACTTCCTGGACTTGATTATTTCCTTACCCATGTTAGGGAAGTTTTCAACTATAATCTTTCCAAATATTTTCTCAGTCCCTTTCTTTTTCTCTTCTTCTTCTGGGACACCTATAATTCGAATGTTGGTGTGTTTAATGTTGTTCCAGATGTCTCTGAGACGGTCCTACATTCTTTTAGTTCTTTTTTCTGTATTCTGCTCTGCGGTAGTTATTTCCACTATTTTATCTTCCAGGTCACTTATCCGTTCTTGTGCCTCAGTTATTCTGCTGTTGATTCCTTCTAGAGAATTTTTAATTTCATTTATTGTGTTGTTCATCATTGTTTCTTTGCTCTTTAGTTCTTCTAGGTCCTTGTTAAACATTTCTTGTATTTTCTCCACTCTATTTCCAAGATTTTGGATCATCTTTACTATCATTACTCTGAATTCTTTTTCTGGTAGATTGCCTATTTCCTCTTCATTTGTTTGTTCTGGTGGGTTTTTACCTTGCTCCTTCATCTGCTGTGTGTTTCTCTGTCTTCTCATTTTGCTTATCTTACTGTGTTTGGGGTCTCCTTTTCACAGGCTGCACGTTCATAGTTCCCGTTGTTTTATGTGTCTGCCCCCAGTGGGTAAGGTTGGTTCAGTGGGTTGTGTAGGCTTCCTGGTGGAGGGGACTGGTGCCTGTGTTCTGGTGGATGAGTCTTGATCTTGTCTTCCTGGTGGGCAGGACCACGTCTGGTGGTGTGTTTTGGGGTGTCTGTGACCTTATTATGATTTTAGGCAGCATCTCTGCTAATGCGTGGGGTTGTGTTCCTGTCTTGCTAAATGTTTGGCACAGGGTGTCCAGCACTGTAGCTTGCTGGTCGTTGAGTGGAGCTGGTTCTTAGCATTGACTTGGAGATCTCTGGGAGAGCTTTCGCTGTTTGATATTACATGGAGCTGGGAGGTCTATGGTGGACCAATGTCCTGAACTCGGCTCTCCCACCTCCGAGATACAGGCCTGACACCCAGCTGGAGCACCAAGACCCTGTCAACCACATGGCTCAGAAGAAAAGTGAGAAAAAAAGAAAGAAAGAAAGAAAAAAGAAAATATAAAAGTTATTAAAAAATTTAAAAATATATTAAAAATTAAAAAATTAAAAAGTAATTAGAAAAAAAGAAAGAATGAAAGAAGAGAGCAACCAAACCAAAAATCAAATCCACCAATGATAACAAGTGCTAAAAACTATACTAAAAAAAAAACCAAAAACGGACAGGCAGAACCCTAGGACAAATGGTAAAAGCAAAGCTATACAGACAAAGTCACACAAAATCCACCACCTCAAGTTTGGGATGATTTGTTGTCTATTCAGATATTCCAGAGATGCAGCATACTTCAAGTTGCCTGTGGAGATTTAATCTGCTGCTCCTGAGGCTGCTGGGAGAAATTTCCCTTTCTCTTCTTTGTTCTCACAGCTCCTGCGGTTCAGCTTTGGACTTGGTCCCGCCTCTGCGTGTAGGTCGCCTGAGGGCAGCTGTTCCCCACCCAGACAGGACGGGGTTAAAGGACCAGCTGCTTGGGTGGCTCTGGCTCACTCAGGCCGGGGGGAGGGAGGGGTACAGGTGCGTGGCGAGCCTGCGGCGGCAGAGGCCAGCATGACGTTGCACCAGCCTGAGGCGCGCCGTGTGTTCTCCTGGGGAAGTTGTCCCTGGATCACGGCACCCTGGCAGTCGCGGGCTGTGCAGGCTCCTGGGAGGGGCGGTGTGGAGAGTGACCTGTGCTTGCACACAGCCTTCTTGGTGGCGGCGGCAGCAGCCTTAGCGTTTTATGCCCGTCTCTGGTGTCTGTGCTGATAGCCGTGGCTTGCAGCCATCTCTGGAGCTCGTTTAGGTGGTGCTCTGAATCCCCTCTCCTCACTCACCCTGAAACAATGGTCTCTTGCCTCTTAGGCAGTTCCAGACTTTTTCCTGGATTCCCTCCCGGCTAGCTGTGGCGCACTAGCCCTTCAGGCTGTGTTCATGCCGCCAACCCCAGTCCTCTCCCTGGGATCCGACCTCCGAAGCCCGAGCCTCAGCTCCCAGCCCCCACCCGCCCTGGCAGGTGAGCAGAGAAGCCTCTCGGGCTGGTGAGTGCTGGTCAGCACTGCTCCTCTGTGCGGGAATTTCTCCGCTTTGCCCTCCGCACCCCTGTGGCTGCGCTCTCCTCCGTGGCTACAAAGCTTCACCCCTGTGCACTCTCCTCTGCACCCCATCTCCACCAGTGAAGGGGTTTCCTAGTGTCTGGAAACTTTTGCCTCTTCACAGCTCCCTCCCAGAGGTGCAGGTTCCATCCCTATTCTTTTGTCTCTGTTTTTCCTTTTTCCTTTTGCCCTACCCAGGTACCTGGGTGAGTTTCTTGCCTTTTGGGAAGCCTGAGGTCTTCTGCCAGCGTTCAGTAGGTGTTCTGTAGGAGTTGTTCCACATGTAGATGTATTTCTGATGTATTTGTGGGGAGGAAGGTGATCTCCACGTCTTACTCCTCCACCATCTTGAAGGTCTCTCTCCCATTAGAAATGTGAGTAGTCTATAGATGGAGTATCTTAAACCTAGTGATTTTTAAATCTCTTTCATCTCCTAAATACAAAGCCATAATTCAGCATTCTTGAAAATGTTTTTTGGAAATATTAAGAACTACAACATTTTAATTCAAACTAGAAATATTTTTGGCCTCACCTAGGGTGACCAACTGGCCCAGTCTGCTCTGAACTGAAGGAGTCCCTGGGATGTGGGACTTTTAGTATAGAAACAATGAACGTCCCAGGCAAACCAGGATGAGTTAGTCACTCTAGCCCCACCACAGAGGTATTTGGTCCTTTAACTACAACTGGCATCCTCAAAGTGGGGTCCTTGGACCAGCAGCTTTACCTGGAAACCTGTTAGAAATCAAATCCTTGAGTCCCAACCCAGACTTATTGCATCAGAAACGCTAGGGATGGGGCCCAATCTCTACCAAAATACCAGTGGCATTTTTCACAGAATTAGAACAAAAAATTTTACAATTTGTATGGAAACATAAAAGATCCTAAATAGCCAAAGCAATCTTCAGAAAGAAAAATGGAGTTGGAGGAATCAGGCTCCCCAACTTCAAACTATACCACAAAGCTACAGTAATCAAGACAGTATGGTACTGGCACAAAAACAGAAATATAGCTCAATGGTACAGGATAGAATGCTCAGAGATAAACCCACGCACATATGTTCGACTAATTTACAAAAAGGGAGGCAAGAACATACAATGGAGAAAGGACATCCTCTTCAATAAGTGGTGCTGGGAAAACTGGACAGCTACATGTAAAAGAAAGAAATTAGAACATCTCCCAACACCATACACAAAAATAAACTCCCAGTGTATTAAAGACCTAAATGTAAGACCAGAGAGTATAAAGCTCTCAGAGGAAAACATTAGGAAAAACACTCTTTGACATAAACCACAGCAAGATCTTTTTTGACCCACCTTCTAGAGTAATGGAAATAAAAACAAAAATCAACAAATGAGACTTAATTAAACTTAAAAGCTTTTGCACAGCAAAGGAAACCACAAAAAAGATGAAAAGACAACCCTCAAAATGGGAGAAAATATTTGCAAATGAAACACCAGACAAAGGCTTAATCTCCAAAATGTACAAACAGCTCATGGAGCTCAATATCAAATAAAACCCCAAACAATCCAATTAAAAAATGGGTAGAAGACCTAAATAGACATTTCATCAAGGAAGACATACAGATGGCCAAGAGGCATATGAAAGGCTGCTCAACATCACTAATTAATTATTAGAGAAATGCAAATCAAAACTACAATAAAGTATCACCTCATGCCAGTCAGAATGGCTATTATCAAAAAATCTAGAAACAGTAAATGCTGGAAACGGTGTGGTGAAAAGGGAACCCTCCTGCACTGTTGGTGGGAGTGTAAATTGATCCAACCACTATGGAAAACAGTATGGAGGTTGCTTAAAAAACTAAAAGTAGAACACCATATGACCCAGCAATCCCACTACTGGGCATATACCCTGAGAAAACCATAATTCAAAAAGAGACATGTACCACAATGTTCATTGCAGCACTATTTACAATAGCTGGGACATGGAACCAGCCTAAATGTCCATAGACAGCTGAATGGATAAAGAAGATGTGGTACATATATACAATGGAATATTGCTCAGCCATAAAAAGAAACGAAATTGAGTTATTTGTAGTGAGGTGGATGGACCTAAAGTCTGTCCTACAGAGTGAATAACTCAGAAAAACAAATACCGTATTCTAACACATATATATGGAATCTAAAAAAAAAAGTGGTACTGATGAACCTAGTTGCAGGGCAGGAATAAAGATGTAGACATAGAGAATGGACATGAGGACACGGGGTAGGAGGGGGAAGCTGGGCGAAGTGAGAGTAGCGTCGACATATATACACTACCAAATGTAAAATAGTTTGCTAGTGGGAAGAAGCAGCATAGCACAGGGAGATCAGCTCGGTGCTGTGCTCGATGACATAGAGGGATGGGATAGGGAGGATGGGAGGGAGGCTCAAGAAGGAGGGGAACGGGGACATATGTGTGCATATGGCTGATTCACTTTGGTGTACAACAGAAACTAACACAGTATTGTGAAGCAATTATACTCCAATAAAGATCTGTTTTTTAAAAAGTTACATATGTCCTGTGATGGGTGTGTTAATTAAACAGGTGGTGGGTTTAAAAAAATTATGCTTGACCATCGAATAGGGAAATAGTGTATTAATTTCACTATTGTATAAACATAAATGACCAAACACAGCGTCCTCATTTCTTTGGAAATCATATCCTGCCTGGTTTCTTAGGGATACAAGTGAGAAGGAGAGGAAGGGAACAATTACTGTTTAAGTCCCTGGATGCCAGGAGTGGAATGGACCAAACGAATTAATTTTTAATGAGCGCCTCTGTATACCAGCTGCTTTGCATATGGCATCTCAGTTAATATTTACAATCACTATATAAAGTAGGTATTTTTTCTTCCCATTTTAAATGAGGACACTGCATTTTGGCTCATTGCATTTTGTTAAAATACTGTAGCCCGGCAACCAGAAGGTCACAGGACCAGGATGTGAACACGTGTCTCATTGACGCCCAAGCCCAGGTGCTTCCTAGTGTGAAATGGTGCTTCCCAAAGCAGGGTGGAGGCTGCCATCCCAGCTTTCTCCTGAAGTCTAATCTTCAATTTGCAGCTCTAACCCTGCATTCCAAGGCTCACATGGAGCTTGGATTTTCCTCATTGTCTTAGCATTTGCTTCTTGGTTGAAATGAGATCATTCCAGCTCTGGTCACTGTGCACTAGTTCCCTAGTCATTCTTCTTACCCACTTGCCCACAGTATAGCTGTTTAAGGTCCTACACTGAGGAGTCCTGAGCGATTGGACAGTCTTAACCGTGTTCACTCCTCTTCAGTAACGTCATTCACAGTTCCTCGGTGTATTCACTCCTAGGGCTGCTGTAACAAGTGACCCCCACCTGAGTGGCTTAAAATAACAGAAATGTATTATCTCAAAGTTCTGCAGGCTAGAAGTTCAAAATCAAGGTATTAACAGGGCCATGCTTCCTCTGAAGGTGCTGGAGAAGTGTCTTCTTTGCCTCTTCCTAGTTTCTGGTAATCCTTGGCTTGTAGATACATCACTCCAATCCCTGCATCTACCCTGTGTCTCTGTCCTTCCTATTATAAGGACAAAAGTCATTGGATTTAGTGCCAACTCTTATCCACTATGACTTGGTCTTAACTAATTATATCTGCAAAGATGCTGTTTCCAAATAAGGTCACATTCTGAGGTTCCAGGCTGACATGAGTTTTTTTGGAGGGAGACACTATTCAACGTAGTATACTCAGGGACCTACTGACTCTCATTTTCTGCCCAGATCCACCATACGGGGTCTCCTGGTGGTGACAGTGCTGAGAGCAACAAACTGTCTTTCGTCCTGGATTCCAAACTGTCTCAGAAAGACCTTGGAAGCCATATGAATATGAAGTTCTATTCTTTACTGTGGAGATTACAGCAGAACATTCGTTCTCCATGCTTGTTATGAAACAGGTAATAGACTTAACTAGCTGTGAAGAACATATTTTACCACCTGATATATGGTTCATTATACTTTAAAGCAATAGAAAAATGCCCCGAAGATATTGAAAATAAGGCAAAAAGCTTCTATGGCAGTCAAAGAAGAAGTACATCAGTTTAACAGATGATAGAAATAGCTTTCTAAAAAACTCCTGAACACACACACACACACACACACTCACACACAAAAGCTAATGAATTTTAAATCATGCTTGCCAAAACACAGCTCTCATAGACAACCAAGTACCTGGTAATTTTTTTCGAGCTTGAAAATGAATCAGAGGTTTGAAGTCACTTGAAAGAAAGATTTTTTAAAAATTCAGTTACATCTAAACTTCCACGCACCTTCATATACAATGTCAACCGAAATTCTGACAAACTGGTCACACATGTCCACAGGCAGAATCAAGATTTTGTACTATGGTCTCTAAGTGAATTATATTGGGAATAAAGCAAGGACACTTTGCTTATTATCCTCCATTAGCCAAACTAGATTTACAGCTCACATATGCAGTCACAAGAACCTGGAGAACAGACCAGAAACTTGGATTGATGGAAATCATCTCAATTTAAATAAACCTGAAGAACCTTGCTGGATATATTGTTATAGTGGCCTTTCAAAGATCACTTCGCCAAGTGTGTTTATCTGAAAAGAAGTGAACCAGACTGGAAACAATCTGGAAAACCCTACTTTTGCTATATTTACGTTTTCCTGTGATGGTGGGAGGGCTCAGGGTAAGGATGTGCAGAGGACTGGAGAGATGCCATCCTTCTCTAAATCTAGAGATTTGCAAAGAGGTGGGAGAGGTAGGTATTGCTAAACAGGCAGAGTATGAACATCTTGAAGACTGTTTTAAAAGTGTACAGGCTCTCGGACTACAGAGCTTATCTAGCAGGCTACATTAATGTCTTAATGTTTGTCAGGAAGCATCATAGGTGATTAGTTAACAGCATGGACTTGAAAACCAGTCACACTTGTGAAGGAGTTCCTCCTGTCTCTATGAGTAAAGAAATTAATTTCCATACATTTCATCATATCAAAATCAAGGCTTGTGAAAGTATGTATTACATAAAGTTAGTATATGGCTTAAATAAGGTAACACATGCAAAATGAATCACACATAAATGTTCAGTGAATGTTGGCAATTACTAGAAACCCTTTTCTCATTGGTTTTGTTTTGTCTTTGGAATGTCCAGAGACTACTTTCTAATAACTTTGTTAAACACAATGTTTTACTACCTTTTCAGGGGAATTTTCACTTCAAACTTTGTAGGCATGATGTCCAGGGGGTTGTGTTCTTGGCCTTGAGGTCTCCTTAACTGTTGTGTAGTGGGAGGAATGATGAATCCAGAGTTAGCAGATCTGGATTGGAGTGCTAGTGCTGCCACTAACAAATCAGCCCAGCCTCTCTGGGACTGATTCCTATCTGCAAATGGAACGCATCCAGTTCCAAAATGCTCGGTATGTATCCATACCTGATATGACAAGTGAGCCTATAGAGAGAACTGGTGAGAGAACATAGAACTGAATGGGGGCTGCGGTCAGTGGGGTTAGAATACAGATAGATGGTGAAGTTTAAGGGGAAAAGAGAAGAAGATGAAAGAAGAGGAGAATCAACTGGTCATAGAGGAAAGGGATGAGGAAGACAAATGAAGAAAAGAGAGGGAGAAGGAGGAAGGTGAGTAGAAAGAAAGAAGGAAAGAGAGTGTTGACTGGGAAACCCTGTTATGCTTGATTATGTAAGTGATGGGCAGTAGCTGGATGCTTGTAAGCTGGCTGAGAGTTCAGGGTTATGGCTGACAGTGGCCAACTGCCCAGTATGAGGAAACCTTGTGAAGTTGGCATGGCTGTACATTTCCTTTCCAGGAATTAGGATTTGGAGACACCAAGTTTCTCCAAGGGGTAAGTGCAGGATCAGACAAAAATAGGAGGACTGTTTGAAATGTTCCTAGAAAAGGGAAGGGAAAACAGAAGGGAGGAATTATTACAGAAATAATGCAAGAAAATTTCCCTGGAGGACATAATAATTCAGACAAAAGGGCCCTTCAAGTGTACAGCAGCATAACAAAATGAAAGATACTACAAAGCTCATGATAATCCTGAAATTTTATGACATCCATGAACAATGAAACATATATTATAAGTTTCCAAGAAGAAAAAACAGGTCACACAATATAGATTAGGAATTAGAGTGGCATCAGTCTTCTCAAGGACAACACTGAAAGCTAGAAGACAATAGAACAATGCCTTCTGTTCTCCAAGAAACTAATTTCTGACCTAGATTTCTATACCAACCAAATGCTCAATTAAGTATTTTCAGATGTAGTCAGTCTCAAAAATTGACTTGCCACACACAGTTTCTTAGGAAGCAATAAAATAATGTGTTCTATGTAAATTAAGAAGAAGGAAGGAAGGAAGGAAAGAAGGTGGGAAGGAAGGAAGGAAGGAAGGGAAGAAGAAAGGGGAGAAAGAAGGAAGGAAGAGGGACTCAGGAAACACAGGAGAGAAGCAAAGGGAATTCCCAGTCTGCTGCTAAGGGTAAATCCTTAAGAGTCCTAGAAACAGTTAAGATTGGAACAGGAAGGCAAGGGACTTCGAGAAGGTTGTGGGAAGAAGAAATTGAAACTGATATCACCTGATACATTTGATCATGTTGAGAGACTCTTTGTAGCTCAGGTGGAGACTTGGCAAAGGAATTAATGAAAAGCAAATAGAAAACAGAATAAATACAAAACATAAAAATAACAAGTGGTGGTATGGGGGAGTTACCTAAGAAAGGAATGCAATCATAGTAAATTACATGGCTCAGCTCTGGAGACGTTTATTGCCATAATAATATAAACACTGAATCCTTATGTAATCACAAACTGTGGTAAACTACATTGGGAGGATGAACGAGGGGAAAGTGTGTGTCTGGAGGGTGGAACAGGAGAAGTAAATTCTAATCTTTCAATTTAAGAATTCAATATATAATATCTAAGTGTGAGAAAACATCCAGAAATAGATACAAACATATTATAAAAATGGACATAAACAATTAAAAAGAGTTAATGGCAGTTGCCCCTGGGAGGCAGGAATCTGGAAAGAAACTGCTGCTTTTTTCATTATTGTTGTTTTGAGTCTTGCAGTAATATTTGACTTTTTAAACTGTACACATAAATTAAGGATTATAAAAATTATATTTAAAGTGTATTCAGAATGCAGAGAAAAACATACTTCACTATGATGACTGACGTGAAAACCCAGAAAATCGCTAACAGATAAGCATTATATGTTCACTTTACATGGGAAGAAATTGAAGCCCAGAGAGACTGTACAAGTTGACATAGTTACTAAGTAGCAGAGCCAGTGATCAAACCCGGTCTTTCTGATTTCCTATTTCAGGCTTCCTCACAATACCTTCCTGCCCCTCGTTATCTTTTACCTTAAATTTGTCATATTGCTATAAATAATATCACCCACACAGTAGCAACTAAAAAAGTCTGAATATACAAAATGACATCCTTCATTAGTCGTGTCTGAGCTAACTGAGCAGAATCTAATGTCACCGTCGCATCCTTGGTATGGAACAGAGACGAGCATTCAGGTGGACAGTAGGTACAGCTTTGGGGTCTAAATATTTTCCTAGTGGATAAATGTTTCTCTCTAGAGCAACCCAAGGCACAAGAAACTAATCTCACTGCTTAACAAATCTTCACAACTGGATTAAATGCACCTGGGAAATAACATTTCTATTTGCTCTCAAGACATGATTGCATTAAACCTTAATGATGTACCTGACATGGGGGTTAGACAAGAATATTTTAATTGAGTGTTAACTATATCACTGGTGCACTCTTCTACATTTATTTTTCAAAAAGCTATAAGCTTTGATGAACTCTCAGTTCTCATCTATTAGTTTGAGATAGCCCCTGATTAATGTCGCCTCCCTTCCACAAGCACAAGGCATCACCAGCTTTCTCCTTGGTAACCAGATATTTTTTGCATCCTTTGGTACTAGTTTCTGAAAGTGTCGTTATGATGCCTGCAATTTGTAGAATTCAATGGCAGCTCCAGTAAAATAAACAAAATCTAATTACATCAAGATTGGACTTGGCCTGAAGTAGGATGATTTGTTTTCATTCTATATAATATGTGAACACCTGCAAAAGTGGTAAATGTCCAGATGTTTCTTAGAAAACTTTATGAAGAGAATTATAGGGGAAATTTAGATTGAGTTGCTACATATCCTATCAATTTGACCTTTCTAGTCTAAGTTCTTGGGTTTTAGATTTATGAACCCTTGGAATTTTATGGAAAATGGTGCATTATGTGCATTTTGAAAAAAAGATGGTCCATAACTTTCATCAAATTAGATGAAAAGAGAGGTTCATAACCCCCAAAACATAAAGAATCATTGCTCTACATAAAGAAATGAAGTCCATGTGGAACTCTTTAATTAGATTCTTCCTAGTAGAAACATAAGGATTATTACAAAGGGTATTAGCAAATTTCCAAGAGATAGAAAGTATTAAATATGTCCTCTATCATTACTATTCAATTCTTTTTCTATTTCTGGAGCCATGAATCTCAAAGTTCATCTAAGACAAACTTCATTTCCCTTCCCATCCCATCCGCTAAATTTCCTTTTTTTTCTAGCTTTTGAGGGTTCATATGAGATTATCAATAGACAGTACTTTTCACTGTGGCTTCCAAGTTGAGTTGAAGTTTCTACTTCTTTCTCTGCATAGTATACTGAACATACTTAATAAAAAAAGTGAAAATCTAAAGCATTATATTATTCAGTGATGCCAGTGGTGTAACACTGCTCATCTTTTCCCTTGTTCTTTCATTGATCAGAAGCAGCTTTTGTGTCATCTCTGCTAGAGCTCTCAAAAGCCATTTTCCACTAAGCAATTGTAGAGAAAATAAAGGGTCGACTCAATGATAGGTGTGTGGCCTGGATTTCCGAAACTTTTTAAGAGATTTCATCATTGTTAAATTTAATCTCTAGCAACCTGGAAGCATCACATAAAACTTCCAGGAAGGACATTTAATTGATTATTCTGGTTAAGAAACATTTTTATTTAATATTTTAAAGATCAACTATAGAATAGTTTCGATCATGAAGAAACAGGACACATACTCTCAAAAGCTTAATAATCTACTGAGAACAGCCTATGGAAAAGAGAAATAATATGTAGGTCAAGTCAGGTCTTCAGGTAAAGTGATGATAGCAGATGAGTCACCACATTATGGAATCACTTTCTTACCTTTTCACATAAAGAAAATAAATTTTAACAGTGCATCTAGGCTTATTAGTTTCTTACATAACAAGCCATGCTAACCAAATCAATGAAACACTAAAGTATAAATCAGATGCACGAGTATTTATCTGTGGGAAGCAGAGTATATCTATCAATGTTGATTATAATTGTTTCTTTTACTTTCAATATCCACTTCTTGGAATCTGGGAAACAAAAACAGCTAACAGTTGAAAGCTGAGCGTAGAACTGTAACAGAGAAAACTGACTATGGGAAAATTCCTAATAAACAATCTTGACTTCACTAAAAACACAGCTCTCAGACATGAGTGGTTTTATAACAGCCTGGCGACTCTTGGGCCAGGTTTCCTTCATTTGTAAATTGAATCTGACACTTTCTTGCAATGAACCATTGGTTGAGACAATTAGCTTTTCTGAGCCTCATAGAAATAACAGTATCTACCTCTTAAGGTTGTTATAATTTTGACTAAGATAATTTGTGTAAAGAGCTTAGCATTGTGTTGGCACATAGTTAATAAATTAGATCCATAGGCCCTCTGTTGAATTTCTTTTTCACTTTTACCCTTGTGTGTTTTCCTTTTTCTTCTTCCTCTCATTCTTAAAAAACTACATCAGGGGCTTCCCTGGTGGCGCAGTGGTTGAGAATCTGCCTGCCAATGCAGGGGACACGGGTTCGAGCCCTGGTCTGGGAAGATCCCACATGCTGCGGAGCAACTAAGCCCGTGCACCACACCTACTGAGCCTGCGCGTCTGGAGCCTGTGCTCCGCAACAAGAGAGGCCACGACAGTGAGAGGCCCGCGCACCGCGATGAAGAGTGGCCCCCGCTCGCCGCAACTAGAGAAAGCCCTCACACAGAAACGAAGACCCAACACAGCCAATAAAAAAAAAAAAAAAAAAACTACATCAATTTTTCCCTTAAAAAAATGAGATAAACATCTGTCTAAGAAATACTTCGTGTTATTATTATTATTTTAAATAAATTTATTTATTTTATCTATTTATTTTTGGCTATGTTGGGTCTTTGTTGCTGCGCGTGGGCTTTCTCTAGTTGCAGCAAGCGGGGGCTACTCTTTGTTGTGGTGCGTGGGCTTCTCATTGCGGTGGCTTCTCTCGTTGTGGAGCATGGGGTCTAGGCGCGCGGGCTTCAGTAGTTGTGGCACGCAAGCTCAGTGGTTGTGGCTCGTGGGCTCTAGGCGCACGGGCTTAATTGCTCCACAGCATGTGGGGTCTCCCTGGACCAGGGCTCGAACCTGCGTCCCCTGCACTAGCAGGCGGATTCTTAACCACTGCACCACCAGGGAAACGCACTTCGCGTTATTTTATGTGTATGGTTTTAAAACTTTACATAAATGACATTATGCTCCAATCTCATTCCGTGTCATTCCTTTTTCACGTTACTATATAAGAATCTACTTCATTGGTTCTGTTACATAATATCCTGCTATGTCTATGAGGCATATTTCATTTTTCTGCTCACTTAGTGATGAACACAGGTGGCTTGCATCTCTTTGCTTCTCCCGAACAACTCTGTGATCAACAGACAGGTGCATAGTTCCTTGTGAAGGTACAAGATTTTCTCTGGGGTATATTTCCAGGGGCAAAATTGCTGGCTCATAAATGCAGGGGCTTCTATATGATGGACCTGGAAGGACAGCTCATACTTTTACATACTTTTCCAGTAGAGCAGGGAGGGGAATGGGATTGGAGATGGGAGATGAAGAGGAAAGTAATGAAACAAATCAAGGACCTTTGTCAGATGGATGTGGACTAATGAGTATGATCACCTCAGTCTTATGCACCTGAGGTCCTTAAAACTGTAATAAAAAAGAATATGACTTAATGCATTAACAATATAAATACAACGCTTACTACAATGGCTTAGCATTGCCATCTGTGCTCCAGAGCCAGGATGTCAGCCTCCCATTACGCTATCAAGATGCTGCAGAAAATCATTAGATGATGCCTGTGAGGTCCATAAAACTCGTGAGACTTCGGTTCTATATGAACAATGCAAAATGTTAACTCTGAAAAGATAGCTCTCGAAATTCTAATTATAGACCTCTTTTTAATCAACACTGGAGATAGCCATGACTTAAATGGTCTCTTTAAGCCTGACTATTGCTGATTCCCAATTAGCCTATAAAGATGTCTCATAAGTGGACACTTGTGACCATTTCATCCAATCAAAGAATGCAAGGTCTCACAGTAAGGTCACATATGATTTAGACACATATATTAGCAAGAGGTATAGAATCAGGAGTTTTGAAGTAAGCAGTCAGTGCAAAAAGAAATGTCAAACAGGGTTCAAGTGTTAGTTTAAATTTACACTCATAAATGGATATGCCTTTAAAACAAAAGAATAAAATATCACTCAAACTGTTTGTCTATGTCAAAAGATTGAAATAACTAAACCTTTTATTTTCAATAGCATTTTTTGCTTTTCTGTAGGTCTAGTGCCAAACAACAAGTATGACAGCTTTTCCTGCTTATTTCTTCAGGAACTAAGGAGAGACAGACCTGAAAAAGGGGTCATAATGATTTTCTTCAGAAGTAATACGGGGGCTTCCCTGGTGGCGCAGTGGTTGAGAATCTGCCTGCTAATGCAGGAGACACGGGTTCGAGCCCTGGTCTGGGAAGATCCCACATGCCACGGAGCAGCTGGGCCCGTGAGCCACAGCTGCTGAGCCTGCGCGTCTGGAGCCTGTGCCCCGCAACGGGAGGGGCCGCGATAGTGAAAGGCCCGCGCACCGCGATGAAGAGCGGTCCCCGCACCGCGATGAAGAGTGGCCCCCACTTGCCGCAACTAGAGGAAGCCCTCGCACGAACCGAAGACCCAGCACAGCCAAAAATAAATAAATAAATAAATAAATAAATAAAATTAAAAAAAAAAAAATGTTAAGAAGTAATACGGGAACTAATGTGAAAGTTAGGAATCTTTGAGAAATGTCCACGGGCAGCTCAGTCCTTTAATTCAGAGCAGGATTATTTTACTTTTTAATAGTTTAGGATGTAATGGATAAGTTAATTAATTTAGTTGATTTTGCTCAAACTATTATATTAATCCACTGTTATTTTTGGTAAAGCATGTCACTATAATTCTAATACTATTTAGAAGCCAGGAATACATAATGGAAGAGGACATTTAGAGGTAAACATCACCACTAAATTTTAAAAACCTTTCCAATTTATGAAATTGAGTTTTATTTAAAATTTTTGCTCTCCTTTTATCTTTGTCAATATTTGTCTAATATATTTGCATCCCTAAAATCTGATCTGTATATGTTCTGTTTATAATATTTAAGTATACATATTTTATGTTAGTAGTCTATACAATAATTTCCCATGTATTCTAGATCAAAGACATTGAAAATGTAGGTTACAAAGGATTAATTTTATGTTTAAACATCATTCTTATTCAGTTATCTTTATCTAAGAGAAACAGTTCTTCATTTGTAAAACCTTTAGGAGAGTTCACTGTAAATATACCAGAGCTGAAGGAGGGGATTTGGGACAATAATTTGTGATTAAATCCAATCTTTTAATCCGGCTGTTGGGAGTTTCCCGTGAAACCCCTGTCTTCAGAGATTTGCCCCCTTTTAACTCTAATTAGTTGCATGCTTATTGATTTAGGGAACAGGAAAATTCACCTCCTCAAATAGGGCATTTTCTGAATTGAAATGCTTTAAAAGGGGTGTTTGATGTGTCAAATAGCTGTGACCCTTTTAGAATTAAGTAACCGCTGGTATAAAAATACCAGTTAAAACTCATATTCACCTCTGTTCTACATATAGAATGTGTTTACATACCTGATATTGTATATCTGTAGTATAGCCTAATTTTCCAAATCTAATCTAGATTGATCCCATTTTCTGGGGCAAGAAAAGCAACTTGTAATATAATCTTTTTGTCTTAACCCTCAAGAAGTATCTTCTGGGCTTGAAAGCATGATGGAGGTTCTATGTGTTGGGTCACACCTCAAGAGGAAGTCTGCACCCAACTCGCCTCTCTGGTCCCTCCATCACACCAAGAACTACACCCTGGAACATTCACCAGATTGTCTTAATTCACCAGCCTCCTGCCTTGGGTCACTCAACTCTAATGGAAGAACTTGAACTGTTTATAATAGAGATACTTTAATTCTAGAATTAAAAGATTGGAATTTGCCACACACAAAAAAAATCTACTTTTTCTAGCTCTAAGAGTTCTGGTGAACAGTTAAGGAACAGTTTTTTAATTTTTTGTTTTTAATATGAGCCAGCAATTCTGTACCATCTTCTTTACAAAGCAAAGCATTGACAATCACCCACTTGCTGACCCCTTCTCTGCCTTGGGTCATCTGAAGTCAATTACTGCCGTCCTTGGAGGATGGTGGAAAATGCCAGTGAAATCGTGCACTAATTCAATGACATGTCCATTGTTCCACTCATTTAAGAAAGCAGTTTTCTGAACAGCAAAGCATTTACATGTTCCTGGCTGTACTAAATTAACTCGGAAAATGTAAGGATTAGACCCTTTGCTGTTTATCTCTAGTTCTCAGCTGTCATCCTTGGTTGCAAGACCCCAGAGTCTTCTTGATCATGAGAGGACTTGTGAGCATTCAGAAAAGCCTAAATGGACTCTCGTTAGGTCACAGGGACTTGGAGGTAAGAGCATATTCTGTGGCATTTGTGGTTCTGCCTTGTAGAATTGATATCCTTAATTATAGGCAGCAGATGGAGCTGTGAATGAATGAATGACCTTCTAAGCTCCGTTCCCCAAGTAGACTTAGTGCTGTCACAGCTCAGAGGCAATCACTGTCAATCAGCGCCAGGTCAGCTTGTGATGGGGCCAGGGGCCTGGGCTATCGGAAAGACGCTGGCTAGGGTAGAACAACTAATTTCCCTACTCCCATACACAGATACACAAAAGAGGGGCTCATCGCTTTCTAGAGCTTTAAGTTCTTAGGTGCTGATAGAAGCTACCGTTTCCTGGATTTGGTGCATCTGGGAAAGAAAGGTTACTCTGGGGTATAAGATACTGAAATTCAGCAGCTGATGAGGATAAGAAAGGCCAAATCACAGAAAGACAAACACTGCGTGATTCTACTTATAAAATAGTCAAATTCATAGAATCAAAGAGAGGAATGAATGGTGGTTGCCAGGGGTGGAGGCAGAAGGAAATGGGGAGTTATTCATCAACGGGCTTAAAGTTTCAGTTAAATGAGAGGAATAAGTTCTAGAGATCTGTCCAACATTGTACCTGTAGTCAACATGCTGTATTGTACATTTAAACATTTGTTAACAGGGTACATCTCCCATTAAGTGTTCTTACCATATTAAAATAAAATTTAAAGAAAAAAGACCAGCAGAGCCAGATTTGTCAATACTTGTTTAGCAGATTACAGGACCCAAGAATCAGTATCAGTGACAGTCTAAAGCATGACTCAGGCCAGAGGGAACAGACAATAAAAAAAAAAACCTTTCTCTTTTCGGAATAAGAATTCTCTGTCTTCAGAGAACACTGGATGCCTCTTTACCGCACATCCCTACAGCAAAATGCTTTTCTCATCTACAAAACACTGTGGTTTACAGTTTACCTGAAGCTTGTTATTGTTCCTCTACCTAGTAACCCACATTTACGATTTCTTCTACAAGAGCCACATAGATGAAGATGGAGTATAACACCTGAAATAATAGGATTTTACAGGAAATAATGTAAATGAAGCTGTTTGCCCTTAATGACCCATAATAAAATGCTCGTTACCAAGCTCTGCAGGCGAGCCCAGTGCAGGTTGCCATGGTAATGTGCAGCTGCGCCTCCTCACTGTTGCTTAATCATCAGTGTGATGTCAGGCCCTTGAGATAACCACAAGCTTAGAAAATCTTTACAGCCACAGTGACAGCCCGCTTGGGACTTCAGTTAGGTCTGGATGAGGGCCTCTGTGTCCACGTATAATTAAAATACACTCAAGACTTATGATTAGAAATGATTTCAGCAGAGAATTAGGTCATCTTTTTAATTCTCCATTCACTTCCATTTCTCCACATGACTGCCCAGTCAGAAGTGAGCCAGAAATGGGGCAGCCCAAGCGCATCACTGAGAATGGTGCTTCTACAGCTGTGCAGGGCTCACCCTTTGCATGGGTGGGATAAGTGGCTGGTCTACCCCAGTCCACATCCAAAAAGGACACGACGAAGACCTTCTGTCCCCTCTTCCCATGTTCCTTGCATCTACCTTCCGCCATGACTGAGCCTGAAATTCTCACTATGACTCTTTACTCAATTTAGACAAAAAAGTCAGGACATTTAACCCAGAGTACAATTTTCAAAATTTATTTATTATCTCGGAGGAAAAAAGAGGCCCTGAGGTATCTGTCCTTTTCCTTCTCTTTTTTTAATTTCTTTTTTCCTCCCCCACCCACCACTTTTTGTTCTGTCTTAAAAGTGTTTATTAGGTACCATTATCTGCCAGGCAATTACCAGGACATGAGGATGAATAAAGCTCAATACATTTGCTCTAAGGAGCCCACAGGTTATCAAGTGGGATGTGGCATGCAAGCAAATGTGCAAGCTAAAGAGACAGAGGCATGCACAAGGCCCACGTGGATAAATTCTACCTGAGGGAGAGCAGGACAGGCTTGGAGAGGCAGTGATACTTGGGATACCTCTCAAAAGGAAATTAGTGGGATTAGGGGAGGGTGATAGAGGGGACAATGTGAGTAAAGACTGAAGGCATGGAATGATCTTGAATGTTTGGGGAATTGCAAGCAATTCAGAATGGCTAGAGCTATGGCCTTGAGATCAGTCTGGGGGAGAAATAAGACAGATGTAGGTAGGTCCAGACTGTAATGAGTTTTGGCTTTATTTTGCAGGCAAATAGGAGCTACTTAAGGTTTCAAGGAGGGAAGGCAGAGAATTTATAATTGCTATTTAGGAAGACTATTCTTCTAGCACAGAAAAGCATAAACTGGAGAAAACATGGGGCAATTAGGAAGTTATTGAAACAGTGTGACTATAGAAGACATTTAACGTGTTTCGTTTTGTTTTGTTTTGTTTTTGTCTGTCTAACATCTGCTTTTTGAAAGAGAATTGCCCTGTTATCAACCCCTGGCCCACCCTCACACTAATGGACATAAGACCCAAACCCAGCCCATTACAGTACCCTAGCCCTGGTTCACTGTGACTGGTCCAGGGGTAGGCACATAATCCAAGCAGCACCAATCAGACTTCTCTCATGAAACGTCACATATGGACTCCTGGATGTACGATTCTTTCTTTATCCCTTCCTTCCTTCCTTCCTTCCTTCCTTCCTTCCTTCCTTCTTTCTTTCTTTCCTTCCTCCCTCCCTCCCTTTCTTCCTCTTTCCTCCCTTCCTTTCTTTTCTTTCAGGTGAAAGGATGCAGCCTTTTGTTTCCAGAAACCACCTCTCTTGCGATATAGAGAGGGTGCTTTGATCATTAAGCCAATCAGAGGAAAATACACTAAAAGATGGGGAAACAGAGATTTATTGATATTGTTTGAGCCCCCTAGAATCTAGGACCTAGATCCAGCTGTGTTGAAACTGGTATACCAGTGGACTTTCCAGTTACATACACCAAAAGATTCCTTTTTGCTTGAGCAAGCTTGAGTTAGCTTTTTGTCACTTGCAACTGAATGTTTCCTGAATAAGATACCAGGTAAAAATGGTGAGTCCTTGAGTTGAGGCTATAGATGATGGTTTCAGTGACATTAATGAAGCTACTCAGGGCTTAGAGAAATGGGCTGAGTGAAAAGCGCTAACAGAGACACCTACAAAGTACTGGGGGAACACAGAGGTTGGACCCACCAGCCATGAGCCTCCAACTCCTGCACAAGCAGGGGTTGAGAAGTTTCTGCTTTGGCAAGTGGATTGGTGAAGAGCATTTCTTCTTCTGATGGAGGCTCTCTCTCCTTTGGAGTGACCAGATTCATAGGAGTTTAATTTTATGTTGATTCTGTCTTCATGTCTCATTGGCCCTGATTCTATTCGTCAGATTCCTACAGAATATATTCAGTCTTTCTTTTACAGAAAATCCCTTCTACATTTTAATAAAGCGTTTGCATATCTCTTTCATCTTCCCCTTTCCAATCTAAACATCGTGTCTCTAGTTCCCTTCCAATGTGCTTCACAGGACATGGTTTGGATGGTTTTTAAAGTAGTACTTACCAATATGTAAGGTTATCTTTTCAACTATTTGTTTATCTTCTGTTCTTATTAAATCAGTCACCTCCGTGCGAACAGGCACCTTGAGTGTTTCGTCCACCATTTGTACCCAGCGCCAGAATCAGTGACTGAAACAAAGTAGGCACTCAATAAACATTTGCTGGTGAGTAGCTTCTAGTTTCTAGTCCATCACCATCTCAGTGGATCTCTTGTTTGTCTATAGCCAACTAATATGCGGTATCCAGTGCAGGATACTCTGATATCAGTAGAACCATTGCAGAATAGAAGGGGGTAGTTGCCAATTTTTTCTGGATCTTTATATGATGCGCCCCAACATTGCATTGGCTTTTGGGGGAGCTACATCACATTGTCACTCTATATCGCTCACCTCAAACCATTAAGTCTTTTTCATGAAGCAGTCACTAAGCCTTGTCTTCCCATTCTGTAACGGCCTTGCTAGGTTATTATATTTTTTGATCCTTAGTCCAGAATTTCACATACACCCCTGCTAAATTTAGCCCAATGAAGGTCGCATGGCTTTTGCTTGTGATGATGTCATCCAATCTTTAGTTCTCCCAGCTTTCTACCAACAGCATAATCAATGGGTCTGACTAGTCTTCTGGAGGTCAGGCTTTCTGCATCACCCATCTCCCCAAATCCTGGCATGTGGCCTGCTGTCTAGAGCATACTTAGTTAAATGTTTATTGGACAAACTTGAAAGGCATACCTTCTATATTTTTCAAGTTTTGATTAAAATGTAAAAAAGGACAGAATATTTTAGCTTTCTTCCAGAAACATCCTTCTTTTGGTATCTATCTCTCAATGTGTATTAATCCAAATGTGTTTGGATTCAGCTCATTTTTCTCCTTCATCTCTGTCATAAGGAAGGTTTTGGGATATTTGGCTGTTATCAAGATACAATGTACTTACACTATAGAAACAATTTCAATGAAAGATGAGTTTAGATTGACATAACTTGATATTAAGGAACATATACTGGCTCCCAGTAATTACCAGTTCCTCCTCTACAGGTTCCAGAGCCTCCCTTTGTGGGCAGAACGCTCCATGAGCCCGCCTGTAGACATTCTGGTGGGAGACAGAATTTCTAGGAGTCCATTGTAAAACTACGTTGACCTTTCAGGTTGCTGCAGCAGATCAGGATGTGTGGGGAGAAGTTAGAGGAGAGAAGCAGCTACCAAAACCCCAGAGGGTATATTTTTGGACTAGATAAATTCTCATTTTGTTTAGAAAAGCATCACATACCCATATATAATCAAAATATATCCACTGATGATTATAATTAGGGACGTTCAAGGTGGTGTCTCTATCCCCTGTTTAAGCAAGAGGACAATTTCTGGCAGACTGCTCATCCTAGGTTTGGTCCCATAGGATGCTGAGTGGAGGAGGCAGGAAGCAGGAGTTGGAGATTACTGTGCTAAGGCCATCTGAGTTGACTACGTTGGTTACATCAGCACTATTTTTTCCTCAGTGCTATAGTAACGACTTGGAATACTATGAAGGACCTTCCTTAGATTTCAATGTCCTTTAAAACCAAAGAGCGTATTGCAACAGACCAAGCCAACAGCCCCTTTCAACATAAATTGGCATGATCCTTCTCTCTTGAGTGGTTTCGTCCAGAATCCATGGCATAAAGAGCCACGTTTCCTTGAAACGTACAGGACATTTAATAACAACCACAGTATCTCCTACATGATCTATGGCTGCCTCTTCTCTGTGGATTTTGGTAGGAAGAAGGGAATTCAGATTTGACTATACGTGGGGGCAGTTCAACAGGCTTGTAGCATCATTTTGTTCAAGTTATTTGAGGAGGCTGTCACTTCCTTCCAATCTGTGCCAGTTAGTATGCTTACTATCACATCTCTACTATCACATCTCTATTCTCCATAGCCAGCAAATTAGGAATGGAGAAAAATGCAGACAGTTCACAGAGATGTTATTTTTTCTCATCTTTTTCTCTTTCAGGCACTCTTAAATGGCTTACTGAAAAATGTTGCCAAACCTTATTTTTTGCTTCATAAGGCATAAAAGAGTTTCTCCACCCCACCTATCCCTGCCATCCCCATTTTCTCCCCCTCTTTTTTTATTTCTCTCTTTAGAAAATGCTCAGAAAAGCCTGAGCATCTTAGGGTCAGAATATCATTACAAAGTAAATTACTACTAAAATGAGCTAAGTGGTAACCTCAGTGTCTTAAAGAGTCTCTGCCTTGTCCTATGTGTTGAATTGATTGCTGGAAAATACTACACTGTTGGGGAGCTTTTAAATGTGTAATATTTCACAGCCCTTCCTGGGCCAAGGACTGAGTTTGGCTAATTTGAAGTGTATTGAGCTTAATGGTACCAAGTACCTCCCTCGATGAGTACTATTTGAATAAAAATAATGCATAATAATGACAGCTCCATAAACATTTGCTGACTGATGCTTTTATGGATTCAGTGAAGAACCTCTCCATTCATCACTTAATTTCACTGCTTTCCTATTTCTCCACCAGATGGCAGAAGAAGGGCCAGGTTATTGAGCTTGAGATAATTTTGATTCTTAGATATTAAATATAAGATGGTATCAAATATAGGAAATAAACCATGAAATATATTGCTATGATTTTTATCATATGTTCTACATGGAAATATCTTGAAATAAAGAAAGGGTTGTGGAGAACTTAGGTGAATCTTAGAATTTAGGTTGGAGATTACAAATTAAGCCAGGGATTATAGACCAAGGGATATATTAATCCTCTTTCTGGTATCCTGATGAAATGGGCAATGGGGATGGGGAAATTACTCAAAGGGTGTTTTTCACCCATCGTCTCTTTGCATTTGGAAATATAATAGGAAAGACATGTGGATATGAGAAACGCTCTTTTATCCAGTACTGCAATGGATCCAGGCCTTTCAGGAATTATATCCTCTACTCCTATTTAGTGTTACTTTTGAGGCTAAACCCTTAAAATCCATCCCACTGGATAGTTAAAATGTATGAGGAAATAAAAAGGGTCAGTCAAGGACCCAAGGGCCATCAGCCAACAAAAAGGAGAGTTTGCATTCTTACAGCCGGTAAATGTTTAACATCTTGGCACTGTCAAGTGTTGCCCAAGTTTATTTACCAAGTTCTTAAATAAACTGGGAAAAATATTTTATTATTCCTGTATAAATAGATTTAAAGGGGGAGATTTGAAAAAGACAGTGTGTTTCAGTCAGAAAACAGCTCCATTCCCCTTCATTCTCATTGCCATTTCTCATCCATACCAAAAACCCAAAGCATTTTTCATGATTTACATAGTCTGTCTTTTGAGATAAAAGGCCATTAGATTACAGTTGTGAGAGAAAGGGGGTGAATTGTAAGAGATTGTTTTGAGAATAGTCTTTTCAGATAATAACCTGCATGCTAGAAATGGAAAATTAATTTTAAGACAGTGGATCAAAGATTTTTTCATCCATATTTGAGAAGAATATTTTAAGAAGCATACACATAGGGCTTCCCTGGTGGCGCAGTGGTTGAGAATCTGCCTGCTAATGCAGGGGACACGGGTTCGAGCCCTGGTCTGGGAAGATCCCACATGCCATGGAGCAGCTGGGCCCGTGAGCCACAGCTACTGAGCCTGCGCGTCTGGAGCCTGTGCCCCGCAACGGGAGGGGCCGCGATAGTGAAAGGCCCGCGCACCGCGATGAAGAGCGGTCCCCGCACCGCGATGAAGAGTGGCCCCCACTTGCCGTAACCAGAGAAAGCCCTCGCACGAACCGAAGACCCAACACAGCCAAAAATAAATAAATAAATAAATAAAGTAGCTATAAAATTTAAAAAAAAAAAAAAAAAAAAGAAGCATACACATATTTATGATATTTTATTACACAGCCACTTTGTTTTTTGAGACTTTGGCTTTAACCTTTTCTAGTCACCATGGCAATGAGGACACAAATACAACATCCATACTAAGAGCTGAATATGTGAGGTGGAACTTCCACTGATACACATAATATGTATATTTGACCTAAGCATTACAAAAAGCAATTAATGTAACTTTAAACATAGTAAATTGTCTGAGTCGTAAAATGGAAATAGTGTATATGACTAGGAAAATGTAATCTCACAAATGATCTGAGGGAAAATAGTGTTGGATTCCCCTTCTCTCTAGAAACTCCATCTTGCATTCTCCCTTCTCCCTTCCTGATGTAAAGAACATCATGGGAAACTTGAAGAAAATCATTCTAAGACTTTATTTTTCTTCTTTCTAAAGTCTAAGCCTAAAATAAATGATTTATTTTTAGGCAAATCATAAACCAGTAATCTGAGACACTGGTCTTACAAACTCTTCAGCACTTCCAATTACTGGCTGTAAATTGCTTTCGTAAAAACCCTTCTAAATGTTCACTCTGCATTCTGAAAGAAGAAAACAGATGCTAAAATTTTATCCCTATAAACTCCAACTACTGGCTTGGTTGCTTCTCACACAGAATCCTGTGAAAGCAGGGGGAATGCATAGATTCTACAGTGGCATAAAGGCTAGATCCATGCCCAAAGTTCTGCCCTGGACTTTGAATAACATCTTGGAAGGAACCAAAAAGAGATCCTGCTCTCGCTGTGACAAGGGAAACACCAGCTGTGAGATGCATGTGCATTGGGGAGTTTTTTGGGCAGGGGTGAAGGGCCACAGAAGAGAAGCAGGGAAGTGTGAACACCAGAGACACAAACAGAAGCCCCTGCAGAGAGCCTCACACAGATGCTTAATAAATGCTTTTGGATATGACTGAGTGATCAAAGGGTGGTGTTAGCATCAGGCAGTCTTAGTACCATCACCTATGGATGCCTTTGGCAATCCAGATCCTGTGTTATCTGGGGCAGTTGGACAGCCAAAGGGATGCCGTGCCCTTGGGCTTGTTATGAATGGGCAGCCATTCCTCTTGCTTGAGGCACACTCCTCCGTTGTTGGAAGCCTGTACTGAGCACTTTCCCTATGAAGAACCGTCTTGGGTGTATTTTTCAGACTCTATGGGAGTTGCTGCGACCCAGCTCCTCAGTTTTCTTATGTCTAAAATGAGATACAAATCCACTAATAATAAGTAATAAATTTATGTACAAAATCTAACTCATAATACTGCGTGATGCTAAAGAAAAAAATTTAAGCAGCTGTTGTAAAAACTTAAGGTCCTTTTCATCAGAATGTCCTTCTCTAGCATCCATCGGGGAGGTAGTATAGCAGAGTGGGCAGAATGCTGGCCTGAGAGGCCAGAGAAGCAAATTTAAGTTCCAGATGGGTGGCGACCTGCTGTGAGATCTGACAAAACCTCACAGCCTGTCTGGCGTCCAGTTTTCTCATTGGCAAAAACAAGATGCTGGTCTAGAAGATCTTCTATCAAATATTTTATTATTCTAGAGAAAATTAAGTAAGGAATTGAGAGCCTAGTGTCCCTGGGAAGGTCAATTTTACTTCTGACTCCCTCAGATAATCCTCTAGGCACCTGGAAAAGGGGAAGAGACATTTATATTCAAATTTTCCAGTTGGGTTTGGGAAATCAGAATAAAAGCCAACATATCTTACATGCTAGAAACATGGTCCTAGGGTGGGAAAGAGAGAAAGGCAACTGCTATACAGTCAACACCAGCCCTGTCTCTGCCCCTGACCTGCCCTGGCCACACCCTTGTCTAGGTAAACCAATTGGGATTGCTGGCAACCAAACAGCCATCTGCATAAAGGGTGTGGGGATGGGGGCAGGTAGGGGAAAGAGAAAAAAGACTTTTCTGGTCCAAAGGCAAATAGGATTTCTTTGGTATTGAGTGGAGAAGAATAGGCATTACTATTGGTTACCTAAGTCCAACTTTCAAGACTTTCCAACTCTGAGACTTTTTCAGTTAAAAAACACTGTGTTGGGGAGACCTTCAAGATGGCAGAGTAAGACGTGGAGATCACCTTCCTCCCTACAAATACATCAGAAATACATCTGCATGTGGAACAACTCCTACAGAACACCTACTGAATGCTGGCAGAAGACCTCAGATTTCCCAAAAGGGTGCGCGAGGAGAGGGGATCTAGAGCACCGCCTAAACAAGCTCCAGAGACGGGTGTGAGCCGTGGTTATGAGCGCGGACCCCAGAGACGGGCATGAGACGCTAAGGCTGCTGCTGCCGCCACCAAGAAGCCTGTGTGCAAGCACAGGTCACTCTCCACACCTCCTCTCCCGGGAGCCTGTGCAGCCCACCACTGTCAGGGTCCCGTAATCCAGGGACAACTTCCCTGGGAGAACGCATGGCGTGCCTCAGGCTGGTGCAATGTCATGCCGGCCTCTGCCACCACAGGCTCGCCCCACATCGTACCCCTCCCCCCCCGCCTGAGTGAGCCAGAGCCCCCGAAACAGCTGCTCCTTTAACCCCGTCCTGTGTGAGTGAAGAACAGACGCCCTCAGGTGACCTACATGCAGAGGCGGGGCCAAACCCAAAGCTGAACCCCAGGAGCTCTGCAAACAAAGAAGAGAAAGGGAAGTCTCTCCCAGCAGCCTCAGGAGCAGCAGATTAAATCTCCACAATCAACCTGATGTACCCTGCACCTATGGAAGACCTGCATAGACAATGAATCATCCCAAAATTGAGGCGGTGGACTTTGGGAGCAACGATATATATGTATTTTTCCTTTTTCTCTTTTTGTGAGTGTGTATGTGTATGCTTCTTTGTGTGATTTTGTCTGTATAGCTTTGCTTTTACCATTTGTCCTGGGGTTCTGTTTGTCATTTTTTTTTTGTTTGTTTTTTGTATGGTTTTTAGCGCTTGCTATTTTTTGGTTTGATTGCTCTCTTCTTTCTTTCTTTTTTTAATTTCTTTTTAACTTTTTTATTTTTAATAATTGTTTTTTATGTTTTATTTTAATAACTTTATTTTCTTTTCTTCCTTTCTTTCTTTTTTTCTCCCTTTTCTTCTGAGCCGTGTGGCTGACAGGATCCTGGTGCTCCGGCTAGGTGTCAGGCCTGTATCTCTGAGGTGGGAGAGCCGAGTTCAGGACATTGGTCCACCACAGACCTCCCAGCTCCATGTAATATCAAACAGCGAAAGCTCTCCCAGAGATCTCCAAGTCAATGCTAAGAACTAGCTCCACTCAACGACCAGCAAGCTACAGTGCTGGACACCCTATGCCAAACAACTAGCAAGATAGGAACACAACCCCACACATTAGAAGAGAGGCTGCCTAAAATCATAATAAGGTCACAGACACCCCAAAACACACCACTGGATGCAGTCCTGCCCACCAGAAAGACAAGATCAAGACTCATCCACCAGAACACAGGCACCAGTCCCCTCCACCAGGAAGCCTACATAGCACACTGAACCAACCATACCCACTGAGGACAGACACAAAAAAAGGGAACTATGAACATGCAGCCTGTGAAAAGGAGACCCCCAAAACAGTAAGTTAAACACAATGAGAAGACAGAGAAAAACACAGCAGATGAAGGAGCAAGGTAGAAACCCACCAAACCAAACAAATGAAGAGGAAATAGGCAATCTACCAGAAAAAGAATTCAGAGTAATGATAGTAAAGATGATTCAAAAACCTTGGAAATAGAATGGAGAAAATACAAGAAATGTTTAACAAGGACCGAGAAGAACTAAAGAGCAAAGAAACAATGATGAACAACACAATAAATGAAATTAAAAATTCTCTAGAAGGAATCAACAGCAGAATAACTGAGGCACAAGAACGGATAAGTGACCTGGAAGATAAAATAGTGGAAATAACTACCACAAAGCAGAATAAAGAAAAAAGAATGAAAAGAATTGAGGACAATCTGAGACACCTCTGGGACAATGTTAAACACACCAACATTCGAATTATAGGGGTCCCAGAAGAAGAAGGGAAAAAGAAAGGGACCGAGAAAATATTTGAAGAAACTATAGTTGAAAACTTCCCTAATATGGGAAAGGAAATAGTTAATCAAATTGAGGAAGTGCAGAGAGTCCCATACAGAATATCCAAAGAGAAACATGCCAAGACAAATATTAATCAAACTATCAAAAATTAAATACAAAAAAAGAATATTACAAGCAGCAAGGGAAAAAAAACAAGTAACATACAAGGGAATCCCCATAAGGGTAACAGCTGATTGTTCAGCAGACATTCTGCAAGCCAGAAGGGAGTGGCCGGACCTATTTAAAATGATTAAAGGGAAAAACCTACAACCAAGACTACTCTACCCAGCAAGGATCTCATTCAGATTGGACGGACAAATTAAAACCTTTACAGATAAGCAAAAGTTAAGAGAATTCAGCACCACCAAACCAGCTTTACAACAAATGCTAGAGGAACTTCTCTATGCAGGAAACACAAGAGAAGAAAAAGACCTACAATAACAAACCCAAAACAATTAAGAAAATGGTAGTAGGAACACACATATCAATAACTACCTTAAATGTAACCAGATCAAATGTTCCAACCAAAAGACATAGACTGGCTGAATGGATACAAAAACAATACCCATATATAAGCTGTCAACAAGAGACCCACTTCAGACCTAGGGAAACATACAGACTGAAAGTGAGGGGATGGAAAAAGATATTCCATGCAAATGGAGGTCAAAAGAAAGCTGGAGTAGCAATTCTGATATCAGATAAAATAGACTTTAAAATAAAGACTATTGCAAGGGACAAAGAAGGACACCACATAATGATCAAGGAATCAATCCAGGAAGAAGATATAACAATTGTAAATATTTATGCACCCAACATTGGAGCACCTCAATACATAAGGCAAATGCTAACAGCCATGAAAGGGGAAATCGACAGTAACACAATCATAGTAGGGGACTTTAACACCCCACTTTCACCAATGGATAGATCATCCAAAATGAAAATAAATAAGGAAACACAAGCTTTAAATGATACATTAAACAAGATGGACTTAATTGATATTTATAGGATACTCCATCAAAAACAACAGAATACTTTCTTCTCAAGTGCTCATGGAACATTCACCAGTATAGATCATATCTTGGGTCACAAATCAAGCCTTGGTAAATTTAAGAAAATTGAAATCATATCAAGTAACTTTTCTGCCCACAATGCTATGAGGCTAGATATCGATTACTGGAAAAAATCTGTAAAAAATACAACACATGGAGGCTAAACAATACACTACTAAATAACCAAGAGAACACTGAAGAAACCAAAGAGGAAATCAAAGAATACCTAGGAACAAATGACAATGAAAACACGATGACCCAAAACCTATGGGATGCAGCAAAAGCAGTTCTAATAAGGAAGTTTATAGCAATAAAATCCTACCTCAAGAAACAAGAAACATCTCAAATAAACAGCCTAATCTTACACCTAAAGCAATTAGAGAAAGAAGAACAAAAAACCCCCCCAAAGTTAGCAGAAGGAAAGAAATCATAAAGATCAGAACAGAAATAAATGAAAAAGAAATGAAGGAAACAATAGCAAAGATCAATAAAACTAAAAGCTGGTTCTTTGAGAAGGTAAACAAAATTGATAAACCATTAGCCAGACTCATCAAGAAAAAAAGGGAGAAGACTCAAATCAATAGAATTGGAACTGAAAAAGGAGAAGTAACAACTGACATTGCCGAAATACAAAGGATCATGAGAGATTACTAGAAGCAACTCTATGCCAATAAAATGGACAACCTGGAAGAAATGGACAAATACTTAGAAAAGCACAACCTTCCGAGACTGAACCAGGCAGAAGTAGAAAATATAAAAAGACCAATCACAAGCACTGAAATTGAAACTGTGATTAAAAACCTTCCAACAAACAAAAGCCCAGGACCAGATGGCTTCACAGAGGAATTCTATCAAACATTTAGAGAAGAGCTAACACCTCTCCTTCTCAAACTCTTCCAAAATATGGCAGAGGGAGGAACACTCCCAAACTCATTCTACAAGGCCACCATCACCCTGATACCAAAACCAGACAAAGATGTCACAAAGAAAGAAAACTACAGGCCAATATCACTGATGAACATACATGCAAAAATCCTCAATAAAATACTAGCAAACAGAATCCAACGGCACATTAAAAGGATCATACACCATGATCACGTGGGGTTTATTCCAGGAATGCAAGGATTCTTCAAAATACGCAAATCAATCAATGTGATATACCATATTAACAAATTGAAGGAGAAAATCCATATGATCATCTCAATAGATGCAGAAAAAGCTTTTGACAAAATTCAACACCCATTTATGATAAAAACCCTCCAGAAAGTAGGAATAGAGGGAACTTACCTCAACATAATAAAGGCCATGTATGACAAACCCACAGCCAACATCGTTCTCAATGGTAAAAACTGAAACCATTTCCTCTAAGATTAGGAAAAAGACAAGGTTGCCAACCCTCACCACTATTATTCAACATAGTTTTAGAAGTTTTAGCCACAGCAATTGGAGAAGAAAAAGAAATAAAAGGAATCCAAATTGGAAAAGAAGTAAAACTGTCATTGTTTGCAGATGACATGATACTATACATAGAGAATCTAAAGACGCTACCAGAAAACTACTAGAGCTAAACAAATTTGGTAAAAGTAGCAGGATACAAAATTAATGCACAGAAATCTCTTGCATTCCTATACACCAATGATGAAAAATCTGAAAGAGAAATTAAGGAAACACTCCCATTTACCATTGCAACTAAAAAGTAATATACCTAGGAATAAAACTACCCAAGGAGACAAAAGACCAGTATGCAGAAAAATATAAGACACTGATGAAAGAAATTAAAGATGATACAAACAGATGGAGAGATATACCATGTTCTTGGATTGGAAGAATCAACATTGTGAAAATGACTATACTGCCCAAAGCAATCTACAGATTCAATGCAATCCCTATCAAACTACCAATGGCAGTTTTCACAGAACTAGAACAAAAATTTCACAATTTGTATGGAAACACAAAATACCCCGAATAGCCAAAACAATCTTGAGACAGGAAAACAGATCTGAAGGAATGAGGCTCCCAGACTTCAGACTATACTGCAAAGCTACAGTAATCAAGACAGTATGGTACTGGCACAAAAACAGAAATATAGATCAATGGAATAGGATAGAAAGCCCAGAGATAAACCCACGCACATATGGTCAACTTATTTTTGATAAAGGAGGCAAGAATATACAATGGAGAAAAGACAGCCTCTTCAATAAGTGGTGCTGGGAAAAGTGGACAGCTGCATGTAAAAGAATGAAATTAGACCACTCCCTAACACCATACACAAAAATAAACTGAAAATGGATTAAAGACCTAAATGTAAGTCCAGACACTCTCAAACTCTTAGAGGAAAACATAGGCAGAACGCTCTATGACATAAATCACAACAAGATCCTTTTTAACCCACCTCCTAGAGAAATGGAAATAAACAAATGGTACCTAATGAAACTTAAAAGCTCTGCACAGAAAAGGAAATGATAACCAAGACAAAAAGACAACCCTCAGAATGGGAGAAAATATTTGCAAATGAAGCAACTGACAGTCGATTAATCTCCAAAACTTACAAGCAGCTCATGCAGCTCAGTATCAAAAAAAAAACAAACAACCCAATCCAATATGGGCAGAAGACCTAAATAAACATTTCTCCAAAGAAGATATACAGATTGCCAACAAACACATGAAAGGATGCTCAACATCACAATCATTAGAGTAATGCAAATCAAAACTACAATGAGGTATCACCTCACACCAGTCAGAATGGCCATCACCAAAATATCTACAAACAATAAACCCTGAAGAGGGTGTGGAGAAAAGGGAACCCCTCTTGCTCTGTTGGTGGAAATGTTAATTGATACAGCCACTATGGAGAACAGTACAGAGGTTCCTTAAAAACTAAAAATGAACTACCTTACGACCCAGCAATACCACTACTGGGCATATACCCTGAGAAAACCATAATTCAAAAAGAGTCATGTACCACAATGTTCATTGCAGCTCTATTTACAATAGCCAGGACATAGAAGCAACCTAAGTGTCCATCCACAGATGAATGGATAAAGAAGATGTGGCACATATATACAATGGAATATTACTCAGCCATAAAAAGAAACACAATTGAGTTATTGTAGTGAGGTTGGTGGACCTAGAGTCTGTCATACAGAGTGAAGTAAGTCAGAAAGAGAAAAACAAATACCGTATGCTAACACATATATATGGAATCTAAAAAAAAAAAGAGGCTCTGAAGAACCTAGGGATAGGACAGGAATAAAGACGCAGATGTAGAAAATGGACTTGACGACACGGGAAGGGGGAAGGGTAAGCTGGGATGAAGTGAGAGAGTGGCATGGACATATATACACTACCAAATGTTAAGTAGATAGCTAGTGGGAAGCAGCCGCATAGCACAGGGAGATCAGCTCGGTGCTTTGTGACCACCTAGAGGGGTTGGATAGGGAGGGTGGGAGTGAGACGCAAAAGGGAGGAGATATGAGGATATATGTATATGTATAACTGATTCACGTTTTTATAAAGCAGAAACTAACACACCATTGTAATGCAATTATACTCCAATAAAGATGTTAAAAAACAAAAACAGAAACAATGTGGTGTGTACACACACATATGCACACATATATACAGGTACATATTATAGCTTACATAAAAACCCCAGGAAAGTTCTCATCTTCCCACCAGTGGTCTTGTCTCTGATTCTATATGTTACTATTTGTCTTTTGCCATAAGGCACAAACCCAGTGAAATACAGACATTTGAAATGTGCAGAACTCTTTCTAGATGTTCTTCTTGGTGTGAACACTCCCTTCATCCTGCTCTCTGCCCTAGTGCTCCCACCAAGAAAATATATAAGGACAGAACTTGAGAATTCTAACTAGTGTGGGCAATTGCAATTGCCCACACTTTTTACATTTGCTGCTGTTCCGTGACAGATTGTCTTCTTTTCAGGAGAAAAGAAAATTTCTAAAAGATCATTGTTACATCACTTTGAAGGATTAAAAAAAGATGGTGGCTCTAGGAACGTATTAAGAGGGAATAACACTGTATGCATCTAAAATTATTTATAACATTTATAAAATTCCTCAGGAGCTTCTAATCTGCTAAATTTAAAGTTCAATCTTTTCCTGTGTTTCTTTTTATTGGCAAAGAATACAAAAGAGTAAATATCTCTTGAACTTTTTGGTGATACCATAGTCTGGATTCATTGATGTGGATCATTGCTGAGTGATATATTTTATGCTGAAGAGGTAATTGCTATTTTGGCATAGAATAAGATGCTATATCTATATCTTTATCATAATACTCATTCAGACTAAATTTCTCTTTGCCTTCCCTGTATTATTCTACAGTTACTCTCACAAGGATTTTACAATCATCAATCTATTTGCCAATTCTTTCTGTAATTTCACCATCATTTTTGATTATCCTCCTAGAAACTTTTGTGAAGTGATAGGTTACTTTATATCCCAAAGTGATATTGCTCCTCAGCCTAGACACACAGGATTTGATACTTTCAGAAGACCTAGTTGAGAATACATAGGCCAACACACACACACACACACACACACACACACACACACACACACACACAAGGTTAACAGCAATAACAAAAATGACTCTCCTCTCCTCAGTCCTCACCTGTGTTTCTCTTATGGATCATCTATCAATAAAATTAAAGTTCTCTTGGCCATACCTTTATATAAGGCAGCTCACAATTAATTATTGACAACTGTGAATGAGTTTATCATAGTCTCTGGGTTCTGACAAAAGAGACAGATAACTTGCTATGTACCACTAAGTATCTGAAAAGGGCATGGGGAATGTTAGGAGGAAAAATTATGTGAGTGAGAAGAGCATGGAGGGAAGAAAAGAGAGAGAAGGGGTTGAAGAAAACTCTACAGTATCATATGGAGTCTAACAGGACTGGATCCAAATTGTAGATCCTTCATTTAATGCTTTTTTGTATACTTGAACCAGTTATTTAATCTCTATGATCCTTAGGTTATTCAGCTGTAAAAAGAATACACCACTGGATTGTTTTGAGAATTATGTTAAACTATAAGTATAAAGATAAGTATATAGCATAAGTATGAAGCATATAGTACAATTCCATTAAAAATAATTGTTATTTTCATTAATTTGTAATTTCCCAAGCATAAAAACAATGTCCATATGACTGTGGAAAAATTCTTGAAACATTTCTTTTTTGAGGAATGGTAACTAAATGAATTTCTTATTCTAAGGAAATAGTTAAGTGTTTGGAAGGAAACTATACAACAAGGCTTAATGCTAATATCTAACAATGGAGAAAATAAAAAGTGAATAATAGCAGGTTTATCCTACAAGGGACACCTTCTAGAGAGAGGTACTATGTAAAGAGTAACCAAAAGAAAACAGGAGTGGCTGCACTAAAATCAGACAAAATAGACTTTAAGACAAAGGATATCCTTAGGAAAAAGAGGGGCATTTAGTAATGATAAAAGGAAAGCAGAAACATATAACAGGAAGATATAACAATTATAAATGTATATGCTCCTCACAACAGAGCTTGCTCCAAAATTCATGGAGCAAAAACTGACAAAATGATAGTAGTAATACACAAGTCAACAATTTTAGTTGGCGATTTAAATACTCCTCCCTCAGTAATTGACAGAACTAGAAAGATCAGTAAGAAAGATTTGAACAACATGAACCAAATTGGCCTAGTTGACATATATAATGCACTCCACCACCAACAGCAGAATGCACATTCTTTTCAAGTATATATGGAAAATTTCCGAGTATAGATATTATGACAATTCCATAAAACAAATAGTGATAAATTTAATAGGGTTAAAACTATACAAAGTAATTTTCTGATTACAATGAAACGAAATTAAAAACCAATCACAAAAAGAAATCTGGGAACGCAAATATTTAGAAATTAAAGAGCACAATTCTAAATAACTCATGGGTCAGAAAAGGAATCACAAAAGCAATTAGAAAATATTGTGAACTAATTAAAAATGAGAACATATCATATCAAAATTTATGAGACACAGCTAAAATAGTGCTTAGAGGGAAATTATAATGATAAATACTTACATAGTATTAAAAAGAAAGAAAGAGATAAAATCACTAATCTAGGTTTCCATCATAAGAAACTAGGAAAAGAAGAGCAAACCAAACCCAAAGGGAGTAGAAGGAAATAAATATCTGAATGGAAATCAGTAAATTAGAAAGCAGAAAAACAATAGAGAATTTCAATTACACTAAATTTTGGTTCTTTGAAAACATTAACAAAATTGATAAACCTGTACTTAGTCTGATCAAGGAAAGATGGAAGTAGACATAAATTACCAAAATCAGGAACAAAAGAGACACATTAACATAAACCATGAAGAAATTAAAATAGTTATAAGGGGATATTATGAATAACTTTATTCTAACAAATTAGACAATTTAAATGAAATGGATAAATTCCTAGAAAGACACAAATTACTAAAACTGACTATAAAAGAAATAATAAATCTGAATAGATCTACATCAAGTAAAGAAATTGTATTAGAATTAAAACTCTTTCCACATAGAAAAGCTGAGGCCCAAATGACTTTACTGGTAAAATCTATGAAGTCATTTCTTTTAAGGAAGAAATAACACCAGTTCTACACACACTCAGAAAATAGAGGAGGGAATACTTTTCTACTTATTTAATGAGGCCAGTATTACCTTGATGTCAAAGTAAGACAGTTATCATAAGAAAAGTGAATAAATAAAACGATGGAATAATAACATTCATTCACTAATAATAACTATGGAATAATAACAACAATTATTAACAAAACATCAGCAGATCATATCCATCCATGTAAAAAAGGTTTATAAATGATGAAAAGCAGGGATTTGCAAGAGTAGTTTGAAGTTCAAAAATCAATGTAATGTACAATATTAAGAGGATAAAGGGCAAAAACCATATAAACATCTCAATAAATGTAGGAAAAGAATTGGAAAAAAACACAACACCCATTTATGTTAAAAACTCCCAAGAAACAAGCAGGAAAAGAGAACTTCCTTAATTTAATAAGGAACATCTACAAAACAACCCTACAGTTGGGACTTCCCTGGCAGTCCAGTGGTTAACACTTTGCCTTCCAATGCAGGGGGTGCAGGGTTGATCCCTGGTCAGGGAGCTAAGATCCCACATACCTCAGGGCCAAAAAACCAAAACATAAAACAGAAGCAATATTGTAACAAATTCAATAAACACTTTAAAAATGTTCCACATCAAAAAAAAATCTTAAAGAAAAAAACATATAGTTGATATCATACTTAGTGGTGAAAGACTAAATTCTCTCTCCCTTAGACTGGGGAAATTCACTGTATATTAGATACTCTATCCAGTGAAGCAAGGCAAGGAAAAAACCTAAAGGTATATAGATTAGAAAGGAAGGTGTAAAATGTTTTATTCACAGATGAAATGATCTTGTGTGTAAAAAATCCTAAGGAATCTAAGAAAAAGACGGTTAGAACTAATGATAAGAGTTTAGCAAGGTAACAGGAAGATGAATATACAGACAGCAATGTATTCCTATATACTAGCAAAAAACAATGTAAAAATATAATTAATAAAAGATTCCATTCACAGTAATATCAAAAAGAACAAAATACTTAGGAATAATTTATATTTCTTTAAAAATATAAGACCTCTCCGTTGAAAATTATAATACATTGCTGAAAGAAATGAAAGAAGACCTAAATAAGTGAGAAATATATCATGTTTGTGGATTATAAAACTTGATATTAAGATGTCAATTTTCCACAAATTGATCTACAGATTCAAAATGATCCCTACAGAATTCTGGCTGGTTCTTTTTTATTAGATTCAATTAGTCGATCCTAGGAAGCATATGTAAGTGCAAAGGACATAGAATAGTCAAAACAATTTTGAAAAAGAGGTGCAAAGTTGAAGGACTTACACTACCTGATTTCAAAGCTCAACACAAAATAATAGTAGGCAGGACAGTGTGATGTTGGCATAATGGTAGACATAAAGATCAATGGTGCAGAATAGTCCAGACATAAGCTCACATGTATATGGTCAATTTATTTTCAACAAATGTGCCAGGGTAATTCAATGGGGAAAAACAGTCTTTTCAACAAATGGAGCTGAGAAATTAACTTTAAATTGATCACAGACTTGAATGTGAGAGCTGAAACTCTAAGATATGTCAAAGAGAACACAGGAGAAAAATTTTTGTGATTTTAGGTTAGTAAATATTTCTTAGATATGACATCAGAAGCACATCTATTAAAAATGTGATAAATTGGACTTCATCAAAATCACAACTTTTGGTCTTCACAAGATACTACTAAGAAAATGAAAAGACAAGACAGAGGCTGGGAGAAAATATTTGCAAAACAACTGATAAAATAATTTTATATAAATAAATAACTTTTACAATTCAATAATAAGACAAACAACCAAATTAAAAATAAGAAATGGTTTGAATAGACATTTCTCCAAAGAAGATATACAAATGAGTGCCACTAGTCATCAAGGAATGCAAATTAAAACTACAAGAAACCACTACACACTCACTAGAGTAGCTTAATTAAAAAAGACTGAAAATTCTAAGTGTTGGTGAGTATGCGGAGGAAGTAGAACCCTCATACACTGCTGCCAGGAGTAAAATGATACAACCACTTTGAGAAATACTTTGATAGTTTTTTTAAAGTTAAATATAAACTTATCAAACAGACCAGCAAGTTCACTCCTAGATATCTACCCCCCAAAAATGAGAACATATATCTGTACAAAAACTTGTATGTGAATGGTCATAGTAGCATTACTTGTCATAGCCAAAAAATGGCAATGTCCATCAAATGATGGATGTATAAACAAAATGTAGTAAATTCTTATAATGAAATATTATACAGCAATTAAAAGGAATGGATTACTGATACATGCAACAACATAGATGAACCTCATAAATGTAATGCTAAGTGAAAGAAGCCAAATGCATTAGACTACAATGATTACATTTTAAATAATTTCTATAAAAGGCAAAACTGCCTGGGGCTGGGGAGAGAGCAGGGATTAAATGAAAATAGTTCAAGGGAATTTTTCCATTGATGGAAATGTGCTAAAACTGGATTGTTTCTGAATGTTTATAGCATCTTTTTTTTCATAATCACTAAAAACTGGAAGCAACCAAGATATTCTTTAAGAGGTAAAATGGATAAATGAACTACAATACAGTCATATGATGGAATATTATTCAGCCATAATAAGAAATGTATTATCAAGATACAAAAAGACATGGCTGAGTCTTAACTGCATACAGCTATGTAAAAGGAGCCAGTCTGAAAGAGCTATGTACTGTATGATTCCAATTATGTATATAACATTCTGGAAGAGTCAATGTTATAAAGACAGTAAAATACTCAGTGGTTGCCAAGGGTTCAAGGGTGTGGTGGGGGGGAGTATTGAATATGTGAAGCACAGCAAGTAGAATACAGTATTGAATATGTGAACTTTATTTAAAGTTTTGAAACTATTCTGTATGATACTGAAAGTGTGGATACACAGCACTATGCATTTTGTCCAAACCCACTGAACTTTAAAGAACAAAGAGTGAAACTCAGTTTATGTAAACTTTTAAGAAATCATTTAAGGTGTCAGGGGATACCAAGGAGGAGTGTAAGCTGTGACAAGAGACTCTAACGGTATTACAGTGTATGAAACAACCTCACTAAGGCAGGTAGGGAGAAAAGGTGCTGATCTAAGTGATTTAGGAAATGAATGGAGTCTGTAAGAATTAAAGGAAAAAGAACTTGCACATAAGCACTGTACTCTGATTGGTAAAGTTGCTTGCAGTAGGGATATGGGTTAATGATTCTGAAACTACTATACATGTATATTGGAAGTGAACAATCAAGTAAATGGATGGCAGATGATGAGAGTCAGATTTCTCACTGTTAGAGTGGATGTTTACAGATAAGCAAGGGGAGGAGGCCACAATGAACCATGTGATAACGGATTAGGTTTGGAGACATCAGTATGAACTCATGTTTAGCTTAATATAGATATAGATGGTTAGAAAACAAAATATTTTTAGATATGTGTAAATACATAGGTTAGTATACACACATATATTTCTTTGCTCTGTCAGCTGAGAGGACTCAGAAGCACCAACACCCCAGTAGCAATAAACACACCTTGTATCCAGATCTTGGTTTCTAATACCATTCCCAATAAAAGGAGCTAAGACTCCTTGGGGAAATGGCTGATTCTAAGGCTGGATCAGGAAATAGACGAGATCTTACAGTCCAGAAAGTAAGGAAGTGTCCAAAAAACAAAAGCAAAAGCAAAACAAACAAACCCCATAATAAGGGAGATATTCCCAAGGGATATAGGAGTCAACTGAAAGAGCTCCCAAAGTCCAAAGCTGGAACAGTACGGGAAAAAAATCAAATAAAGTAATATTGGATTATAATTCAAAGTATGAAATAAATGTCCATGAGCACATATTGATATAAAGAATTGAATAGATAAATAAATGGGGTAGAAGGTAAATATCTCCCATGCAGAAGAATTCCAAATAATTTATGTAGATACTCCACCCTCAAGAAGTGGGGCACATATCCCCACACCTTAAGTGTGGCCGTGTAGCCAGCACACAATGCCTTCCTTTAGAAGAGTACGAAAAGAGGGAATAAAAAAATAACTTTGCAGTGCAGAAACCTGATAAACACGACCTTAGCCAGGTGATCACGATTAACAGCAACAGTGATGTCATGTGGGTAGTATACACCCTTAATATAATGTGATGAAAAACGGTACTTTAACTCTGTGGTCTTCCTCTCCAAAACCCACAATCCCAGTTTAACCATGAGAGGAAAATCAGATAAATTCCAACTAAGGGTCATTCTACAAAATATCTGACAAATACTCCTCAAAACTGTCAAGTCATCTAAAACAAGGAAGGTCTAAAAAACTGTCACAGCTAAGAAGAACCTTAAGGAGACATGACGACTAAATGTAATGTGGTGTCCCAGATGAGATTCTGTAACAGAAAAAAGAAATTAGGTGAAAACTAATTAAATTATGGACCTTACTTAATAATAATGTTTCAACATTGGCTCATTAATTGCAGCAAATATACCATGCTAATATACGAGGCTAACAGAGGAAAGTAGGTGTGGGGTATATGGGAACTCTCTGAACCATCTTCACAAATTTTTGGTAAATTTAAAATTGTTCTAAAAAATAAAGTTTATTTTCAAAAAAAGAAAATTATTCTGTTTCCTGTGATATTACAAGACAGATCGGGGAAGATCTATTTTAAAAAGTCTGAGATAAAATGATACCACACAGATAAGTTCAGAAAAATGTGTTCCATTTGGCTCTGTGCTGGCTTAGTGTTGAAGTGGCAGCCAGAAGAAGTTCAGAGTTAGAATTATTATTATTACATATTTGGCAGAAATTTCCATTATTGACAGCTGAAAAAACATGACATGGGACCCTTGAACAGAACTGAGCAGGGAAATACAAACTCTCTCAACTTTGTTTTCTGTATGCAGCTGACATCTCCTACGGAACAAATGGCTGGATTTTTCTTTGTAGAGCCTGCAAGATATTTCTTTTAGAGAACTCTTGCTTTAATAACTGTAGAATGCTGTCCAATGCTCAAAGACCCCTTAACTCACTTGATGCCTAAAAGGACTTTGTGAAGTGGGTTTTGTTATTACTTAGAGGAAGAAACAGGTTCAGGGAGGGTAAGTAATTTGCACCAAATATACATCTAAAAAGTAGTGGAGTTGGAACTTAAACCCAGGTCTTGCAAATTAACACCAAATACCCTTTCTACAACTAAATTTGTTTTGAAAAAGCCTTTGTCCTGTTCTTTGGCACATGTTAGAAAATACCAGGCATCTTGAACAAGGTGTCATCTGTTGAGTGAGAACACCACAGGTGGGCTTTGGCCTTCTAAGTGGGCATGGGTACAAACAAACCTCAAAATTCTTCTGCCCGGGCTTCCCTGGTGGCGCAGTGGTTGAGAATCTGCCTGCCAATGCAGGGGACACAGGTTCGAGCCCTGGTCTGGGAGGATCCCACATGCTGCAGAGCAGCTGGGCCCGTGAGCCACAGTTACTGAGCCTGAGCGTCTGGAGCTTGTGCTCCGCGGCAAGAGAGGCTGCGATAATGAGAGGGCCACGCACTGCGATGAAGAGGGGCCCCCACTTGCAGCAACTGGAGAAAGCCCTCGCACAGAAACGAAGACCCAAAACAGCCATAAATAAATAAATAATTAAAAAAAAAATTCTTCTGCCCATCACTAAGTCTCAATTCCAGTCATTTAATTTCTTCTTTCAACCTGTCCCCCAAATGCTTTCACTGTCTCTGCTTCTTGTATGAGTCTGATTAGAACTTTAGGTCTCTCATTCCTGCTCAGCTGGTAAGCAGTCACTCTGTATCTTACTTGATCCTGCTTCCACACCATAATTCAGCTTTCTTTTTAAATTTTTATTTCTCTTTCTTTTTTTTGTGTGATAACATTTAAATTCTCTTTTAGCAACTGTCAATTATACAATATAGTGTTATCAACTGTAGTCACCATCTTTTACATTAGATCCTCAGACCTTATTCATCTTACAGTAGAAAATTCAGCTTTAAATTCCTCACCCACTTGCCTGATGCTGAGAACTTGGTCCCTATGCCTGTATTTCCTTGGTTCTGACCAAGAGTGACACATGACAAAGAGCATCAGACTGCTAGAGACGACCCAAATGCTATTTTAAATAGGTTCTCTGTACTATTTTTAAAAGCTCACTGAAAAATGAAGTACTTGAGAATTCACAGAGTTATTATGAATATCTAATTCTACCTCATCTCTCTTCTCAGGGAGATAAGTCTTAATATGTGTCACTTCTATTGAAGAAGATGAGGAATTGGGTCATTATCTTCAATTTCACAGTAATATTTCACTGACCTCTAAAAATACTTACTATTAAAATGATATAGAAACTAATTCTTTAGCTGAATCAGTCTTTAATAGAAGAGAAAAATAATACTGCACATTAGAAGAGCAAGCTTTTCTTTAGGAAGGGACCTTGGGTTTTAACAATCTAACCTGTTCAGGTACAGGACACCATGAGATGTATTTAGCTCCTATCCTTGTACAAGTTATTGTGGAAGAGATTCACGTATCACATGATGGTGTGGAGGGCCTCGGGAAACAGAATCGATGACTTTTGAAGTCAGTCTTTTAAATCTATGTATCAAATGAGATTTCATATTGGTTCACTCCAGTCCATTAAAACTCATCTCATTTGTGTTGTCAGAGTGATATTTTCCCTGCACAGTGCTTTATCAATTCTCATTGCTTTTGGCTCATAATTCTGAATTTGAGTCTACATGCTCCTAGGGAGATTGAGAGCCTTATACTTCTAAAGGTTGCAGAGCCAGTGGCTTTGTCTCCATGTGACCAGGCACTGAATGGCAATGTTCTCTTACCCCCTGAGGCTGCCAGGTAGGCTGGGGAAGAACATCCTTGGAGGGACAAAGACTTAGAATAAGGGAGCAGGGAGAAGGGTCCAGCTACAGGTGCTGAGAAGTATAGTCTAGCAGAGAGAACGCTGTCTCAGAGGGTATGGAAATAAGCCACAGGTATGGGGGAAGGGCATTGGAAGTAAGAAGACTGACCTGTGAAGAAGGTCAAAGCAAAAGACCAGGGAAATTATGAGAGACAGGCAGAGGAAGGCAGTGAAGACTGAGGTATGAAGGGTTACTCAGAAGTCCAGGCAGGCAGAAAATATAAAAAATTTGTTAGCAAGTAGCAGGGCTTCACCTCTTATGCTGAAGTTCAAATGCAAGACTCTAGTTCCTTACTCGTCCTTGTGGCTTGGGAACAAAGAGGTGGGCAGGCAAGAGCAAGACATGGCTCAGTATAAGAGACAATGGCCAGCAAGTAGAATACAGGGGCCATGGGGAGGAGGGGAATGGGGAGTTAGTGTTTCATGGGTACAGAGTTTCAGTTGCGGATGATGAAAAAGTTCTGGAGATAGATAGTGGTGATGGTTGCATGACAATGTATAATGTGAAAATACTGTGCATTTAAAAATGGTTAAAATGGTAGATTATGTGTTATGTATATGTTACCATAATAAAAATTTTTTAAAAGAAGAAAAAAACTTTTTATAACAGAGAGCATCAGGTTTCCAATGCAGGAACTCAGACACTAGGGACAAGGAAGAAGCCAGATTCTCAGAACTGGCGCCTGAGGTGGAGACTAGCTCTTGGGGCTAAGACAGAAGGGCCTGTGTACAAGGGCAGAGCTGGACTGGGGGCACACGTGACTTTGTGCAGAGACTCAGGGTGTGTTCTGGAACATCTTGCTGCTGTTTAAGCCTCAGAAGGTTGAGCCTGAAACTGGGCTTAAGTAGCCTCAGCTATGGAGGGAGAAGAAGCCTGAAGAGGCTGGATATTGGGCAAGACTAATCCATGTTGGTTTCCTGTGACCTCATTTTCCTTGCCCAGAACTCATGTTGGAGGTGACAAGAAGAAAGTCAGCCCTGAGGAAAACCAGAGCCCCCACTGAAGGAAAAAATTTGAGAGTGAACAGAGTAGAAAGAGGATATGGAGTTTCTAATATTTTAGGCCAACTCACTAACGGGTAGACAATTCTTCCTTTTGAAGAACTCTACGCCTTTTCACTAATGAATTCATGTCCCCATGGAGCCATAAAGGATGAGAATTTGGCCCAAATGTATACTTAAACTGGATCGCCTTGTAAGGATGCTTTAAAAAAATAAAAGGCAGCACCTGTGACCTATTAAGACTGTTAATGTACTCCCTGACATAAATACCTGAAGGGTTTCTACAACAGCTGGAACATAGCTCAAAGATCTTTTGTGTCTGCTTTTTAATGTACTTCCAAAGTGACTTCATAAAACTGTAACCACTACTACCAGTGGGACTGAGGTTTTGTTTAACTCCCTGAGTCCATCTTCCAACACTATTGATATTTAGTGATTATTAATATTGCCTACTCTAAATGTCTTGAAGGTAAAAATCAAACCCCACATAAGTTACCAATTGAGAGACAAGGCTTGAAAGACTTAGGCAATCCAAACCCACATGTCCTTGCCCACAACTCTCACAAAATGGCATTTTTTCTAGCTCTACCCTCACACAACCTGTAGAAACTTCAGCCCCCTCAATTCTTCCCATGAGGGTCTTAGTAAGGCCCAGATTCTTCCCATATGGCACCTCCCAAGGGTTCAAACAACTAACCTTCTTGGCACTCACGGGACCCCAGTGTGTCTGAACTTCCATGGTGCTGCATCTGCGTCTGCTGTGCCTGAGAGGAGAGCCTGGCTTTCAATGCCCACCAGAGAGGCCGACTGTTCCAAATGTCCACACTGAGGCTGATGGTGATCAAGGTAAAGTGAACCAATATCCGGGCCACTGCATTTAGTCATGACAGACTCCGTACTGTCATCAAAGCCAACTTGCCACTCCACTTCCACCCCATTGTCCTTGAGCTTTGTTCTGTCATATGTATTCTTTCAGTCCACAAATGTTTATTGAACATCTATTATTTACAGGGCAATAAAGTGGGCTTATGGTGTACACTTATGTAGGAAAGAAGCATCATGGAGCTTAGATTCTCATGTGTAGACTGACAGTCAACAAGCAAACAAGTTAGTAGATGGACAATTACCTACATGAAGTGCTGGGAAGGAAATAGTCAAGGTGTTGTGATAAGGAATGAGAGTTAATGGAGTTGTCAGGAGGTAGCCTCATTCAGGAAATGACATTTAGATTGAGAGCCAAAGCAGGGGAAGAAAACAACCCATTCAGGATCTGAGTGAAGATTTTTCCAGGCAAAGGGACCAGCAAAGTCCATAATGAATAAAGAAGCATGGTATATTTGAAGACCTAGGATAAATATGGAATGAGTGTGGCTAGAAAAGAGACAGTCAGTGACAGAGAGGCAGAGTGGCAGGAGGTGGGGTTGGAGCAGTAAGGAGAAGCCAAGCTATGTTTGGGTCTGTGGGTTGTACTGGGGTAGCCATTAAAGAGCAGAGCAATGGAATAATTTTCTTTACATTTTGCAAAGATCATCTTGACTCTATGTGGGGAATTAGCAGTCAGAGTCTAATTAGCAACTAGAGGGGAATAAGGGTGCTAGTAAGGAGAGTAGTAAGGATGCAAGTTGCAGCCAACTGTGTAAGAGGTGATGGTGGCTTGAAGGACAGTGATACTGGAGATGGTTATAAGTAAATGGAAGATGTATTTTAGAACCAGGAAAATTTGTAGATAGAGTCAACATAGAGGTATGGTAAGGAGAAGAATCCAGATCAACTACCAAGATACTGGCTTGAAACTTGGATGGATGCTGATGCATTTACTAAGATGAGAAAGATGAAAAACAGACTTTGAGGGGAAATCAAAAGTTTACAACATATTCAGGTTGATGAGTTACTGGAGTGGGGCACTGAGGCATTTGCATATACTCATCTGTTGATTTAACAATATTTGTGAATCTCAACTGTACACTGGAACTGGGCTGGATTCTGGGGGTAAAGCCATAAACAAAACAGAGGTGGTCTTAGCCTTATGAAATTTATAAGCAAGTAGGGCAGACATTGAACAAGTAACTAACACGATGTAGGTATTGATGTAGAAATCAGGGGGCTTAGGGAGGGAAGAACAAGAGGAGACGACAATCTGGGTGGCTCGAGCGAAGGTTTCCTAGAGAAGTGATATTTAGACTCAGCTCTGAAATATAAATGAAATAGGTGGAGAAAGAGTTTCAGGCAAAACATGTGCAGAGCATGTGTAGAGGCCTGGAGGCAGGAGAGATTAGTCTTTCCAGGAACGAGTCTTGTAGTACTAATTCTTTCCCCAGAGATTCTCAGTCTTCACGAAAACAGCTTGTAGTGGGCTGGCTCCACCAGTCCTCCAGACATGTTGACCACGGGGTCAACAGTTCACATTCCAGCCAGGACTCCCGCTACACTGCGTTTAAAAGATCTAAGTCCAGGCTTTCAATCCACAGTTTCTTGAGCACCTAACCATGAATTATGGTACTCTAGATGAACTTCTTGCCTTTAAGAAAGAACTTGTCACTTAGTAGAGGAGTAAAAAGTATTATATTAAAATTACGTATAAAGAACAATGCGAAAATTGAACAAGAAGTGACTGACTCACCCCGGAGGCCACAGAGAAGACATCACAGAGGGAAAGGAGGGAGAGAGAAAGAAAAGGTAACACTGACATCGGGATGAGCACATGGAAAACATGTGTGAAGGAAAGAATTGTGTGCTTAGGAAATGACAAGCAATTGGTGAAACAAACCATTCTTATGAACTTGATTTACACAATGAACATAAATAATTTCCTCTCAAATACATTTTCTTCCCTAGTGCTAAGACTTCTTGCACTTAGCAATAGCTGTGATTTTGTAACTGGTGAGTTTCTCCTAGGAGATAGAATTGAAGGCTAAGGAAATAAATGATCCAGTTCCAGTGGTCATATGAGTAAAAGAGGGAGGAATCCCCCAGCAGCCAAGCTGAGACCAGAAAGCTTTACTCCCCCTCGACACATTTCAGCTGACTTCACAGGTAGTCAGGGAGTATGGGATATAGATCCTCTCCTTACCAGGAAAGAAGTCATTCGCCTAGCAGTCGCTCTGTCCCCATCCCCACGGAAAGACCCCCAGCCCTTTGGTAGCACTCTATATTCCCTACCCCACCCCCTATATTAGAGCATCTGCCATTTGGAAACTTTCAAGCACAGCTTTTCCCCGTGACTGATGGGAAAAATCTATTTGCTTGTGGCCATTTCTTAATCAAAGTGGCATTACATAAAAACAGATTTAGAAATTTCAGTAACTCAGACCTGTTAGAAAATGAAGACAAGAAAAGGGAAAAAAGTGGGAGTAGGGAGAATCCTAGAAAGAGGAAATGAATCTATGTGAGAAACTATTTCCCAATGAGCCCCCATATTAATTACAGCTTTCAGGCAGCAGCCTCGGAGACCACAGCTGGGTGATAATTAGGAACCAAGCAATCATTCTGAAAGGAGTACAAGATGGAACATTATTAGGTGATGTGGGGTTTTTTTTCTTTTTTTAACTCAGAAATGTGCTCCAGTTCCTTAATAGCTTTGAAAAGCAAGAACATTATACATGAAGGCAATGTGTCAGGAACAGTGGAAAACTAAAGCATGGGCTTTCTTATGTCTGTCCTAGGAAGAGTCTAGTCACCTAGTCACATTAAATTAAAACACTCCAGCAATTGCCAGGGTTTTTTTTAGAAGGAGAGGGATGAATAGGTGGGGCACAGGGAATTTTTAGGCTGGTGAAACTATTAGGTATGATATTCTAATGGTAGATACATGACACTGCATATTTGCAAAATCCATAGAAACGTACAACACAAAAACTGAACCCTAATGTACAGACTTTAGTTAATAATAATGTGTTAATACTGGTTCATCAATTGTAACAAATGTACCACATCAATGCAAAGGGTTAATAATAGGGGAAACTGGAGAGGGGGAAGGGACTATATGGGAACTCTGTACTTTCTGTGCAATTTTTCTGTAAACCTAAACTTGCTTTAATAAATAGTCTTTTAATTAAAAAAAATAGTAAGATACTCCAAAGGTTAATTGCTGAATTTGATCTCTTTTAGTTTATTGACTATTCCAGGACATTTATGGAATTTCTACTACACGCTATTTCCTATTTTAGGCACTCAGGACTCAGCATTTAGTGAGACAATATCCCTGCCTTCTTGGAGTTTTATTCTAGTTGGGAGACAGATAATAAACTCATAAAAACACAAATAATGTCAGGCAGTAAATGCTATGGAGGAAAATGAATGAGTATAATGCACAGGCAGGGGAGGTGGAAGCAGTGCTGTGTTAGATGTGGTGGTCAGGGAAGTGCTCTCTCAGAAGGGACATGTGATGGAAGCCTTGAGAGAGGAAGTGAGGGAGGGACCATGCGGACCACTCAGAGAGGAGTCCTGGAGCCCTGGAGAGAGAGGAGACAGCCCGCTGTGATGGAATCCTGTGTGGCTGGGGAGTAGTGAGGAGGAGCTTAATAGGCAAAAAGGCCAAAGTGATGGCTAGGGGTCAGATCATATAGGGCCTTTTGAGCCATATAAGGACTCCAGATTTTATTCCAAGCATGACAAAAAGCCATGGGAGAAGCAACCCAAGTGTCCACAGACAGATGAATGGGTAAACAGAATGTGGTATATACATTATATACAAAGGAACATTATTCAGTTTTTAAAAGGAAGGAAATTCTTGGGCTTCCCTGGTGGCGCAGTGGTTGAGAATCTGTCTGCCAATACAGGGGACACGGGTTCGAGCCCTGGTCTGGGAAGATCCCACATGCTGTGGAGCAACTAGGCCCGTGAGCCACAACTACTGAGGCTGCGTGTCTGGAGCCTGTGCTCCGCAACAAGAGAGGCCACGATAGTGAGAGGCCCGCGCACCGCGGTGAAGAGTGGCCCCCATTTGCCGCAACTAGAGAAAGCCCTCGCACAGAAACGAAGACCCAACACAGCCAAAAATATAAATAAATAAATAAATAAATAAAAATTAATTAATTAAAAAAAAAGGAAGGAAGGAAATTCTAGCACATACTACAACATGGATAAACCTTGATGATATTATCATCGTCATTGGCTAAGTGAAATAAGCCAACCACAAAAAGATAAAAACTGTGATTCCACTTATTTGAGGTACCCAGAGTAGTCAAATTCATAGACAGGAAGTAGAAGGGTGGTAGCCCAAGGCTGGGAGGAAGGGGCAATGGGAGTGGTGGTTAAATAGGTATACAGTTTCAGTTTTGCCGGATGAGAAGGGTTCTGGAGATTGGCTGTATAACAATGTGAGTGTACTTAACACTACTGCGCTATTCCAACTTGATCACAACTTCCACGTGGCTGACAGCAATTCTAAGATGCCATGATTATTAGATGCATCCGATCTCAAAGATGTTAAAATGTAAAGAAAAAAGTGTTATCTGTATCTGTTTCCTATGGCTACTGTAATAAATTACCACAAACTTGGTGGCTTAAAACATCACAAATTTATACTCTTACAGCGCTGGAGGCCAGAAGTCAAAATGGTCTCACGGGGTTGAAATCAAAGCCACACTCCTTCAGAGGCTCTAGGGGAGAACTCGTTTCCTTGCCTTTTCCAGTTCTTAGAGCTGTGATCCTTAAATTACTTGGCTTGAAGCCCCTTCCTCCATCTTCAGTTACATAATATGTTGCTTCAGTATCACATTACCTTCTGTGTCTACAGTCAAATCTCCCTTGCCTCCATCGTATAGGGACATTTGTGATAACATTTAGGGCCCACCTGAATACCCTGGGCAATCTTCCCACAAGAAGATCCTAAACTTAACCACATTTGCAAAATCCTTTTTGCCATATAAAGTAACATTTACAGATTTCAAGGATTAGAACATGGATATCTTTGGGGGCCATTATTCAGCCTATCACAGAATCTTAGACTTGATGAAATATGTAGAGGTCACTTAAAACCATAGTCTGGATAAGATCATAAGTGAGTGAATATGGACAAAGAGGAGTCTGGTGACTTGCCCCTGTGCATTCCAACATTCATAAATCAAGAGAAGGAAAGGGGAGACCTTCAAGATGGCAGAGGAGTAAGATGCGGAGATCACCTTCCTCCCCACAAATACATCAGAAATACATCTACATGTGGAACAACTCCTACAGAACACCTACTGAACGGTGGCAGAAGACCTCAGCCTTCCCAAAAGACAAGAAACTCCCCCACGTACCTGAGTAGGGCAAAAGCAAAAAGAAAAAACAGAGACAAAAGAATAGGGACGGGACCTGCCCCACTGGGAGGGAGCTGTGAAGGAGGAAAAGTTTCCACACACTCAGAAGACCCTTCACTAGCAGAGACGGGGGGTGGCGGGGGGAAGCTTCGGAGCCACGGAGGAGAGAGCAGCAACAGGGGTGCGAAGGGCAAAGCAGAGAGATTCCTGCATAGAGGATCGGTGCCGAGCAGCACTCACCAGCCCGAGAGGCTTGTCTGCTCACCCGCTGGGATGGGTGGGGGCTGGGACCTGAGGCTCGGGCTTCGGAGGTCGGATCGCAGGGAGAGGACTGGGGTTGGCGGCGTGAACACAGCCTGAAGGGGGCTAGTGCACCACGGCTAGCCGGGAGGGAGTCTGGGAAAATGTCTGGACCTGTGGAAGAGGCAAGAGACCATTGTTTCCAGGTGTACGAGGAGAGGGGATACAGAGCACCGCCTAAACGAGCTCCAGAGACGGGCATGAGAAGCTAAGGCTGCTGCTGCCGCCACCAAGAAGCCTGTGTGCGAGTACAGGTCACTATCCACACCTCCCCTCCCAGGAGCCGGTGCAGCTCGCCACGGCCGGGCTCCCGTGATCCAGGGACAACTTCCCTGGGAGAACGCACGGCGCGCCTCAGGCTGCTGCAACGTCACACCGGCCTCTGCCGCCGCAGGCTTGCCCCACATCTGTACCCCTCCCTCCCTCCGCCTGAGTGAGCCAGAGCCCCCGAAGCAGCTGCTCCTTTAACCCCGTCCTGTCTGAATGAAGAACAGATGCCCTCAGGCGACCTACACGCAGAGGCGGGTCCAAATCCAAAGCTGAACCCTGGGACCTGTGAGAACAAAGAAGAGAAAAGGAAATCTCTCCCAGCAGCCTCAGGAGCAGTGGATTAAATCTCCACAGTCAACTTGATGTACCCTGCATCTGGGGAATACCTGAATAGAGAACGAATCATTGCAAAATTGAGGCAGTGGGCTTTGGGAGCAACGATATATATATATATTTTTCCTTTTTCTCATTTTGTGAGTGTGTATGTGTATGCTTCTGTGGGTGATTTTGTCTGTATAGCTTTGCTTTTACCATTTGTCCTAGGGTTCTGTCTGTCCGTTTTTTGTTTTTGTTTTTAATATACTTTTTAGTGCTTGTTATCATTGGTGGATGTGATTTTGGTTTGATTACTCTCTTCTTTCTTTTTCTAAATTACTTTTTAAGTTTTTCATTCTAAATAATTATTTGTTATTTTTTATTTTAATAACTTTTTATATTTTCTTTTCTTTCTTCCTTCCTTTCTTTGTTTCTTTTCTTTTTTCTCCCATTTCTTCTGAGCTGTGTGGCTGAGAGGGTCTTGGTGCGCCGGCTGGGTGTCAGGCCTGTGCCTCTGAGGTGGGAGAGCTGAATTCAGGACATTGGTCCACCAGAAACCTCCCAGCTCCACGTAATATCAAACAGCGAAAGCTCTCCCAGATATCTAGATGTCAACGCTAAGACCCAGCTCGACTCAATGACCAGCAAACTACAGTGCTGGACACTCTATGCCAAACAATTAGCAAGAGAGGAACACAACCCCACCCACTACCAGAGAGGCTGCCTAAAATCATAAGATATCAGATACTCCAAAACACACCACTGGGTGTGGACCTGTCCACCAGAAAGACAAGATCCAGCCTCATCCACCAGAATACAGCCCCCTGTATTAGTCCCCTCCACCAGGAAGCCTACATAACACACTGAACCAACCTTAGCCACTGGGGGCAGACACGAAAAACAACTGGAACTACGAACCTGCAGCCTGTGTAAAGGAGACCCCAAACACAGTAAGTTAAGCAAAGTGAGAAGACAGAGAAACACACAGCAGATGAAGGAACAAGGTAAAACCCCACCAGAGCAAACAAATGAACAGGAAATAGGCAATCTACCAGAAAAAGAATTCAGAGTAATGATAGTAAAGATGATCCAAAGTCTTGGAAATAGAATGGAGAAAATACAAGAAACGTTTAACAAGGACCTAGAAGAATTAAGAGCAAACAAACAATGATGAACAACACAGTAAATGATATTAAAAATTCTCTGGAAGGAATCTATAGCAGAATAACTGAGGCAGAAGAACGGATAAGTGACCTGGAAGATAAAATAGTGGAAATAACTACCGCAGAGCAGAATAAAGAAAAAAGAATGAAAAGAATTGAGGACAGTCTCAGAGAGCTCTGGGACAACATTGAACGCACAAACATTTGAATTTTACGGGTCCCAGAAGAAGAAGAGAAAAAGAAAGGGACTGAGAAAATATTTGAATGGATTATAGTTGAAAAATTCTCTAATATGGGAAAGGAAATAGTCAATCAAGTCCAGGAAGCACAGAGAATCCCATACAGGATAAATCCAAGGAGAAACATGCCAAGACACATATTAATCAAACTATCAAAAATTAAATAGAAAAGAAAGAATATTACAAGCAGCAAGGGAAAAACAACGAATAATATACAAGGGACTCCCCATAAGGTTAACAGCTGATCTTTCAGCAGAAACTCTGCAAGCCAGAAGGAAGTGGCAGGACATATGTAAAGTGATGAAAGGGAAAAACCTACAACCAAGATTACTCTACCCAGCAAGGATCTCATTCAGATTTGACAGAGAAATTAAAACCTTTACAGACAAGCAAAAGCTAAGAGAACTCAGCACCACCAAACTAGCTCTACAACAAATGCTAAAGGAACTTCTCTAGGCAGGAAACACAAGGGAAGGAAAAGACCTACAATAACAAACCCAAAACAATTAAGAAAATGGTAATAGGAACATACATATCGATAATTACCTTAAATGTAAATGGATTAAATGCTCCAACCAAAAGACATGGACTGTCTGAATGGATACAAAAACAAGACCTGAATATATGCTGTCTATAAGAGACCCACTTCAGACCAGGTGACACATACAGACTGAAAGTGAGGTGATGGAAAAAGATATTCCATGCAAATGGAAATCAAAAGAAAGCTAGAGTTGCAATTCTCATATCAGATAAAATAGACTTTAAAATAAAGACTATTACAAGGGACAAAGAAGGACACTACATAATGTTCAAGGGATCAATCCAGGAAGAAGATATAACAATTGTAAATATTTATGCACCCAACATAGGAGCACTTCAATACATAAGGCAAATGCTAACAGCCATGAAAGGGGAAATCGACAGTAACACAATCATAGTAGGGGACTTTAACACCCCACTTTCACCAATGGACAGATCATCCAAGATGAAAATAGATAAGGAAATACAAGCTTTAAATGAAACATTAAACAAGATGGACTTAATTGATATTTATAGGACAGTCCATCTAAAAACAACAGAATACACTTTCTTCTCAAGTGCTCATGGAACATTCTCCAGGATAGATCATATCTTGGGTCACAAATCAAGCCTTGGTAAATTTAAGAAAATTGAAGTTGTATCGAGTATCTTTTCTCACCACAACGCTATGAGACTAGATATCAATTACAAGAAAAATCTGTAAAAAATACAAACACATGGAAGCTAAACAATACACTACTAAATAACCAAGAGATCACTGAAGAAATCAAACAGGAAATAAAAAAACACCTAGAAACAAATGACAATGAAAACACGATGACCCAAAACCTACGGGAAGCAGCAAAATCAGTTCTATGAGGGAAGTGTATAGCAATACAATCTTACCTCAAGAAACAAGAAACATCTCAAGTAAACAACCTAACCTCACACCTAAAGCAAATAGCAAAAGAAGAACAAGAAAACCCCAAATTTAGCAGAAGGAAAGAAATTATAAAGATCAGACCAGAAATAAATGAAAAAGAAATGAAGGAAACGTTAGCAAAGATCAATAAAATAAAAGCTGGTTCTTCGAGAAGATAAACAAAATTGATAAACCATTACTCATCAAGAAAAAGAGGGAGAAGACTCAAATCAATAGAATTAGAAATGAGAAAGTAGAAGTAACAACTGACACTGCAGAAATACAAAGGATCATGAGAGATTATTACAAGCAACTATATGCCAATAAAATGGACAACCTGGAAGAAATGGACAAATTCTTAGAAAAGCATAACACTCCATGACTGAACCAGGAAGAAATAGAAAATAGAAACAGACCAATCACAAGCACTGAAATTGAGCCTGTGATGAAAAATCTTCCAACAAACAAAAGCCCAGGACCAGATGGCTTCACAGAGGAATTCTATCAAACATTTAGAGAATAGCTAACACCTATCCTTCTCAAATTCTTCCAAAATATAGCAAAGGGAGGAACACACTCAAAATCATTCTAAGAGACCACCATCACCCTGACACCAAAACCACACAAGGATGCCACAAAGAAATAAAATTACAGACCAATGACACTGATGAACATAGATGCAAATTCCTCAACAAAATACTAGCAAACAGAATCCAACAGCACATTAGAAGGATCATACACCATGATCAAGTGGGGTTTATCCCAGGAATGCAAGGATTCTTCAATATACACAAATCAATCAATGTGGTAAACCATATTAACAAATTGAAGAAGAAAAACCATATGATCACCTCAATAGATGCAGAAAAAGCTTTTGACAAAATTTGACACCCATTTATGATAAAAACCCTCTAGAAAGTAGGCATAGAGGGCACTTACCTCAACATAGTAAAGGTCATATATGACAAACCCACAGCCAACATCCTTCTCAATTGTGAAAAACTGAAATTATTTCCACTAAGACCAGGAATAAGACAAGGTTGCCCACCCTCACCACTATTATTCAACATAGTTTTGGAAGTGTTAGCCACAGCAATCAGAGAAGAAAAAGAAATAAAAGGAATCCAAATCAGGAAAGAAGAAGTAAAGCTGTCACTGTTTGCAGATGACATGATACTATACATAGAAAATTCTAAAGATGCTACCAGAAAGCTACTAGAAGTAATCAATGAATTTGGTAGAGTAGAAAGATATGAAATTAATGCACAGAAATCTCTTGCATTCCTATACACTGATGATGAAAAATCTGAAAGAGAAATTAAGGAAACACTCCCATTTACCACTGCAACAAAAATAATAAACTACCAAGGAATAAACCTACCTAAGGAGACAAAACACCTGTAAGCAGAAACTATAAGACACTCATGAAAGAAATTAAAGATGATACCAACAGATGGAGAGATATAGCATGTTCTTGGATTGGAAGAATCAACATTGTGAAAATGACTATACTACCCAAAGCAATCTATAGATTCAGTGCAATCCCTATCAAACTACCAATGGCATTTTTCACAGAACTAGAGCAAAAAAATTCACAATTTGTATGGAAGCACAAAAGACCCTGAATAGCCAAAGCAATCTGGAGAAAGAAAAACAGAGCTGGAGGAATCAGGCTCCCAGACCTCAGACTGTACTACAAAGCTACAGTAATCAAGACACTATGGTACTGGCACAAAAACAGAAATATAGATCAACGGAACAGGATAGAAAGCCCAGAGATAAACCCATGCACATATGGTCAACTTATTTTTGATAAAGGAGGCAAGAATATACAATGGAGAAAAGACAGCCTCTTCAATAAGTGGTGCTGGGAAAACTGGACAGCTGCATGTAAAAGAATGAAATTAGAACACTCCCTAACACCATACACAAAAATAAACTCAAAATGGATTAAAGACCTAAATGTAAGTCCAGACACTATCAAACTCTTAGAGGAAAACATAGGCAGAACACTCTATGACACAAATACAGCAAGATCCTTTTTAACCCACCTCCTAGAGAAATGGAAATAAAAACAAAAATAAACAAATGGGACCTAATGAAACTTAAAATCTTTTGCACAGCAAAGGAAACCATAAACAAGACGAAAAGACAACCCTCCCTGAGTGTGTTCCAAACTCTTTGCAGATGAAGCAACTGACAAAAGTTTAATCTCCAAAATTTACAAGCAGCTCATGCAGCTCAGTATCAAAAAAAGAAACAACCCAATCCAAAAGTGGGCAGAAGACCTATATAGACATTTCTCCAAAGAAGGTATACAGATTGCCAACAAATACATGAAAGAATGCTCAACTTCATTAATCATTAGAGAAATGCAAATCAAAACTACAATGAGGTATCACTTCACACCAGCCAGAATGACCATCATCAAAAAATCTGCAAACAATAAATGCTGGAGAGGGTGTGGAGAAAAGGGAACCCTCTTGCACTGTTGGTGGGAATGTAAATTGATACAGCCACTATGGAGAACAGTATGGAGGTTCGTTAAAACACTAAAAATAGAACTACCATACGACCCAGCAATCCCACTACTAGGCCTATGCCCTGAGAAAACCATAATTCAAAAAGAGTCATGTACCACAGTGTTCATTGCAGCTCTATTTACAATAGCCAAGACATCGAAGCAACCTAAGTGTCCATCGACAGATGAAAGGATAAAGATGTGGCACATATATACAATGGAAATTTACTCAGGCATAAGAAGAAACGATATTGAATTATTTGTAGTGAGGTGGGTGGACCTAGAGACTGTCATACAGAGTGAAGTAAGTCAGAAAGAGAAAAACAAATACCGTATGCTAACACATATATATGGAATCTAAAAAAAAAGGTTATGACCAACCTAGGGGCAGGACAGGAATAAAAACACAGATGTTGAGATTGGACTTGAGGACATGGGGAGGGGGTAGGGTAAGCTGGGACAAAGTGAGAGAGTGGCATGGACTTATACCCACCAAATGTAAAATCGATAGCTAGTGGGAAGTAGCCGCATAGCACATGGAGATCAGCTCAGCGCTTTGTGACCACCTACAGGGGTGGGTTAAGGAGGGTGGGAGGGAGACCCAAGGGGGAGGAGATATGGGGATATATGTATATGTATAGCTGATTCACTTTGTTATAAAGGAGAAACTAACACACTCTTGTAAAGCAATTATACTCCAATAACGTTGTTTTAAAAAAAAAAAAAAAAAGGAAAGGACCCATCAGAGGAGACTGCAGAGTAGCAGCTTCTGAAGTCTGAGACAAACTAAACAATTATGTGTCTTTGTAGCCAATTAAAGAAGGTTTTTTTCAAAAATTAGGAAATTATCACTTGTATTAAATGCTGCTGAGTAAGATGACAATGTGGAATTGACTATGTACTAGATTTGGTGCCTTTGATAAAAACAATTTAAGAGGAGTGGTGACTATAGTAGCCTGACTGTGTGGGTTTAAGAGAGAATGGGTGGAGAGGGAGTGGGGAGAACCAGCAGAGAAAACTAGAGTTTTTCTATAAATAGAAGTGGGGTGAGGGTGAGAAAGTTGGTGTTTTGCCAGGCCTTCAAAATGAAAGGGAAGGGGCAAAAACATCGAGTGGGAGACAGCGATATTCTAATTATGGGCTGTGGATTCTAAACAGAGTGAGGTAAGTTGAGGACAGCGCTTGTAAGTCAATACGGCAGAGGTTCTTGTATATGAATAATCGTTAAAGTTGTGATACCAGAAAAAGCATGCTGATCCATGTCCAGGTCATTGTGCCACAAATTAATTTTGTGTTTCTAATCATGATGACAAAGAACTAAGCCTACATTGAAGTCTCATTGCATTCCAATGATAAATGGAATACAAATCATAATTACAAAGGACACACTGCATTTGATTTCCTTTTTTCTCAACCTTATAATGTTAGTTTCATTTCCCCATGAGAAATTACTAATAGCTCTTGGGACGATTATTATGAATTCTTTTAATGAAAACATTTTCTCCCTCTGCTGATTTCACATGACTCTTCTAATATAAAAATTAAAAATTCATTCTGAAAGAATCTCTAAGGCAAATTGTCTTCCACGTAAATGATTACATGACAATAAGTAACTCGATATACATTATTATCCTGGAGGTTTGAGAAAGCGATAACAAGAATACCGATTATTTATTGAGACCCTATTTATGTCTATCATTTTGCTAGGAAATTTCTAACCTGTGCAACAGCATTGCAAGGTAGGCATTATTATCCTCTTTTTACAAATGAAGAAGCAGAGACTCAGGCAACATGACTAAGACCACATGGTTAAGAAGTGACAGAACCTGGGAATCTGAACCCTAGTTACGATGACTCTAAGACCCCTTCTCACTCCTCCACTCTTCCTTTGTTTCTTCCATACACTCTGGTATCATCTGCTTGGTGAATTACAACATCACTCTCCGGTGGTTCAGTGTCTTTGTTGTGGGAAGGCAGGTTAGTGTTTTGCTGTAGGTCGATAACCCAAGTAAAAAGTCTAGTGGTTGTGGTTGCTCATTATTCACTCATTTCACATAACCACTTGCTATAGATTATGCACAGAATAGCACTTTTCCACCAATGCTATCATGTTGTGCTGTCTCTCATGTAACTGATGCACCGGTGAATTTTCAATAGCTGAGGAAAAGGGGCTACTCAATTCTGCCACCTTATTTTCAAGATTTCAGCAGAAAATGATTAATATCACCTGCCTCTCAGTCACATATCCTTTTACCAAGTTACACTGAAAGATCATAGTGCTACTAGATAAATGATCATATTTTTAGAATGAAATAATAGCCCACTTATTTTCTAAAAATAAGTGAGCTATTAATGGTTCTCTTCCTCTTACACACACCCACACTGACATTGCAGAACTTGTTTTCCAGTACCTTTCTCTTTGGTTTCAACTAACATCTTGCTGGTAATATGATCTCATGGTTTATTCCTTTCCTCCTATCACTTGGTTTCCAGCATGACTACAGTGTAGTCATCTATTAAAAATGTGGTTGTCAAGTAGTCGGTTTCCTAACTTCAAGTTGTTATTTTATTTGGCAGAGGAAATATAATGCTTCTTTGATATTTAAATATTTTTTCATCAACATGATATTTAGAAGTAAAAGAAATTCAAAAGTTCAAGTCATCTACATTTTAAAGAATCATAGGGTACCTTATATATCAAATCAACTCCCTCTCTGAAAACATCAATGAAAGCTGAACAAATACTGAAATGTAGCAATTTGAAAGCATTAGAGAATAATCAAGGGGGAAAGGAGTGAGGGGACAAATATTCTGGAAAGAAAGAAAATACAATGAGACAAGCTGACACTTTGTTGCTTTTCACTTTGAGACATTTTACCACTGATAAGCTGTGCAAGGGGAAAAGATAAGGTGACAAACACAATGACACACATAAGAAGTTAAAAACTCTAGCAAACTTTTGTTGATATCATGGTACTGGGAAGACACAAATTGGAGCTTAAATCCCAACCAAGGATGAGAGGCAATGGTCAACATTCTATTCTTTGAGTTGAGACCCATGAATAACTAACTACATGCTGAGACTAAAGGCAAACTGGAAATAGAAAAGCCCTCACAAAAATGGAAATTCAACCTGATTTCTCCCAGTCCCCCACTGAATCAAGGTTACAGGGTCCTACTCTAACTGCCTGCCAAAAGAAAAATAAATCTTTTATGGAAATAGATAATAACACAAAAGTCTCTACAAGTTTTCATAGGTAATATCCATTATTCAATTGAAAATTACTAGTGTGCCTGGAGACAGGACCAAATGACTGAAAATCAAGAAATAGACAGAAAATAATAGAAATAGTTCCAAAGGCAAACCAGTTATTGGAGTTATCAGAAAAAACTTAAAATTAACTATAGTCAATATTTCTGAGAAAACTGATGACAAGCTGGAGAATAGGATACTGGTATCATTCAAATAAAGAATCAAATAGAAATTTTTGAATTGAAAAATACAGTATTTTAGATTAATAACTCAATAAATGAGTTTAACAAAATTAGATAGAGCAGAAGAGAGAAATATTGAACTAGAAGATGAGTAAGTGAATAAAAATTCAGATTGAACCATAGAGAGAGAAGAGGATGAAAAATACAGAAAGACTGTAATGTATATGAAATACAAAAAAAAAAAAAAAAAAAAGACCTAATATTTGTGATTGGATTTACAGAAATAGAGAAGAAATAGGACAGGAACAATATTAGAAGAGATAATGACTGATCATTTCCAAAACCTGATGGAACATATCAATCCATATTCAAGAAGGTCTAAGAACCCAAAAAGATTAAATACAACAGCAACAACAAAAAACCCAAAACCCAACCCCAGACACAATGTAGTCAAACTGCTGTAAACTAAAACTAAAAACAAAAACAAAAGCAATTTAAAAGTAGCTGGAGAAAAAGACTCATCACTTTCAAAGTAACAATTACAAATTGATTGCTTCTCAACAGAAATAACAGAAGTCAAAAGACAATGGGGTCACATCTATAAAAAGCTGAAATAAAATAAAATAACTCTCAACCTTAAATTCTATACTGAGTGAAAATATTCTTCAAAAATGAAGGGGAAATCTATTTCTCCTTGTATATTTTCATACAAACAAAGTCTTAGAGCATTAAGTACCAGCAAAATTACTAATAAATATTTAAAATATGGTTTTCTCTGGGTATACGCCCAGTAGTGGGATTGCTGGGTCATATGGTAATTCTATTTTTAGTTTTTTAAGGAACCTCCATACTGTTCTCCATAGTGGCTGTATCAATTTACATTCCCACCAATAGTGCAAGAGGGTTCCCTTTTCTCCATACCCTCTCCAGCATCTGTTGTTTGTAGATTTTCTGATGATGGCCATTCTAACTGGTGTGAGGTCATCCCTCACAAAATGCAGTTTTGATATGTATTTCTCTAATAATTAGTGATGTTGAGCAGCTTTTCATGTGCTTCTTGGCCATCTGTAAGTCTTCTTTGGAGAAATGTCTATTTAGGTCCTCTGCCCAGTTCATTGCAGCACTACTTACAATAGTCAGGTCATGGAAGCAAGCTAAATGTCCATCAACAGATGAATGGATAAAGAAGATGTGGTACATATATACAGTGGAATATTACTCAGCCATAAAAGGAACAAAATTGGGTCACTTGTAGAGACGTGGATGGACCTAGAGACTGCCATACAGAGTGAAGTAAGTCAGAAAGAGAAAAACAAATATCATATGTTAACGCATATTTGCGGAATCTAGAAAAATGGTACAGATGAACCGGTTTGCAAGGCAGAAATAGAGACACAGATGTAGAGAACAAATGTATGGACACCAAGGGGGGAAAGGGCGGGTGTGATGAATTGGGAGATGGGGACTAACATATATACACTAATATGTATAGAATAGATAAATAGTGAGAACCTGCTGTATGGCACAGGGAACTCTGCTTTACTTTGCAGTACAGTAGAAACTAACACAACATTGTAAAAAACTATACCCCAATAAAAAAATAAATAAATATTTAAAAGAATTTTTCAGGAAGAAGAAATAGCCGATAAAAGTCAAAAGAGAAATAAACATGCTCACAATTATATGAGTTGGAGATTTTGACTCATTTCTCTCCCTAACTGGTAGAAAAAAAACTAGATAGAAAATCTTTAAAAATATACAAGATTGAACAACACTATCATCCAAGTGACATAATTGACATCCGTAGAACTTCCACCCAACAATGGAAAACATATTCTTTTCAAGTGTACACAGGACAATCACTAAGACCACACTGAGTGCCATAAAACAAATCTCATTATTTGTAAAATAGTTTAAGTCATACAAAGTATGTTCTCTGCCCACAATGAATTAAAGTAGAAATCAATAACAGAAAGATATCTGGAAGTTCCCCTAGAATTGAAGATTAAACAACACACTAATAATTGATGAAATCATGAAGCTTCATGGTATTGGCCAGGCACCCATCATCTTCTAATACTAAGTATAAATTACTCTTGTTCTTTTCCTGGGTAAACTGTAGCCACATTGGCCTCCTTGCTGTTACTCAAATAAGCTACACATTTGTTCTGCCTGAGACCTTTGCACTGGCTGTTCCCTCTTTCTAGAAAGCTTGTCTTCTCCCAAAAATTTGCATGGCTCATTCCCTTGCATCCTATAGGTCCTTGTTCAAATATCACCTTCCCTGAGAAGGTGGCAAGTGAAACCTTCCCTGAGCCATGATTTCCCTGATTAATTTTTCTACCTAGCACCCCCCAGCTAAGTTTTTCTATTTAGCTCATATTTATTTTCCCACCCCCACTAAAGTATAAGCTCTATGAGGGCAAGAATTTTGCCTAATTTGCTCACACTGTATTACTGGAATAATGCCTGGCACATAATGGGGCCAAGCTACCTTTGCATACACTTCCTGCCACCTTGAAGGCTCCTTCTTACCACTCAGTGTTTTAGGTTAAATACCACCTCCTCAGAGAAGTCTTCCCTGACTACATTATTCAAAGTACCCCCATTCCATCCTACTTGGTCCTTCCACCTTTAAGATTTCTTCATGTGCTCATATTTCTCTGAAATTATCTTACTATTTGTTTATTTCTTTGTTGTCAACTTCTTGCCGTTGTAATGCACGTTACACTGTACACCTTGTTCACACCTGATCCCAGAACCTGAAACAGAACACTGCCTGCCACATAGTAGGTGCTCAATAAATATTGGATGAATGAATGGATGGGCTTGAGTCCTTTGTGCTTTTCATTACCTTTGCTGGAATGTTCATATTAACCAACCTCCAAATCTTACTTTATGACTTTTTGCTCTGAATAATGTGACCTGTAGTTTCTATATAAAATATAACCTTGTGTGGTGACCCAGTGTCTTACAGTTTGGTAAAACACTCCAGTCTTAACATAAACAACAAAAACAGTAATGGCAAAATCCTAATTTGAGAATGTTATTCAATTACCCTGGGGCTAATAAAGGTAAGTTCCTCCTGTTCAATCTCCTATTGTTCCTCCTAAAGTCATTCTGCTTCTGAATCTGTCACCTTTCTAAACTGAATGTCCTCAGCAGCAAAAGTGAAATCCTTTAATCTTCCATTTTGGAGCCTATGTTTGAAATGGATTAACGAGTCAAGCAAAATTAGTTTCCAAGTCTTCAATTTTCCAGGCCTACAGGCACTCTCCCTCTCACTCAGAAATGAAGGTGGCTTTGAGCCATCTGTTACTTCCTGTGAAACATTTCCCTCAGCTGTCACTGCTGATTGTTCTACTTCTCTTCTAATATAGGAGAAAAAGAAATTTTAAAAGAGAAGGACCCTCCCCCCTCCCCCCAAAAAAGACATCTCCTGGCCACCTATATGCACAGCTTTGTTTACTGGTCCTCTAGTTTTCTTGGGAGACCTCGCCAACAAGAAGCTCCATTTAGCTGACAACAGCCATTTCTCATTAAACCCCCAATTTAAACATGACCCAGAGTGGAAAATTGCAAAACAGGAAGCTTGCAAATTGCATCAGAGTAATGTTATTAGACATTGGTGTAAAAGACCCTCTATGATGCTGGCTTTGGGATGAGACCTAAATTCTATAGGAGGAGTTTAGGGCTTTGTGTGCAGGGCTCCTGTGGGAGCTGGTTCCTCTTCATTGAGTTACATATATCATGGAGAAACATGTGCCTACAGGCAGTAACCCAAGTTCTTTTGGGAACGCTGACTAAAGGTAGAGTAACCATGTACCCTGATATGCCAGCAGGGACAGTCTCATATTATGCCTGTTGTCCCAGGGTAATTATTAGGAGTACCTCCTTTCTCTCTCAAAAGTTTCCCTGTTTGTCAGAAACAGTCTCACAGACATAGAGAACAGACTTGTGGTTGCCAAGGGGGAGGAAGGGTGGGGGAGGGAAGGCCTGGGAGTTTGGAATTAGTAGATGCAAACTATTATATATAGGATGGATAAACAGCAAGGTCCTACTGTATAGCACAGGGAACTACATTCAATATCCTATGATAAACCATAATGGAAAAGAATATGAAAAAGAATATATGTATGTATAACTGAGTCACTTTTCTGTACAGCAGAAATTAACACAACATTGTAAATCAACTATATTTCAATACAATTTTTTTAAAAAGTATTCCTGTTTGAATAATCAATTCTATCTATGGGCATCCTAACTAAAGATTAATGTGGCTGATGAAACAATACAAAAAAAATCCTGTTCACATCTGTGGCAAATTGCAAACTTGTTTGCATGGCAAAAAGAAATCCTGCCAAGTTTCAACAGTGTTCAACCAAGTGCATCCACTGATTGACTTTGGCTGGCTGGCATCTTGGACAACCCATTTCAGACAGTTTGAATCCAGGCTTCCCAGCTTTGGTGTCTAAAAACTGAAGACAATTAATTCCAGAGAAGCATTTACAATTTGCCATTGTACATTGCCATGTACATTGTACATGAGCCATCCAGAGAATTGAACTTCGTCTTTCTCTTATTTGGCTTGTTCTAGAGCTCTGTGCTGTCTGATGTGGTGGCCACTGGCCATAGATGACTCTCGAGCACTTGAAATGGGCTAGTTCAAACTGAGATGGTTCTAAGTATAAGATGCACAGATGAATTTGAAGACTGTTCCAAAAAAGGGGAAAATATCTCTTTAATAATTTTAATATTGATTACATATTGAAATAGTGATATTTTAGCTATATTGAGTTAAGTAAAATATATTACTAACATTAATTTTACTCGTTTTATTTTCACTTTTTTAATGTAGCTACTAGAAATTTAACATTATCTATGTGGCTTGCATTGTTTTTCTATTAGACAACACTGATCTAGCCATTTTCATTTTTATCCAAGGAGACCCACTGAACTGGAACTAAGGAATAGATCTGGCTTTATTTCAGCCTGCTGTTGGGCAATCTTTGTTTTCCTTGGGTCAGGGATTTACTAACATGTCCAGACTTAAGTTAGATAACAAATATTCATCATCCATTTCTATGGCTAGAAAATCAATACATGATAACGGAAGTTCTGCTTCCCTAGAGTGACTGATTTAATCTCTCTTAAACAATTATGGGTTTTGCCACAGAAAGCACACCCCTCCTATTTAATCAATAAGGAAAAGACTGCTTCATATGAATTCATCTTGTCAATCATTTTTCCATATTCCCTTACTTAAATGGGTATTACTAGCAGCTTTTTTAGGCGATTTGTCTTATTTGCACCTATATTTATATGGGTGGAATGTGAAATACACATATGTTCTATTGGTAAAAGTTGTTGAAATTATCAGGTTGGGTAAGCTGTGAGTGTGAAATATGATTCACAGTCAGCGATTTAGGTGGAATTTAGTGAACTGAAGAGCATAAATAAATAAAAACCTATCTGTACTGTTTTAAAAATTGGAGACAATTTTTCTAACTTGTTAGAAATCTTTCAGACCAAGAGTGTTGGTGGATTTTTGAACACATTTTTTAAAAATGTAAGAAGTGCAGCACCTTCCATGTTACGGGAAAAATGGATTGATAACAGGGAAGGGCAATGTAAACATTTGGAGGAACACCCTGTAAGGCTGATAAGGGACTCTGGAAACCCAGGGAATTATTTCTGCTCTTTGGGCCCTAAGACTGTCCCTCCTCCCTACTGATCATCCAGAATGTCCAGGTCATTTCTTAAATATGAGATAATAAGGAAGGTGTGTATAATGCAAGGTGGCCTACAATTATTTTATGCCAAAGAGAACTTCAATTAATAAATAAAAATCAAATCTGTAAATGTCTCCTTATATTTGCATTTTAAAAACCTGTAGCTGTCATTGTCTTTCTATTTGCAAATCTGTTACCGATTCTAACCTGATGTGAGAATTAGTATGAACAACAATTCTTTCAACTCAGTCCCAAAGCAGCAACCGTGCTCAGATTCAGTGATAGCAATTTTCATAGCCAGCTAACATCAGCATTCTTCTAAAGAACTTTTATTTACTTGGCCGTCTCTCCTTTTCCAGAAATACGTTAAATAAAAACAATAAATCTCTGCATAAACAAAGCTGATGTTAATTCTATCTTTCTGTTAAGTTCTGAGGATCATCTTTGAACACTGGTTGTAAATTGCTCCAGCCTTTTCAAGCAAAAATGCTCATTTTGTTGTGATATTTTTAGTGTGCAATTAAGCAAGGACACCTGGAACATTATTTCTTTCATTCAATGTGCTTCATTTGGATGAGTGGACATCTATTTCTCATCTCTTTATTTTATAGATGGAAAAACAGAAGTACTCTGGTACTGAAGAATGTATCCAAGCCTCACAATGAATGGATAACAGATTACTCTAATGGAATCCGGTTGCTATGCTATTTATGCTTCTCTCGTGTATAATACCTTCCACCTCCTGTATTTTAGCAGCTAGTATTTGTAATATATTGTTTTATTTAATTGCTTTTTAAATTTAACTTCTCTATAGAAGACGGACTATTGGTTTAGAATGCAGGAATAACAAAGTCAGAAATGAATGGCTGCTGTCTCTATAAATAATGCTGTCTCTAATAATAATGGCCAATAAATAATGGCCATTTTGATAACCTTGATTCAAGATGTGACAAATTTTATCATGAAAGTTTTGCTAGTTTAATTATATTTCATGCTGCAAGCATTGAAAATTAGATTGCTTATTTACAGTGATTTATTACAGTCAGGAAGTACTGTCATCAAATTTGATTCAGATGGATTTTCTTGGGTGGGAGGGAGTGGGTTTAATCGAAAAAGTATCTATTTTAAAACACACTAGAGTTTTCTATTCTCTGGTTTTGAACATTAAACGGCTATATCTGCTGCTCCTCCAATATTTCCTGCATGTACTTGACTTAATTACATTGAGTAATGAAACATGTAACCAGAACAGAAATTTCAAATTAGAAAGGTACAAGAAAATCACAGTTAATTGAAGAGACATAATTGTAGCAGTTATATATCAACACATCCTCAGACAGTATAATCTTCTACATTAAGTGAATTCATATCTTTGAGCCAATGCTCTTAAACAGTCTCAAAGGAATCAAAAGATCACATTTGTATTAGAAGGACTAAGATCTTGATTTCATGAAAATGTGTCAAGCCATATTGCTTCATTGCACACTGAGTATACAGCTCCCTATCTCCATCAGTAAGTATTTGTTCAACACAATGTGCCTGCAAGTGTACTGGGTACTGTACAGAATGCACTGGAGATTAGAAGGGACCAATTTCATCTGAGCATCAGTTTTATCTGATGAAGAAGGCTCATTTAAATGACATCAAAGAAATCAGAAACAGACTCAATCCAACACAAAACTAGCTACAAAGATTTCTCTACTTCATATTTATTTTTCAAAGAGATGTGCTTTTTTGTGAAATCAAAGGTCTTCTTAATCTGAGCATCCTGTTACTCCAGTCTTCTCCTTCATGGTGTTTTACTTCAAAACCTATGTTCCTGCTGTAATGCTTTCTCAGTCATGCCATGCTTCACCACACCTCTGAATCTCTACTTATAACAGCCTTTTGGGTGGGAATTTCTATTGCTCTTCCTTCTCTAACTCTGCCTGGTGAATGCCTACTCAGCCTACAACTCAACCTTCAGATAATCCATGAAAGCTCTTGTAAAATACCTTTACTTCCCACAACTCAAAGAGAATTTACCACTCCCTCTGTATCAGTTTGTTAGGGCTGCCATGACAAAGTACCACAGATGGGGTGGTTTAAACAACATAAATTGATTGTCTCACAGTTCTGGAGGCTAGAAGTCTGAAATCAAGGTGTTGGCAGTGTTGGTTCCCTCTGAGGGCTATAAAGAATGGATTTGCCCCAGACCTCACTCCTTGGTCTCTAAATGGTTATGTTTTTCCCTTCTCTTCACACTGCCTCCCTCCATGCATGTCTGTGTCCAAATTTCTTCTGCACAGAAAGATAACAGTCATATTGGATTAGGGCCTGCCCTAATGACCTCACTTTAACTTGATTACCTCTGTAAGGACCCTATCTCCAAATCAGGTCACATTTTGAGGTGCTTGGGGTTAAGACTTCACCAAAATTCATGTTTGGTGTACACAGTTCAACCTATAATGCCCTCTTTTATTCCTTTCCCCCTATTTATATTGTAATAATTTCTTGCACTAGTGTATTTTTTTTCTGCCCGACATCTTCCATTAGTTCATAATCCTTTACATAGAGGGAACCACATTTGGTATTTCTCTGTAGCCTTGACTTAGTATAACTCCTAGCACAAGAGGATGCTTATTAAAGTCAGTTGGTTGGTTTGCTGATGGAATGATGAATAAGCAAAGGCCCGAAATGATAGTAGTAAAGCCTCTCCCTTTTATTTATAGAAAGAACTATAGAAATCAGTGTCTGGAATTCCACATTTACCTTTTTTATAGGTCCATCTTTCTCACCAGACAATGAATTTTTTGAGGACAAAAACCATGTTTCATTCTTTTATTTATTTATTTATTTATTTATTTTATTTTATTTTTTTGGCTGTGTTGGGTCTTCGTTTCTGTGCGAGGGCTTTCTCTAGCTGCGGCAAGCGGGGGCCACTCTTCATCGCGGTGAGCGGGCCTCTCACTATTGTGGCCTCTCCTTGTTGCAGAGCACAGGCTCCAGACGTGCAGGCTCAGTAGTCGTGGCTCACGGGCCTAGTTGCTCCGTGGCATATGGGATCTTCCCAGACCAGGGCTCGAACCCGTGTCCCCTACATTGGTAGGCAGACTCTCAACCACTGCGCCAGCAGGGAAGCCCCCATGTTTCATTCTTGATTGTGATAGAAATCATTAATTAGTGGCTTCTTTAATATCCACCCTACTCCTCCTTTTTGAATACAGAAACTAAATATTATTGGGGGAGGCGAGGTGTCTCAGGCTACCTTGCAGATACGTGAGGTTATGTGATGGAGCTTTGGCCAATGAGATGTAGGTGGATGTGTACATGGGACTTCCAGGAGAAAAGGAACAGACTCAGCTGGCATGGTTTTTTGCCCTTGCTGTTTCCCTTTTTCCTACCCAGAATGCAGAGGCAATCCTCAGAGGTGAAGCAACCATTCTGTGACAAGGCAAATAGCATATTGTAAGGATGGCTAAGCAAAAGGATAGAAAATATCTTTACTTCACCTCAATCTTGAAAGAAGTTTTCTTAGTATCAGATTCTAAATTGACATTTATATTCCCTCAGCATGAAGAAATTGATGCCATTGTTGTTTTTGAGAAGTTAGCCACAATGATAATTGCTTTTTGTTTGTAGTGTCTTCTTGCTGACTGTTTCTTTAAAATCTCTTTTGTGTGTATTTTGTTTCACTGTGATATGTTTAGATATAAATTTCTCTTGTTTATCATACTTGTGGACTCATTGACATTCTTGAAAAACAGCATTAGTCTTTCAACAGTTAGAGAAAATTCTCAACCATCATCTCTTCAAATATTGCCTTTTTCCCATTATCATGATTATTGTCCTCTAAAACTTTAATTAATGTGTGTAAGATAATCCTACTTTATCCTCTATGTCTTTAACATCTCTTTCATATTTTCTATCTCTTGATCTCTCTGGAATGTATTCTGTATAACTTCTTTAGCTATATCTTCCAATTGACTAATTCTCTCCTTAGCTGTGTCTGTCTTATCTGTTGTTTGTATTGTCATAGTACTTTGAGTTTGTCTATTTATTACTTCTAGAATTCTAGAAATTCTCTAGTGATTCTTTTGCAAATATATTTGGTTCTACTTTTTCAATTCCTTATTCTTAGTTATATCCTCAAGTTTTTCCTTTATGTCTCAAAACATTAAATATAGTTTATCTTTAGTGTCTGATAATTTCAATATATGAAGTCTTTGCAAGTCCGATTCTCCTGTTTATTATTTTTGATGGTTTTCATTCATGATGTCTTGGTTCTTTATGTGTTTTGTGAATTTTGGCTGTAGGCTGGTCATTTTCCTTATCACATTATCAGTGGGAATTCTTTGAGGACTGAGTTGAAATCCCTCTAACAAGAATCAGATTTGTTTTACTTACATAATATGCTTAAAGGCACCACTAACTTGGGTCCATTTTATATTCTTTACTTGATGTTTTCTGAAACACAAAGACATCACATGAGCTAGATTGCAAACCCACATGAAGTCAGGCTTATTATTTTGAATTTTCAGGAGAGATTACTATCATCCTCTACCCAGCACCCAGACTGAGACAAGTAAATTTATTTATTTTCCTGTCTGGATAGTGGTTTTGCTTCTTGTTTACTGTTACATTGAAGGTATAGTCCTTTGGATGCCAGCTTTATGCTGGGTGTTTTCTATTGGCTTCAGCTTCTTGTATGGATGTTACTTTTTACTTCCTGGCTCCTGCATCTCACCAAGCAGTAGCTCAAGTTTTCCTGGGTTCAATAGAAAACCTCAAAAGGAAAGACAACTTTGTCAGTCTCTTGTTCCACCAGGTCTCTGCATTCTCTTTGCTTTTGACCTCTGAGGATTCTTTCTTTGTGCACCAGTTGATACACTCTATGTTTGCTCCAGCATTCTGGATGCTTCAATTCAAAGTTATCTATCTGCCATACTACCAGAAACAGAAATAAAAATAATTGTTTACATTGGTGAAAAATTCTAAAATAAGCTGAATATCTACCACTAAAAAATTGGGGGTACATATACACTATAAATGTCATGAAGCCATTAAAATTAATGTGGTAAATGCACATATACTGACATAGAAATATCTCTAACAAACACTTTGAAATGAAAAAAGCTAGCTGCTCAACAGTATGCATAATATAATTCCATTTTATTTAAATAATAAGAAATGTACATGTTTTCTGAGGACCCATTTTTAATGTAAATGCACAGAAAAATATTTAGATATTTACATAAAAAATTAAAGAATTTTCTATGTATTTTTTTGACTTTTTGTGATAAGAATGTATTTTTGCACTACTTGGGTTTATTTGAAAATAATTACAAGGGGGGGCGCCTTCAAGATGGTGGAGAAGTAAGAGGTAGAGGTCACCTTCCTCCCACCAAATACATCAAAACTATATGTGCATGTGGAACCACTCCTACAGAACACCTACTGAATGCTGGCAGAAGACCTCAGACTTCCCAAAAGGCAAGAAACTCCTCATGTACCTGTGTTGGGCAAAAGGAAAAGCAGAGACAAAAGAATAAGGACGGGACCTGCACCTCTGGGAGGGAGCTGTGAAAGAGGAAAAGTTTCCACACACTAGGAAGCCCCTTCACTGGCGGGGCGAGGGGTGGGCAGGGGGGAAGCTTCGGAGCCATGGAGGATAGCGCAGCAACAGGGGTGCAGAGGGCAAAGTGGAGAGGTTCCCGCATGGAGGATTGGTGCCAACCAGCACTCACCAGCCCGAGAGGCTTGTCTGCTCACCCACCAGAGTGGGTGGGGGCTGGGAGCTGAGGCTCAGGCTTCGGAGTTCAGATCCCAGGGAGAGGACTGGTGTTGACTGCGTGAACACAGCGGGAAGGGGGCTAGTGCACCACAGCTAGCCGGGAGGGAGTCCGGGAAAAACTCTGGAACTGCCTAACAGGCAACAGATCATTGTTTCAGAGTGCACGAGGAGAAGGGATTCAGGACACCACCTAAACGAGCTCCAGAGAAGGGCATGAGCCACGCCTATCAGCGCAGACACCAGAGACAGGCATGAGACACTAAGGCTGCTGCAGCAGCCACCAAGAAGCCTGTATGCAAGCACAGGTCACTCTCCACACCTCCCCTCCCAGGAGCCTGTGCAGCCCGCCACTGCCAGGGTCCCGTGAGCCAGGGACAACTTCCCCGAGAGAACGCACGGCGTGCCTCAGGCTGTTGCAACATCACGCCAGCCTCTGCCTCTGTAGGCTCGCCTCACATTCCGTACCCCTCCTTCTCCCTGGCCTGAGTGAGCCAGAGCGCCCTAATCAGCTGCTCCTTTAACCCCATCTTGTCTGGAAGGGCAACAGATGCCATCAGGTGACCTACACACAGAGGTGGGGCCAAATCCAAAGCTGAACCCCAGGAGCTGTGAGAACAAAGAGAAAGGGAAATCTGTCCCAGCAGCCTCAGAAGCAGCGGATTAAATCTCCACAATCAACTTGAAGCACCCTGTATCTGTGGAATACCTGAATAGACAATGAATCATCCCAAAATTGAGGCGGTGGATTTTGGGAACAACTGTAGACTTGGGGTTTGCTTTCTGCAAATAATATGTTTCTGGTTTTATGTTTATCTTAGTTTAGTATTTAGAGCTTATTATCATTGGTAGTTTTGTTTATTGATTTAGTTGCTCTCTTCCGTTTTTATTTATATATATATATATATTTTTTCCTTTTTCTCTTTCTGTGAGTGTGTATGTGTATGCTATATTGTGTGATTTTCTATGTATAGCTTTGCTTTTGCCATTTGTCCTAGGGTTCTGATTGTCCTTTTTTTTTTTTTTTTCAGTATAGTTTTTAGCACTTGTTACCATTGGAGAATTTGCTTCTTGGCTTGGTTGCTCTCTTCTTTCTTTTTATCTCTTTTTCTAATTACCTTTTTTTAAAATAATTTTTTCTATTTTAATAACTTTATTTTGCTTATTTTTTCTTCCTTTCTTTTTCTCCCTTTTCTGCTGAGCCATGTGGCTGACAGGGTCTTGGTGCTCTGGCCGGGTGTCAGGCCTGAGCCTCTGAGGTGGGAGAGCTGAGTTCAGGACATTGGTCCACCAGAGAACTCCCAGCCCCATGTAATACCAAATGGCGAAAGCTCTCCCAGAGATCTCTATCTCAACCCTAAGACCCAGCTCCAGTCAATGACGAGCAAGCTACAATGCTGGACACCCTATGCCAAACAATTAGCAAGACAGGAACACAACCACACCCATTAGCAGAGAGGCTGCCTAAAATCATAATAAGTTCACAGACACCCCAAAACACACCAATGGATGTGGCCCACCAGAAAGACAAGATCCAGCCTCATCCACTAGAATACAGCCCCCTGTATTAGTCCCCTCCACCAGGAAGCCTACACAACCCACTGAACCAACATTACCCACTGGGGACAGACACCAAAAACAACGGGAACTGTGAACCTGCAGCCTGCGAAACGGAGACCCCAAACACAGTAAGTTAAACAAAATGAGAAGACAGAGAAATACACAGCAGATGAAGGAGTAAGGTAAAAACCCACTAGACCAAACAAATGAAGAGGAAATAAGCAGTCTACCTGAAAAAGAATTCTGAGCAATGATAGTAAAATTGATCTAAAATCTTGGAAATAGAATGGAGAAAATACAAGAAACATTAAACAAGGACCTAGAAGAGCTAAAGAGCAAACAAACAACCATGAACAACACAATAAATGAAATTTAAAATTCTCTAGAAGGAATCAATAGCAGAATAACTGAGGCAGAAGCACAGATAAGTGACCTGGAAGATAAAATAGTGGAAATAACTACAGCAGAGCAGAAGAAAAAAAAGAAAAGAAAAGAATTAAGGACAATCTCAGAGACCTCTGGGACAAAATAAAATGCACCAACATTCGAATTATAGTTGTCCCAGAGGAAGAGGGAAAAAAAAGGGACTGAGAAAATATTCGAAGAGATTACAGTTGAAAACTTCCCTAATATGGGTAAGGAAATAGTCAATAAATTCCAGGAAGTGCAGAGAGTCCCATACAGGATAAATCCAAGGAGAAACATGCCAAGAAACATATTAATCAAACTATCAAAAATTAAATACAAAGAAAGAATATTAAAAGCAACAAGGGAAAAGCAACAATTAACATACAAGGGAATCCCCATAAGGTTAAAAGCTGATCTTTCAGCAGAAACTCTGCAAGCCAGAAGGAAGTGGCAGGACATATTTAAAGAGATGAAAGGGAAAAACCTACAACCAAGATTACTCTACACAGCAAGGATTTCTTTCAGATTTGACAGAGAAATTAAAAACTTTACAGACAAGCAAAAGCTAAGAGAATTCAGCACCACCAAATGAGCTCTACAACAAATGCTACAGGAACTTCTCTAGGCAGGAAACACAGGAGAAGGAAAAGACCTACAAAAACAAACCCAAAACAATTAAGAAAATGGTAATAGGAACATACATATCGATAACTACCTTAGATGTAAATGGATTAAATGCTCCAACCAAAAGACATAGACTGGCTGAATGGATACAAAAACAAGATCCATACATATGCTGTCTACAAGAGACCCACTTCAGACCTAGGGACACATACAGACTGAAAGTGAGGGGATGGAAAAAGTTATTCCATGCAAATGGAAATCAAAAGAAAGCTGGAGTAGCAATTCTCATATCAGACAAAATAGACTTTAAAATAAAGACTATTACAAGGAACAAAAAAGGACACTACGTAATGATCAAGGATCTATCCAAGAAGAAGATGGTAAAATTTTATGTATCCAACAGAGGAGCACCTCAATACATAAGGCAAATGCTAACAGCCATAAAAGGGGAAATCTACAGTAACACAATAATTGTAGGGGACTTTAAGAGCCCACTTTCACCAATGGACAGATCATCCAAAATGAAAATAAATAAGGAGACACAAGCTTTAAATGACACATTAAATAAAATGGACTAATTTTTCTTTATAGAACATTCCATCCAAAAAGAGCAGATTAAACTTTCTTCTCAAGTGCTCATGGAACATTCTCCAGGAAAGATCATATCTTGGGTCACAAATCAAGCCTTGGTAAATTTAAGAAAATTGAAATCGTATCACATATCTTTTCTGACCACAATGCTATAAGACTAGACATCAATTACAGGAAAAAATCTGTAAAAAATACAAACACATGGAGGCTAAACAATACACTACTAAATAACCAAGAGATCACTGAAGAAATCAAAGAGGAAATCAAAAAATACCTAGATGTTCATTGCAACTCTGTTTACAATAGCCAGGACATGGAATCAATCTAAGTGTCCATTGACAGATGTATAGATAAAGAAGATGTGGCGTATATATACAAAGGAATATTACTCAGCTATAAAAAGAAATGTAATTGAGTTATTTGTAGTGAGGTGGATGGACCTAGAGTCTGTCATACAGAGTGAAGTCAGAAAGAGAAAAACAAATACTGCATGCTAACACAAATGTATGGACTCTAAAAAAAAAATGGTTATGAAGAACCTAGGGGCAGGATAGGAATAAAGACGCAGACATAGAGAATGGACTTGAGGACATGGGGAGGGGAAATGATAAGTTGGGACGAAGTGAGAGAGTGGCATGGACATGTATACACTACCAAACGTAAAATAGATAGCTAGTGGCAAGCAGCTACATAGCACAGGGAGATCAGCTCAGTGCTTTGTGACCACCTAGAGAGGTGGGATAGGGAGGGTGGGAGGGAGACGCAAGAGGGAGGAGATATTGGGATATATGTATAGCTGATTCACTGTGTTATAAAGGAGAAACTAACACACCATTGTAAAGCAATTATACTCCAATAATGATGTTTTTTAAAAAAAGAAAAGAAACACAAGTTTAAAGGAATAAATTAAATAAGACATATAAAGCACTTACTATAGTACCTGACACATCATAAAAACTTAATAAATTTTCACTTAAAAGTAAATTTATTGATGGGGTATGGCAGGATAAGATGGTGATTTGCGATTTATTACAAATCAGTTGCAGACCTTGAGTTGGAAACTTTATCTTTTAAATTAAAGTACTGATCTACTCTCAATCTATAATTTATAGATCAGTTGCTTCACTTACAGCTTCCAGATATTCCAAAAAATGAGTGTTAAAATGTACTCTGTGATCAAATGAATTTTAAAAGTTCTGGGTTATACAAAATATCATAGTTTAGTTTTGTTTTTTAACAGAATGAGTTGTCAGAGCTGTAAAATCCTATTATGCATTGTGAATTTCAAAGAGGGAATTCCTGTATGAAACGCTTCCCAATCTTACTGAACTCCAGAATCCCTTCTCCGAAGCACCTCCAAGGGCTTCTCTTCTGTGAAATGCCTTTTAGGAAATACTTCAGTAGCCCATAACACAGATAAGAAATATCACAATATCCATTTACTGACTCTGAACAAATTGTGAGGTTTTACAACCAGTTTGTCATGGTGTTTAATGGATAGTGCAGTCTCTTTGTGCTTTAATTTGTCTAGAACAGATTCCAAGAATAAACACTAACTTGTTTTGTAAGGGAAGGAAAGAGACCTTCCCTGTCTATGCCCCATTCTTCTTCGGATTAGCATTGGTTAATGGATGGAAAATATGATGCATCAGAGCCATTACTCGGCATCAAATTACCTAAGCCAAACAACAGCCATGGAAAATAAGAGGAGAGAAGAACAAGACCCCTGATGTCCTTGTTTCTGTTGACTGTTACCACAACCAAGGACCCTGCTGATGGGGAAAAAATACACTGCCATCTGTAACTGGATGAGAAAGTATTTGTTGCACATGCTTGGACTGCATAAAGGAAAACTGCATGAAGTCAGAAGATATCAAAACAAAATATGTAATTGCTTAGCTGTAAACTATTAATAATGAGTGTAAACATGCTAAATATCTCCTTTCTCCACCTTTCACGTCTGCCAATTGCACCACATTGGCAGACAGCTATTGTCTTGGCATCCTTCATCCCTTTGAAAATGTGCCCTTCAATTTGTAAACTTGTTCTTACAGCACCAACTAATCAAAAGACAGGCATGGAAGAGGAAAGAGAACAAGAGCCCTGATGTCCTTGTCCCTGCTGACAGTTAACACCTTCAGATACAGCCATCCCCAGGGCACAAACATTTTGAAGAGAGACAGATTACAAGCTGGATATTCAGAGTAGGGACTTGTGATTTAGACAGAGAGGAACTGCTTCCATTTGTAATATCAGGGGTTAGCGTGGCTTTGCTCCTATAGTATGTATGCTAACTGGTCTTGACTTAGATTATTCCAGATTGTGGCAAGCAGAGACTCCTTACCTCGATGAGATGTCTGCAAACCAGAGAACCCTGTGTGAGACATAATATTTTAAAAAGGCTTCTAGAAGGAGAAGATCTTTTTGGTGACATCAAAAGGGCTTCTTTCTTCTAATCCATGAAGAAGTTGAATCGAAGAGAAGCTTTTACACTGCGTGAAATTATACCATGACTTTTTCCTTCTCAATTATGAAAAAGCAAAAAATTGATGATGTGGATTTTTTAACTCTTTAACCATGGAAGCGCTAACAAAATTCAGTGTTTCCTGACCTTTGCTTCTGAGTGGGTGTGATGTAACAAGGGCACTGGTAAGGATGTATATGGGTTACTGTCTGTGTCCAGGAAATTCTTGGTTCTGGTAAAGCTGAATTTGATCATTCAGTTATTAACAAGTGACAAAGCCTGGAATACGTCTTCAACTGTCCATATTTGTTAAAAATTTTCATCTCTGTTCTCTTGCTACTCGTGAAAGTGACAGTGAAAAATAGCTGTCCATTAACATGAAAGCAAAATGTTATGCAATAACGATGCTTGAAGCTTCCTGCAGTGCTGGAATTTTTAGAAATCATTAATAATAAATTACCAGCGATGACATGAGCAACTGATAGGTCTTCTCTTTGGTAGGTAAAACTCTCCATTATAAAATGATAATACACTAGGTCAATATGTCACAGCCTTCAGCAATTTTCTTAAAGTTACTTTAACACCAGTGTCGCCAACGTTAAATTCATTTTACATATAGAAAAACTGAGGCTATTCTATCAAATGATTGTTCAGAATGAATCAGAGTATTTCAACTAAGATCACCAGCTTAGCTCCAGATTTAATTAAGGCCTCTGGCATATTTATTGATATGACAGGCACAAGTAAAAGTCATTGGTTAATGAGTTGGGGTTGGAGTGGAGATGGGGTTCCATTAATCACAGACTCTGGGTCATTTGTTTCATCCATCAAATTCAAGAACAAGCAACATGATAAATTATTAAAAGGTAGACTTGACCCATATTTCTCAATATGTGATTGGGAACCACATGGGGAGTAAGCAAGTGTTATCTTAGAGGAAAGGAAATAAACACGAAGCTTGAGAATGTGAAAGCAAAACATTCTAACCCAAGATCCTTGCTTATCAGCTCAAGAGCTTCATACTCTGTGTGCAGAAGGGGTCCAAAGCAAGGGGCAAGTTCAGACATGTGCTGAGATGCTTCCCTCCTCTCATTTCCCTCAATTCCACTCAGCCACAAGAACCTGGTGTCTTCCTCCTAATTACAGGGTCTGCAGGAATCCAAAATGGAAATAAAATGGCCCAAGCACATCCAAAGCCCAGAACCCATCGAGAGGGACTTCATGTAGGATAGTTTTTCCCAGTGCTATCATTTGAGACTTTCTCTTTGTAATATTTCAAATCATTCCCTTAGAATAAAGACTAGCTCAAGCGCTAGGTTCTTTGAATAAAATTCACAAGAAGGTGAATTCTGAGATACTAATCACGTGACTTTTACCAGGTCACTTCCCCTCTGGGTCTTTGTTTCCCTATGGGTAATGAGAGGTGGGGAGTATTAAAACCAGGATCCCAAATCACAGCCCTCCAGAGAGCTCTGGATGACCTGATGGCTTAAGATCCTCACCACTTCAAAATTCTGTGGTGTTTTGCATTAGGCAGCAGTGGTATTAAGCAAAGTCATGGCTCTTTGACCCAGTCCTAGGCTACATATATATAGCCTTTTATTTTATAATTTCCTAAGATGATAATCTTCAAACAAATCAGAAATACAGAAAATCACATAAAAGAACAAGTTCCTGAATATCTACCACCTGAACATCTACCACCTTTCCTCCTTTGACAATTTAATTATGTTCATAGCTTGTGAAACAGCTATAAATCATCTATCTCCTCCTTCATACATTTACAAAACACAAGATTCTATTACAAGTAAGGAATTGCCAACTCTTGAAACTGTAGGCAAACTCAATGCTTGGAGCAAAATTTTAAAATTTAAGCTGTCAAAGAACAACACATAACTTAATCGTCATAAAGTCTACATACCTCATTCCAATCAGATACCATAACCAAATTTTTTATCAGATATCAACAGATAGAAAGCCAACTTCTTCTTTTAAGTCCCAGCAGAACTAAAGGATATACGCAAGCAGAAGAAAGAAAAAAAAGTGTTGAAAAAAGGCCCAATACATCCTCATAATGTTACTGGTCAATGAGAGAGAGAGAGAGAGAGAGTCATGACTACATATTCCCTTTCTCTGGATGTGAACTGACTTTGCACAGGCGGTCATATTCACGGTGTGCTTTCTCATGGAAAGGATTTCAAGACAACTTGCCATCAGGATCTCAACCACCCTGGAGCAAGGGAAATGGCACCTCCCATCCCAGAGCTCTAACAGGAAATTGCTTTGAAAGAGTTGGTTGGCTTCTTTCACATGACACCTGATTCAAATCCTTGACAGATTTAACTTTCAATGAAGGGAGAGCTCATTAGTGTTTCTCTGAAATGGCCCTGTGTATTGAGAGCCAATTCTTCTAAACTTGGCTTGCTCATCCTTGTGCAGCATCTTCAAGAAGAGCAATCCTGGCACATTAGGTGGCCTTTGTTAGCCAGAGCCAGGAAAGTTCCCTGACACATTTGGACTCAAACTGGGGTCAGTGTCTGACATCCTGCAAGCACTCCTGGGGAATCTTCACAAATTTTCCATCTTCTCTCTTGTTTGCATTACTCTCCGGGAAGGTTCAAATTAGGCAAGCACCAATATTTGTATGCAGTGACATGATAAATAACTACAGTCTGAGCTTGTGATTGTATTTTTGGAGTGTTAGACTGGAGGAGGTAAGAAAAATAAATAAAACAAACCAAACACCACAAAGAATAATCAATTAAGCATATGGAAAAGACATTCTACAGAACAAACTCTTAAAGAAAAAATCCTCCATCTAAATACATCCAAAACTGAATTTATAATTTTCCCTCTAAAACCTGGCCTTCTATCTGTGTTTCTTGTCTCAGAGAATGTCATCACTGTCAGACCCACTTGCACAAGTAAGAACCTGAAAAGACACCCTTGATGTCGCCCTTGCCCTCAGTCACCATGTAAAATCCTTCTCCAAGTCCTGTTGATTTCTATTTTCTACTTTCTTTTTGAATTTTATTTATTTATTTATTGTATACAGCAGGTTCTTATTACTTATCTATTTTATACATATTAGTGGATACATGTCAATCCCAATCTCCCAATTCATCCCACCACCACCCCCCCCAACACTTTCCCCCCTTGGTGTCTATATGTTTGTTCTCTACATCTGTGTCTCTATTTCTGCCTTGCACACTGGTTCATCTGTACCATTTTTCTACATTCCACATATATGCGTTAATATATGACATTTGTTTTTCTCTTTCTGACTTACTTCACTCTGTATGACAGTCTCTAAGTCCATCCACGTCTCTACAAATGACCCAATTTTGTTCCTTTCTATGGATGAGTAATATTCCATTGTATATATGTACCACATCTTGTTTATCCATTCGTCTCTCGATGGACATTTAGGTTGCTTCCATGACCTGGTTACTGTAAATATTGCTGCAATGAACATTGGGGTGCATGTGTCTTCTTGAATTATGGTTTTCTCTGGGTATATGCCCAGTAGTGAGATTGCTAGGTCATATGGTAATTCTATTTTTAGATTTTTAAGGAACCTCCATACTGTTCTCCATAGTGGCTGTATCAAATTACATTCCCATCAACAGTGCAAGAGGATTCCCTTTTCTCCACATCCTCTCCAGCATTAATTGCTTGCAGGTTTTCTGATGATGCCCATTCTAACTGGTGTGAGTTGTACATTTGATAAGCATTTCTCTCATAATTAGTGATGTTGAGCATCTTTTCATGTACCTCTTGGCTATCTGAATGTCTTCTTTGGAGAAATGTCTATATAGATCTTCTGCCCATTTTTTGATTGGGTTGTTTGTTTTTTTAATATTGAGCTGCATGAGCTGTTTATATATTTTGGAGATTAATCCTTTATCCATTGATTCATTTGCAAATATTTTCTCCTATTCTGAGGGTTGTCTTCTTGTCTTGTTTATGGTTTCCTTTGCTGTGAAAAAGCTTTTAAGTTTCATTAGGTCCCATTTGTTTATTTTTGTTTTTATTCCCATTACTGTAGGAGGTAGGTCAAAAAAGATTTTGCTGTGATTTATGTTAAAGAGTGTCCTTCCAAGGTTTTCCTCTAAGAGTTTTACAGTGTCCAGTCTTACATTTAAGTCTTTAATCCATTTTGAGTTTATTTTTGTGTATGGTGTTAGGGAGTGTTCTAATTTCATTCTTTTACATGTAGCTGTCCAGTTTTCCCAGCACCACTTATTGAAGAGACTGTCTTTTCTCCACTGTATATGCTTGCCTCCTTTCTCATAGATTAGTTGACCATAGGTGCATGGGTTTATCACTGGGTTTTCTATCCTGTATTTCTGTTTTTGTGTCAGTACCATATTGTCTTGATGACTGTACCTTTGTATAATAGTCTGAAGTCAGGGAGTCTGACTCCTCCAGCTCCGTTTTTTTCCCTCAAGATTGCTTTGGCTATTCGGGGTCTTTTGTGTCTCCATACAAATTTTAAGATTTTTTGTTCTAGTTCTGTAAAAAATGTCACTGGTAATTTGATAGGGATTGCATTGAATCTGTAGATTGCTTTGGGTAGTACAGTCATTTTTCACAATATTGATTCTTCCAATCCAAGAACATGGTATAACTCTCCATCTGTTTGTGTCAACTTTGATTTCTTTCATCAGTGTCTTATAGTTTTCTGAGTCTTTTACCTCCTTAGGTAGGTTTATTCCTAGGCATTTTATTCTTTTTGTAGCAATGGTGAATGGGTTTCCTTAATTTCTCTTTCTGATATTTTGTTGTTAGTGTATACGGATGCAAGAGATTTCTGTGCATTAATTTTGTATCCTGCAACTTTACCAAATTCATTGATTAGCTCTAGTAGGTTGCTGGTGGCATCTTTCGGATTCTCTATGTATAGTATGTCATCTGCAAACAGTGACAGTTTTACTTCTTCTTTTCCAATTTGTATTCCTTTCCTTTTTCTTCTCTGATTGCCGTGGCTAGGACTTCCAAAACTATGTTGAATAATAGTGGCCAGAGTGGACATCCTTGTCTTGTTTCTCATCTTAGAGGAAATGCTTTCAGTTTTTCACCATTGAGAATGATGTTTGCTGTGGGTTTGTCGTATATGGCCTTTATTATGTTGAGGTAGGCTCCCTCTATGCCTACTTTCTGGAGAGTTTTTATCATAAATGGGTGTTGAATCTCATCAAAAGTTTTTCTGCATATATTGAGATGATCATATGGTTTTTCTCCTTCAATTTGTTAATATGGTGTATCACATTGATTGATTTGTGTATATTGAATCCTTCCATCCCTTGGATAAATCCCACTTGATCAAGGTTTATGATCCTTTTAATGTATCGTTGGATTCTGTTTGCCAGTATTTTGTTGAGGATTTGTGCATCTATGTTCATCAGTGATATTCGTCCACAATTTTCTTTTTCTGTAGTATCTTTGTCTGGTTTTGGTATCAGGGTGATGGTGGCCTCACAGAATGAAATTGGGAGTGTTCCTTCCTCTGCAATTTTTTGGAAGAGTTTGAGAAGGATGGGTGTTAGCTCTTCTGTAAATGTTTGATAGAATTCACCTGTGAAGCCAGATATCTGGTCCTGGACTTTTGTTTGTTGGAAGATTTTTAATCACAGTTCCAATTTCATTGCTTGTGATTGGTCTGTTCATATTTTCTATTTCTTCCTGGTTCAGTTTTGGAAGGTTATACCTTTCTAAGAATTCCTCCGTTTCTTCCAGTTTGTCCATTTTATAGGCATAGAGTTGCTTGTAGTAGTCTCTTACGATCCTTTGCATTTCTGCCATGTCCATTGTAACTTCTCCTTTTTCATTTCTAATTTTATTGATTTGAGTCCTCTCCCTCTTTTCCTTGATGAGTCTAGCTAAATGTTTATTAATTTTATTTCTCTTCTCAAAGAACCAGCTTTTAGTTTTATTGATCTTTGCTGTCGTTTTCTTTGTTTCTATTTCATTTATTTCTGCTCTGATCTTTATGATTTATTTCCTTCTACTAACTTTGGGTTTGTTTGTTCTTCTTTCTCTAGTTCCTTTAGGTGTAAGGTTAGGTGGTTTATTTGAGATTTTTCTTGTTTCTTAAGGTAGGATTGTATTGCTATAACCTTCCCTCTTAGAACTGCTTTTGCTGCATCCCATAGGTTTTGGTTCATCGTGTTTTTTTTGTTTTTTGTTTTTAATTTTATTTACTTATTTATTTATTTTTGGCTGTGTTGGGTCTTCGTTTCTGTGCGAGGGCTTTCTCCAGTTGCGGCGAGCGAGGGCCACTCTTCATTGCGATGCGCGTGCCTCTCACTATCGCGGCCTCTCTTGTTGCGGAGCACAGGCTCCAGACGCGCAGGCTCAGTAGTTGTGGCTCATGGGCCTAGTTGCTCCGTGGCATGTGGGATCTTCCCAGACCAGGGCTCGAACCCGTGTCCTCTGCATTGGCAGGCAGATTCTCAACCACTGCGCCACCAGGGAAGCCCTCATCGTGTTTTCATTGTCATTTGTTTCTATGTAGTTTTTGATTTTCTCTTTGATTTCTCCAGTGATCTTTTGGTTATTAAGTAGTGTATTGTTTAATCTCCACGTGTTTGTATTTTTTACATGCTTTTTCCTGTAATTGATATCTAGCCTCAGAGCGTTGTGGTCGGAAAAGATACTTGATATGATTTCAATTTTGTTAAATTTACCAAGGCTTGATTTTTGACCCCATATATGATCTATCCTGGAGAATGTTCCATGAGCACTTGAGAAGAAAGTGTATTCTGTTTTTTATGGATGGAATGTCCTATAAATATCAATTAAGCCCATCTTGTTTAATGTATCATTTAAACCTTGTGTTTCCTTATTTATTTTCATTTTGGATGATCTATCCATTGGTGAAAGTGGGGTATTAAAGTCCCTTGCTATGATTGTGTTACTGTTGATTTCCCCTTTTATGGCTGTTAGTATTTGTGTATGTATTGAGGTGCTCCTATGTTAGGTGCGTAAATATTTACAATTGTTATATCTTCTTCTTGGATTGATCCCTTGATCATTATGTAGTGTCCTTCTTTGTCTCTTGTAATAGTCTTTGTTTTAAAGTCTATTTTGTCTGATATGAGAATTGCTACTCCAGCTTTCTTTCGATTTCCATTTGCATGGAATATGTTTTTCCATCCCCTCACTTTCAGTCTGTATGTGTCCCTAGGTCTGAAGTGGGTCTCTTGTAGACAGCATATATACGGGTCTTGTTTTTGTATCCATTCAGCCAGTCCATGTCTTTTGGTAGGAGCATTTAATCCATTTACACTTAAGGTAATTATCAATATGTGTGTTCCTATTACGATTTTCTTAGTTGTTTTGGGTTTCTTACTGTAGGTCTTTTACTTCTCTTGTGTTTCCTTCCTAGAGAAGTTCCTTTAGCATTTGTTGTAAAGCTGCTTTGGTGGTGCTGAATTCTCAGCTTTTGCTTGTCTCTAAAGGTTTTAATTTCTCCATCAAATCTCAATGAGATCCTTGTTGGGTAGAGTAATCTTGGTTGTAGGTTTTTCCCCTTCATCACTTTAAATATGTTCTGCCACTCCCTTCGGGCTTGCAGAGTTTCTGCTGAAAGATCAGCTGTTAACCTTATGGGGATTCCCTTGTGTGTTATTTTTCCCTTGCTGCTTTTAATATTTTTTCTTTGTATTTAATTTTTGATGATTTGATTAATGTGTCTTGGTGTGTTTTTCCTTGGATTTATCGTGTATGGGACTCTCTGTGCTTCCTGGACTTGATTAACTATTTCCTTTCCCATATTAGGGAAGTTTTCAACTATAATCTCTTCAAATATTTTCTCAGTCCTGTTCTTTTTCTCTTCTTCTTCTGGGACCCCTATAATTCGAATGTTGGTGCATTTAATGTCCCAGAAGTCTCTGAGACTGTCCTCAATTCTTTTTATTCTTTTTTCTTTATTCTGCTCTGCAGGAGTTATTTCCACTATTTTATCTTCCAGGTCATTTATCCATTCTTCTGCCTCAGTTATTCTGCTATTGATTCCTTCTAGAGAATTTTAAATTTCATTTATTGTGTTGTTCATCATTGTTTGTTTGCTCTTTAGTTCTTCTAGGTCCTTGTTAAACGTTTCTTGTACTTTCTCCATTCTATTTGCAATATTTTGTACCATCTTTACTATCATTATTCTGAATTCTTTTTCAGATAGTCTGCCTATTTCCTGTTCATTTGTTTGCTCTGGTGGATTTTTACCTTGCTCCTTCATCTGCTGTGTGTTTCTCTGTCTTCTCATTTTGCTTAACTTACTGTGTTTGGGGTCTCCTTTTTGCAGGCTGTAAGTTCGTAGTTCCCGTTGTTTTTGGTGTCTGCCCCCAGCGGCTAAGGTTGGTTCAGTGGGTTGTGTAGGCTTCCTGGTGGAGGGGACTAGTGCCTGTGTTCTGGTGGATGAGGCTGGATCTTGTCTTTCTGGTGGGCAGGTCCACGTCTGGTGCTGCTTTTGGGTGTCTGTGGCCTTATTATGATTTTAGGCAGCCTGTCTCCTAGTGGGTGGGGCTGTGTTCTTGTCTTGCTAGTTGTCTGGCATAGGGTGTCCAGCACAGTAGCTTGCTGGTTGTTTAGTGAAGCTGGGTCTTGGCATTGAGATGGAGCTCTCTGGGAGATTTTCACCATTTGATATTACGTGGAGCTGAGAGGTCTCTTGTGGACCAATGTCCTGAACTTGGCTCTCCCACCTCAGAGGCACAGCCCTGACACCTGGTTGGAGCACCAGGAGCTTGTCATCCACACGGCTCAGAATAAAAGGGAGAAAAGAAAGAAAGAAAGAAAGAAGATAAAATAAAATAAAGTAAAATAAAGTTACTAAAATAAAAAATAATTATTAAAAAATTTTTTTAAGTAATTAAAAAAAAAAAAGGAAGAAGAGAGCAACAAAACCAAAAAACAAATCCACCAATGATACCAAGCACTAAAAACTATTCTATATATATATATATATATATATAAAGAAAGAACCCTAGGAGAAATGGTAAAAGCAAAGCTATACAGACAAAGTCACACAGAGAAGCATACACATACACACTCACAAAAAGAGAAAAAGGGGAAAATATATATATATTGTTGCTCCCAAAGTCCACCTCCTCAACTTGGGATGATTCATTGTCTAATCAGGTGTTCCACAGATGCAGGGTACATCAAGTTGATTGTGGAGATTTAATCCACTGCTCCTGAGGCTGCTGGGAGAATTTCCCTTTCTCTTCTTTGTTCGCACAGCTCCTGGGGTTCAGGTTTGGATTTGGACCCGCCTCTGCGTGTAGGTCGCCTGAGGGCATCTGTTCTTTGCTCAGACAGGACGGGGTTAAAGGAGCAGCTGCTTCAGGGGCTCTGGGTCACTCAGGCTGGGGGAGGGAGGGGTACGGATACGGGGCGAGCCTGCGGCGGCAGAGGCTGGCGTGACGTTGCACCAGCCTGAGGCGCGCCATGCGTTCTCCCGGGGAAGTTGTCCCCGGATCATGGGACCCTGGCAGTGGCGGGCTGCACAGGCTCCCGGGAGGGGAGGTGCGGAGAGTGACCTGTGCTCGCACACAGGCTTCTCGGTGGCGGCAGCAGCAGCCTTAGCGTCTCATGCCCGTCTCTGGGTCCGCGCTGTAGCCGCGGCTCGCGCCCGTCTCTGGAGCTCGTTTAGGCGGTGCTCTGAATTCCCTCTCCTCGCGCACCCTGAAACAATGGTCTCTTGCCTCTTTGGCAGCGGCAGACCTTTTGCCGGACTCCCTTCCGGCTAGCTGTGGCGCACTAGCCCCTTCAGGCTGTGTTCATGCCGCCAACCCCAGTCCTCTCCCTGCGATCCCACCGAATCCCGAGCCTCAGCTCCCAGCCCCGCCCGCCCTGGCGGGGGAGCAGAGAAGCCTCTCGGGCTGGTGAGTGCTGGTCGGCACCAATCCTCTGTGTGGGAATCTCTCCGCTTTGCCCTCCGCACCCCTGTGGCTGCGCTCTCCTCCGTGGCTCCGAAGCTTCTCCCCTCGGCCACCCGCAGTCTCTGCCCACGAAGGGGCTCCTAGTGTGTGGAAACCTTTCCTCCTTCACAGCTCCCTCCCACTGGTGCAGGTCCCGTCCCTATTCTTTTATCTCTGTTATTTCTTTTCTCTTTTGCTCTACCCAGGTACGTGGGGAGTTTGTTGCCTTTTGGGAAGTCTGAGGTCTTCTGCCAGCGTTCAGTAGGTGTTCTGTAGGAGTTGTTCCACATGTAGATGTATTTCTGATGTATTTGTGGGGAGGAAGGTGATCTCCACGTCTTAGTCTTCTGCCATCTTGGAGCTCCTCTGAAAGTGGTGATTTTTGTCTCATCTAAATTAGTGAGTTTTTGTTTCATCTAAAAATTAACCACCTGCTGACTGGATGGACCTCGTGGTACCACCAGGGCTGTCCTCTCCACACGCCAAGCAGTTTTATTATGATATGCCTTGCCATAGTTTACTTGTATTTGTCCGTCATGTGATTCATAGAGCTATTTCTATATTTGACTTCTGCTGTTCATGTTTTGGAAAACTCTCAAATATTGCTTCTGCCCATTCTGTTTTTCTCTTTCTGGCACTACAATTATACATTTATATATGATAATTTATGATGTCCCATATATATCTTATCTTCTTTTTCTGTTTTGCATCCCTTTTTCTTTTTGTAGTTCAGTCTGGATATTTCTATTGACTTACATTTTAGTTCATTATTTCTCTCTTCAGCTACGTCTAATGTGCTCCTAATTCATTTATTGAATTTTTCAATTTTATTTATTGTATTTTTTGGTCCTCTGATTTCCTTTTTATTCTTTGTATAGATTCCAGTTGTCTGTTGAAATCCATCTAGTCACTTATTTTCTTGAATATAATTAACAGTATTTAAAGTATGTGTCTGATAACTCCAGTGTCTACATAGAATCTGTATCCACTATGGATCTATTTCTATTGTCTTCAAATGATTTTTGGTCATTGGCTTATCTCTTCGTACACTAGAATTTTAAAAATTGAATACAGGATTTATTTTATGAAAAATTATAAAGATAATTTGAGGCTCTGGGTGATGCTGTCTTTCTTCATAGGGGATAACCTCTAGGTAGTTAAGCTAGGCAAATCGCCTTAATCCAACCTAGGGTGAAGCAGCTTTTAGTTTTTGTGAGAGCTAGTCTGTACTTACTTTGTCTTTACTCAAAGAGTGTTGCCCTTTAGAGCTCAGAACTGAAAGCTGGTAGTGTTCCTCAGTGCTCCTTCTCCTTAGCAGGCCATGAACTCTAACTTTGTCCCATGAGATTGCTGAAAACTATCTTCAGCCACTTATGATCTTACAAATGTTTCCAGGAGAAAGTAGAGCTGCATTTTGATCTTACCTCTTTGTATTTACCTTCTCTCTGGAATCTTGTCTACTAATAACCTTGCTTCCTTGGTAGCTCTCATATTCCTTCAAACAGATTTTTAAAAAATATTTTATTCAGTTTCTCCCAATTATTCTTTGTGGAATGATTTGTCTGATAAAAACGAACCTGTCCTAATTACAAAGTAATGTCTGTCTTTAAATAACTACTATTTATTGATCATTTACTCAGAGGCCCTATTATTTTCTCACAGCACTCTGAGTTTTCCCTTTGTAGAATTCTCCGCAATTTGTAATTAATTATTTTTATGTTTCCTTGTTTGACATCTGTCTCCCCTGCTAGATTGTAAATGCAATGAGCCAGGAGGAGTCACAACTGTTTTGATCACCTTGGTATCTAGCTGATATTAGGCACTCAACAACTATTTTCAGGGAATGAATGCAGGCTTTCGGGCTAAGAATGTTAAGTACATTATGCCATCTTCATCATAACCATGTAAGGCAGGTATTGTTATGTCTGATTCACAGAAGAGATAAAAGAAAATTAAAGAAGTGAGCAGCTTCCCAAGGTTACCATATATTAAATGTTCTGTAAAACTCCTCTTCTTGGACACTTAACTCATTATGCTTTTGAAACCTGTACATGCAGCCAGCTTTGTAGTTTTCAATATGCAGGCTATTAAAGCATCCTTTACTTCCTTCTCTTCACTGTCCCCTTCCTCCTTTTTCATATTCCATGTCTTAATTTTGAGGGCTTCAATGCTCATAAACATTTCATTAGGGAGTAAACTGGAAAAATAAAAGACTATGAAACTCACAACAGCTGAGGAGGTATCTGTGCTCCAACACATCAAAAGAAGGGCACATCCTCCCCTCCCCTCATGCCTCAGAGGACAGCTTTGGGATCTGGGCTCATTCATTTACATTTTTCAAAAGTGATTTTATTTTATTAAATAGGCTTTACTTTTTACAGTAGTTTTAGGTTCCAAGCAAAATTGAGCAGAAAGTACAGAGCTCCTACCTCCCACCACCTACACACACACACACACACACACACACACACACACACACACAGCGGTACGTTTGTTATCCATGAACCCACATCAACTCATTCATTTTTATCCTGCTGTGTGAAACCATCTGGGATTGTGTGTTTGCCCAATTTCAGCCATCATGTGTTAAAAGTCCTCTTTTGACCTACAGTTAAAAGAAAAAGCCTCTGTCTCTTTGTCAGCATTTATTCCGTTCTCAACATGCTGCAGTAAAGTTCACTTACCCCTGAACTTTGGCCCTTGCAGTGCATTTCAGTGTTTGCATGCTCAAAGCCAGGCAATTAATTTTAATATTGCCTTCTTAAAGGAAATCAGGTATAATCTCTCAAAGCCATAAATGATCACACTGTCAGGGTGAGTCTGGAATCTTTGAGGTGCTACCCACACTCATGGTACTCTCTCCTCCTGCCCACCCCACCAAGGTCTGGCTCTGCTCCTACCACATCTGTGAAGCCTGTCTTCACAAGCTCCATCCCACAATTATTTTCTTCTCTTTGGCACCATATCCGGCATCAAACTATCCTTGAGAAAGTCATTAACCCCTCCTGAGCTTCAGTTCCATCATTGGGAAGTGTGAATCAAAATACCTCCATACAAGTTTGTAGGTAAATTTAAATGTATCCAAATTTATTCATGCCCGACGTACAGTAGATACGCAGTAAACATCAGTAATCTCTCTCCCTCTCTCTCCTCACCTGCTCAGGTGTGTTTGGAGGACAGGTGTACAATGGGAGAGACAAAACTATATTAAAACGTGCTTGGACATAGGTTGTAGCAGAGAGCAATGTCTTGGGGATATTACATTTTTCCTGGGTTTGTGAAGAAGGAGGACTGTGAAATAGCCAGAGCAGAGAAGCTGAAGTATAGTGGAGCTGCCAGGGAAAAGTCAAAGGGAAAGTGGGGCCTGGGGGCATCATTTTGCCCAGGGATATCATATTACCTCCAAAGGGCAAAGGGAAACGGAGCACAGAATGATTGCTCACCAAGATAGATGACCACATGTATATCTTGGTGGAGGCTGTGCTTCCAGCTCAGAGGACACGGGTAATATTTGTACACATATCAAGGAGGAGGGGAAGGATTTCTGAGAGGGGGATGAAGAGGGACCCGTAACTCTAGGCACCAAGTAAAGCTATGCCAGGACTATCATAGGACAATGAGTAGACCCATTTGGCAGCAGTGGGGTCCCTGGAAAGTCAGGAGGAACCTAATAGTAAAGCACGTTGAATGTCCATTGAGGAGGATGGAATTTATCCTGCAATCACTAGGAGCTATTAGGAAACTAGTTGGACTACAATGTAATGACTGGGGTACTTGGGCAGCACAGACTGCAGGGGAAAGAAGCTGGAGGCTGGGGAACAAATATGAAGTTCTTGCAGTGGTCTTGGTAGGAGCTGACAAGGCCTTCTATCCAGCGGCATCAGTGGGAAGAGAAGGGAAGGATTTGTGTTCAAGCACTGTTTTCTAAAATATTCCTGTGGCCTCTTGTTTTGGATTTTCCCCCTCTCACTATTATATGACAGACTGTAGGTGTTTAAATATGCTTTTTTCACTTGATGAGCATTTAAAGTCTATTTAAAAGTAGAAGAAAATAATAACATGGACTTGATTATGAGAGCTTACTTTTAAAATATTGTAAGGGAATGAATTAGCAAACCCTCCTCTGCCACCCACCATCAAAGAGAGATCCATAATATAGTATAATTAATTATAAATAATGAAATATAATCAAACCTGGTGCTGTTTCACTCAGGAAGCATAGAGCATAACTATGACAACCATTGTGATTTGTCTTATAAAGTAGACAGACTCAGCACAGGCAGAAACAAAGGCTTCGTAATGTTAGTGAGTGTTCCAAAATGGGTGAAGTGAAAGTCACAGTAATGGAGAAATAAAGTGACCTGGTGTGGCTCTCTCAGGGGAGGGGGAGACAGAAATGAAGCTGGGAGACCTTCACACTTACCCTTGATCCTGTAACCGTAGCCCAGCCCTCGCCGCCCTGCCCTCGGTATACATTGACTGAACAGGGGTGCGTCCATGAACATCCAACCGAAGAACTTAAGGAGGAATACGTGGCCGCGTTTCAAGGGGCAGAAAGGGATCAAAAAGCGAATCATCCACTTTTGGAAAAAGGTAGAAATTTCTGAGAGCAAGGGTTTGGGTGACTGCACTTAGAGACTTGAGAGGGGGCTGTGTGGTGAGGGGGGCTGGAAACGGGAGGGTCACATCAGGAGTGCAGGAAGCATGGCTACCACTGGCTGAGACCCTAGCTGTGCCAAGCCCAAGTCCTCTTCTGCTGCCATGTCACCTAATTCTCCCCTCCGGGGTAGATTGGGGGACACTCTCAGCTCTATTTTGTACATAATAGTGGTGAAGCTCAGAGACCTGCAGGAGGTCATCCACAATCCTACTTGGTAGAGCCAGGAAAGAAATCCAGGAACACCTCCCGCCGAGGATCTATCTGTCTGCCCTTGTTATGCCCTGTTATGACATTCGATATTATGAAACAGAATGCTTACCGAGGGGGGAGAATGACTCCTTCATGCAATGCCTGTGTTTTGTGTATTGTTAACCTCATCTGAGTCATGTTTTTGTGGTCCAAAACCTAACACTTCTCCCCCTGCAAAGCTGCCTCTACCTGGCCCATGCTTTCTTGGGAAAAGCTCTTTAGTACAGCTGGCAGGCCTTTGGAACTACATGTTTCTGTTAAAAAAACTTAAAAAAAAATCTGAGTGAGGAATCAGCCTCACTTTGGACTCAGCTCTTTGGCTTGAACAGAGAGAAGGAAGTCCAAGTCTCTGAAACCTAGAGAGGGAAGTTTCTGCTACGCCAATGCGGCTATTCAACAAGGAACACCTTTATGGAGGCAGAGGATGGACTCTCTACCCCTCTGCTGAAGCTGCCCGCTTCACTGAGGGCACCATCTCCCCACTCTCCACTGACTCATCCTGTTAGGCATTCTGGAAGTCCCAAATGAGGGGTTGCCCGTTGCCCCTCCAGGCCCCTACCCTCCCCACATCCCAGCTGGACCCAGGGCCCCTCCCTGTGTTCCCACCACGCTGGTGCTTCCCCTGTCATCACGCTTGCTGTTTATGTGACTTCTTCCCTACTGAACTCTGAGTTACTTAAGGTCAGGTCTTATTCCTCTAAGAATCCCTAGAGCTTTAAACCCTTAATGACTGTTTACATGAGTAAATACATGAATGAAAATGGCTAGTCTAAGGCTTTGTGGGGAGTATAAAAGTAGGAGTCAGATGTGAATTACAGAGAAGGTCAGACACCTCCCACCCCAAATTCCAGAAACTTCTCCCCTCCTTTCTTCATCCTTCAGAGTGTGATTGTTTCCCAGCCATTCCCAAGTGGGAGGACACAAAGGAGCTGAATGTGTGATTTGTGTCCATGCTTCATTCTTCTTTTTCTTTTTTAAGAAACATGATGGTCCCATGTTAGAGATATGTTCAATTAGCTCCAGATATGGCCTCCTCTTCCTTCTTTCATTCTTCAAATATTTAGTCCTTGTCTTCCCAGCAGGGAGGAATAAGAGTGCGGCTTCAGAATCCTTCTTGATTATATTTATTTCAGGCAGTTATGGTGAAGGGTGCTTATGGGTAGGAAACAAGAATAGAGGATGCCCCCTTTCCACTCTATAGGGTCTCAATCAGCGTGACTTCCTTGATGTAGCGCCAGTGTTTCAGAAGCCCAGATTAGAGGTGGAGGGAACTTGCCAGCCCTGACTGACACAGCACAGGGTGAGAAGACAGAGCTGGGGAAGAAAGCTCCTCTCCCTGCAGCAATACGACGAGGCAAAGGGTAAATGGGTGTGTGTGGGGCTGCCTGCCAACTCTTCCCTGTTCAACTTTCTGCCAAGTGTCTCCTGTGTGCCACCCCCAGGGCTTGGACGGAGGCCAGGAGCTGCTGCCACCACGAAGGGGGGTTATTTGCCCACTTGGCTTCTCTCCTTTATGAATCTTCACCTACGGGCTGCACAGCTGGCTCAGGGCAAGGCAGAGCCTCCTATACAGAGTTCCAGGTACCTGTGCAGTGCTATCACCCTGGGCTTCCTTCCTTCTCCCTCCATGTGCTCTCCCTGTGTCCTCTTTACCAAGGATTCACTAAATAGTACAGGAAGCCATTGCGAGGGGGGTTGGTGGCCAGACTCAAGGTTGAAGTCCCTGCTCTTGCAGGCTTTAGGCAAGGTACTTTTTCTCTCCGGCTCTATTTTTTCCCCCTCATCTATCAAATGAAGCTAAATATCTCTATGTTGCACACTGTCATGGTCATTAAAACTGTGTTTCTCAATGTAGGCTGCACATTAGAATTCTCTGGGAAGCCTTAAAATGCCAATGCCTGGGCTTCCCACAAATCAATGAAATCAGAGCCTTTGGAGGGTGGGCCCAAGCATCAGTATTTTAAAGCTCCCCAGGTGACTCACATGGGCACCCAGGTTGTGATCACTAGATTGGAGGTGATGTATATAACCTGAACAAACATAGCACCTTCCGAATATGATAATAATAAATGATACCAATAATACTATTATTACTCTTTTATTATTCCTGCCCTTAATCTTACTTCTGCCAAGAAAAGAAGTCTGGTTATATTGAAATTGTAAATAACAGAACACTCACAGGTGATTATCACTAGCCTCTAAGCTGCTCAGTGAGAATGAAAGTGACTTGAAATAGCCAGTCAGCTGTGAAGACCCCGTTCTTTAAAATATGCACATGTGTTCCCTCACGTCCCATGGCATGACTTCTCACCCAGCACGCTTCATCCAGCCTGGGTCTGTGCCAATGGAAACACTTCCAGTTGAAGAGCCCAGTGCCCTCATTTCCAGGTGCGGATGGCAGGCAGCTGTCTACTTTTACAGCCCAAGTTACCTTTGCTCTGCAGTAAACAGATGAGTCACAGTTGGTTGGTCCCAGCAGGTCAACTAACAAGCAGCTCTGGGCCATCCTGTCTGGTGGCTTAGGCTGTTGAGACCATGCCCTTGGTGCCTATGAGGGAGTCATAAAGTTGGGCTTGACACACTTTAAACTTATCTTTGCTGATTGTTTGGCTAGAGGGACTCGTGTTGAGTTATTCCTGGTGCCTATGGGCCCTGGATGATAAGCATAATTAGGGTGAAAGGCAGGCAAGCAGCCCTTCATTAGCTGAAGCAATGGGTCAAGTAGATTAGCACAGACAATTGACATGGGTAGACAACCCCCTAGCTCCACTTTGGATATATGTTTTCCATATTTCTCCAGACTAAATATGTTTTGGGTGTTCTTAGCAGAAGAGCAGGTTGAAGGTTAAGGTTTCTACCTGTCCCATCCCTATCTGGATGGCGGGGCAGGGTTAGCTTTGGTTTTAAGCCTACTGTTTACATTTCTCTCAAATCTACCCATTTCTTTGCCTCCAAACCACCGAAGTGTGGGCCAGAATCATCAAGAGATGGTGCATTAATGCTTCTTACCAGGATCCTACATTCCCTCTGGCCTCACAGAGCAGTCAGAATGATGCTTCCTAATCTCAGATGGGATCATTTCCCTTCCCTACTTGAAACGCTCTTGCGATTTCCCCGTCATTCTCAGGATCAAGTCTCACCCATTGAAATGCCTCCAAGCCTATATCAGAATCTGGTCACCAACCCACCTTTCCATTTCTTTTTGCTACCAGCTCTTTTCCTTCCAGATCTCGGAACCACAATCTTTCACCTGCCTGCAGCACTTTCTCAAGTGCAGCTAATACCTAGAATCCTTCACTTTCCAGCTTAAACTTCATTTCCTTAGGGAAACATTTCCTTCTTCCTCCTGTGAGTTCCTGACACATAACTCCCTCACACTCTGAGTTTCCAACTCTAACACTTCTCAGGCTTTGTTGTTACCTCTCGTCTAACCAGAATTTAAGTTCCATGAAGGAGGGACCCATCCACACTCTTGTCTGCACCTCCCCCCTCTCTATTCTTAACATCTAGTGGGTGTATGCATTTCGAATGAACCCTGTAAAGACTTGCCAAAGTCTTTGTTAGCCCTTCAACAGGTCCACTGGGAAAGGTCAAAGCAGTGGAAATGTCAAAGGAGCAGAATATCATTCAGAGAAGCAACACAGGTTATCATTCTACATAGCAGTCAAAGAGCCAATAGTTACCTATATTGTGTGAGATCCCTACAACATGTAAAGTACAATGTTAGATTTTTTAAAAACAGCTCTGTTGAAATATAATTGATATACAAAAAAAAAAAAAAAAACCCAAATCACAATGATATATATATCACCTCATACCAGTTAGAATAGCTATTATTTAAAAAAAAAAAAAGACAAGTGTTGTCAAAGATGTGGAGAAATTGAGACCCTTGTGCACTTTTGGTGGGAATGTAAAATGGTGCCGCCACTATGGAAAACAGTGTGGAGGTTCCTCAAAAAATTATAAGCAGAACCACTATATGATCCAGCAATTCTACTTCTGGGTATAGATCCAAAATAATGTTAGATATTTTATCTTTATGAAATATGCACTTAATGGGTCATTGTAATTGTCTTCAAAGAATTCTTTGCTAGACTATCAAGAGGTGAGACCATTGTTAATTACTGAGAAGAATGGGCATAATAGCTGACAATTATTTAGTACCTACAGTGTGCCAGGCACAACTACGCTACGAGGTAGGCACTATTATTACTCCCATTTTGTGGATGAGGAAACCGAGAAGCACAGGGAATGAAGTCACTGCCCAGTGCCATAGAGCTGGTACATTGAGACCATATTTGAAACCAGACATTGCTGTTCCAGGGCAGGCGCCAGTTATACTGTCTCCTTGTGGAACTGCCTGCCCACTGCCTTCCAGAACTTAGAGTCTCCCACGTTGGCAAGAAAATATCACAGGCTGAGGATGTACAATAGATGTTCCATCCCCCTTTCAAGAGCTAGAGCAACTGCTATCAGCTCAGAACATAAGAGGTGAGGCTTCATTTCTCACCTCCATGAATTATTTCTGAGGAATTTATTGTATTCTCAGTGAGTAAGGAACTGAGGCCATAAGGAGATATAAAGGTATATCATTATAGATGGTGTAATCTTTAACTTTATTTAAAGGACCTGGAACTCTGTGGCTTCCCACCCATTTTGTGACCCAGAATTGGGCTTATCTGAAGGTGCTGTGTGACTTTGGGGAAGTGATTATCAATCGACATAGCTGTGAGTCCTCTTACAGGATCCAAGGAGGCCCACAGTGTCCGGCTGTTTCCACGCCGGCCTCCTGGTCTGGAGAATTTGCACAATGCTTTGCCTCTCCAATTTAAGTCAAGAGCACAATGGCTGTGCCACTCTCTCACCCTGTCACATCTTACCCCAGACATATATACACTACCAAATGTAAAATAGATAGCTAGTGGGAAGCAGCCGCATAGCACAGGGAGATCAGCTCTGTGCTTTGTGACCACCTAGAGGGGTGGGATAGGGAGGGTGGGAGGGAGGGAGATGCAAGAGGGAAGAGATATGGGAACATATGTATATGTATAACTGATTCACTTTGTTATAAATCAGAAACTAACACACCATTGTAAAGCAATTATACTCCAATAAAGAAGTTTAAAAAATTAATTTAATTAGACATTTAAAAAAAATTAGTTTAATTAGACATTTTAAAAAAAAAAGAGCACAATGGGACCACTATTACAGGCCTTTCCACTTTAATTAAATTTCCTGCAAGGGGCGTCTGCTAGTTTTTTCTAGTTTTGCTGGCACAACTTGTGTGGTTAGAGTAGATCCACTGCCACTGAGCAGGTTTATTTGCCTACTAATTATTAAAGGAATGTAGATGCTCCGAGGGCTCAGCTGCCGACAACCTTGTGATTATTACTATTTATTGGTTAGACGTCCTCTTCCCCATGCTTTGTAGACCTTGATATAGGCGTCACACTGACTTCCACTAATAAAATCACTTGCTCTATCACTAAGCCTGGTGACAATTCCTGTTGTGATTAACTCTTTCCTATTTCTTGAACCCGAGAAATACATTATTCTACTACAAGGAGCTCAAAAATGTTGGGTATATCCTCCTTTTGATAATAGCACATTTTTATGAAGAGTTAGATACTTTATAGGCACTTTCTCATTTCACTTTTACAACATCCTTATGTGTACTTACTGTTATTGTGTCCATTGTATAGATGAGAATACTGAACACACAGGGTTTGCTTGTTTGTTTTTAAGTGACCTATCAAATGTCACACAATCAGTAAGTAGCAAAACTGGGATATAAATGCATGCAACTGATTTTAAGAGCCTACAGACTTAACCACTGTGCTGTGCTAGTCTATCTTACTTCCCTGTACTGTTTTTTTTTTTTTTTTAAAGATTTTCTTATTTATTTATTTATTTATTTATTTATTTTTGGCTGTGTTGGGTCTTCGGTTCGTGCGAGGGCTTTCTCCAGTTGCGGCAAGCGGGGGCCACTCTTCATCGCGGTGCGGGGACCGCTCTTCATCGCGGTGCGCGGGCCTCTCTCCATCGCGGCCCCTCCCGTCGCGGGGCACAGGCTCCAGACGCGCAGGCTCAGCAATTGTGGCTCACGGGCCCAGCCGCTCCGCGGCATGTGGGATCTTCCCAGACCAGGGCTCGAACCCGTGTCCCCTGCATTAGCAGGCAGATTCTCAACCACTGCGCCACCAGGGAAGCCCCCTGTACTGTTTTTGAGTCATTTTATGCATTAGAGTTGTAGCCATGAATACTTGATTGATCATCAAAAATATTGTCCTGAATATCATTCAATTTCTGTTACGCACATTCTTTCCCTGCCCCCAGCACGCACAACTATGCCCACATATACCCCCCAAATTCAGGCATATAAACTTTGACGCCTTTTCCGTTTCATAGAATCAAATTGTTCTTTCTCATACACAATCACCTTACCAATTCTTCCAAGGTGATCTAAAACCTATACCTTGTAAACCTTTTTGGAAGTTAGGGTGACCTTTTTGAAAAGGGAGAAGTTTCCCTGAAAACAATATGAAATACCTGGGAAAGTATATACAGGGTCTAGAGAGATGGTCAGACAGTGCTTGTCTCTTCATATAGGTTGAAATCATGTCTGAAACCTCTTAGGATTGATTTCATTTCACCTTGGAAACTAACCACAGGACAAACTGGCCTGGATAAACATGTCCTCGGCATCTCAGGAAGCAGAAGAAGTGCAAATATCCTCCTGTGACAATAAGGCAGTTGCAGGCAATATGACAAGCAAGAGACCTGAGCCAAGCCTCAGCTTCGCTTCTTACTAGTCTTGTGACCCTGAGCACATCACAACCTCTTGGAGTCTCGGTTTTTATTTCTTTGACGTGAGCCTGACAATACTTGTTCTCCCGCCAGACTCTTCAAAGGGTTCAATGAAATAACATGAGAAAGCCGCCTAGCATGGTGCCTAGCACAGAGTAGGCCCTCATGAAAAGTGGAATCTTAACCTAGTGTATTAGTGAGGCTCCTTAATATTCCAGGAAGTGTCTAAACATTCTCCCTGTAAGATAATTTGTTAAAATGAGCACATCGCTGGGTCTCAGATCCCCAGATTTCCAGAGGTATACTAGAAGTGAAGTTCCAGTCACTTTGCAATGAAACAGCAAAGAACAAACTGGGAAAATAAGTGATTTGAAGACTGTCAGTGAAACAAAGAGGTAGTCGCTAAGAAACTTTTTTTTTTTTTTTTTTTTTACTTTTGGGTTTTATTTATTTATTTATTTATTTATTTATTTATTTTTGGCTGTGTTGGGTCTTCGTTTCTGTGCGAGGGGTTTCTCCAGTTGCGGCAAGCGGGGGCCACTCTTCATCGTGGTGCGCGGGCCTCTCACTATCGCGGCCTCTCCCGTTGCAGAGCACAGGCTCCAGACGCGCAGGCTCAGTAGTTGTGGCTCACGGGCCTAGTTGCTCCGTGGCATGTGGGATCTTCCCAGACCAGGGCTCGAACCCGTGTCCCCTGCATTGGCAGGCAGATTCTCAACCACTGTGCCACCAGGGAAGCCCCTAAGAAACGTTTTTTTAAAGTTAATTTAGTTAACTTTTTTACAGTTGGACAACTTAAGGTTAGGAGGAGTGAGGATAGACAAAGGCTAATGATCATTTGACGACAAGACAAAAAGTGTAAATCATACTAACTGTAACAGAATAAAATCTATTTTCCCCACTTCAGGACAGTGGCTACTGTGGCTACCTTACAGTGGCTACCTTACCATGCTATGGCATGAGGCAGCATTAATAGGGAGAAGATCCCAGAAGCCCAATCACGCTTTTAAATGAAGCAAGAAGCATTACTAGGTCAGAATAAGGGAAGGGAATTCTCAGGCTGTAAATGGAGGAGGTGTGCCAGGTGATGAAAAGGTGTATTTACACAGCACAGAGTGCATCTGGGAGTCCTTCCCATGGCAAGGGAGGAGGCCTTGCAGGGACAGATTCAGCTTATGATGCCTTTATATAATCAAGACCCCTTTTTCCAGCTCTGTGGATGGAGACAGAAGCCAGTGTGTGGAAACGAGTGAATAAACCATGCTTGTGAATGGTGAAGGAGATGCCTTGCACCTAAAAGTTATCTTCATTCAGCAAGTGAATTCTCACCCCAAGGACTGGTTTCTGACTCAGCAAGCAGAATTCTGTTGTGGTCAGTATCTGGATTAATGCCCACGCCAATGAGAAAAAATCCTGATATGGAAAACCAAACCGTTACAAGCCACAAAAACATAGAGGAGAAAGCATGAATTTTAAATCGTCTAAAAATTAAATTAAAATTGTGTCTGAGAAAGAATCAGAGCTTAGCTAGAGGGCTTGATTCTGAATCCTGTAATTCATTCAGGCTCCACCATCCTTTATTGACTACTCACCAGGTTCAGAAACAGAGATTTCAAAAGGTTGTTTTGACTCAGTTCTCTTTTTTTGAATGAGCAGAGTCATTTGTGAATCTATACCAACCCAACCCAGAAGGGGCAGACTGCTGGCAGAGAGAAGGCACTTGATATTCAAAATGAAAGGGAGTGTTTCAAATAATTATTACAAGTCACCTAATGCACAAAAAGTCTAACCTGGACTGTTTGGGCACAAACAGTGGTATGGGTTACCATAAGCAATTCTTTGTTGAATTAATAAATGAACAGCACACGACTTACAGGTTGTGCTGCAGGTCACAATCCTATAATATTTAAACTAGCTCACAATCCTATAATATTTAATTGAGAGTGGGAGAATAAAGCCCACTTTTTTTTTTCATCTTTCACCTGAAGATGAAATCTATGGCATTTGATGCCCTTAAAAGATGTTCACATTCCTCTTCCAAAAGGAGTCATAGTTTTTGCCTTCAACTTGGTGGGTTTAACACCCAGGTCATTAAAGCTTTTACCTCACCCAGAGGCCCTACTTTCTCAGAAAACCAAATGATAAAAAGTGACTAACCAGCAAAACAATCTATTTTAAGAATGAAAAAATTGTGGCCTAAAGTGTATTAATTTACTTACTTTCAACAGAGCGATGGAAATAGATTTCCATAGACTTCAGGGATGTGAGCACTGAAAGGGCATGTGGGCAACACTTAGTCCAATGGCTTTCAGATGCTGTATAGTGCTTTCTCCCAAGGAGGTCTACCTGCTCCCCCAGCATATAAAACAGACCAAGGGGAGCTGCCCTGACCGAAGTGGGGCAAGGGTCTAGAAACCTCAAACCGAGGCTTCCCCTAACACCAAATGAAGCCAGGTTTAAAAAAAAAAAAAAGATCCCTGAAGGAAAAAAAATCCTGGAGGAAACAGAAGCCCAGAAAGTTCAGATGATTTATTCAAAGTCACACAGCTGTAAGGGATGGGTTTGGGATGTAGCTTCTGACTCCACGTTCCTGCTCTTCCTGTTGTGCCCACAGATAGGATGCCAAATCCAAACAGAGCCATTTCCCATTGCAGTGTGCGTGCACCCATGTTTGTGGTTTTGCCCTAATTTGACTAGGTCATTGCCCCCTAACTTTGTTTATAACAGGATCCACATGCAGTGTCTGTGAGGCACGCTGGGCAAACAGCCAGACCACTGGCCCAGGGGTTTGGGTGGTTCCAAGCCTGGCCCTGCCACCCTGAGAAGTGAGAGGAATCTCTCTCCATATACCTGTAACCCATCGCTGTGAGAACATAGGCTGGGAAGCTCGAGGCTCTGCAGCCCAGCTAACTACTTCTCCAGAGAAAATTAAGAGAGGAAAAGACTTTGGCCAGATCATGTTCTAACTATGGCCCCAGAGCCTATGATGTACCGTTTTCCAGCACTTGTTCAGTAGCAAGATGTATGCATCCTGGCAGGGCTGTGTGCTCAACAAAGTCAGCAGATATGCAGCCATATTATTTCCATGCCACAAAGTTTTCTTAGAATCTATTTGGCCAAATCTCCATTCTAAAAGCTGTGGTGAAAATGAAATTGAATGAGGTCATGAAATAAGTGTCTGATGAATGCTGTCAAAGGCAGATCAACCAGGTGTTTTCAGAGCAGGTGGAGGCCTCAAGGAGAAGGAACAACTGGACTGTCTTGAAAAAGAGTAGGGTTTCAGCAAGCAGAGAAAGGAAAAAGGGCCATCCAGGTGAAAGCAACAGACTGGAGAGTGACAGAATTCCCCTATCAAAGTGGGAAAATTCAAGCCTTGTTAGGGGAAAGGTTTGCTTTGTGATTTGTAAAGGAACAGGGGCCATGGAAAGGCACACGGGAGAAATGGGGCAGGCTAAGACTATGGAAGGCCTGGAGTGCTGTACCAAGGAGACTGGATTTTATCCTACACAGGCAGACATTGGAGATATTGTAGGTTCAGTTCTAGACCACCCAAAGGAGCAAATATTGCAATAAAGTGAGTTTCACAAAATTTTTGGTTTCCCAGTGCATATAAAAGTTATGTTTATATTACAGTGTAGTCTGTTAAGTGTGCAATAGCATTATGTCTCAAAAAACAATGTACATACCTCAATTAAAATACACTTTATTGCTGAAAAATGCTAGCTGTCATCTGACCCTTCAGTGAGTCATAACATTTTTGCAATAGTAACATCAAGGATCACTGATCACAGATCACCATAATAAATACACAATAATGAAAGAGTTTGAACTATTACAAGAATTACCAAAATGTGACACAGAGACACAAAGTGAGCAAATGCCATTGGAAAAATACCACCGATAGACTTGTTCAATGCAGGATTGCCACAAACCCTCAATTTGTAAAAAATGCAACATCTGCAAAGTGTAATAAAACGAGGTATGCCTGTATTCATTCTAAGACAAGATATTAGACACTCACTGGGTGCTAGGCACTATGGTAGGTGTTGGGGATGCAAAAGTAAATTATAGTCTTAGAAGTAGGAAAGCGATCTAAAGAAGTAAAGTGCCATAAGTATTATGATTGAAAGCTGTATCAGAAATAATAGGTAAAAAGTGAGGGTGGTCAACTCTATATGGAGCTTAGGAACCCCTCCAGGGATGAGGTGGGAGGAGGCATTGAAGTTGTTTTTTTTTTTTTAATGATGGTGTATTTTACTTTATTTTATTTTACTTTTTAACATCTTTATTGGAGTATAATTGCTTTACAATGGTGTGTTAGTTTCTGCTGTATAACAAAGTGAATGAGCTATACATATACATGTATCCTCATATCTCCTCCCTCTTGCGTTTCCCTCCCTCCCACTCTCCCTATCCCATCCCTCTAGGTAAGATTTAAGAAAACAGGACTGCTGGGCCAGGGATATGATTAGAGCTGCACTTTAGCAAGATCGCCCTCACTGGGTCATGCGGGATGGTTTGGAGAGAGGAGCAACTGGAGACAAGGATCCTGGCTGGAGGTCATTGCGTGGTCCAGGAGAGAGACAATGAGGGTAGTGGCAGCAGCGATGGAAAGGGAGACACTGGTGGATCTGGCTGGTCCAAGTGTCAAATCAGATCATGCATTGCTTAGCAACTACCTACAACAAAGTCTAATTCACATAGTGAACCTATGAGAGCAAAGTTATGTCTACTTCTCTGCCAGCTATGTAGGAGTGCCTCCAAGGACTGATACAATCAGATAGTCCAACTTATAGAACGTTCCCCATCCCTGTAATGTAAAAATAAATCCTAAATAAATGACTCCTCTTTCTAAATATATCCCTTTTAAACCAAATTACCAAAATCCCTTTTAAACTCATCTCCTGGTATTTATACTAAGAATCTTTACCTATCCCTCCACTCTTAGTTTCCAAAGTAAATAAATCTTTCCAAAGAAGATTTATGGGAACTAGGATATTTATCTTCACATATTTGAGGATTTAATCATGAGGCTTAGATCCATTTTTCTGTGTAAATGGAAGAACAAATCTTTCTGCCTCTGACCCCCAGGGGTTTGCTATACATAATGATAGTAAATCCAATAAATCCCTCAGCAAGCCTGTAGGCACACCCCCCCCCATATATATTATAGCGCTGAGATGAGCGGACAAAGATACTTTCAAAGAAATTAACCGGGAGAGCAGGGCCTCAGATCTTAGAGAAGCTGCTAAGAGTGGGTGGACTCAGAAGCAGCCTTTTTCCTCCTCAATATGTGAGAAGAAGGTCCCTGATGGTGGGTCATGGGCAGGGCAGGCATATGGGCTGTATTTGGATCCGTGAATGTGCTTTGTGCCTAAAATGGTATAATTTGTACATAGCAGTCACTCAATAAATATTTATGGAACTGAATTTTTCAAAGATTTCAGATGAATATAGGGAAAAACTTTCCAACAATTAGAGCTGTTTAACCATGATGACTGGAGAAGCAAAAAAGCTCTCCACCATCTTTTTCTCCTCCCCTTCCTCTTCCTCATCTCTTCCGCTCTTCCTCCCCCTCTTCCTTCTTCTTCTTTTTCTTCTTAGCAACATTATGATTGCAAATACCACTTCATGAGAAAAACCATACTGGAACTACAGGGAATGCAAAGTCCCAACTCTGTGTGTGTGTGTGTGTGTGTGCTTGTGTGTGTGCTTGTGTGTGTGCGTGTGTGTGTGTAGTTGGGGAAGGAGGGGGGGCAAGAGACCAGAGAATTAGAGATAATAATATACAGAAATGTCTGCTTATTTTATGACAGAAGAGTTCAAAGGAAGAACGATTACATGGGATTGAGACAATCTAGAGAGGCTTTTTGGAGAAGGATGAATAGAATCTAGAAGGACGGCTAGCATTTTAATAGAGTGAGGAATGGATGAGCAAAGAGAAACACAGACACCAGCTATCTATTATACTTTGGCTGGGGCACAGGGTACAGGGAGTAGAAGGTAAGATTGGAAAACTTGTTGGGATCATAAGGCAAAGTTTATTAGGGGCTAAGGGGAGGAGTTTGCGTCGATTTCCCCTTTTATGGCTGTTAGCATTTGCCTTATGTATTGAGGTTTGCACTGGATCTGGGTAGCTATTTAGGGTTTTGTTACAATAAAATGATTTAAAAGGATTTAAACTGCATTTTGGGGAGACTTATCTGGCAGCAATGAAATAAAAAGAATATAGGGGAAAGAGGAAAGAGGCAGGGAAGCAAGTGAACAGACAATGGCCCAGAAGTAAGGTAATGATTACCTGAACTTAGGATGGAGAAAAGGGAACAGATGTGAGAGAAATAGTGAAGTATGAGGATGCACTAAAATGGTCCTGAGCTGCTAAGTCTGGATAACTTTAGGTAAGTTAGCTCTATAGATGGAAATAGAACACAGAAGAGATCCTCATAAAAAAGAAAGGATTAAAAAGAGAGGAAAATGCAGAATTGTCCCTTTGGAAATGTGTTGACATATATACCCACCATGCCTGCTTCATTTTGATTTTAAACATCATAGTATCACTTCTTTTGTATCTTGCGTATAGTTCATTGCAAATAATGGTGGCAGTGCTGAAGTTAGCAAATGATGTACTATTTTATATAAATGAGTATGGATTCAAAGTTATGGTTCTAATAACCAGAGTATTCACTTGCATTCTGATAGGCCTTCTGAAGTGAAAGAGAAAAGAGTGTAGATGTAGCAAATTTATCACAGCCCTGAGTATACCCGTGAGAGCGTGTCATTCATTAGAACAAAACACACCATTTATTTCACACAGGAAAAGTGAGATAAGCACTGGTTTAAGAGATTAGAGCCTGTGAATTTCTCTGAATACTGTCAGAGTGTTTAGTGAACAAGTAAGAAATAAGCTCTCTGTGCCTGTTTCCTCCAAAAAGAGGATGAGAGTACCACCCTCAGAAGATGGTGGTGAGGATTGAAGGGATGATGGATGCCAAGTGTCTAGCATGGCACTGACAATAGGAGCTCAACAAGGAAGGATTCTCTCCGACCTCTCAGCCCACCCCCCAGAAGTGGGATCAATATCAGGTTCTAAGCCACAAGGGGGACGTGAAAGCTCACCTCCAGTAACCCAGGCTCGCCCAAACTGAGAAAAAGGGACTTTTACTTTAGACATAGGTTTGAGGAGGAAAACTGTTTCTCTTTCAACTAATATGAATATATTTAATATTTGAGATGTTAGCTAAATCTACTTTTAATACTGTTTTAAAAAATTTAAGCAATTGCAGACCAGACATTGAGAAATTAAGACTTCTGCAGACATGCTAGCTCAGCCCCACTACTGATCCCATGGACTTTCTGCTTAGAGATTAACTGTAATGGTTTCATTTCACACTTTCCCATTTAAAATGGTGTGTGGCTAGCCTAATGCACTTAACATAGCTACTTCCTATTTGGTTTTCCACTTGTATAAATACTATATGAGATATTGTACTATTCGCTGTGTGAGCTATAATCAGTCATTATAATTTTGCTGTGTAAATTTGTGTAACAAACGACCCACAAAGACATGCTTCTAACCAGTTGTGTGACCTTAGCAAATTTATTCTCTTCCGTGGTCTCAAGTCTTCAGCTGAGACAATAGTTTTAATAATGTCCCATTGTTATGAAAATTAATTGTTGGGAGGATTGAGATAGGTACATAAATTTCCTAGCATAATCCTCTTCCCGACTTCCCGTGATAAGGCAAGATGACAATAATTCAGGTTCTGAATGTGGCAGAACTCTTCTAAGTGCTTTCTGCACTAACTCAATGTTCTCAAGGACCTTATGAGTTAGGAACTATGATTATCCCCATTTTATAGAAGAGGAAACTGAGGCACAAGGAGGTTAAAGAACTTGCATAAGGTCACTTACAAGTGAGCATGGTCAAGTCCAGATCATTGGTACCAGAGTTTGGATTCATATGCTCTATGGCTCTTGCCACATTTGGGTTCATGACTTTAACATTTTTGGTGATTTCATGTCTGTGATCCATAAGTTTTCATGAAGGAAGGTGAGGATCTCTATTAAAAATAGAGTCAAAATGCTGGATAGACATTTAAATTTCTTTTGGTTTGATCTCTTTTTCCAGGTAACACTAGTAGAACTAAATCAAGCCAGTAAATGGCTGCCCAGCCCTCTCCCCGTACTTGATAAATGTGCTCTTAATTTAACCAAGGCTTCAGAAAAAAACAAAATCTGCCCTTTGAGTCTCAAATGAATCGCCTCACATTCCCATCTGAGGGGTCTTACACCCCTTTTGCCTCCTGGATTCTGGATGCATAAGGAAGGTATGCCTTTTGATATTGCTGGTCAAGTTCCAGTTCCTCCCATTGAAACACTGATTCTATGTATGTATGTGCACATCATCTCATCGTGCCCTTGGGGCTTTCTCTAACAAGGGGGATGGATGTAGAAAATCCAGAATAGTCCATTGATTTTCACACACACACACACACACACACACACACACACACACACACTGTCTTATATGTATTTGATATAATTTATAAGTACTTTATGCTCTTTTACTGAAGACTTAAATAGAGGGGTTTACATCATCCCCATGCAAACAAATAAATTAATATTTATATGATATAAATATTTTTTTCCATCAACTGAGACTACCACAATATTCTCCCCTACCTCCTACCCCCACCCTCACTAATAAAAAATATTATACTTTCATTTTTTTAATACAGAACTCAGCCCTCTCCTTGTTTTCTTTTCTTTCCATAACTCACCTAGGGCCAAACTTTTCTGCTCAACTCTTCACATCAGGCTAGCTCATCAAAGTAGGAGAAATTCTGAGCCCAGGTGCTAAGATAGTCTATTCCCATTCTGTTCCATTAAGCTTGTCTACAACCTTAGTGAGGAATGCATCTCTGTGAACAACCAACCTTGACAATGAGGTGGCAAGTGCTAACATCTCACCTCACATCCCCTTCTTCTGCCTCTTGTCCTATGTGCAGAAACCCAGAGTGTGGGATCCATCCAGCCTGACATAATATTCCATCCCAGAGACTGCTTCTACATAATATTCCATCCCAGAGACTGCTTCTTTGTGAAGAAGCTGTTTTTAATTTTCTCCCACTCCAGAGGCGATTGGCTGGAGGGGAAGAGATTGGAACTGAGGCAAGAGAAGTGTCACCGTGGAGGGCTCTTTGCACCATGGGGTGGGAAAGAAAGGTGCTGATGGAAGGACGAATGAGCAGAGTTTAGGGGGCACCAGCAGGGGCGAATCAGAGAAGGGATTATGGCAGAGAAAGACCCGGAAGCTTCAGTTGACTGAGAGCCCTACAAAAATAAGTTGGAGACTGAGAATCAGGCCCGGGTCTACTGGACAATCACCCCTGTTTTATCCTTTGCTCATGGGCAGCAAGCTACCATTTTTCTCTCCCCTCCTCTATGTCTTTTACCTCATGGTCAGCATTTCCAATTAATATTTATTTAACACCAAGGATGGGGTAGATATTTGGAGAATAGACTAAGAAGAAAAGCCTGGATCCTGCCCTGGAAAGCTTTTGGGGTCTTTCCCAAAGATGACATCTGATTCTTCTAGAGCTGCTGTACTAGGTAACTTGAGAGCAAGTGGGAAACCCATTTCGCCCAGATTTAGTCCCAGCTATCTTCAAACCAGGGCGATAAAGAACACAATATGAATTAGTAAAATTTCCAATTACGCCAAATACATGGACTTTGGCACACAAAAGTCAAAAATGTCTTGAGAAGGTATACACTTCCTAAGCAGAAAGCTGTTGAGCGCCAGGAGAGTCAACCCCTGGGAGTGTGGACAGTCTGGGCTCTGAAGGAGGGTGTTTGGCGGCTGTGAAGTCTTCCAGCAACACTTCAGAGTCAACACCATCAGCCAGTTTCTCTTCATGGAAACTATTTTGCCATCAAAGAAAAATTCTATTTTCCCCTCATTTAATTACCTGGACTTTGCTAAATTAAATGCACTAAGAGACTGGGAGCCAACATCTACAAATGGGAAATCTCAGCCTCCTCTGTTTTCTGCAGATCCGTGCTTCCTTGAAAACAGACACTGGGCAATGGAAAATATGGTAAAAGTTTTAACATCCGTGCTAAAAGGAAAAATACCTTTCCTTTCCTTTACATTGGCCAGCCACACCTGGCAAGGCAAAGACCAGCTGAGTGAAGAGTCACTTGTGCAAAATCCAGCTGAGCTGTCAGTTGAGCTCAGCAAGCAGTGACTTGGAAACAAAAAGATCAGGGGAAAAAATCTTCAGCTTAAGATATATTGCAGCTCTGGTGTTAGAATATATATATTGGGTTGGCTGAGAAGTTCGTTCGGGTTTTCCGAAAGATGTTACGGAAAAACCTGAAAGAACTTCTTGGCCAACCCAGTATTATATATATTTAATTATATGTGTTATGTACATAATATATAGTCAACTTTTTTGAATTGACAAGAAGTAGGTCATTCACCTTCAAAGAAATGTTCTCAAGAAAATATCCCAAAGTATCCAATTTTATTTTATATTGTATTAATGCCTAGCACACAATACAAGAAAACTAAAAGCGGTGAAAACAATTCTCTGTAAAGCAGAAAATATTTGCTCTAAAATTTCCAATGTGATGCCAGTCCTTTGTGGAAGCTAAGTAGAGGGGAGACAGGAGATAGGGGCACCTTAATAATCCCTTTAAGTCTTCTCTCTAATTTGGCCAGAAAGCAATTTACATCTTTGCTTGATCTAAAACATGTGTTCCCAGGTGGGAAAAGAAGTCTGGCTGTGGGGAGAAGAGGTAATGCTACTCTTTGCTTTTCCACATGGCTTTAGTCAAAACCTGCTTAACTTTTTTGGGAACAGTTTCTCTATTTGAAAAATAGAAACACAGATGCTTCCTAACAGACCCTGATTGTCACATGTCTTGAGATTGAGGTGAGGAAAGTGGAAATGTTTTTATCTGTTCTGGAATGAGTGGAGTGGTAGCCCAGAGCCATGCCCCAGCAAACTCTCCCCCCCAACCTAATGCCCAGACCAACCTGAGATTCTTTGGAGTCTGTACATGGCATTAACGAAAGCTGAAAAAGCTTTCCCTAACATTCAAGTCCTTAGTCAACTTCTGGGCCCCTTTAAACTGTGAACAAGACGACCCTTGTTCTGGAAAATGTATCACCTCTTGCCAACACACACACATATACAAAAACACAACTGTTGGGCAAATAAATCTTTCCAGAGAAAATAGATTCCTTTCCAATTCAGTCAACTGTACTGAGCTGGAAAGAGAGAAATGTTATTTTTCCAGGATGAAGGGAAAACAAGATCTCTCCTATTTACCCTGTCTAGCCCATTTCAAAAGAAGGTCAGTTTAGTGCCTTCGTAAAAAAAAAAAACAACTCAAGTGTTGTTTATCAGAAGACACTTGGTTCCTTTCAGACTGGGAATCACACATTGGAGTTCTATATGTTTTCTCTTTGACCTAAGATACACATGGCAGGGCTGAATTCCCTGCTGCTCTGGAGAAGTCAAAAGTGTTGGGAGTGGGAAAGACAGAGGGTGGGGACAGATTCTGATGATGCGGGATTCTTTGTTATGGGCCACCCTCTCCATCGCCAGCCTGTGTCTCACCCAAATCACTGAGCGTGACATATTGAGCTTATCAATTGATCTCCACTTCATTCAAGGCTGCACACATACGCTATGCTTACTTTTACCTATATTCTCCATGGTTTGTGGACCTGACTCATCACCTAGGAGACTGAGAAACATGGAGTAATGAAGTGCCTGGCTAAGGAGCATGGGTAGAAAGAATTTAAATTGGAGATAAGGCTGTACATTCCCCGGCATGTTCTCTAAAGCTTATTAGAGTGAGTCTCAAGGAAGTCCCATCCATGGTTCTGCTAACCTGAGACTGAAGATCCCAGCTTTCTAGCTCTCCAACAGGAAGATAGGCTTCATGTGTATGGCATAGAGAATATAATTGTTACTCATTTAAAGTCTGGTGGAAAAAATCAAAATTGTTTTTTGTGATGAATTTGGGAGACTAAACTTTTAAAAAATCTTATTAAAAAATGTTCCCACAACAAGAATGAACCTTGAGGACATTATGCTAAGTGAAATAAATCAGTCACAAGAAGACAAATACTGTTCAATTCCATTTATATGAGGTGTCTAAAGTAGTCAAACTCTTAGAAAGTAGAATGGTGGTTAGCAGGGGCTGGGAGGAGAGGGGAAAAGGGAGTTGCTGTTTAATGTGTATAGAGTTTCAGATTTACAAGATGAAAAAGATCTGGAGATCTGTTTCATAACGATGTAAATATACTCAAAACTACTAAACTGTACACTTAAAAATAGTAAAGTTCATGGTATGTGTTTTTATCACACAAACCAAAACAAAAAAACAAAAAAACCTGTTGTCTACATACTTATTTTAGAAACTAGAGAATAACAGACTTAAAATGGATTTGAGAGAAGTCATCTTGTCACCCTCCCACCCAACTCAGGACATTGTATTAGATTTGGCAGAGAAAGGAAATAATTTCAAACTTTTTCATTTGTTTCAAGTATTGTTAATACTTGTCTTGCCCAATTTGTGGTTACCATAAGCTTATGCAATATGTGTTTCTTTCCTCTCTGTTTCATTCCAAACCAATTCCAAGCAGAATAAATGATCTGCTTGATTGCATTGGAACGTGAGTGGGCCCCAAATGGAAAAAGTTGTCTCCTCCCTTCCCATTTGTTTAATGGCTGCTGTGGTTTGGATCTTCCCAGGTCTGGGAGGGAATAAGATTTGTTTAAGAATTCAAATTCTGGCCTCTTTTGTATAAGCACAAGATGTAATAAGTAACCAATTAAAAAAAAAAAAAAGAATTCCTATTCTGAGCCCGAGGAGAAGAGTCAGAAAACCTGCAGTTCCTCAAGATGCAGCCAAAACTGCTGCATGGACTCCTGGTTCAAGAAATCCTTCCAAGGCCCCATTTCAGCCTGGCTCCAGAGATTGGAGGGAAAAGGAGGGAGCATTTGCAAAGACCTTCTTTCCAGAAGCACTAAAGGCCTAAAGACTGTTCCAAAGAAACCTCCATTTCTAATGACTGAGGTGGGGAAAAAAATGCTGTGTTGTTTCTTAGACAAACTCTTATCATCTGAGAATGATAGAGAGGAACTTGTTGATTTTAAAAAGAATGTTTAAATAATGCAGGATTTAAAACATTGTATCTAGACCTGTGCTATTCAATGCCACAGCCACTAGTGCTTACTTGTTGTTAGTAAGCACTTGATGTGGCTCATCTGAATTGAGATGTGTTCTAAGTATAAAATATACTGTATTTTGAAACAATAAAAAGATATAAATATCTTGTTAATAACTTTTATATTGCTCACATGTTGAAATTATATTTTGTATATATTGGGTTAAATAAAGTCTATTATTAAAATCCATTTAGGGCTTCCCTGGTGGTGCAGTGGTTGAGAATCTGCCTGCCAATGCAGGGGACACGGGTTCGAGCCCTGGTCTGGGAGGATCCCACAGGCCGTGGAGCGACTGGGCCCGTGAGCCACAACTGCTGAGCCTGCGCGTCTGGAGCCTGTGCTCCGCAACGAGAGAGGCCGCGATAGTGAGAGGCCCGCGCACCGCGATGAAGAGTGGCCCCCACTCGCCGCAACTGGAGAAAGCCCTCGCACAGAAACGAAGACCCAACACAGCCAAAAAAATAAAAAATAATAAATAATAAATAAAAAAAATTAAAAAAAAAATCCATTTAGCCTGTTTCTTTTTATTTTCTTAACATGGCTACTAAACATTTTAAGTAACAAATGTGACTTGCATTATACTCTTATTGGACAGTGCTGATATAGACTACTCTGTGTAGAATTAATAAAAGAAGAATGGAAGGTAAGGGTCTACGGTGATATGATAATAATAATAATGATAATAATAGACAGCCTTTATGATACATCTACTGTGTCCAAAGCTTAACCTATATGATTTTATTTAATCCTAATAACACTCCTGAAAAGTAATTATTATTATTCCACTTATTGAAAGGTAGCATCTTGCTCAAAATTGCATAGCTTGCTAGCGGTAGAGCTGGTATTCAAATTCAGGTTTTCTGGCACCAAAATACATGACCTTCCAGTTTGAAATGATGTCTCTTGGACTGTCATGTTTTTGTTGTCATTTGTCTCTACATATTTTTTAATTTCCTCTTTGATTTCTTCAGTAACCCATTGGTTGTTTAGTAACATATTGTTTAGTCTCCATGTATTTTTTTTTTTTTTGCAGTTTTTTTCCTGTAATTGATTTCTAATCCCATAGCGTTGTGGTCAGAAAAGATGCTTGGTATGATTTCAATTTTCTCAAATTTACTGAGGCTTGATTCGTGGCCTAAGATGTGATCTATCCTGGAGAGTGTTCCATGTGCACTTGAGAAGAAAGTGCATTTGGCTGTTTTTGGATGGAATGTTCTGTAAATATCAATTAAGTCCATCTGGTCTAATGTGTCACTTAAGGCCTATGTTTCCTTATTGATTTTCTGTCTGGATGATCTGTCCATTTATGAGAGTGGGATACAGTAAGTCCCCTACATACGAACCTTCAAGTTGCGAACTTTCAAAGACGCAAATGTGTGTTCACATGTCCAATCATGTAAGTTAGTTCATGTGTCTGGTGTACATTGTCATGTGCATGCATCCTCTACAAGTGGTTGTGCTTTTGTGCACTTTACTGTACAGTACTGTATAGAGTACAATATCTTTATTTCAAGCCCAGGATGTCCAGAAGCAAGCATAAAATCAGTGGTGATGTAGCTGGTACTGCTAAGAAGCAGCAAGCAATAATGATGGAAACAAAAGTGAAAATAATTGAGAGTGGAATGAGAAGAAAAGATGGTAGATGTTGCTTGTTCTTATAACATGAACTGTTCAACCATCAGCACAATTCTAAAGAACAAGACAAGATCATGGAACATGTGAAGTCTCTGTGCTGCTGATGTTGACAATAATATTGAAGAAGCATGGAAAAGGGATGGAGGAAATGGAGAAACTTCTCAGTGTGTAGATGAAGTATCAGCATCAGCGTTGAGTCCCACTCAGCTTAACGCTGATTCAAGAGAAAGCTAAAAGTCCTTATGAAGATGAAACATGAAGAAGAAACATGACAAAGAATCAGAGGATGCATCTTTTAATGCCAGACATGGCTGGTTTCATTGGTTCAAGGCTAGAGCCAGCCTTCACAATGTAAAAGTAAGTGGCGAGGCAGATATGGTAGCTGCCCGGGAATCTCCTGAAGCACTTTGAGAAATTATTGATGAAGGCACGTATTTACCTGAGCAGGTTTTTAATGTGGATGAGACAGGACTGTACTGGAAGAGGATGCCAGACCAAAGTTACATCAATAAGGAGGAAAAGTTGATGCCAGGCCATAAAGCAGAAAAGGATAGGCTAACTCTGTTGTTTGGTGGCAATGCTTCTGGCTACATGAAGCTGAAGCCTCTCTTAGTCTATCATTCACAGAACCCAAGAGCTCTTAATAACATAGCTAAGGGCTCCCCTCTTGTTGTGTGGAAGAGTAACCCCAAAGCCTGGGTTACACAGGCCATTTTCCAGGACTGGTTTTCCACCACTTTATCCCAGAGGTACAGAAATATTGCTTGGAGATGGACATCCCATTCAATGTTCTTTTGCTGCTTGACAGTGCTCCAGACCACCCTCCATTCATGGACAACTTTCATCCCAATGTCAAAGTAGTGCATCTTCCACCGAATACTACATCACTCATCCAACCTATGGACCAGGGAGTTATAGCGGCTTTCAAGAAATATTATTTATGTCACACTTTTTGTCAGGCAGTAAAGGCAACTGACTAATCAGGAACAACCCTTGCAACAATTTGGGAAGGACTATAACATCTACAAGGCCATAAAAAACATTGAGTTTGCTTGGCATGAGGTTATGGCCATCACCATGAATGGGGTTTGGAAGAACCTTTGCCCAAAGTTTGTTCACGATTTTCATGGATTTGAGAAGGTGGATGAGGAGTCCAAAGAGGTATTCGGCAACTTGGTGACCCTCAGCAAGAAGCTGGAGCTAGATCTGCAAGAGGATGACTTCATTGAACTCCTTGCTGTGCAACACGAGGGGCTTACTAATGAAGACCTGACAGAATTGAAGGGCCAGAGAAAGGACAAAGAGAGACAAGAGGAAGAAGTAACTGAAGAACCAAAGAGATTCATGACACAGGAAATGGCAAGGGGATTTTCTTTATTTAAGGAGGCACTGTTAGGTTTTGGGGCACAGGACCTGAATGTAGAATGGTACATGAAGGTTGCAGCAGCCATTCAGAATGCAATCCAGTGCTACCATGTCATCTATGATGAGAAGAAAAGAGCTACTACCCAGATATTACTGGATCATTTTTTTCAAGAGGGTAGATAGAATTGAATCCAGCAAGGAACCAGTACCTGTGCCATCAACATCAGGCATGAGTGAAATTGCAGCTTGCCCTCCGTCTCTCTCCTATTGCTGATGATCCTTCAGCTCTACCATCTCCCACCTCCTCTTGCCTGTTCACTTGATGCCAGCCCCTGTATGCCAGCTGTTGCACTGTACAACTGTACTTTTCAAGATACTGTACTGTAAGATTAAAAATGTTTTCTTTATTTTTTGTTTGTTTGTTTTTTATGTATTATTTGTGTAAAAAGTATTATAAACTTATTACAGCATGGTACTACATAGTCAATTGTGTTAGTTGGGTACCTAGGCTAACTTTGTTGGACTTACGAACAAATTGGACTTATGAACATGCTCTCAGAACGGAACTCGTTTGTATGTAGGGGACTTACTGTATTAAAGTCCCCCACTATTATTGTATTACTGTCGATTTCTCCTTTTATGGCTGTTAGTGTTTACCTTATACATTGAGGTGCTCCTATGTTGGGTGCATATATACAATTGTTATATCTCTTTTCTTGGATTGATTGCTTGATCATTATGTAGTGTCCACCTTTGTCTCTTGTAACGTTCTTTATTTTAAAGTCTATTTTGTCTGATATGAGTATTGTTACTCCAGCTTTCTTTTGATTTCCATTTGCATGGAATACCTTTTTCCATCCCCTCACTTTCTGTTTGTGTGTGTCCCTAGATGTGAAGTGGGTCTCTTGTAGATAGCATATATATGGGTCTTGTTTTTGTATCCACTCAGCCAGTCTATGTCTTCTGCTTGGAGCATTTAATCCATTTACATTTAAAATAAGTATAGATATGAATGTTCTTATTACCATTTTGTTAGCTGTTTTGGATTTGTTTTTGAAGGTCTTTTTTCTTCCCTTCCTCTTCTGTTTTCTTCTCTTGTGATTTGATGTCTGCCTTTAGTGATGTGTTTGGGTTGCTTTTTTCTTTTTTGTGTCTGTATCTGTTGTGGATGTTTGGTTTGTGGTTCCCATGAGGTTTATGGAATGATGTCTCTTAAGCATTCCTTACCTCACTTTAAAAAATATGCCCAAGAATGTCGACATTTGGTGACTTGGAAAAAGCAGGGATATCTTCTCACTTAGTTCCTAACTATAGCTTAAAAGTTTTGATGATCTAAAAAGTCAGTATTATCTATTCATTCTTTTATTATTGAGAAGCGGTTAATAGAAATATTGGTCCTTCAAATACAAAAACTAACAGAATTTAAGTTAAAGAAAATTGCAAATTAAGATTCAATCTTTCCTAAACACAGAAGAAAAAGGAAATTTATTTGATGGGGGAGAAGTTAATATTAATTGAGTACCAACTAATTCCATCAGGGTGCCCCATAAGTTCATAATTCTTAAAAGGTCCAAAATGGAAAACATCATCTTTATCCTCAAAGAAGCTCCTCCTCTTTCTTCATTCTCTATCCTGGGCACTGTCACCTGAATCTACGCAGTCAATGATTAAGCCAGAAGCCTTGTTGTTTTCTCTACTCCTCTCATTTCCTTACCATCCTTTTAGTCTTGCCATTTTATATGACACAGATTTACTCACTTCCTGAACAGTACAGATTGTGCTTCCCAATGACTGTGCCCATCCTTACTCCCACCAGCAGGACTTACCCCATATCCAGCCAACACAGGGCATAATGCAGCTTTCTAATTTTTTCCAGTCAAATAAGTATAAAATTATATCTCACTGTTATGTTAAGTCAGCGAGTTACTTATGACTTGTTAGCTTTTTGAATTTATTTTCTGTAAATTGCCTGCTGATATCCTTTGCCCATTTTTCTATTGAAGTTACTGTCTTTTTTGTTGTTGATTTGTATGACGTGATTTCTTGTTGATTTGATTTGATTTCTTGTTTGATTTTTGTTCTTCTACATTCTAGATGGGAATCCTTTGTCCATTTGAAACATTTTAAAGGCTCTTCACCCATGTTTCTAACTTTAACCATGTGTAACTTTGATGTATTCAATAATCAATTTTATACCATATTTTTTTTGAAGTTTTTGCTTAAGAGGTCCTATACTGCCTCAACATCAGACACATTTTAAAATACATTTATTGTGGATCTCAAAGATCTAGCTACAATTTTAGTGGAATTACATTGTATTTACGAGATAATTGTGGGGAGAGTTGATATCTTTACAATATTAAGTCTTCTCATCCGAGAACACGGTATGTCTCTTAATCACTCAGGTTTTTTTCTATGTCCTTTATTACAATGTTTAAGTTTTCTCCAGGAGGCCTTATGTATTCTTGGTTAAGTTAATTACCAGACAATTTTTAGTTGTTGTTGCTATGTGAATAGTATCTTGCTTTTTTAGTTGTTTGCTCTTAGAAATGCGCTTATAATTTGATTATACATCCACCACGTTCTTATAATTTACCTGTTGATTTTGGAGTAAATAAGTATATCATCCTGCCAAAACCAATAGTTTGTTTCTTTCTTTCCAAGCCTCTTATTTCTCTTTCTTTCCTTCAGTCTTGACCAGGATTTCCAATATTATAGTATTGGTTGTAATATACAGTGGTTTCTGACCGTAAGAATATGTGTTTCCATTCTTAATGGGAATGCACTTAAAGTTTCTCCAATAAGTATAATATTTACTGAGAGTTTTGGAATATAACCATCATTCATTTAAGGGAATTAAAGAAATCCTTTTCTACTCTTAGCTTACTAAGAGTTTTTAATCATAAATAAGTAAGGAACTTGTCAAATACTTCTTCTGCATCAATTAAAATTATTATGAGATTAAAAAAAATTAATCTATTAATGTTCTAAATTATATTGACAGTATCCTAATGATGAACCATTCATTAATCAAGCTGTATTATTTTAAAACATACTGTTAGAATCAATTAGCTAGCATTTTAAAAGATTTTTCATCTTTTAAAATATTTTTAAAAAGAGGATAGAGTTTTCTTTTTAATATACTGTGTTCATCTGATTATACCAATATGAAATGAGCTTGGCAGCTTTGTGTTTGTCCCTTCTGGAGTAACCTGGAAACTTATTGTTCCTCAAGAGTTTGGTAAAACTCACCTGAAAAACCATTTAAGCCTACAATTTTCTGAGAGTGGAGGTTGTTAATTGCAACGTAATCTCTTTAAAACTTATTGGTCTATTCAAGTTCCCTGTATCTAATGCCAATTTTGGCATCTAATATTTTTCCACTTTGTCTAGGTTTTTGATTTTTTTAGTTCATAAATCTTTTAATGTTTTAATATTTATTTTGCATTTATTGATTACAAATACAACCCCCATAAGATTCTGCACACAATGAGAATGGGAACCCTATTTTTCATGTCACTACAACTAGCCTGGTTTCTGGCATCTCTTCCAAGCTTATCAAATGTTTATCAAGTGCATGATTGAGGAAATGAATGAATGTGCAATGCTATGTGCAAACATTGTTCTAGGAGCTACACACATTTTGTTTATATGATCTTCCTCAGATCCTTGCAAGGAAGATAGTACCATCCTTATTCTACAATTGAGGAAACTGAACCTGGAAGTAAATAACTTGTCCACGGTTCAACAAGCGACAAGTGATTAGCAGGATTCTGGCACCAGATCTGTCTAACTCTGATACCTGCTCGTTTTCCACTGTACCCCACTGACACGAGAACAAATACCCCAGAATAAAGGCAAGACAAAAATGCAAAAGGGCCAAAAGAAATGCCAAGAATCTGCAGTTCCTTCTTTGAACAAGTGTTTAGTAAATTCCTCCTAGACACCAAGCGTTGGGCGATGAACTGGGTTTCAATGTTTCATAGACAGGGCTCTCACCTTTAATCCCTACAGAGCAAACAGTGAAACATGGTGACTTGGGGTTAAGCTCTCCTCTGGAGTTGAGGCGGAATGAAAGGGAGACATGAAAGAAAGAAGAGGGTTCTTAAAGGCTTCCTACGTAAAAACAGGGAAAAAAGAAGGTAGGCAACTGGAGGAGGGAGGGACCGTGATCTACATCAACAGTGACGAGCAGAAGAAGGGACCCCATGGGGGACAGAAGCAGGGCTGCATCTCGGCTAGTCCTTTCTCTAAAACAGTACCCGTTTGGATCCACCAATCAGGAAAAAATGCACTCTCTGGGCTGGCCAATTAGAAGAAGTTTCCCCTTCTTCCTGCTGCATGCACCACACCAGAGCAAGAACAGATTCCAGCCGCTCTTGCATCGGCTTGGCTGGGTGCCCTTGTCACCACCGCCCTGCCTCCTGGGGAGAAGCTCCTGGTAAGGCTCTCCTAACCATTGCTCACTTTACTTAAGGTCACTTTAACAAGGCTTTAGAACAGATCACAGTTGGCTTTGTGATATCTGTCATTTAAGATGAACAAATATGTCAATAAAAAGAATTATTACCTAACTGGGGGTTGCGGGGCTGGCAGGATAGCTTATTTTCTGGTGATCTGCATATTCCCAGAAACCCCAATTAAGAATTTCAGATTTCTTAACACTATTTTAAAATATCGCCAATTCTCTAAGAAGAAATGTATTCTGGCGGAGGGTGTATTAAAAAGAAAACATGTTGGGATCCTGTCTTCATGGTGTTTTTTAAATTCTGAATTTTTGTTGAAGTATAACATATACACAGAAAAGTGAACAAATTATTAGTGTACAGCTCAAAAAGTTTTCACAAAATGAATACACCCAAGTAGGCAGCACCCAAGTCAATAAACAGACTTCGTACTAGTACCCCAGGGACCCCTTCATGTCTTCTAGTCACTGCTCGCCATCCACAGACCACCACTGCTCTGACTTCTAATGCCTCAGGCTCGCTTTGGCTGTTTGTGAACTCTGTGTAAGTGGAATCATTCAGCGTGCACTCTCTTCTCTCTGGCTTCTTTCTCTCAACCTTATTTTCATGAGATTGATCCAGGTTGTTGCCAGTAGCAATACCTCATTCATTCTTAATGCTGTATAGTATGTCCTTGTAGAAATCTACCACAAATAACTTAATTCATTCTCTTATTGATGGACATTTGGGTCACTTCCAGTTTGGAGCTAATGTGAATGGTTGCCAGCCATTTTTAATGTTTGATTGTTGTTAACATACTCCTGCCAAAAGCCACACCAAATGTGAATGTGAAATTCAAGGGCTGATAAATTGTTGTGGTTGTAGGAAGCAAAAATAACTGTGAAAGATCGTTTTCCTTGCTTGGAAAATTTAAAGGTATGGTTACTGTATAAGGCAGTTATATGCAAATCACTGCATAAGGCTAATAAGTCATTAGCCAGTGAGAAGCAAACAAGATTGATGAATTTGCAGGTAAAGAATACGAGTCTATGTGATCCCAGCAACAGCTGGTTATTTTTACCCTCTGTTTTTAGCAAAGCTTGGTAACTTTTTCATGATATGATAATGTGACACTCCTAGGATTTAACATATATACTGTGCTGATCAACTTAAAACTCTGTGAGGTAAATGGCAAGTGGCATGGCTCCTATGTTCCAGAAAAGGGAGTTTAGGCAAACCACTTCACCTCCCTCTCGTCCTATTCATGATAGTGAGTCAATATCAACTTCAGACTGAGCTGAGAGCTGTCTCCAGCAGTTCCCCCGTCCCCCAAACAGTCAGCCTGGCAGGTGCCCAAGATGTCGCTGCAAAGATCTCGTGGGAAGAACCACAGCCCTGAGGTGGGAGGAATTCTATTAATACCTTAGACTTTTATAGTATTCTGCCTGTAGAGGACTTTGAGCGTCTTTTCAGAAGAGCTGGCCAAAGCTTGTGACTCATATGCCAGCATTAGGAGAAACTTCGCTTTGGAGATGGGCCTTCATATGGCTCTTGCAGTGATTTCCAGGCTCCTTATATGGGCTGATTTGTCATCTCCAGCTATCGTGTTCGCAGTTCAAAAATATGACGAACTAGTCAAGGGGTAATTCTCTTTTTTCCCCTAACATCACTCACAGCATCTCAGCTTTCTTTATGTCTCCAAACAGGCTATTCCCAGGGGCTCCTTCTCTCTGTGCCATGGATTCCTTTGGCTGTGTGGTGAAGTCTATGGACTCTTTCTCAGAATAGTACTTTAAAATGTGTAAAATAAAATACATAGGACTACAAAGGAAATCAAGTATATAAAAAATACAGTTATCCAAATAGTAAAACAAAACAAAACAGATTTGTGATATAGTAATGTATTTGCTTCCTTATTGACATATAACAAGATCTAGAGGTGGGGAAACAACATAATTTCAAAGTAATCATAAGTATTCACAATGTTTGAAGATATCTGGGACAACTCTAATGTGATATTAAAATATTTTTACTTCTATTGGTGACAAAGCCACAGATACTAATACTTCTGTGGTTTGGAGCCTATATTTATAGTTAAAAGGAATTTTAAATTTCCATTAAAGGATAATAAAAACTTAAGATGTATCCCCTTTTTCCATCTAAATTCATAGCTCCCCTGAATTCCATCACAATCCCCTGAAATCTATTCTCACTTCAATGCCTCAAGGATGGCCCTTATCTGGACACCCACATACACACCTCAAAACAGCATTAGCTGTCTAGAACCCACTGGCCTCTCTTCAGAAAGCTGGATTCCAGGCCAGTCCTCTCTGTCAGAGAATAGCCAACTTCAAGTTTGTGACTGTGATTCTCAGACTTTGCTAGTACAACCAGACAAGAATTGACCTTGAATTTAATCCTTGCCTTCTCTTGTCAATTTCCAGAATGACTCCCTGTGACAGGTTGAGAAACAGGCTTTTTTTTTTTTCTTTAAAGTCCTTTATTTTCCCACTACCTACTTTCCTTTTTTTTTATTATCTATATATATGTATTTTTTTTTATACAGCAGGTTCTTATTAGTCATCAATTTTATACACATCAGTGTGTACATGTCAATCCCAATCACCCAATTCATCACACCCCCAACCCCACCCCCCCTCTGCTTTCCCTGCTTGGTGTCCATACGTTTGTTCTCTACACCTGTGTCTCAATTTCTGCCCTGCAAACCAGTTCATCTGTACCATTTTTCTAGGTTCCACAAATATGTGTTAATATACGATATTTGTTTTTCTCTTTCTGACTTACTTCACTCTGTATGACAGTCTCTAGATCCATCCACGTTTCTACAAATGACCCAATTTCGTTCCTTTTTATGGCTGAGTAATATTCCATTGTATATATGTACCACATCTTCTTTATCCATTCGTCTGTTGATGGGCATTTAGGTTGCTTCCATGACCTGGCTATTGTAAATAGTGCTGTAATGAACATTGGGGTGCATGTGTCTTTCTGAATTATGGTTTTCTCTGGGTTTATGCCCAGTAGTGGGATTGCTGGATCATATGGTAATTCTATTTTTAGTTTTTTAAGGAACCTCCATACTGTTCTCCACAGTGGCTGTATCAATTTACATTCCCACCAACAGTGCAAAAGGGTTCCCTTTTCTCCATGCCCTCTCCAGCATTTGTTGTTTGTAGATTTTCTGATGATGCCCATTCTAACTGGTGTGAGGTGATACCTCATTGTAGTTTTGATTTGCATTTCTCTAATAATTAGTGATGTTGAGCAGCTTTTCATGTGCTTTTTGGCCATCTGTATGTCTTCTTTGGAGAAACGTCTATTTAGGTCTTCTGCCCATTTTTGGATTGGGTTGTTTGTTTCTTTAATATTGAGCTGCATGAGCTGTTTATATATTTTGGAGATCAATCCTTTGTCCACTGATTCGTTTGCAAATATTTTCTCCCATTCCGAGGGTTGTCTTTTCGTCTTGTTTATGGTTTCCTTTGCTGTGCAAAAGCTCTGAAGTTTCATTAGGTGCCATTTGTTTATTTTTGTTTTTATTTCCATTACTCTAGGAGGTGGATCAAAAAAGATCTTGCTGTGATTGATGTCAAGAGTGTTCTTCCTATGTTTTCCTCTAAGAGTCTTATAGTGTCCGGTCTTACATTTAGGTCTCAAATCCATTATGAGTTTATTTTTGTGTATGGTGTTAGGAACTGTTCTAATTTCATTCTTTTACATGTAGCTGTCCAGTTTTCCCAGCACCACTTATTGAAGAGACTGTCTTTTCTCCATTGTATATCCTTGCCTCCTTTGTCATACATTAGTTGACCATGGGTGTGTGGGTTTACCTCTGGGATTTCTCTCTTGTTGCATTGATCTATATTTCTGTTTTTGTGCCAGTACCATACTGTCTTGATTACTGTAGCTTTGTAGTATAGTCTGAAGTCAGGGACCATGATTCCTCCAGCTCCGTTTTTCTTTCTCAAGATTGCTTTGGTTATTTGGGGTCTTTTGTGTTTCCATACAAATTGTGAAATTTTTTGTTCTAGTTCTGTGAAAAATGCCAGTGGTAGTTCGATACGGATTGCATTGAATCTGTAGATTGCTTTGGGTAGTATAGTCATTTTCACAATGTTGATTCTTCCAGTCCAAAAACATGGTATATCTCTCCATCTGTTGGTATCATCTTTAATTTCTTTCATCAATGTCTTATAGTTTTCTGCATACACGTCTTTTGTCTCCCTAGGTAGGTTTATTCCTAGGTATTTTATTCATTTTGTTGCAATGGTAAATGGGAGTGTTTCCTTAATTTCTCTTTCAGATTTTTCATCATTAGTGTATAGGAACGTAAGAGATTTCTGTGCATTAATTTTGTAGCCTGCAACTTTACCAAATTCATTGATTAGCCCTAGTAGCTTTCTGGTGGCATTTTTAGGATTCTTTATGTATAGTATCATGTCATCTGCAAACAGTGAGAGCTTTACTTCTTCTTTTCCAATTTGTATTCCTTTTATTTCTTTTCCTTCTCTGATTGCTGTGGCTAGGACTTCCAAAATTATGTTGAATAATAGTGGTGAGAGTGGACATCCTTGTCTTGTTCCTGCTCTTAGAGGATATGCTTTCAGTTTTTCAGCATTGAGAATGATGTTTGCTGTGGGTTTGTTGTATATGGCCTTTATTATGTTGAGGTAGGTTCCCGCTATGCCCACTTTCTGGAGAGTTTTTATCATAAATGGGTGTTGAATTTTGTCAGAAGCTTTTTCTGCATCTATCGAGATGATCACATGGTTTTTATTCTTCAATTTGTTAATATGGTATATCACATTGATTGATTTGTGTATATTGAAGAATCCTTGCATCCCTGGGATAAATCCCACTTGATCATGGTGTATGATCCTTTTAATGCGTTGTTGGATTCTGTTTGCTGGTATTTTGTTGAGGATTTGTTCATCTATGTTCATCAGTGATATTCGTCCACAATTTTCTTTTTTTGTAGTATCTTTGTCTGGTTTTGGTATCAGGGTGATGGTGGCATCATAGAATGAAATTGGGAGTGTTCCTTCCTCTGCAATTTTTTGGAAGAGTTTGAGAAGGATGGGTGTTAGCTCTTCTGTAAATGTTTGATAGAATTCACCTGTGAAGCCATCTGGTCCTGGACTTTTGTTTGTTGGAAGATTTTTAATCACAGTTCCAATTTCATTGCTTGTGATTGGTCTGTTCATATTTTCTATTTCTTCCTGGTTCAGTCTTGGAAGGTTATACCTTTCTAAGAATTTGTCCATTTCTTCCAGGTTGTCCACTTTATTGGCATAGAGTTGCTTGTAGTAGTCTCTTAAAACGCTTTGTATTTCTGCAGTGTCCATTGTAACTTCTCCTTTTTCATTTCTAATTTTATTAATTTGAGTCCTCTCCCTCTTTTTCTTGATGAGCCTGGTTAGCAGTTTATCAATTTTGTTTATCTTCTCAAAGAACCAGCTTTTAGTTTTATTGATCTTTGCTATTGTTTTCTTTGTTTCTATTTCATTCATTTCTGCTCTGATCTTTATGATTTCTTTCCTTCTGCTAACTTTGGGTTTTGTTTGTTCTTCTTTCTCTAGTTCCTTTAGGTGTAAGGTTAGATTGTTTATTTGAGATTTTTCTTGTTTCTTGAGGTAGGCTTGTATAGCTCTAAACTTCCCTCTTAGAACTGCTTTGCTGCATCCCATAGGTTTTGGATTATCGTGTTTTCGTTGTCATTTGTCTCTAGGTATTTTTTGATTTCCTCTTTGATTTCTTCAGTGATCTCTTGGTTATTTAGTAACGTATTGTTTAGCCTCCATGTGTTTGTGTTTTTTACGTTTTTTTCCCTGTAATTCATTTCTAATCTCATAGCATTGTGGTCAGAAAAGATGCTTGATATGATTTCAATTTTCTTAAATTTACTGAGCCTTGATTTGTGACCCGAGATGTGATCTATCCTGGGGAATGTTCTGTGTGCACTCGAGAAGAAAGTGTAATCTGCTGTTTTTGGATGGAATGTCCTATAAATATCAATTAAATCTCTCTGGTGTATTGTGTCATTTAAAGCTTTTGTTTTCTTATTTATTTTCATTTTGGATGATCTGTCCATTGGTGTAAGTGAGGTGTTAAAGTCCCCCTCTATTATTGTGTTACTGTCGATTTCCTCTATTATAGCTGTTAGCAGTTGCCTTATGTATTGAGGTGTTCCTATGTTGGGTGCATACATATTTATAATTGTTATATCTTCTTCTTGGATTGATCCCCTGATCATTATGTAGTGTCCTTCTTGTCTCTTGTAACATTCTTTATTTTAAAGTCTATTTTATCTGATATGAGTATTGCTACTCCAGCTTTCTTTTGATTTCCATTTGCATGGAATATCTTTTTCCATATCCTCACTTTCAGTCTGAATGTGTCCCTAAGTCTGAAGTGGGTGTCTTGTAGACAGCATATATATGGGTCTCATTTTTGGATCCTTTCAGCAAACCAAACAGGCCTTCTTTTAAACGATGTTCTTGCTCTTTGAAAAAATCAGGGAAGTTTAGATGATATCCAGGCATTATTGTTAATTTTAATTTGACGTTAATCAGGTTAATGAATGCACATGGTTATGAAAGGAAATGTCCAAATTTTTTAGAGATGCATTCTTAAGTATATAGAGGTAAGTAACATATCTGGGATTTGTGATTAAAATTTTTTAATTACTATGGGTAAAAAAGGGAATTAATGAAACAACAGTAGTGAAAATTTGAAAATTCTGGACTCTGGGTGATGATTATATGGGGATAAAACTGTTTATTCTACTTTAGACTATGTTTAACTTTTTTTATTATTAAAAACCTTAAAAATAATTTTTGTACCAGGAAGTTAGGTAGAGAACACTTTTTAATAGCACTGGTGTGCTTCTTTATAGTAATTATTATTTAATTTACTTCCATGCACAATATGACTCAATTGTATTTTCTCTCTTATAGTAAATACACAAGTTTTAAAAATTAATTTCATTCATACCTTTTGACAGTTGTCAAGTATGGTCTTGCCCTCCAGGACTTTATATTCAAGTTGGGAAGAGATAATGCATATACATGAAACCACAGTTGGGAAACAACATAAGACAGAGTATGGTATAAATGTCAAAACGTAATAAAGATGGAGCATATGATAGGAGCTCAGGAAAGGGGGAGGTCAGTGAGGACTGGAGGCAGGGCTGCTAGCTTTGAGTTGGACAATGCTGCCTATCAGTCTCTGGGTTCATTGCCTCTGGCTAATTTCGGCTTCTTTCTTTGCACTCACTTCTTCACCATGGAATTACCTCTGGATTCTTAAAGCTCATAAGCAACAACATTCTTGCTCCCAGTATTTCCCTGTCCCCTTTCCCTTGGAGGCTGTGTTCGATACATCCTGAGTCTCCGTGGATGTGCGCCCCCTATTCTCCTCAGGGCTGCTCTGCTTCATCTTTCTGTCCCGGATGGCAAACAACAGCCCAGATGCTAAGTACTACCATAAACATTCTTGCTCACGCATCCAACCCAGTGTGATCCCTGGCCTTGAGTGACGGTGGTAACACTTGCCAGGAAGGCTGCCAGTGGACCACTGTGCCTGACCCCAGTGTTGCCTCAGAGGAGAGCCTCTCCCTGCCAAGTGCCGGGGGACAAAGCAGTAAAGCTTCACAAAGATCTGCCACCAGGGCACAATGAAAGCGAAGGGGTGGATGCTTAAGCATGACTCTGGAACCCGACTGGCAGCAGTTGCTGGAGCCAATTCATAGCCCTTGGAATGAACTAGAATGATCCCTCAGAGCAGGAGAAAAATAAATTCCTAGAAGCCATTCAAGAAGACCTACCTCCTGGATGATCTAATTTTTAAAAATTGTTTTACATTGCTTAGGTCATTGAAACCAAAGCAGGTTTTCCTTTTTTCTCTTCATTAATTCTCATTTTGTGTTACCTGAGGAATTGTGAGCAGGTTACCTGGCCAGGTTGAGTTGGCAAACAGATAAAGTCAGTGTGGGAAGAACAAGCCTATACCTGTGCTGCCATTCACGCCAAAGCTGGAGGCTGCTGTCAGTACAGCAACTTTTTGATCCTTTCGTGGCTTCAAATCACAAGTTTGAAATACAAGAGAAAACATCAAATCCATAGTGCTTAAGAGTAGAAGGATTCAAGGAATCTGTCCAGGACACACCCCTGACAGATATGCAGAACTTCAACCCAAGTGGCCATCCCTCTCTGGGACCTGCCTCCCCTAGCCACCATCTCTGTCCCACCTCCTTGGATAAGGGGACTCCATCGGAGACTCAGGTCTACAAGATTTCATTTTATTCCACCTCTCATGTTCAAGGGCATGAAAACAAAATGCTTTAACAACAACAACAACAAAAATAACTGCTGCTGTTCTGTGTCTGGGGAGAAGCTTCTCAAAGGAAAAGACATCAGGGTGTGGCCTTGATTCATGAAAGTGACCTAGAGAGTGACCTGGTCTGACCTAGAGAGGCTGGGACAGAGAAGCACCAAACTTCTGCTTAATAAAGTAACCAGAAATCTGAGTTTCCTCAGGGAAGCAAAGGGACATCATAGGGTCTGAGACTCCAAGATCAAGCAGTGGTCTCTGGAGACATGACAGAAGGTAGCAGGCCTTGAGGCTCAATGAGGGCCATGAAAAATTTCTTGGGGCAAGAATGGCTACAGCATTTTACAGAACAGTGGCATTTTTATTTCCTGTTTTAAATAGTTTCTCTTCTTCATTATCTTGTGACCCCTTCCATAACCTCCAGCCACTCTGTAAATCTGTTACACACAACAGCTTTGATTGAGGGGAGCTTTGGGGATGAACAGAGATGCTATCCAGTGTGAGGGGAAGGAGGGATAGGTCAGCAACTGCAGGAGCTGTGAGTGGCCGTTAAGAACGGGCTACGGCGGAGAGAAGGCTGGAGCATGGGCCACGCCACCTCGTGAAGGGACGTGAGATGACTCCCTTTCACTCAAAATACACTAGAAGTAGGTGAACCTGATAGGAAGGCAGGAAAGAAGCTAGTTCCTACTGGGGAAAGGGCTGTATTGGCAGGAGACACTTGGATACTTGGCTTACATATGAAACCCCCCCCCACATTTCTCTGGTTTGGATGACAACCTCCTACACACACACACACACACACACACACACACACACACACACAATTAATCATTCTTATTTCTTGGTTTCCTTAAAGTTCTATTTATCTTCTATTAGAGCAATTATCCCATTACACTATATTATTTCTGGTATACTCATATGTTTTCATAATTATACTTGTGAAATTTTTCTTTGTATCTTTTACCTGTCAAGCACCTGGCATGTGTTAAGAAGTGTTTGTTGAATGAATATTTGAATAATTGGCTACTACACATATTGGTTAACAAGATGGAACCCTGAGTCACTCAGCAGAATCAAGTCTCATTTGTCATCAAGGAGCTGATGCCAGTTTTGTTCTTACCTTTCTGCTCATCCCTGAGGCATGCAGATGAACCCTGGACTTCAGGAAGCATTAGTTCTGGACCCTGGACTTCAGGAAGCATTAGAACGTAACGCTGGAATCTGCAACACTCCTCCGTGTCCTGTGGCTTCTGGCTGAGGAGGAGGTGTGGACAGGCTGATGTGGGCATGTCACTGTCACTGGGCCTGGCAGAGCTGGCCCAACTGCACTGCCCAATACAGGGGTCAGCTTATCTCCAAGAGCAGCAATGGCCTGTGAGTAAGAAGAGTGGGCGTTTGAGTGCGCATGGCATTTGAGTCATTTGGCAAGTGCCTGGAAGGCTCTCATCACACAGCTCCCCACATTGAGCTTTCCATTTCCTGTCATAATACCCAAAATTCTGTCACCGTTATCTGTTCATGCTTTTGAGTATCTCAGAGATTCCAATTATTGAGTGATTTCTTTACTTGGTATCTGTGTAGGATTCTGGAATAGGGGGAGGTGGGGATAGGTAAGGAAGACAGAAAAAGAACTGGGACAGAGATATAAACAGACTTTGTCTCTCTTCTAGTGGTTCCCGGTGCAGGGCAATACTTTCCAGAATACCCTTAGCCCTTCCAAAGTTGCCCAGACAATATTGAGAAGCCCAGCAGGCCAGGACTCATAACACATATTCTTTTTAAAATATATATATATATATATATTTATTTATTTGGTTGCATCAGCTCTTAGTCACAGCAGGTGGGTTCCTTAGTTGTGGCTTGCCGGCTCCTTAGTTGTGGCATGCAAACTCTTAGTTGCGGCATGCATGTGGGATCTAGTTCCTGGACCAGGGACTGAACCCAGGCCCCCTGCATCGGAAGCATGGAGTCTTAACAACTGAGCCACCAGGGAAGTCCCTCATCACACATATTCTTCAATACATGCTTTCTCTCCCAGCCACACAGCACCTGAAAACTCAAGCATTCAAGAAATAAGAGAGAAGAAGAACATCAAAACAATGTCTGTTGCTTGAGATGGTACTGTCACTTTGGCATGCCCCAGGCCCACATTTCCAGGCTTCCTTCTCCATCCAGATAAAACCTAGAATCTGAAGTAGAATCCTTTTCTAGATGAAGACTAAGAATAAATGGAAACACAGGACTAAATTTCCTAATTCCAAATTGGAATGTTGGTTCAGACATATATGTAAATTTTTTCTGTGAAGTCTTAAAGAAGGAAAATAAATTGCCTTTAGTTTACATATAATAAATCTCCTTTGTTAATGGATTTAACTTTATTAGCTCCTGTCCGGGAGAAGGCTGTTAATCAAGTTGTCCGCTGTGCCGAGACCACTTCTGGAACTGCTTCTCTTAACCACCCAGACCGTGGCCATATGCACAGGCCCTGGAATCTGCATTCCATTTACCTTCTGTGACCAGCTCAAACCAGTGATTTGTTGTGCTTTCTCTTCTCATTGTAAATAAATATTCACTTTTGTACCTAATTTTGCATCTATGGTTTTGTGTTCCTTTTCATCAAGAGGGCCCCCATGTTCTATAAGTTTCAGCACCCACAAAGTTGGATCTGCCCTTTCATACATCTAGTGCACATACTCAGTGTGCATAATTACATAGGAAATCTCAATTAACAAGGGTCCTGATAACTGATTCTTAATTAACCAAAATGTTCTCTGCATAATGCCCTCAGATGCAAGTAATGAAATTGGAAGAAAAAAAGCAATTTCTAATCTTAGAAATGTAGCAAGTGTTCTACCTGGTCCCAAATCTTTTCTCTCTCTGCATGCACAGAAATACATGATAACAGCTAACACTTACATAATATTTACTGTGAGCTGGGCTCCTTTCAGTCCTCACAAGTACCCCCTTGAGGTGGGTACTCTAACTGTACTCATTTTATAGATAAGGAAACTGAGGCATAATTTCCCAAAGCTACACCTAATATACAGGCCATCTGCGTCCAGGATCTAGGGTCTCCACCTCTAAGCTACGTCACCTGTGTAGGATCATTGTTTATGTTAGAAATGATGACCCAGTAACACAGAAACAAAACGTTTACTTTGTTTTCAACTGACAAACTGAAGCCCCTATTTCTCTCAGCATTCTGGTTAAAAAAGTTGTGGTTACTTTACTTTCGATTTCCTCTTTTCCTCAACTAGAAATGAGAAACATCCCTAGAAAACCAGGGTAGCCTGACACATGGTAAGGGATTATAATGGGCTGCGTGGTGCCCCCAAAGATACCAGTCCTAATCCTTAGAACCTGTGAATGTTATTTTATATGGTAGTTTTAACAGATGTGACTAAATTAAGGAGTTTGAGATGAGATTACCCTGAATTATCTGGGTGGGTTCTCAATACCACCAAAAGTGCCTTTTCAAGAGATTAGACACACACAGAGGAGGAGGTGACGTGAAGATAGAGGCAGAGATTAGAGTGTTGCAGCCACAAACCAAGGAACACCAGGAATGCTGGCAGTCACCAGAAGCTAGAAAAGGCAAAGAACTGATTCTCCTCTGGAGCCTGTGCAGGGAGTGTGACCCCGCTGACACCTTGATTTCAGATTTCTGGCCTCCAGAACTGTGAAAGAATAAACTTCTGTTGTTTTTAAGCCATCAAAGTTGTGTTAGTTTGTTACAGCAGCAATAGGAAACTAATACAAGGTTCAATACATGGCAGCCAATAGTTAGAGCATAATAATAATCAGAGCTGCTGCCAGGCACTGCATCCTTATAACGTATTGGTTATGCACTCTGTGACATTTATTCCCCATAAGGTAAATGAAGAAAGTGAGGTCACACAGCTGCTAAGTGGCAGAGCAAGGATTTAAACCCAGGTCTAACTCCAAAGGCCACGAACAGAAACAACATATGGAATATACTGTCAATCCTAACACCTTACATGGAAATTACTGACCAAAAATGAGAGCCAAACTCCAACAGTTCTTAATGATTTTTCTGAGACTAGATTTCCTAAATAAACTTTCACTCTTTGCCCATACACCCTCTCACATTTGGTTATTTGTTGGTTCTTTTTAGTGCCACTTAAAAATGAGGTACAAACTACCGTTAGCCTATTTTCCAAATGAAGAAACTGAGACACAGAGAAGTTATTTGCTGGAAGTCACCCCCCCAGAGCCTGGCCTGGAAATGTTTGCCCTCATCACTCCTTTATCTATCCCTGCAGAATCTTGGTCTGGGTCTGTAAGAAAGAGCTGGCAACTTTCAATTTTTTAAGTGCCTTTTAGTTTCAGTAGGTGTATCAGCTCTGTGCACAAAGGTTAATTAAACCACTATAAAATGCAGAAGCAGCCAGGTCTTTGTCTCCGAGGTAATAAAATCACAAATGATTCCTGTTCAAAATGAAGCTTGTAATAATCTGTTGCCAGTGGGTTGTGCGCATTTTTTCCGTTTTAACAACACGTACTTCTCTCTTCATCAGAAACATTAGGTCACAAAAGCCAATCTCATCTACATCTTTACAATGTTGTTTATCATCTTTCTGCATGCAGGAGATAGAACTGGTAATGAAGCAGCCAAATTGGATTCTAGGGAGGATTTGTCCTGACTTAGAATACTTTCAGAATCCATTCAAAATGCTTCTGATTTATCATTAAGCCCTCTGAAGCCATTTATTTGGAGCCAGCTTTTCAGGGATAGGACATCAACTGTGTCCAGTTATCGGGAATTATAACACAGCTGATGAAGTGTGACAACACAGAGTCCACTGGATTTGCAGGAGATTATAGGAGGGTGCTATAGAAGTCAGCAGCTATTCCATGGAAAATGTTTCTGAGCAGAAAGAGAGAGCATGAAAATAAGGAAACAGATTCTATCCTGTCGCCTGACACCTCTCCTGTGGTCTCTGCGTTGAGCTTATGTGGGTTTCCACTCCCACGATTCCTTTTACCTGCCCCTGTACTTTGTTTGCATCTTCTCCGGCCCACTCCCTCTCTCCCTCAAGCAGGGACCATACAAAACCAGAAGCAGGGATGGAAGGCGGATTGATGCTTGTGGCTAAGCAAGGGTGGGTAGTATGTTTAGCCATATCATGGACAGTTATATTCTGAAAAGGGCAGGTGGCATGTTATCTAATGAGATTTTAGCTGAACCATCAAATCCAAAATACTTCACAAACCATGAATCATAGTCTTGTACTCACAGCTGCATCTACGTGAAGGTATTCTAGGTCAGCCTGACCCCTTCCCACACTACACATACTAGGCTCTGAAGAAGCTCGTGGGAGGGGCAGTGGTGAAGTGTTTCAATCTTGTTGGCAATATCGTCTAGAATTACAAATATACATACTTTGTGATCCAAACATTGCACTTTTGTGACCCCATCCTAAGAGGAAAGAAAAAAATGCCCTAGTATGTACGGATTTATGCGCAAGGGTGTTTGCTGCTCAGTAGTAAAAATCTAGGGTACAGACAATCTGCATTTCCTGCAATAGGAAATGGTTGAAGAAAGCATGAAAAAATATATATATAATGGAATATTATACAGCTATGAAAAAGAATGAGTTAGATCTATATGCATGAACTTGGAAGTATGTCCATATAGGTTATTAAGTGAAAAAAGTCAGTTGCAGTATAATGGACACAATACTGTATGATCCAGCTTTAAATTATTAGGGCTTGGTGTCTACAGAAAGAGTATCATCATATCAATATCATCTGTAAGTCTGAGGAAGGCTCATCAGCTTATCCATAATGCAAAAAATGTTTGAATCCTAAATTAGGCTGGTTTCAATCCAATTAAGTTTGGATGGACTTAATAATAATAATGCATACATGCCCTGCCCAAGCTTATACTATGCTGTAATCCTCATGAAGTAAAAATACCTTTTACCCTCTAGAGAAGTCCCTTAAAGTTGAGATTCTGTTGGGGAGTTAGGTTGAGGGGTAGGATGAAAGAAAGCATTTTAGAGCTGCCTTTTCAAAATACAATGACTATGTCTTACCCCAGACCAGATGAGTCTGAATTTCCAGAAGGTTGGGGATGGGAGATGGAGAAGGGGGCCAGAAAGTGTAAAAGAGCCCCAGTTGATCTAGTCACTCTTTCCTTTTTTCTTTCCTCCCTTTTGTGACCCATTTGAAAATAACTGTCTTAATGTATGTGCCCTACTTCAATTATCAAGAGGCAGCTGTAATGATGATAGACAGTAGCATTTATAATGTGCCAGACACTGACCTAAAGGTATGAGCATAAACTAATTCATTTAATTCTCACAACAACCTACAAGGGAGGTGTTAATTATTATTATCCCCATTTTACAGATGAGAATAGACAAAGAGGTTAAGAATCATACTCATGATTACAGAGTTAGCTAGTGGTAGAGCCGGGGTTTAAAACCCAGGAAGTCTAGCTTCAGACTATATGGAGAGATGTGAGCCAGAGCAAATGAAATAGGGCAGTCTCACAAGCTCAGTAAAGCGTTTTTATGCCCAAGTTTCTCATTGATCATGTCACTTGGGTAAGACCTAAAGAACTGTTCTATCAATACTTCTCAGGGCTCACCCATTGCCACACTCATCAGTGAATTGCCCTGGCCCTTTGAATTGTTCACTGTATCTGAAGAAATGATTCTGAGAAAACATGCTCTACTGTTTCTCTCCTTCCTCCCTCAGTCCCTCCCGTACCATGGAAACAGGCTCCTTTCATAAGCAGAGAACTGTACTGAGTCTCCCATTAAAAGTCTGTTAAAAAAAAGGGCTGAAATCCCATGATGTCTAGTTCTTCCCTACCGTGTTCCTGACAGTCATCACTTTCCAGACCGGTCTTTAAAATTAGGCTGAGTACTGGCTTGCCTTGAAATCCTTTGCTTAGGGGAGGAGGAGGTGGCGAAGGAGACAGGCATATAAATGTCCTTTTCTCTAAAGATGGCTTCTTCTCAGCCTACAACATGGAAATTCAGTCTTTCTTGACTTCAAGAATTATGATGTTGTGGGAAGAAAAATATCCTAAGAGTTAAGGGCCAGTTCTGTCACTTTGTAACAATATGTCTTCAACCAAGTCACTTAACTTTCTGAATTTCAATTTTATGATTTGTAAAATGGGACAATTAATTGCTGCTCTACTTACTTTACAAGGCCATTGTGCCGACCCAAACGAGAACCCAGATCTTCTGACCTTATGTCCATGGTGCCCAAACATCAATCCATCCATCATCCTTTCATTTCTTCACTCTTCAATATGTATAGTATTTTCCAAGAGTTAGTGAAATGAAAAGTACATGTACGTTGGGAGGTTGGGGGAAGGAAAGAAGAGAGGCACCCCAGATTGGGAAAGGGCATTGAAGGCAGAGAAAATGAGGTGATTAAGAGCATGGTGTGATCAGGGACCTACAGCAGCCCATGACCCCACGTTCTATTTTACATGCTATTCCAATTCCTTTGCGGGCAACACTGTACGTGGCACAAAAAAAGAACTACTTTTTAAGGTTTCCTTAAGAAAGAGCCATTTTTAGTTCATCCAGCCAGGACTCTCTAGTTAACATCTTCTATCTCACCTTCTCTCTAGGCCCTTCTGCTAAAACATACAATAACTGGTGAACAGAAGTGGGCAAGGCTTACAAGTCAGGTGGGCTCCTCAGATCCAGCCATAGGGAAAGGAATCTGTGAGGTGCTTTAAATCTACGTCAGATATAAAAATAAACCTTAGATATGACATATTGTATATAAAGTGCAGATTCTACATGGCCCATTTTTAAGGTGTACACCTTGATGTAAGGGGCATATAGCAGTAATACTTTGAATTTGTAAAGTGTTTCTCCATGTACTATTAGATTTACCTTTGAAGTATCCTGAAAAGGTAAAAATATAAGAGAACTGGAAATATTACTCACCAGCTCTAAATTATGAATAAAGGAACAGAGACTGGAAGCAACCTGTGATAGATTACACAGTAAAATCAGCAGCAACAACTAGCCTTTAAGGTTTCCTGGACTCCAGGGCGGAGCTGACTTCCCATCTGAGGCGATTACTGAGAATCCATCGTCAGATTATGGAGGACTTCTTCTATTCTGATAATATTGCTGATAATTCTAGAATTAACTCATTGATCCACGTATTCATCTCACAAACCCTTAACTGAGGAAAGGGAGTGGAAGGTGTCTAGAGACGGGGCTGGGGCAGTAATCAGAGGCCAGAGCCTCATGGCCGTGAATGCCAAGTTCAGTGTTAGGCCTGCATCTGAGGGTAATGGGAAATCCCTTGAGTTTAATGTAGCGGCATGTCCCGAGCATTTAGCAGCAGTCACTCTGAGCTACGGTGGGCCCGACAGGAATGGGCAAATCTTGGAGCAGGAAAGCAGTCAGAACGATGGCGACAAAGCACGTGAGAGATGGTGGTGGCAGCCTAAAAAGCGAAGTGAACGGATCACATCCAAATGTGAGAACCAAGTTGTCATTCTTTCCTCGAACCCCACTGTTAATGAATTTCTCCTTCTAGGACGACTGCAAATGTGTTTCTGGTAGGAAAACAGTCCCTGCTCTCTGCCTCCCCTTGTTCCCCATCTGTCCCCGCCCCTGGAACAGTCAGGAATGAGACAGGAAACAGAAGGCCGAGACCCCCGGGGTCTTGATTACAGAGATCAATTGTCCCGACGCCCAGATTCCAGAGCCCAGGCTCGCTGAGGCCATTTGCAGCACGTCGTGACTTCGCCAGCAGCCTGCTCTTCTCGCTAACGAGGTTTCACCAGCCTCTTTACATTAAGGCCAGGCATCTCGGCGCCCGCGGCGAGCGCTTTGGCATTTGCTAAAGTCCCACAGGCCGCCGGGCTCAGGATTCTCTCACGACTGACCTGAGAACGCTTAGGCGCGTTCCCGCTCCCTTTCCCACAAGGCGTAGCGCGCCTGAGGGGCAACCCCGCCCCTGCCGCCTCCCGCAGCCCTATTGGCCAATGCTCCTGCCACTCATCCGAGCGCCCGCCCGGAAGCGGGAGTCTCCTCCCCGCGTTAGCATCTTTTTGGTTCGTTGTTCCAGGTGCTTTATTGCGCCTGGAGTAAGATGCCGGCCACGCCTTCGCGGCCTACAGCCGGCCTGAATAAACACTTTCTCTTTGGAGTCTAACCCTGTGAGATGGACCCCGGAGGCATATTCCAGTTTTACAGGCGGGAGAAATAAGGGTCACAGAGGTTGAGTGACTTTACATAGAACCACGTGCTGGGTTTTTAAAACGAGATTTTAATAGTGGTTCCAGACCCGCCTTTTCGACTCCATAGCATTGACTCAGTGGTTTATCTGAATTTGTTTCTTCATCTGTGAAATTAGGAAAATAAGAGCCACCTTGCGGAACTGGTGTGAAGAATACATAAAGTAACAGAAGAATCAGGTATGAGGACTGGCCCGTGTAGGCTGTTAATGATTAGTAAGTAGGTAGCTACAGAACCCCCCCAGGTCTTCTGACTTCTAGTCTGGGACTCGTTTTGCAAAACCTCTGATACTCAAGTCCAGAGAGCTCAAAAGATGGTCCAGGGACATATTCAAGGGCTTCAGTGAGTTCTTACATAGGAGACACACTGCCGGAAAACATACACCTCTAAGACAAATGCTAAACATTATCTACTACCAATAAAATAACAGTATATTTTTTGTCAACTTTTCCCCAGGTATTGTTTTAAGTGCTTTATATACATTGAGTCATTTAATCTTCCCAATGACCTCTGAGGTACATCCTATTACAATTCCTGTTTTACAGATGAAGAAATTGAGGCACAGAGAGGTTAAATAACCTCTCCTTGTTTAAAAAGCTATAAGTTGTTGGAGCGGAAATTTATACCCAGGCAATCTAGCTCTTGGAGTCACACACATTAATATTTGTCCTATATACAAGAGCTCTCTTTGATAATGAATACTTTTGTCACTATCTCCAAGGTGCTTTTAACTTTTTAAAACTCCCAAAAGGCAGGAGGTAAAAAGCAAAAACAATGCAGTGAGAGGAACCTACGTCCTGAATTGTGGAGAGACTATGTGCAGACTGATTATTAGAAACCCATGTGTGGGTGCTGTGTTTGGAATTGCATTTCAGCTGAGTCCTCTGGACTCTCACATCCTTCGGTGTCTCTGTGGACATGCCCACTGTGGAAAAATGGCTGAATGACCTGATTGGAATGGAATGCAGTGGTCATCTTAACCGACCACATAGATACCTGCCAGAAGAGGAATGCCTCACTTCCTCGTGATATCTTTGAAGACTTTCTGAGAAGGTGATAATATCATCCAGTTACCTCACAATCACAAGTCGTACTGCAGTGACTGCAAATCCTGTGTGTCTCATTCAACAGGTGTCACAGAACAAGGAAGGAGGTGGGAGCTGGTAGACCTGAGGGGACCAAGGACTCAAACTGAAGGTTAAATGCTGTAAGATGGGAGCAGAAATTTATATGCCTGGCAGACAAAAAGGGATAACATCTACAGGGAAAAGCTGGAGGCAGTTCTCCCTGGGAACCAGGTCAGAGTTCCTGCTAAAGTGACTTTGGCCTCTGTAGCTCTGGTGGCCTTGAACTATACAGCACACTTCCATACACAACGTCTGTTTATCTAGAGCAGTCCTGATTCTTGATCAAGAAAAATACCCAGGTTCTTGGGCTTCACCTTTCTTCTTCTGCCTTCTCTTCCTCCATCTTTCCAGGTAAGCTTGGGAAATATGGAGTGTGAGGAGGGAGTAGGGATAGTGCTGGGGGTTAGGACCCAAGTGTTCCCTCAACATCCAGAGATGATATTTTGAGTGACCAGAGAAAATGCAGCCTCCATCAAAGAGGGAAATACAGGGCAATTTTGGTAGAGAAATATTGGTTGTGAGATTCTAGTGGTGAACATACAGACATAGATGAGAGATAAGGCAAAAGGCTGGGAGCCAGTGATGCCATTTGCTTGGGAAATGGAGTAAAGCATGGTATGAGCAATAAAGTCTTAGGCAGAGGCTGTGGATTAGATGTTTCAGAGGACATCTGGGTGGGTGTTAGCCACATGGGACAGGGGCAGGGCAGTGGAGTTAAAGGCCCAGGAACAAATAATCAAAAAGTGTGACTCTCGTTCCAGAAAAGAAGAGGCTTCACCAAAAGCATTATCCCTCATCCCTCCATCCCAACCACCTGGAGAGTCTCATCATGATATAAGTAATATCCACTGTGCTGCTTAGTATTCATTCAGAGACATTTATTGTACGTACACTTTGTGTTGGGCTTTTGCTAATTGGCTATGAATGCTGACCTTTCATAAATGATCCTAAAAAAGATTATTTCTGCGCTGTGCTCCAAACATTTCTGATTTCAGGGAAAATGGAAGAAGCAGTGGGCTTAGAAGACACTCCTGAATAGCTTTGGAGACATAGGCCAGGGAGAAGATCCAGAATGAGATAAGGAAAACAGTCCTCTCTTTTGGAATCTGAAACATTTAAATGTAGACTTTGATGTTCACCTTGGCACCGTCATTAATGAGCGGATAAGCATTAGGTTGAGCCACATGAAGTACCGATATTCAATTGTTTTTGATGCACAGAAATGGTAGCTTCATATGACTGAATCTTACAGACTCCTGAGATAAATAAGATATACTAAGGGATGTTTAACTTACTTGATTGCAGGGGAAGAAATACTGAGGAATTTTGTCTAGGTCTTTGTAGGAGTGAGTACCTAATTGTAAACAATCCATTAAAAATAGTCTTGCAACAGTTCTATGACACAATTTCATTAATGTGATGCAGAAAGATATCACATTTTAATTGGATAAATGCTTGGATGTAAAGTAGAGCTAAAAGGTGTAAAATTGTTTTTCAGTTATTTTGGATGAGAAATTAAAGATGTTGCATAGTAAAAAAAAAAAAAAAGTCTTGCACTATCTCTAGCTAAAAACACGAGTTTTATTCATTTATTCATTCATTGTAAAAACAACAAAAATCATTGAGCATCTCCTATATCTCAGTCACTGTGCTAGAGACAGAATGAAATGATGGTCCCTGCCCTGTGGGCACACACAGAATAGGAGTAAAGGAGGGAAGATGATGCAGTGGATGGCGTTATGGGGACCAGTCCTGGGAGAATAGCAAAGCAGTGCAGAGGAGGAGCAATGAAGATTCCGGGGAGGGAGTGGTGTGATCTTAATCAAAGGGTTTGCTGTAGGAGAGAGAAATAATGATTAACCAAATGGTTAAGACAGGAAAGAACATTCCAGACAGAACTGGGGAGAGATGACCACATGATTTAAAGAAACAGGATGTGCTTAGAGTGAATTAAAATTTAGTAAATCTGGGCTTCCCTGGTGGCACAGTGGTTAAGAATCTGCCTGCCAATGCAGGGGACAAGGGTTCGAGCCCTTGTCTGGGAAGATCCCACATGCCGCGGAGCGACTAGGCCCATCAGCCACAATTGCTGAGCCTGCGCGTCTGGAGCCTGTGCTCCGCAACAAGAGAGGCCGCGATAGTGAGAGGCCCGCGCACCGCAATGAAGGGTGGCCCCCGCTTACCGCAACTAGAGGAAGCCCTCGCACAGAAACGAAGACCCAACACAGCCAAAACAAAAATAATAATAATAATAATAATAATAATAATAATAATAATAATAATAATAATTAAAGGTGCTAATAATTTAAAAAAAATTTGGTAAATCTACAGAGAGGCATTTCTCAAAGGGCTTTTAAGCATCAGAGAGTCAGAGAGCCTGTCATATTCTTGTTCATATACCCAGTGTTGAGTCCAAGGTAGTGCCTAGCACATAGTAGATGCTCAGGAGATGTTGAACTAAACTGACCTGGAAAAAAGCCTGAGATTGAAATTGATCGCATACTCAAAAGAACCTATCTTCTCCCCTATTCTTCTTAGTCCAAACTGATGGAAATTCAATGTTGCTTGAAATGTTATGCAAGACAACACGCACTTCAGCCTACCTCTGGAAAGAGATGTAGTTATGTAACCCTGTTAATCTGTTCATAAAGTAGATGTCAAAAGAATGTCTTGCCTTGGAAACTTTTTCAGTTCCTTATTTTGAATATGTATTATATACTCTGTATAGGCAAGGTGATATGCCAGGCCCAGGAACACAGTGGTGAATAAGACTATTAGCCCCTGCCTTCAAGGAACTTAATATTTAATAGATAAAACAGTTATTTAACTAATATTTTCTAATAATAATTGGGGTAAGTAAAATGGAAAGCCAATATTCAGATGCCATGGGAACATATAACTGGGGGCCTAGCCTAGACTGATGGGGGTTGGAAGGGTGCTCAGTATAAGCTTGTTTAAAGAATACACATTTAAGCTGAAATCATATGACAGGGAAGGAAGAGTGTTCCAAGAAGATGGAACAGCACGTGTGAGGACCATGAAGAAGGGGAGGCTGGCCTTCTAACAGGTATGAGTGTGTGACTATAACTCTAAATTGATAAAAACATCTCATATGATCCTTCTAAAGAGTAATTGTTTTGTCTGTCATTTTAATCCAGAAGATCCTAGTTCATAAGGAGGAAAACCACTTCATTCATTTGTTCAGCATATGTTAAATAATTTCCACGTACCTGAAACTGTGCCAAGTACTGAAAATTAAGGACAGAAAAACCTCATGAACCTCTAGACACTCACAGTCTCGTGAGGAAACAGATGAGCCCACACACCATTACAGTGCAGTGTGGTCGTTTCTGTGCTGGAGGTGTCATCTGCAGGACACAGGAGAGGTATGGTCATATTTGCCTTGGCGAGGCAGGGAGGGGTCTCAGACAAAGTAGCTTCTGAAGGATGAGGGCATTCCAGGAAGCAAGAGAGGCATTGGAGGAGACAGCATGATGTACTCAGGGAAGAGAAAGTCATGAGTCATACACAGGGCTGCTGGGAAGAAGAAGGAAATGTGAAAGGAGGTAAAGTTAGAAAGGTGGGCAGGGGTTAGATGTTGAAGCATCTTGGAAAGGACTTTTTATTTTATCCAGTAGTCAATGGGGAGAATTTTGAATAAGGAACCGGCATGATTGGTGGACTGGAATAGTTGCGACTCGAGGTAGGAGACCAGTAAGGTGGCAGTTGTCAATCAAGAGTCCAAGAAGAGATAAATGCCCAGGCCCCCTACCAGAGCCATATCAGGACCAGAGAGGAGGCGACAAAGGCGACAGAAGTGGGATGCTCAAGAGATACAACTGATGGGCTTTGAGAGTGACTGGAGCTGGGCACAGGAGAATAGGAGAGATGGGGGAATCTAGATCGACTCCAAGGCTTATAACTCAGGAAGCTAAGTGATAGGAGGCATCCAGAGAGACGAGGAGACTCCTTATTGTTCAGACCGCAGCACAGAATCACCAACAGAGCTGACTTATGAATAAGATGTTCGGGTTCTTGAATCACCAAATTTTTTGGAGTTTTAGGATTTTACATAGAGATTTTGCAAAGAGAACTCTGCAAAAACTAAAAAAAAAAGTCTCAAGAGGAATGAAGTCTTTATTTCTTAAGTCCCAGCCTCTCAAACACCTCCTCCTATCTCCCCCCAGTTGTAGAGCTGAAGCAACAATAGCCCCGGTGCATTGTGCCATTACCATGTATAGCCAAACAACTACATACCCACCAGAGAGCAATGAACATGGCCATAAAGGCACAGAGTAGTAATTGTTTTCCCATTAGCACCAGCCACACTAATATCAGCATAGAACAATTAACATTCCTAACCTCACGGTTAGGCTATAACCTCCACATGTCTTGCAGGAATAGATTGATGAATGGCTTAGGAGGAATAAGCAACAATAAGGCAGCTGTGCAGTGAGACCTCTGCATCCTGGCCATGCCTGTGGGAGATCAGCCATGCCATCAGGTGGAAAGGCAGTGGGAGAACTCAGTTTTGATTGCCACTGATCTAGCCAGTCCCCAGACAGAAAACATCTAATTCAGCTGCCCTTTCTTTGGGTCCCCAGGAAGGAAGCATTTGAGTGGGAAAAAAGCTATAGCAGTAATGACACAGCAGACAGAGTCCTTTGCATTTATATCTCTTTATTCTGTCCATCACTAGGCAACTATTCTTTGTGTTTAAAACTACACATCATTCTACATTGTAACACCTTATTCTCTGAAGTAACCACCTTGGTTTGCAGCGTGCTAGGGGATATCCATTCTATTTATTTCTGTTTAGGTCAATCACAATGAAGACCAAGTCATTTTGAACCAATAGCCTGATTTAGGAATCTCTTCTCTGTGTTCTTGTAGTATCATGTTATAGTGGACCATAAACTCCATCGCAATTGCATATTTGTCCATTTTTCCCTCCAGACTACGACATCCTGGAGGGTAGGTCCTATGTCTTGTCTATGTTTGTAGCCCAGCACCTAACACAGCTCTCAGCTACATGGACAGTATTCCATAATTGTTGGTTGGATGGATGGATGGATGGATGGATGGATGAGTGAATGTCTTCCCTGAAATTCAAGCTTTAGTGATTGAAAGTATGATTATTTGGTTTAAAGAACAGGCAACGCTAATTGAATAGACTTGGCCAGGAAGAATTAGGCAAAATGTAAGCTAAGGAGGACTCACTGCACCAGCCTAGAGAGGTCTGATATGGATGAGCCAGGTGCCAGCTGCAGAGGCAAGGCCATTTTTCTCTTCTGGCTAGGAACAGCATGTGGCAGAGACTCACCCGGGGATCCGAACAGCAGAATCACATGAGTGCAATGGCTCATTACTGCACAGGCAAAGAAGGGGCACTCTCTCCAAGTAAATGTTTATGTCTTACGTTGGGTTCCCTAGAAGCAGAGCCTGAGGCAAGGATTCTTGTCCAAGTGATTTTTTTAGTGAGGGCATGCTCTCAGGAGAAAGGGAGTGAGAGGAGCAGAAGAGGGCGGGGGAAATGCCAGTACGTGAGCTCAGCTGGAGACTAGCTGCAGCTTTATCACCGTGAGCTTTGGGGTTGGTCCCACCTTAAGGCAAGGAGGCTAACTCTTTGTCTCTCTATATGGGTCGGTCATTGGCTGTGGGCTATCCCTTGAAGGCAGGGAACCATATCTGCCTAGTGAGCAAAGATCTTGTTTTATTGGAGGGTGATTCTCTCCATGGGCAGCTGTGGGTCATTGGCGCTCAATGCCCAGAGGTGGTAGTTTTGCCATACACGCCATGGCTGGTAAAAGTAGTCTGGGCATGGCACCAACAGCATCTACTGGAAATGGATAGTGTGAAATAACGTGGATTATAGTAATCTCTCTCAGTTATTGAGCACCTACTATATGCCAAGTGCTGTGCTAAACGCTATATATATATAGAATATAAAATATAAAGTATAAAATATAAATATATACCTACGCTCATATAATCCTTGGAATATAGCTATTAGATAGGTAATATACTGCCATTTCCATTGGACTGATGAGGAAACTCAGAAAACACCATACTTCATGCTTAGAATATTTCCTTTCTGTGTCTGCATTTTTATGGGTAGAATCAGGATATTGCACATCCAACTGGCCTGAATTCCATGCATTCATTCAATTCATGAATCTCACCAATGCTTTGGAGCACCTATTACGTGCCATGACTAGGCTAGGCCCTAGGGACATATCAGTGAACTGATGGTCTTGAACCCTGCTCTCAAAGGGTAGGACTAAACCTCAGGCCCAGTTCCAATACCCATGTGACACAACTAAAAAATATTTTTGGACACCTGTTGTGTACATTCTGCTCCATTAGGCCTTAATCAAGAAAGAATCTCAACCCCAGGCCTCTATAACAATCCCCTTGAATTCCTCACATACAACATGCTACTAGATTAGAAAAATCAGTTTTCAAGATTATGTACAAACCAAGCATCCCTGTGCATGGAAGAGATTGAACTTGGTGAGCTCTAAATCCCCTTCCAGCTCTCGCATCCTGGGATTCCTTCTTCTGATTTACACCCTTTGTAGGGGACCGTGATGGTCAGCTTGACGTGTCAGCTTGGCCAGGCTATAGCCCAGTGATTCAAACACTAATCTAGGTGTCACTGGGGAGGTATTTTGTATACGTAATTAACATTTACTTGAATTGATTTAAAGTAAATATTATCTTTGATAATCTGGGTGGCCTTCATCCAGTCAGTTGAAAGGCCTTTAGAGCAAAACTGAAGTTGCCCTGAGGAGGAAGAGATTCCATCTGTGGACTGTAGCATCAGCTCCTATCTGAGAGTTTCCAGCCTGCTGCTGGCCTGCCTTACAGATTCCAGACTTGCCAGCTGCCCCCATAATCACTTAAGCCAGTTCCCTGAAATAATTCTACATGTGTGTGTGTGTATGTGTCTCTGTGTCTCTGTCTCTGTACACATGCACACACACACACACACACACATATACAATCCACTGGTTGTTTCTCTTGAGAACCCTAAATGACACAGGGACCCACCACGTCCTTTTTTTTCTTGTAATATTGTCTGGTGTGTATAGTCTTGCATCTTGCGTGTGTAGTTATGGCCCCCATTTAGATTACTAGTAGGCAGATGAAGCCTGTGCTTAAAGAACCAGTAAAATAAGAGCACAAAAACATGAGAAAAGTTCATCTTGAATTCACTTAACTTGTCCAGAATTTTGCAATCAGAAAATCCAGAACTTTTACACACATGTAATAAGCTCTGTGTTTTACACTATAGGTTTGTTTTTTTATTTTGACCTGTAAACGGGTGGGAGGGATCGTATCTTTTCATGTCAGAGCCTCTAAAGGTTTTCATGCAGCTCTGTATGTTCCCAAGTAGAATGTAAACTCCACGAGGTCAGAGGCCAAGTCCTAGTTTTTTTGTGACCCTATAGTACCTGTATGGTGCTTAACAGAGGCTCATAGATACAGGAGGTGTTGACTCAATCTATTTATTTTCCTTTTGTTTCATTTCTCCAGAATATGTTACCTTTGGGAAATGAGAAACAGGCTCAGAGAAATGTCGGTTGGTTGGTTGGTTTTTAGGCAAATCGATTTACCATCTCCAAGGGAGAGGCTGCTTCCTCAATATAGTTGGGAGATTTATGATCTGAAGAGCATTCCAGAGACTAGCCCTTCTCTTGTTTCTGTGTCGTTGGTAGGGAGCTGGGGGTCCAGATGACTGATGTGCATCAGGCTTTGCAAGCATTTTACAGAGATTAGTTTTCACAACAGCACAGGGGAAGGCTGCCCCAAGCCAGCAACAAGCACTGTTGGTTGTGGGAGGGATTACAAGGGACTGTTGCTGAGACTCAGAGTCTGGACTCTTTCGTGGACACAATCTGGAATAGCTGTGTGATGTGTAAACAGCAAGCGTCCAATAAATCTTTGATCATAGGTTGGCTGACTCTTGACCCTCGGATTATTTACACTCTTGGTGGAGAAAGTGAGGAGAGGTGCAGGTTCAGAGCAGAGCTCTTTTCAAGGCCACCTAGAGAGTACTTTCATTTATCACCTTTCACAGTAATGATCTGGAAACAACCATGGCAATTACCCCGGAGGCAGATGTTTGCGTGTATGGCGTCTGAGGATGCTGAGTCATCAGAGTTACACCAGGCAAATGAGCAGTTCTCTGGAGAAGGACAGACATTCACCGTTAGCCTGAGGTTGGTGAGTTCAGCACCAGGCGGAGGCTGCTTATTGCTACGAACGCCTGGCCTGAACCTTCGTCAATGTCCTGAACCTTCCTTTGGCTGTTGAACGATATTCAGACTCTTTCTTGAACACACCCTGGAATAGTGATGTGAAGTATAAACAGCAAGTGTCCAATAAATTTGTGTTCATAAGCTGGCTGAGACCTGAGCCCTGGATTACTAACACCCCCGATAGAGAAAGTAGGGAAAGATCCAAGTCCTCACACAGATAACTCTGGCTTCAGCTGAGAATTTATGAACTTGAAAAGAGAAAACGTAAATTAATTATTTAGATCATAAAGGAAGGACTTCAAGTTGAGTCCAACCCATGATGTGAAACTTCCATTAACCAGAGTGTGCGCCCTGGGGTCTCTCACCCCCAACCAAGGACAGAAAATATTGTACACCTGGACACTGCAGAAATAGAGGCAGATCTCAGGGCCCAAGAAAAATGTGGGGAAAGACTTCCAGAATAAGCAGATTAAGACAGTCAAATTATAAAACAGCTGTGTGTAGTTATGCCCCAAAAAGCACTGAAAAGAGGAAAGAAATGTGAGGGTGGAATACACCACATCTCATGTGTCTCTGAAAGCGTCTCTTCCAACCCCATTAATTCCACCACTTCCTCACTTGTCTCTGCTTCCTGCCTTCCCGCTTCCATCCACTCCCCTCCACACTGGCCAGTGACTCTCTTCCTGTCCTCTCCCCTCTTAAAGCGTTCAGTGTAAAAGCCCACATCCTTCACAGGACACTCAGAAGCTTCCTGAACTAGCCCCGGCCTCTCTCCAGCCACATCTGTCACTCCACCTCCCTCCCCCTATTCTTTGTTCACACAACTACTGCACGTTCCTTTAACTGCTCCCTGCTCTTCCGGCTTCCAGGCCTGAAATACCCTCAGCAAACCTTTCAGAAGCTCACCAACCCTGCCAGGTCCATTCAAATCTGGGTCCCGTCTCCTCAGGCTGAGTCCATCCATCCTTCCTTGATGCTTCCCCAATAATTCCCACTCTCCATGTGCCACTGTACTCTAATTACTTATCTAGTGTATTCATACTTTAATTCTCTCTAGCATATGAACTCCTCAAAGCCACAGGCAGGGGTTTATTCTTTTCTTTAAATTCTCGGTGCCTCATTTGGTACCTGTTACTTAATAGGTCCTCAATACATGGAGTTGGACAAATGAATTAAGTAATCAGTTAAGCCACTTAGATCTCTAGGCCTGATGTCCAGCTTGCACTCAGGTATTTCTCTCATGCATTCTTTATGCGCTGCTGCTCTGAGAATCTGTGCTCATTGCTATGTCCAACTCACACCACTGCCTCATAGTTCCATGTATTCCATATATTCACGGTGACTTCTGTGCATAATCTGTACTCATGTTGTAGGAAGTAAGCTTCCCAAAGACTGTAAAGCACCAAGCAATGAATATGGGATGGCTAATAAATACTATTTAATTATGTCAACAAGTTGTCCTATTTTCCTGCCATTCAGTTCTGTGCTTTGAAAAAAGAGAGACTCATACGCAGGGTCCAAGGCTGGTCTGAATTCCAGGGAAATCCACTTGTTAGTGGGGTCGGGACCTGCATGCACTTACTGCCTTCCTTCGGTTATTCTCCATCCGCTGCCGGATCATGGCCCCCAGATACACAAGGACCCCCCTTCCAGGCCCCGTTTGGGGAGGGGCTGATTAGTGATCTCCTGGAAATCAGGTACAGCCTTTGGGCCAAGAGAGAAGCCTCGCTGGGGCCAGTGCGGGGCAGGGAGCTGCTCTTCAGAATGGAATCATGCCTAAACTGAGGCATAATTTGGCTTAATTCAGCGTTCTGAGCAAACAATGACAAATGAGAGCTTTTCGTTGTTACTGTAGCTCCATGAGCAAGCTGAACTAAGCAGTTAGAGAATGATGATTGTCTACAATCAGAAGGGGAGAAGTGTCAGAACGAGGCCAGCAGAAGCAGTGACACGATAGATAATTTATTAGATGTTGAATGGCTGTTTTTCTCTGTCCAGGCCTTTGTGAGAGAAACATCCAAATGCCACAGGTACATCCCCAGGGAGGCTCAGGGTGGCAGGAGCCCAGGCTGTGGGGACATAATTGCCTTTTATCTGCTCTGACTTGGGCTTTATCAAATCCTCTGGCTTCCAGGGCATTCTGTAGCAGAAGCGCTCGTGGTGGGCCCACTTCTGCTGGAACTACCAGGGGCCTGAGAACCTGAGGGACCGCAGGCTTCCAGCCCACGCTCTTCCTCCCAGGCCTCGGGGCTTGTGCTGGCCACTCTTCTGATAAGCCCTGATCTGGCTTCTTGCTAAGTTCTTTGGGGGCTCCAGCCTTGTCTCTTTTCATCCCAGACTGGTTTTGGTCTGGGCTCTGTGCCCATGGGAGACTTGCAATGTTAATAATAAACAAGTAGTCACGGTAAATGTGACTTTTGCCCCCTTAGGGAAGTGTGGTGGGGCTTAAAGGCTTTTGTAGGACTCAGGACCCACTTGTCCATCTGTCCATCCGTCCATCCTTCCAGTAAAGCTCTGTTGCATTCAGTCTGCTTAGAGAACAGGGAGATTTTGCCCTGAGGTAGCTCACAGCAGAGAGGAAATTAGACCAGACACCACATAAGCACCATGAGGTGCTTAGAAGGTCAGAGATCATACCCCTCTACCGTTAGCTTGGAGGCCCTAAGGAGGCGTGGAGACACCCCACACTCCCCAGTGACCAAGCAGCAGTTGATCCATGGGGTTTCAGCTTCCCAGGAAGATTTGAATAAGTGAAACCTACTGTGGCCAGTGGTTGGTCATATAGAAGACACTCTGAAATCTTTGGTGACCAGCAAAAGCTGGCGGTTGTCAGAGACATTCAGGGCTCTCTATCCTTCCCCTGCCTTCCCTCACCCCCCATCCTTCTCTCCCTCTCTCTCTCTCTCTCTCTCTCTCTCACACACACACACACACACACCCCTTCCATTTGCCCCAGGCATATGCAGGTATTGCTGCTCTCTGACACACTAGGCTGTTTCATCCCTTTGTCTTCACGTTCTGTCTTCCAAGTGGTCTGCCTGGTGAGACCTCCTGGGTAGCCTCAGGACCTGCATATGTAGACACCTCTGCAGAAACCCCTGGGCGGTGTCAACCATCCCCCTCACTGCACCCTGTCCACACCTACTCCAGTGTGTGCGTGTGATCACAGGCCGACTAGTGAATACACGTGTGGAACACTCACTCATCCTTGCCTCCTTGGGACCCAGAAGGAATGCCATGAAATGTGTTGAAAAGGAATCAGTGTTGAATATTCAGGTATCTTCTTGTTAAAATATTCTTCTTTGTATCTCTCATATTCATTCATTCCCTGATTCAATTTCAGACATTTGTTGAGCACCTACTGTGTGCCAGGCACTTGGTTCAACCCAACTGTCATGGTCTCTTCCTTTAAGAATCTTCTAAGTATTCTTAAATTAACCTTGAGACTTGTGCAAATAGTGTGTGTTCAAGTCTTGAAGTGAGTTGGAGAAAAAAAAAATACCATCTTATATTTACACAAGTGATTTAGTATTTCATGAAGCATTTGAAAGTCCTTCGATGAAGACCTCTCGCGGTTGAGTAAGGAGGTTCACACTCATCCCTACTCCAGGGGACCGTGGGAGGCAACATGTTTCTAAAATCTGAGCGGTGTGTTTTCTGTGGAGCTAGCACGTGTTCACCAGCTCCTGATGCCACTTTGAAGCAGAGATGGGTGACAGATGGCATCGGTGCCACTCAGAGGCTTGTGGGTGGCACTCAGCCACTCCTCTGCATCACTATTATTTTGTGGACTCATTTTCTTCCTTTCCTGTCTTTCTCTCTCCCATCTCTCTCCTGCTCTCTGTCCCTTTCTCTCCCCTTTCCCTCTGTCTTGAAAATTTTTTTTTTAATTTTTTTATACAATTTTTAAAGGTTACTTTCCATTGGCAGTTACTACAAAATATTGGCTGTATTCCCTGTGTTGTACAACATATCCTTGTAGCCTATCTGATGACTTTATCATTCCGTACATATGTACCCTTAGGCATTGCTTAGTATCTGACACTTGGCGCTAAAAAGGCTTACGTCCCTTCGCTCCCAAGCTGAATCAAACCCCAACTCCTAAACGTGGGCTGGGGAGATTGGGGGTGGGGGGAGGGGATGGACAGAAATGGCCCAGCCTCTGTGTTCCTTCGGCTGTTAAGGACTCTGCTCCATACCAGACCCCCTGAGGTGAATGAACTCAGCCAGCAGCTCAGCCTGGGCTACAAACTAGGAAAAACCCAGGCAAGGGACGGCATTGCTTTGTCTGGTTTAAGCAAAAGAACTTGGAAGATACGCTCAGCTTTGTGCAGGTCAGACAAGGGCCTGGAAATGGAACCTGGGCTTTCTGCTTAGGGTTTCACACCGTTGCAAAGCCAGGCAATAGGAGCAGAAAGACAATGCTTGCTTTTTACCCAGTGCTTGCAGAAAAGCCCCCTTATCCCAGCATCAGCTTCCCCAAACCCTGCCAAGCGTACCGTGAATCTTGCCTGGCGCTGATTTATTACAGGAGAAGAGGAAAAGAAACAGCAGGCCCTAAATGTCAAGGTGAGGAGGAGGGTAGCCTGCGCAGAAAGGGAACGTAGAGTGTTCTCTGGGGTGTAGCACGTGACTGGGATCTCAGGCCTGGAGGGACCAGGAGCCAATTCAAGTGGGAGGTGTCGGGAATGCAAAGTCGGCTGTAGACTCAGCACATTAAAAATGTCAAGAACAAGGCAGGGAATAACACAAGGAAAAGAGTACCTTCTGTTTTGTGGGAGGCGGGTTACAGAATGTCAGAAGCGCACGTTTGCTTTCATGTGTCTGCTTGGTTGCAAGTCGAATCTGCTGTCTGCTGGAACCCAGGAGGACTGATGGGCAGATGGCATCCAGGAACCTGCTCCCGCCTCGGGGAGTGCTGGCTCTGCCTTCCCAGGCTCCCAAGATTTCCTCGGCCGCATTAAGAGGAATTTAGAGAGCAAGGCGATGCAGGCCTCCCCTGGGAAAGGGAGCATTTATGGTGCCGCTCACCAGGGCTTAAAGGAGTGAAGGAGTAGCTGAGGCCACACCTGCACGGAGTCCATGTCGTTGGCAAAACAGAAGATAAAACAGCAAAAAAAACCCTCCAGGCTTGCTTCAACTTGGCATCGTTTTTAAAGACACTGAGCTCAGTTCTCTATTTCTTACCCATGCAGCCCTGATGCAGGGCCTCCCCTGGATACACAGGAAAAAAGATTCTTCCAGCATGTAGAACTCCATCATTATTTGTACCAGAGCCACAGGCTTCCTGTCCGATGGCTGAAAAGGAGCAGTGCTCGCCAGGAAATGCACACTTGCCACTCTCAGCAGGAACCTGGCTGTGTTGAAAGCCCACCACGTACAAGGTGCTCCTGGGAGGCAGGAGTTAGTTAGGAAGCCACTGTCTTAGTTTTCATGCCTGAAACAGAAATCTGGTTGCACAGAGCTTATGGGAGAGGTGATCCCAAGAAACGCAGTGAGGGATGGGGGAAGCAAGACAGAGAGGGGAAAGCAAAAAGGGGGATGTTATGAACAGGCTGCTGCTGAGAGCATTGGGGTTCACTCCCACTGGGGTCCCTCTCAAAGACCCCATAGAAAACACCTCAATTGTCTTATCGAGGGGCAAGGAACCTGAGACATTTATGCCCAGCTCCATCCCCCACTGGTCTTAACCAATCCCCCACTGGTCTTAACCAATGCCAGAGGACCATTAGCTCTGGGGCTCTTCTGGGCCGCCCCAGCCCCACCCAGGGGCTCAGCAAATTCCTGTGGCCAGAGAAAGCCTGCAGGATGCAGAAGCTTGAAATAAGAAGCCACAGTGCGTCCGGAAGCTGCAGGTGACCTCGAAGGGGATCTGCTCCATCCACCTTCAACAGCCATTGTGGCAGACGGTAGTCACGGCTGTTCACCTGTGAACCCAGGCTTGTGTGTGTGTGACTGCATATGTGTGTGTGTGAGTGTGCATACACAAGTGCACACACAGATACTCGCAGCATTGCTCCCCTCCTCTCCCTCTCGGTTGCATTGCCCTCACTGCAGCCTCATAAGCAGCGAGCCCCCAGATGGTCTCAGCCCTGCCGAGCCACGCAGCCTCACCTTGCTGTACAAGCAAGTGGAAACAGCGCCTGCAGCCTCCTGGGCCCCAGACACACCAATGGAAACCCATGCCAGCTTCCAGCTCCTGCCCAGCTGGAAGGGCTAGCGCTTGCATCTGATGTTTTGCATAAGCCCTGCTGAAGTGCAGCATGGAGTAATGGAAAAAACTGGAGCAGATGTCAGGAATTTGAGGTTTCTCGTCTCACGTCCACCAGTAACTTGCTTAGTTGACTCTAAGGAAGTGAACTAAACTTTCTGGAACTTAGTTTCCCCATTGGTAAAATTGGAGTAATAACACCTGCCCTGTTTACCTCCAAGAGTTGTGGTCGGACTCAAAGGAGGCCACTGTCTTAGTTTTCGCACCTGAATCAGGGGTGGTACCTGGAAGCACCTTCAAACTTCAGATTGCTCTTGTTCAGCCTTGGCCTGATTACTTGATTTTAGCCCCTAAAGCAGGGGTCTTGTTGGATGACTCTCTTGGTCCAGGCAGACCAAGTCCAGGACTCGGCCACTCCTGGAGGCACTCTCCCCTGTCTGGGGACAGGCCGGGCAGGCTTGCTTGCTGCCTGCGTGGGGCCTGACCCCTACTGTCTCTAAGTTTAGTTCCATGTCCAACAACGGATTCCTGAATCACTATACAAAGTGACAGATGGGGCAACGCAACCTCCCCAAACCACGATGGGGACGAGGGAGAACAGCAGCTACTGTGCTTAGCATGTATCATTAAGTCTGACGCAGTGACAACAGAGAAGCAAATGTCAGTTGGACCTGACCCCTCCAGCTAAACCTGGGAATGCTTGTCAGTCGCTCAGGGAGGGCTGCCCCATGGGGTGAACACCACGCCAGGGCTGGAGAAACCGACTATTCAGGAAGAAGTCTTAAGGTTTATCTCACAAATATTGGGGACAAGGCTTGGGGCTGTAACAATGGTAACAAAGCACATTGTACTGTTCAGTGTGGGCCCCGCCAACGTGCTGGGGCAGTAATAGTGTGTGTGGCGGGAGCTTGCTGAGCCCTTCTACCCGGGCTCTGGAGGAAAAGCTCGTATCATCCTCCAGTTACGAACAATGAAAGCAGAGTGACTCTCTGCGACAGAAACATGCTGTTGGCGGTGGGGGGAGACTTGCGGGAGACTGTAAACAGTTCCCAGAATAAATCCCCACATAAATCCAAAGAATGCTCATGCGGAGAAGCTACCACTCCCACCCTCTTTTAAGCCAAATGATATCCTCCTGCCGGAACAGAGTTGTTCTTGGCACTTGGGAGTACATGTGAGGAGGGAATCAAAACACGACACCTGAGAAAGGAATCCATAAGGAATCTGCGGCCAGAGGCATGGTGAGAAGTAACAAAGAAAGATGAGTTGGTGGCAGGAACGAAGATTAACTGTACCCGGGAGATGGCATCTTGGCTCCTAGAGCAGGGATTGGGGCGGCCAGCACTCGGAGGCGCGGCTGGGTCAGCGAGCTGCAGAGACACGCGTGCCCTTCCTGCCCTCTGCCTTTGCTCTGAGGGCTCAGAGGAGGGTTCCTGCCCAGCTGCATGGCAGCCCCAGGGCAGGCTTCTGGAAGCTGAGGCCCCAGGCCCTGCTGCCTCCTTGTACCAGTTCTGGAAGGACATTCCATACCCAAATCAGTGAGGCTTCACCATGTGATGCAAAAGATCAACAGAGAAAGTAGTGAAACCTGGTGGAGAAAGTCCTCCCTTCCCTCCACCTTCAGTTACACAGAAACTGCCTCCGGGGACTTTGGCAAGTTTGACAAATGGCAGAAGAATCTGGAAGAATTGCTTTGCTGGCCAAGGGGAGTCGATGATTGGGCATAAACATGCTGCCATAGTTGTTTGTACAGTGGAGCTCTGCATGGCAGGCACAAGTGCCAGATTCCTTTCAACTCTTTCCGCATCTAATCCCCGCACACTCCTCGTGTCGATAGCATTCGGGTAAAGATGAAGTGCTCTGCCATGGCCAGAACAAATTCATCACCAACACTGTACGTTCCAGCTAAAGGCATCACTGTGTCCACATGAATCATCAGGCAGAGACGGCTACACTTGCCCGACTCGGAAACTCTTGACTCATGGAGCACTTGTACCGACTAATGCCCACTAGTTACGCAAGCACCTTCTCCAAGTGGCTCGAAGCAGTTTACGAGCTGCTGGCTCATTCTGCGTCCTGTCGCTTGGAGGGAAAACACAGGTGGGGAAAGAGGAAGGGTCGACATGATCATCTGCATTGTATATGGAGAAACTGAGGCTCAAGCCCTCAAGTGAAATGCCTAGACATGTATGAGTCAGACACTGCCCCTGGAGGAGCCAACATGAGCTGTCTGAATCCTAAGTGGATTATTTTCCTGCCCAACAATGTCATGCAGCTGTTCTGACACAGCCTCGGAACAGGCGAGCCAAAATGCAGGCTCACAGGATTTTATGTTTATAACCAATTCCCCACCCCTCACTCCGTCTCTGAGTCTTGCTCTATCTCTATTGGATTGACATTAGAGGCCTCCCAGCCCTCCTCTCCTCCTGACCTGCTCCCAGTTCTTACGGGCCCCTTATTCCTGACATTTACTCCGTCCTTAACTGTTACCTGATCCCCGATATCTCTTCCATGTTGAACCTCTACCATACCTTTCCCCGATCCATACACCTTGACGCCCGGAGGTAGGATTGGCAATAGGACAAAGCTCGGGGCTAGGGTGAAACTCAAAGGTGGAGTATAAAGTGCCCATTTTACTCATCATTTAATTAAAATTCTCTTTTATTGAAGTATAGTTGTTTTACAGTGTTATATTAGTTTCAGGTATACAAACATAGTGATTCAATATCTTTATAGATTACACTCCATTGAAAGTTATTATAAAATATTCCCTGTGCCGAAAAACTAACATTTATCAGCTTAATTTTTAGGCCAAATCGAAATATCCTCATGTCTAAATAGCCACAAAAAAAGTGGCTCTATTAAAATAGCTGCCTCCAGCGAACTGAGAGTTTGGATGTCACCTGCTTCTGGCACCTGACTTCGGGCCTCGATTGTGCAGCTTTGCCTTCTGCTTCGCTGTATGCCGAGGTGTGGTTAATCAGAAGAGGAGCTAGCACCAGGGCCTCTTTTAATCCTCTTGTTCCAAGTGAGGACTATGTAGGTGTCATAGATGAAACTCAACCGAAAGCCGAACAGGATGCTAATGGCATGGTCACGTGTCTCCACCTCCCCGGGAGGCAGCCTGGCTGGCATCAGTCCTCTCCCCAGCCTCTTTCCTGCCCCCACTCACCCATGAGCTCTTATTGGGTCAGAAATGCAATTCTTTGATGGTGCCAGACAGCCAGATGATGCTGGAACAAAGGAAAGAAGAAGCAAAAGCAGATTTCTAAATTAAGCACAAGCCTCGTTTATAAAAATAAATAGCCACAGCCTAGCAACATGCTCACAGCTCAGCTTCCCTCTGCGATGAAGCCTCTGTGGCTAGAGGCAGGGATGACACAGCCTTCAGGGGGCCCCAGGCCTGGCCCCTCCCCATGCATAGTACTCATCTGGAAAGTGCCGACAGTGGCACATTGAGCGCCTGGCCCAACCAAGTGCCAGGCTCCAAAGGAGCAGAGAGGATCCAGAGCTTCCAAACCTCAATGAGGTCCCTAAACACCTACAGACTCTTGGCAGTAAGAAACATACCCGAAATAATAGCAGGTGAAGTTCCTTGGGCTGCTCTATTGGAACAGAAGCTGCTCCTTGAGATCGGGTCTTCTGTGTTCACCACTGAATGCACAGCACCCAGCTTGGCACACAGTGAGCAGTCAGACACTGTGTAAGGGAAGACTGGATGGAGGTGTGAATGGATGGACGGAGGGATGCTGTCATCCCCTCATCCCTGCTTCCCAAACTCTCCACCCTAAATGGAGTGAAGTCCAGAATCTGAAGAGAACCATAATCCCCTGATTATGCCATGCACCAAAGAGGCAATGTTCCCTGGGCTGGATGTTTAAAGCTGAGTCAACAGCTGGGGTGAGCACCTGGGAGGCGGTTAAAGGGTGCAGGCTTTTACTGCCCCAGGTGCAGGTGGTGTGGCCATCACACATGGGGAGGGGCAGAGCACGTGAGAAGTGCCCTTGGTAACAACTGTCAGTGTTCCTGAACCTTCTTTTATTTTTAAGCAACATCAGCACCAAAGGCGAGGTATTGCTAAACAGAGAAGCCACAGGACAAAATAGTACACGAGTTTCCGGTCTTAGTCCTTTGGGAACAGAAAAAGTAGAGCCCACGTTGCCCTTTGAGGCTCCACAGGCCAACACATCAGAAATGGACCACAGCACAGAAGATTTAATCCCATCACCAACCCTCCCAAGTCATGAGATGATTAGGTAAAGCTGGGGTGATCCCAATACCATCCTCTGAATACTGAAAATTAAGTAATCCTCTGAATCCCACGAGGATCCTGGTGAGGTTGCAGGGGACAACCTTGACTCCTGGGAGCAGTTGCTTCTGCATACTCCTTAGTGACCAGAGCATGGTTGAAGACAGCATGTCAAAGCCATAAATCTCTGTCTCAGAACAGGGGCCTTGGGTTTAAAAGATCAGGGAAATTGGCCCACAATTCAGAAATCTGTCTTCTAACATCTTTGTCTGGCCTGGCCAGAAACAGTAAAACCACGTTCACGTCAGCGAGAAAAAGGTTCTTAATTAAATACAGATGTACAAGAATACATTACAGGTCTACTCGTGGGATAATAATCTATAGTGGACGGGCCATCTAAACAGCATCAAAAGTGGTACCGTAGCATCCCGCTTCACTTGACAGCACGCAGCAGAGAAGCATGAGTCCTCGCAGACTCCTAGATCATTTCAGTCCCACAGCCTCCCAGAACACCAAAGCCATGGTCCTGGAACAATCAGAATGAGGGAGCCCAGCAGTGACCAGATTGGAGATGTGACCACAAGGACACAACCCCAGCAGAGAGTAAGGACACAGACTGGTCAGGCTACCCTTGAATCTAGTGTATCTCTGGTGACCCGACAGTCATGGCATTCACAACCGCAGGCCTCTGCTCCGTCCTGTGTTCAGGGATCCCGAAGACTCCACACCCAGGGCTCCTACTTCTGAGATGGCTGCTCAGTGGTAAGACCCCACTGACCCCCATTCCCTATAGAGGTTACAGAGATTCATGGGAACAGAGTCCAAGACTCAGCTCTGTGACCTTAACTACTTGCAAACTCAGTTTTCTCACCTATAGAATGGAGAGAATAGAAACTCTGATGCCTGCCTCCCAAGATTGTGTGAAGATCAAATGCAACACTATTATGTTCAAATGCTTCTCAGTCTGCAAGCTATCGTTCTATGTGAAAATGTTTTCTCAACTGTGAAAGTCCATAATGAGAAGTTTGCTTCTGATGCGGGGAGTGAGACTTCCTTTGTCACAAACTTTCACGGAGCTGCCTGGATCTCGGTGTCCTAGGGCTTGATCCATCCTAGTCATAATGCTAATTTTTTGCAGAGCTCTCTGGCCTGTCCCCTTGGCTTCACATACCAAAGACTTCTAACGTGTGTGTGTGTGTGTGTGTGTGTGTGTGTGTATGTGCACGCGTGTGTGTTTGTAACTGCTTCTCTCCCCTTACAGTCCTTCAAAAAGTGCTAGAATTCTAGAACACACGAGGGACCATAGGGGCTTATGTAATCCATCCCTTCACTTTGCAAAGGGAGACATCAGGGCACAGAAAGGTTAAGTGCTTGTCCAAGGTCATGTTGTTACAGGTCATGCCCTGTCCTTGGCTCCTCTCCATACAGCACCTACAATCCAGTGGATCTTTGAGGGCCACATATCAAATCAGGTACTTCCCTCCCTCTGCTATAGCCGCTTTTCCCCCATTTTTGAGTTACTAACTATTACTTAAGCCAGGTGTGTTCTTTAGGATGTGGGGATGGGGAGCAGGAGCATGGTAGCCAGTTGAGGGCATGTGGTTATTAAAGAATGGCAGTTACAGGAACAGGTACATCTAATGATCTAGATGATGCCTCAGCGTAATAGATTAGTATTTTGCACTTGCCTTTTATTTTTGAAAGATATAGAATCATTTCCCTTTTTTAGTTATTTGTATTAATTTGCATTAAGGAAATGACCAATTACATCCAGGCAAAGCATAGATGCACCTAACATAAGTTTCTGTTGTTTTAGAAGCACATGGTATGAAGGGAACTAGGGTTCATTGATTGACACTTCCTCTACCATCTGCTCACCTTCCTCTCAGCAGATGACTTTACACCTGTGTAGTAAAAAATTAAGGCTATTTTGTGTGAAATCCTCCCCTGTCCCCTGTCTTCTCCATACCTACCCACCTGTGACAGCAGCTCTACCTGTTAGGTAGGCCTAGGGGGACCAGCCATCCCAGTTAGCCCAGGGCTGAGGGTCCCTGGGACATTCAGTGCTAAAACTGGAAATGTCCCAGGAAGACCAAGACAGAATGATTGCTCTCTTAAGCCTCACACTCCTTCCCCAGGGACCTTTCCAAACAGATAACAAATCCTTATTGAATGAATTGATAGCAGATAGTACCAAATTGCTGTGTAAAATTGAAAGTCAGGAAGAGAACTGAAATGAATGAATAAGTGACGTAAATGATTTGTTTTTAATGAAAAGATCCATGAATAATGAGCAGGGTAAGAACCAGGAGGAGGATGTCCTACCATCCAGGTGAGCAGAAGAGAAAAGTTTCATTAAAGGATTCATATAAAAATGGAGATTCCATTCATTAAAAGGAAAAAAGCTGATGGTAAGTTAGGGCAACATATTACATGAGAAATAGACCACAACAGTACTTCCCAACTGTTTTAACTTCATGGCACACATTTTTTAAAAATTATAATATTTGCAACATGGGGTAAACTGAAAAGAGGAGCTACTTGTGGCCAGAGGTGACCATCTAAGGGACCTCTAGACCACAGAAACTCCCCAGTCCCCTGAGGGCTGAGAGGGTCAGTATCACAGCTTTCACTGACCTCTTTGAACGGGATCAATGGCACTCTGGTCTAAACACACAGGTCTAGACTCTATTCCATTGCAAATCTGAAATCCACATTTTCCCTAGGTTTCTGGTGAAACTAGCAAAGCCTAGGTGGACAAACTCCCTCTGATGACCCAATGCTACAAAGCTTCCTCAAAGGGCATTTCCTGCAATGGGACGAGTTCCTGTTTATATTTCTGCTTCCTTGGTGCAGGTTTCCCCAGCATGTGCATAGGGTTGCAGGTTGAGCAGTGACCTAATGACTTTGAGCAGGAAGTAATCCTAGATCACATTCAGTCTGCATCCAATTGCTGACCTGAAATGAGTCTTATGAAAACATTAAAAAAAAAAAAAGATATTTCCAATGGTTTAAAAATTCAGAAATTTCTCATTGATAAATTCAGATAAACTTCTTGAAAAACGGAAAGATCTGACAGCTGAGGGCCACAATTCCCACCACAGTCACAATTATCTGAGAACTGAGGGCCTAGGTAGTGCAGTGGATAGAAATGTTGGTGGCCAGAGTTCAAATCCCATCCCTGCTACTTACAAGTAACCAAATTCACGAACTTAACCTCTCAAGTCTTGGCTTCTCATCTTTAAAGACAATGTTAAACTAATAGCAATTGTTTTTATGTACCAAAAATGCTTAAAACAGTGGCTAGCACATAATCTTTTTTTTTTCTTTTATAGCCACCTTTATTACATATTTTTTTAATGCAACACTTCTCTACATGCATTACAAAATGGCTATCACATCCATTTTCTTCTTTTTCCCATTATACATTTTTTGTTTTGATATAAACAGATTTTGAAACAATGAGGGCATGATAAATTATTTAACAAATTATCTAGGAACATCTAGTGATTCCTTTTTTTTTGAATTTTTGAATTTTATTTTATTTATTTATTTTATATAGCAGGTTCTTATTAGTCATCGATTTTATACATATTAGTGTACACATGTCAATCCCAATCTCCCAGTTCATCACACCGCCCTCCGCCCCCCTGCCGCTTTCCCCCATTGGTGTCCATACGTTTGTTCTCTATATGTCTGTCTCAATTTCTGCCCTGCAAACCAGTTCATCTGTACCATTCTTCTAGGTTCCACATATATGCGTTAATATACGATATTTGTTTTTCTCTTTCTGACTTCACTCTGTATGACAGTCTCTAGATCCATCCACGTCTCAACAAATGACCCAATTTCGTTCCTTTTTATGGCTGAGTAATATTCCATTGTATATATGTACCACTACTTCTTTATCCATTTGTCTGTCGATGGGCATTTAGGTTGCTTCCATGACCTGGCTATTGTAAATAGTGCTGCAATGAATATTGGGGTGCATGTGTCTTTTTGAATCATCATTGTCTCTGGGTATATATCCAGTAGTGGGATTGCTGGGTCATATGGTAATTCTATTTTTAGTTTTTTAAGGAACTTCCATACTGTTCTCCATAGTGGCTGTATCAATTTACATTCCCACCAACAGTGCAAGAGGGTTCCCTTTTCTCCACACCCTCTCCAGCATTTGTTGTTTGTAGATTTTCTGAGGATGCCCATTCTAACTGGTGTGAGGTGATACCTCATTGTAGTTTTGATTTGCATTTCTCTAATAATTAGTGATGTTGAGCAGCTTTTCATGTGCTTCTTGGCCATATGTATGTCTTCTTTGGAGAAATGTCTATTTAGGTCTTCTACCCAGTTTGGGATTGGGTTGTTTGTTTTTTTAATATTGAGCTTCATGGGCTGTTTATATATTTTGGAGATTAATCCTTTGTCCGTTGATTTGTTTGCAAATATTTTCTCCCATTCTGAGGGTTGTCTTTTCATCTTGTTTATGGTTTCCTTTGCTGTGCAAAACCTTTGAAGTTTCATTAGGTCCCATTTGTTTTTATTTCCATTACTCTAGGAGGTGGATCAGAAAAGAGCTTGCTGTGATTTATGTCAAAGAGTGTTCTTCCTATGTTTTCCTCTGAGAGATTTATAGTGTCCGGTCTTACATTTAGGTATCTAATCCATTTTGACTTTATTTTTGTGTATGGTGTTAGGGAGTGTTTCATTCTTTTACATGTTGCTGTCCAGTTTTCCCAGCACCACTTATTGAAGAGACTGTCTTTTCTCCATTGTATATCCTTGCCTCCTTTGTCATAGATTAGTTGACCATAGGTACGTGGGTTTATTTCTGGGCTTTCTATCTTGTTCCATTGATCTATGTTTCTGTTTTTGTGCCAGTACCATATTGTCTTGATTACTGTAGCTTTGTAGTATAGTCTGAAGTCAGGGAGTCTGATTCCTCCAGCTCCGCTTTTTTCCCTCAAGAGTGCTTTGGCTCTTCGGGGTCTTTTTTGTCTCTATACAAATTTTAAGATTCTTTTGTTCTAGTTTTGTGAAAAATGCCGTTGGTAATTTGATAGGGATTACATTGAATCTGTAGATTGCTTTGGGTAGTATAGTCTTTTTCACAGTATTGATTCTTCCAATCCAAGAACATGGTAAATCTCTCCATCTGTTGGTATCATCTTTAATTTCTTTCATCAGTGTCTTATAGTTTTCTGCATACAGGTCTTTTGTCTCCCTAGGTAGGTTTATTCCTAGGTATTTTATTCATTTTGTTGCAATGGTAAATGGGAGTGTTTCCTTAATTTCTCTTTCAGATTTTTCATCCTTAGTATATAGGAATGAAGAGATTTCTGTGCATTAATTTTGTATCGTGCTATTCTACCAAATTCATTGATTAGCTCTAGTAGTTTTCTGGTGGCATCTTTAGGATCCTTTATGTATAGTATCATGTCATCTACAAACAGTGACAATTTTACTTCTTCTTTTCCAACTTGTATTCCTTTTATTTCTTTTTCTTCTCTGATTGCTGTGGCTAGGACTTCCAAAACTATGTTGAATAATAATGGTGAGAGTGGACATCCTTGTCTCGTTCCTGATCTTAGAGGAAATGCTTTCAGTTTTTCACCATTGAGAATGATGTTTGCTGTGGGTTTGTCATATATGGCCTTTATTATGTTGAGGTAAGTTCCCTGTATTCCTACTTTCTGGAGAGTTTTTATCATAAATGGGTGTTGAATTTTGTCAAAAGCTTTTTTTGCATCTATTGGGATGATCATACGGTTTTTCTTCTTCAATTTGTTAATATGGTGTATCCCATTGATTGATTTGCGTATATTGAAGAATCCTTGCATCCCTGGGATAAATCCCACTTGATCGTGGTGTATGATCCTTTTAATGTGTTGTTGGATTCTGTTTGCTGGTATTTTGTTGAGGATTTTTGCATCTATATTCATCAGTGATATTGGTCTGTAATTTTCTCTTTTTTTTGTAATATCTTTGTCTGCTTTGGGTATCAGGGTGATGGTGGCCTCATAAAATGAGTTTGGGAGTGTTCCTTCCTCTGCAATTTTTTGGAAGAGTTTGAGAAGGATGGGTGTTAGCTCTTCTCTAAATGTTTGATAGAATTCACCTGTGAAGCCATCTGGTCCAGGACTTCTGTTTGTTGGAAGATTTTTAATCACAGTTTCAATTTCAATACCTGTGATTGGTCTGTTCATATTTTCTATTTCTTCCTGGTTCAGTCTTGGAAGGTTATACCTTTCTAGGAATTTGTCCATTTCTTCCAGTTTGTCCATTTTATTGGCATAGAGTTGCTTGTAGTAGTCTCTTAGGATGCTTTGTATTTCTGCGGAGTCTGTTGTAACTGTTTTCTCATTTCTAATTTTATTGATTTGAGTCCTCTCCCTCTTTTTCTTGATGAGTCTGGCTAATGGTTTCTCAATTTTGCTTATCTTCTCAAAGAATCAGCTTTTAGTTTTATTGATCTTTGCTATTGTTTTCTTTGTTTCTATTTCATTTATTTCTACTCTGATCTTTATGATTTCTTTCCTTCTGCTAACTTTGGGTTTTGTTCATTCTTCTTTCTCTAGTTCCTTTAGGTGTAAGGTTAGATTGTTTATTTGAGATTTTTCTTGTTTCTTGAGGTAGGCTTGTATAGCTATAAACTTCCCTCTTAGAACTGCTTTTGCTGCATCCCATAGGTTTTGGGTCATCGTGTCTTCACTGTCATTTGTCTCTAGGTATTTTTTGATTTCTTCAGTGTTCTCTTGGTTATTTAGTAATGTATTGTTTAGCCTCCATGTGTCTGTGTATTTTTCATTTTTTTCCCTGTAATTGATTTCTAATCTCATAGCGCTGTGGTCAGAAAAGATGCTTGATATGATTTCAATTTTCTGAAATTTCCCGAGGCTTGATTTGTGACCCAGATGTGATCTATCCTGGAGAATGTTCTGTGTGCACTTGAGAAGAAAGTAGCACATAATAATCATTCAATAAAGGTCAATGATTCTCCTTCCCACCCCCCTTACACAGGTAGCTTTACTAGTTTCCCTACCTTCCTGGCCCCATAATCATTACCGTTAATCTAAAAAATTCAATAAAATGAGTTTGGCAACTGTGGTGCTTCAGGTCACTAGATAACAACTCATGTCTACATCCTTTCCAGAGATGATTGTCCTCATCCCCAGTTTGACACCTGTCCCTTCTCCCTCTCTGAGCTTCTCACTCGTCTTGCTTGAGATCACATGAAACCCCACAGCTGGGCAGGGGACACACAGCTGCTCTGAGTCCTCCGACTTTCTAGACAGAAGAAATATGGTCCACCTAGTTGCTTCAAGGCATCTAGTCTTCTTTCTAATATCGAGTCTTTCCCAGCCAGTTTGCTCTCCAGGTCCCCCCAGCACATTATAAGGAGAAAATCTTTTGAGCAATTCAGTTAGCAATTAAATCAACCAGAAGACACGAATCCATAGGAAAATGAGGGGGTGATTTCCTCACAGACAGTTGTTTTTAATAAACCAATGTCTACTGCTAAGCAACCTTAATGATGCCTCTTCCACAAGTACAGCTAAATAGAATACTTTATTATTACCGTGGATTAAGTTGATGCTCTCATGAGTCAGAGGAAGGTACCAGAGAAAGTGTTACTCAGGCTGCAGATGAGTGTAAAACGCTGCCTAAGAAGCAAAATAGGAGCGGCATGCCTGGTCTGTGTTATTTAAGGCACATAGTTATTTTACTCACACTTTGGGTTTGACGCTTACTTGGGGAGTTAGCTGTAAAGAGCTGGATTGTTCATTCACGGCTGAGTGGATGGAGTCTTGGTGTGGGAGACAGTCTCCCTGGTTCTCTCAAGAAGACTAATAATTAAGGTTGCGGTTAGATCTTACACCAGACTAAGGGAGGTCCTGTGGAACTCCCTGGACGTGAGGAGAGTCTTTGAGGCAGATTAGATGTTGCAACTGTCAAATCCCACAGCACAGGCATTATGCCAAGGGTATGAGGTGAACTCCGAGCCAGCCAATAAGAGCAGTGGGAGAATGGTACCATTTCCAACTGCTCCCGTCTCCTGACTCTGTTTGCAGAGGTAGGGCATTGGCGAAGCCAGCTGCACAGTTCCTTTTGCAAAATTTAACACACTGGGTGGCTACCCCTCCCACTGCCCAAAGCATGGAAAAATCCTTTGGTGTAATTTCCTAAGCCTCTAAATATATATGTCCTTTAATACCTAAATGTGGCTATTTCCACAAAGCCAATCAGTTAAGGTAAAGAGCAACATTTGGAGGGAGGAATGTTTGGAGTGGGGAACGGGAATTTCCCAGAAAATTCAATATCTTCTTTATAACTTCTTCATCATCATCTTTTTGATACTGCAAAGAGTCAAACTAAATTTTCCTTTTGCCTCCAGTTAAATGAAACTATTAAGCTGCTGAAGGTGACACTGCAGGAAGTGTGCAGGTAACTACAAGAAGTGTGAAGGACTACCGCTTTGACTAATTTTTGTGTGTCCATCTTTGACCCTTTGCTCCCTCTTTCTTGTTACTAATCTCTAAAAACATGACCAAGACCTGAGGCTTCTCACACCAAATCTCCCTGTGTCTCTTCCTACTGCTGTGTCTCCTTCCAGGTCACTGTTTCCTCATACTTGGACCATGGAATAGCCTCTCAAGTAGAGGTGAGAAAAATTGAGAGGCTTGAAGAGAGAACTGTCTCAGGAACTCCACCATACTCTCCTTCCTGCTTGAGGGAGAAAAAAAAACAAAAACAAACATGGTACAAACTGGGTCATATAATTCTGAGTTAGTGTCAGAGTCATTGCAGGAAGCCATTTAACCTCACTTTGCTTTGAGGTTTCCATCTATAAAAACAAAGCATATGACTTGTTCCCTATTCATTACTCAGGACTGTACTGGGAAGATTTATGAACAAACTTTTGGAAAGCTCCTGAAGGAGTGAAGAAATCTGATCACTGTGTGTGTTCATCGTGAGGAAAGATCATTTGAAACTAGTAAGCCAACAACAGACTATTAGAAAGGAAAAGGTGGAAACAGCCACCACCTGGGAAAATGAAAGAACTCACCTCCAATCTGATGAAAACTGTGTGCAGTGAGGACCAGTAGAGGAAAGATGCAGTGGACACCAAGGGAAGCTGCAAGAAGCAGTGGAGATGAGAAAAGGATCAAAGCAGACACCGGGATTCAGGAGTTGACAAGCTATCTTGGGAAACCAAGCACACTACTGGGGAAAGCCAAAAATCCAAGATCTTCCCACATGATCCCTGCTTTGGAGATGTTGTATATCTTGTCGGTTACATAAGTATATACCGTTTTGAATATTCATCAAACTCTACACCTAATGTACAGTATATGTAAATTTTATCTTACTTTAAAAATCTATCTATCTAAGCCCATTCAAATCAATGAGTTCCCTGCTGTGCCCATGAGCAGCTATACTCCAATTACCAATTTTTATAACAACAGTTCTCATAATTATATTCAACAAGATGAATGTATGCAAATATGGATATTCATGTATATCATAATTGATACAGTTAGATTAAAACTGACTTTGTCATTCTCTAGTAACTGTAATTTCTGCACACTTATAACACACTGCTAATCATTCAAATGCCAAATGCCTTTGGAATTACCAAAAATAAAATTAAATTGTGTGCAGCAGACTTTTAGTGTTCAATATGTTTTACTGATTTCTAATTCATTAAAAATTGGTAAAGCATGTGTGGAAATGTGAAAATTCTGTTTATCAGAATATTGGTTTGCCCAAATGATACTATACTCTTACAAAACCTGATAATAGAGTTTACTATATGTATGATTTAGACTTTGGGGAAAAAATAGGTAATGACAGTTATAACTGAATTCATGAATTAGCTGTTGTTTGGTTTGCAGTTCTAACACAAAAGATAAATATTGCTTAACCCAGACTAGTGACTTACTGAGAATAATCAGTGTCTGAAAGGAGCCTGAAGCTGGGTTCTTGCTAAAGAAATATCACACTTTTGTAAATCACACATACTTGTGAAATTCAAGTTTGTGTATTTTCTTTCTAATAGAAACTTCAGATAAACAAAGAAAGAACTTATTTGAGAATAGGCAATAAATATAAGCCAATCAATTAATTTGCCGCCATTTCTTGTCAATATCAGCACAGGCTTGATCTTTAAAGGCAGTGAGGTGCAATCACCAAGTCATCTTCCTCATCATCATTATAGCATGGGTCCTCTGAGACTCTGAGATCTGCATGCAGGAAATTTATCCAGGACTGCCCTAGGGCATAATACCTGTAGGATAGCAGAAGAAACATGACTAGAAGGAAAAGTTGAACCCCACTGCAATGGCGACAAATATCTAAGCTGATCTCAGGAGAGACCCTGAAGATGAAAGGGGACTCTATTGATGACCCTTCTGGGGCAAAGGGGGCCAGAACTTGTATTCTCACATGAACCCGTCAATGAATATGGGACGCCCCAGAAAAGGGACATGACCTTGAGCAAGAGAGCTTCCTTTGGCTTACAGAGCTATTGGCAGCCAGGAAAATGAATGTCTCAGACCTGGGGGGGGAATCTGGTGTTGTATCACAACATCCACTACAATCTTCATGATATAAGTCTTTACTAAATGGCTGGCCATGTGCTAAGCTTTTTACACACATTTTCTAATTCTCACTGTAGTCCTGTGAGGGAGATAAATTATCACCCTTTTTTACAGTGGGGGAAACCAAGGCTTAGGAAAGCTAAGTAACTTGCCCCAAGATCACCCACCAACTGCTTAGCAGTACAACCTGTGTTCAAACACAGGCTACATGTCTCCAAAGTATTTGCACTTGACCAAAACCCTGGATGTAGAGTCAGGAGGCCAGGATCCCCTCAGTGACAAGCTGTGTAGGCTGTACCAAATGCAGCTCTGAATCTCTTCTTAACCTGCAGAGGGTACACATCTTTCTGAAACGTTCAGGGACCCGATAAGGCACCAGAAAGTGGGGGGCAAGGGGCAGATTGGTCAGGGCTAGCGGAATAACTCTCCTGTGGATGTGCTCTCCAGGGCTCGTGGTGTCCAACCATCGATTTGGAGGTATCTACAGGGGACGGTGAACTTGAGTGCCATTAAGGCCAGTTTCAGTATCCAAGGAGCTTTTGGGCAGTAGTGGTGCCTGCAGTCAGAGGGGTGGGAGGGCTGTAGTTCTGGGTTGTCCATTCACCCAGAAGCAGGACTCTAGGAAGTGGACAGGGGACAGGGAATTCAGCAACAGCGGAAAGATGTTACATGTCTCAGCTGACAGGCGCTGTTAGACTCCAGTCCGGCTGGACCAGTAATCCTTTATCATGGCTTCCAAGGCTAAGATGATGTTTACTTGCAGACATACTTCTCCCTCCACATCCATCTTTTTCTCCCACCTCCTGCTCTGCCCCGTTACAGTGAGTTGCTTTCTTTTTCTACAGCATGTACTCTGTGCCTTCTCAGCTTCAGGCTTCTGTCTAGAAGACCATTCTCCCTGGTTCCCTTTCTTTACCTGGTTAACTCCTACTCATCCCCCATGTGTCTACCAGGACTCTTCCAGGAAGCCTTCCTTGACCTCCCAAGACTGAGTAGGTGACCCTCCTGTGTTCTCCCAGAGCATCCTGTGTTGGGAGGATTATATAATGACCGGCACATAACAGCACTCTGCAAACAGTGGCCATTATTATTATTCTTCCTTGATGGCACCTATCATTCTGAATTGGAGACTGTGCATGCTTTGCCTGGGCCTAGGCCTTTACTCTGTCTCTACCACCTGCCACATTGCAGAGCATACAATAAATGCCTGATAAATAGTTGTTGAAACAATAAAAACCTCAGTTACACAACTGGGTAAACATAGGCAGGACAGCATGGGGGAGGGGGAAGGGAAGGAGGTGGCTAGGGCTCTCTTGCAATCTCCCAGAGACTGGCCCACAAAGCCAGGGCCAGTCTCTGCCAGGAAGTAGGTCTGAGCTTCCATCTACATTGGCTGTTGTGCTCAGGGTTGTGTAAGCAACGGGGAGGAATTCCTTTCTGGCTTCAGAGCCTGTAACTGAGAGGGCAGACAGGGATGGTCACATGGGCAGGACCGCTGTTCACAATGTGATTCCACCATTTTTTTTAAGAGACAGTGCAGCGTATGGAATATACATGGAATCTTGGGTCAGATACACCCTGCATTCAAATCCCTATTCCTTTACCTATGGCTATGAGGTAGCTTTAGGTAAGGGCAGAATCTTTGGGGCAAGACTTCCTGGATTTGAATTCTAGCTCCTCCACTTCCTCACTGTGTGACATTAGACATGTTACTTCACCTCTCTGTGCCTTGGTTTTCCTCATCTGTAAAACGGAAATAATAATTTCTCCTTCACAGGGTTATTATTAGGATTGAATGAGTTCATAATTGTAAAATTCTTAGAACAGGGTTTGGCGTATAGTAAGTACAATGTAAAGGTTTACCTGATCGTTCTGAGCCTCAATTTTCTCATCAGAAAAAAATGGATATATGTAGAACACTTGGTTCAGTGCCTGACATATGGCATACTCCCAGTAATTATTATTATTATTTCTATTACTATCACTTCCTTTGTAAGTGAAAGATACTTTCTTAGGGTGAGCTAAATTGAATAATAGAAACTTTCTTCCGGTGGATACTATTGGTCTCTACTGATGATTGAGCTCTTTCTGTGTGGTTCTGAGCCAGCGTCTTCCCCTGTGCCTTGTCTTCTTTCCCTAATGCTCTGAAAACCTTCCTCATAGACCCAAACACTCAAATGCATACCTACTTCTCTGATAAATGAGCAAAGGAGGGGTGTATTAATTTTCTTGGGCTGCCATACAAGGTACCACAAACTTGGTGGCTTAACACGACCGAAATTTATTCTCTCACAGCTTTGGAATCAGAAGTCTGAAACCAAGGTATTGGCAGGGCCACCTCCCTCTGAAAGCTCTGGTGGAGAATTCCTTGCCTCTTCCAGCTTCGGTGGCTCCAGGCATTCCTTGGCTTGTGGTGGCATCACTCCAATCTCTATATTTGTCTTCACATGGCCTTCTCCCTCTGTGCATCTCTGTCAAAATCTTCCTCTGCCTGTCTCTATTAAGGACACCTGTCATTGGATTTAGGGTTCACCCTAAATTCTGGAAGACCTCATCTTGAGATCCTTAACTTAATTATATCTGCAAAGATAATTTTTCCAAATAGGTTCACATTCACATGAGTTGGGAGGTGAACATATCTTTTGGGGCCACCTATTCAACCCACTAGAAGGAATAAAAGGGCCCTAACTGGTTCCAAATAGAATCCATCCCTTTACCTTGTTTGAACCTACATATATTTCCTTTTCCCTTTTCCTTTCCCCTGCACACCTGTTCCAGTCTCGTCCATACTTCTTTTATGGGATGTTCACAGCCAGAGGGGCAAGCAAGACATCCTGACCGACTAATCTGCTGCTTCCTGGCTCCACTCTGGTCCACGTCTGTACCTGCTTCCTACCTTAGGATTCACTGTCAGCCCGTTGTATACTTGAGCCCATGAAAGCTTATTCTGGTTGGCCCACTCAGTTGCCTTGCAGATAGCCGGGAGAGTTGGATGTCACCCTGGGACCTTGAGGTACCAGCTTGCCCCACCTGGCTCTTCACCAGGGTTGCCTTAGTCGCACATCAGATTTCATAGATGAGGCCAAAGCAGGAGACCCTGGTGAGCTGGAACAAGTAGGGGCAGTGGATCTGGGTGAGAGCAGGAATTATGTTTGCACTTGGACCAGGCAGATAGGCTCAGAGAAGGAATCTGGGTCAAAAGCTTGGCAGACTAGTAGGAAACATGAAGCCTGATACACAAATTAAATTGGAGACTAGCTCTTCATCTGCACAGTCCAGTTCTTGGTTCTCCAAAGTCTGATTGAGGTGGGTCTGTGACATGTGGCATATGTTGTAAGGGCCAACTAAACTTAATGTGTATTCATCGAGCATTTGCTGTCATGCCAGGATCTAGGGATACAGAGTTAGAACATAGCAGGTGACACATACACATAAAAAACTAATGTCATAAAATGTGATAACTATGTGCAAGTGTTGTAAGAGGTCCAGTTCTGCCTTGGGTTAGGGAACGGGTCATGATGGGGGCACAGAGGAGGTAATATCTGAGTGGGCTCTTAAAGAATTCAGTAAGGAGAGTGTGAAAGGACAGCCCAGAAAGTATACTATCCAGCTGACCAAGTGGGTGCCTCTTTCTCTCCTCTTGCGTTGTGTTGATCTCATCCAAAGCCTAGACCTTGCATAAAAAGAACCATCTTTTGCACAAGATGTATTTCTGATCGGCAATCTAAAGACAGATATCAAACGTGTTCTACAGATGGGTCGTGGCCCAGAGAAACAACCAACCAGAAGGGCCTCCAGTTGTCAGGAACTGGTTTGGTGGCTACTGGCTGGATAGCAGAGGCCCCACCTCCACACCTACTACTATCCACGCAGTGGGAAACTTTAGTGTATCAGCGTGTTTCAGTGATACATCACTATTGAGATTATCACGTGGCCTGTTTGGATGCCTTTCTTATGAAACTTTTTTTCTATTTATTTTACATATAGAATATGTTGTCTCTCAAACCCCAAGAAGCCATTTCTAATCGCAGTCTCTGATAAAAGGGAAGGAGGCTATTGCTCATTACTCCCTGTCCCATATTTTTTCAGAATTTAATGAATATCTCTTTGAACTTTCTTGGAGGTATCTTGTAACCCAACATCTTTATAATTAAGTGATATTTTAAAATTAGGAAATGGGGCATCTTCATGGAATATTAATTTTATCTAATTATTATTAAGTCACATTTAAGTAACCTAATTGGGTACATAGGTTTAAATGTTTCCCAATATTAAAACAAACATAGACATATTATTCAGCATTTAAAATATATATATATATGTTATATATGTATATATCATATATATCAGTGTTGAATATAAAATTCAAATAAATTTTAGAATCTAAAAGTTGACCTCAAAATAATGAGAGAAGCCAGACATGTGAATCCATTTATATGATATTCTGAAAAAGGCAAGATTATAGGGATAAAATTCATCTCAGTGCTTGCCAGGGGCTAGGAGTGGAAGAAAGAAATTATAGAGGAACACAAGGAAATTTGGAGATGATGAAAAATGTTCTACATCTTGATTGTGTTGGTGGTTACATGACTGTGTATACTTGTAAAAATTTAATTAACTATACAATTTTAAAGGGTGAATTTTACTTTATGTAAATTGTATCTCAATAAACCTGACTTTTTAGAAAAAAATCAGGTTACTTCAGGCTCCCTTTTCAGGCTAATTCACTGCTGCATCTACTCTTTCTTACTTGCTTTTGGGAATACCCGGATAGAAGAGTTTGAGAATTACCCATTTAACACCTCTTCTCTTTAAAAGAAGGAGTTTTGAGTATGATTCTGAGTAAGATGGATCCCAAGATCTTGAACAATTTAAACATGAGCAAGCATTTCAGGAGTAGGAGGTATAGGACAACTTCAAATGTATATAAAATACCAACATACCTACACACAATGTTTTAGAGATACGTAATCATTTATCTCAGTCTTCCTAAACTTCTTTACTTGTGAAATGCTCACTTGCTGCTCTATATCAATAAGGCAAGTCTATCAGTTTCTTGTAGTGCAAAGTACCACAGATTAGGTGGCTGAAACAAGGGAAATTTATTTTCTCACAGTTCTGGATGCTAGAAGTTTGAGACCAAGGTGTCTCGTCTTGGGTTGTAGAGGACCGTCTTCCTTGTGTCTTCACATTGTTTCCCTTCTCTGTGTGTCTGTGTCCTAATCTCCTCTTCTTATAAGGACACCAGTCATATTGGGTTAGGGCCCACCCTAATGACCTCATTTTAACTTGATTAACCCTTTAAAGACCCTATCTCCAAATACGGTCACCTTCTCAGGGGTTAGGACTGCAATATATGACTTTGGGTGGAACACAATTCAGTCCAGAACAGCATGCTTCCCACTCCTGACCTCTCCAGCCATATGACGTCTCCCAAGATGTACCTTCCTCCTTTATTTTTTTTCACCTTGGTTTCCTCCCTGCTCTGTCAACGTTTGCAAAAGGTGGCAGGAAACCCAAACACTCTGACACCCTTAGGTGCTCTAACACTGGACGCGGGCCCAGATGGAAAAGAGTGCCATTTAACGTGTTTGTTTTGTTTGGGTAAATCCTTTCCTCAGAAGGTTTCGTGGAGCTTCTTTGAACTCTCAAACTACATCCGGAATGCATCAGACATGTCGAACAGAAACTTAAGTACTTCCTACGGTGCACATAGCCTTGAACTTGTTGCCACCACGCATATAAATGGCGAGAAATGCTTGAATAGCAAACCTGCAGTAAGGCAACGATAGTGCAGTTTTTAACCCCAGCTTCTGCTGCTAGTGTGGATAATTAATGGTCAGACAAAAGTCAGATCCAAAAGTAATTAATCTCTGAGCAGTACAATCATTTCAAGCTGAAAAGATTCCTCTTCTCACTGAAAGGCAGGGAGACTTACTGAACTTCTGGCAGAAGGAGCATCAGTGCTGGCTCTGCTTCCTCTACCACAAGACGATGTTCCCAGGCAGCTCTTGGAGAACTGGGAGCAAGTCCAGTGGTCTTTGCGTGGTCTCATAGAGCAGCAAATGGAAGCATAAGTAGCTCAGACTCTCCGTATAAAAGCAGTTGATGCAAACTCTGTACTCTTAGGTTCAACTTTTATGCAGATAAGATACTGACAAGTCTTTACAATTAATACTGGGACTAGGGAGTGATGAGCCCTCAAGGTTGTGTGTGATGCGTGTATAAAGATCAGCGAATGACACAAGAGCAGGAAGATAAAACGCGAAGCGTACCTATAGATAAGAAAAAAGGCAGAAACAATTCCAGTTATAACATCATACGTCATAAGCGAGGAAACTGAGTGATAATCATGTATTGGCTGCCCTTTATTGAGTGCCTCTTCTTGTGCAAGGCCTGCGCTAGGTGCTCTGCATGGGCCCAGGCCTAGAACAGCACTGCCTTTGCCTCTTAAGATCCCTCGTTTGCAGATGAAGATAGTGAAGCTCTGTAACGTGCAGTAGATTAGAACCCAAGCACCACGTTCCCCCTGATGCTCAAGCCCATTCTCTTCTGCTCTCCGTTGTAACAGCCACTTTACTCATTAGTAGTTCATCGTACTGAGTCAACAGAACACGGAACGTACTTTTCTCCTAAGTGTGGTTTCAATTCTCAACTGATTGCTTCAAGTCTCTTCATAAAGTTCAAAGAAGCCATATACCAGTAGCTTCTGCTAAGAGGGTGATGCTTCAGACAGGGGAACGCAATTGATTTTTGCATTCAAGGCTCTGATGTCCGGAGAGGAGGGCCAACGTTATTAAAGAGAGCGGCTCACTTATTTGAAGGGGGTGAAGTTTGCCCCTTTCTGCTCAATTCACAGCAGTTGGGAAGGTGCGGTCCCTCCACGGGCGAAGTTGCTGTCCAGTGGAAGACAAGACAGGCTGGAGAACAAGTGCACAGATACATTTGACCACAATATCCGCCGAGCGATGAGGAGTTGGCTGTAATGCTTGGTGCAAATTAGCAAGGTTGATAGGAGCGGCCGGCAGGCATCCAGAAGGGAAGCCACCTGATGAAGGGAAGTGAGTAGAAGAGAAGAAGGGGCACTGGGGGATGGCAGCAGTGGCGGTTTTAAGTGCTGTTTGGCCCAAACACTTAACAGAGCACCTAAGCATGGGTGGGTAGAGCTAGGAAGGCTTTAGTCCCTGGGTTGGAGTCTGAAACTTCCAGCCACATCTGCCCTCACTCTGGTGCCTTGGCTTTTGAGTTTCCACAGGCTGTGACTCAAACCTGGTGTTTCCTTGGGTGGGGAAGGGGTAGAACAAATGACTAGGTCAGCAGGGAAAAAAAGGGATGACTGGCAACCGTTATCCCTGCAACCCTGGAGAAGGGGATCCTGCCTGCCTGGCCTTGACTTCTGCTCTGACTCATGCTGTGGCTGTCGCAGTGCCTCTGACTCACCCAGGCGAGAAGCCCAAGAACCAACATTGACACCTCCGACTCCCTCGGGCATCCTATCTGGTCTCCAACACGGAGGGATTTTACCCCCAGGCTATTTTTAGAACACATTCCCTTGCTTTGGGCCAGGCCCTCATCCTCCTAAACCAGTCTTCCTGCCTCCAGTCTACTCACTGGAACCCGTTCTCTGAACTCCCACCTGTATGATCTATCTAAGAAAGAAAACAATCCGATCATGCTCCTGTTTCCTTTTGCCAGAGCTGTGGTTCTCAGCTGGAGGCGCCTCTGAACTCCACAGACCCAGGAGCAAATTTACACATGTATGACACATGGCACAGGTTGTTAATGATGAACAAACGCTGCATCTCCACATATTCTCCCCTCCCCTGTAGTTAGATTGGGGCATGTGACTAGTTTTGTCCAATGATTGGTGAGCGAAAGTGACAAGGTCACTTCCAGGCGGAGATAGGGTGCCTCCTCCGTGCTCTCTCGTCCCCTGATGCGGGGACCTTGGAAGATAATGTTCTCAGGGGCTTTACTGCAACATGACGGGGGGCTACTGTATAGTGTAGACATAACTTTTATATGCACTGGACCTGACTTGAGCAGGAATAAACCTTCATGTCTTAAACCATGTCTCAAACCATTGGGATTTGGGGGGTTTGTCTAAGGCAGCAGCTAATGTTCTATATCCTTTCTCCGCAGTTTAATAACATGCTTTATCTCATGCTTATCCATTGCAAGTTATGGAGGTTGGATGACTTTTTTGAAATGGGAAACAAATTACTTCTTAATAATTGCAGGATTGGGGGAGGTTAAAAAGAAATCTATAAAGACACGATCCACTGGAAAGAAAGTATAAAAAGTGAGTCCTTAAGAGTGAATATTGGGGACAGCTGGCCTCCAGAATAAAGCCCAAACATGAAGCTCATGTCAAAGCAGAGAAGACATGAAAGTCTTTGTAGTTTTGTTGGCAATGGCTTCTTGTTGCCCTGTGTTGCGATCAGCTTGGACTTCATTATTCCGCAACTGCACATTGCCCTTCCATGTGACCTTGCCCTTGCAAACACTAGTCTGTCATCTTCAGCCTTTACAACTCTGCCCCATCCTTCAAGACCCAACTGAAATGTCACCATCTCCACTGAGCTCCCAGCTCCCTAAGCCATGACCTCAGTCACAACATCTCTTTCATGATATTGGGGTTTTATCTATGCATGTCTGCCTCTTCACTAAAACACGAACTTCTCCTGCACAAGTCGTGGTTCGTTTTCATCTCTGTGTCCCTGAACCCCTAGAATAGTGCCTGGCACACAAGAGGTGTTCACCAACTGCTTTGGGGTACCCTTCTAGACACTTCAGATGGGTTGGCCACATGTGGCAATGAATAAACTACATCGTTTTATTAAACTTCATAGATACTACGTTTTTTACGAATTGAAGGTTTGTGGCAACCCTGCACGGAGCAAGTCCATTGGTGCCGTTTTCCAATAGCACTCACTTTGTTTCTGTGTGTCACGTTTTGGTAATTCTCACAATATTTAAAACTTTTTCATTATTATTACATTTGTTATGGAGATCTGTGATTGGTGATCTCTCATGTTACTACTACGTCTCACTGAAGTCTCAGATGATGGTTAGCATTTTTTTAGCAATAAAGTAAATTAATTTAAATGATTATTTTAATTTAATGTATGTACATTGTTTTATAGACATAATGCTCTTGCACACTTAACAGACTACAGTATAGCCTAGACATAACTTTTATATGCACTGGGAAACCAAACAATTCACGTGACTTGCTTTATCACGATATTTGCTTTATTGCGGTCGTCTGGTTATCTCTGAGGTCTGCCTGTAGTGAAATTGTCTAGACCTTCACTTGTAAAATAATTCTATAGTTAAGAATAATCAGTGCCTCAGCACCAAGTTCTTGGCATATGTTCAAGGACTATAAGCCCTAAATTATATATGCTAGTGTGTAAACTGCCAATCAAACACCACCTTCCACAATGGAGGGACAAACATAACGAAACCTGAGTTTGGTAGAACCTAACAAAACTGCTCATGTTACTTCTTCATCTCTCCTTAACATGGAAAACCGTCACCTTTTCTACGTGTTCTATGCACATTTCAGCTCCTGCCCTCAGACAGTCAGGAGTACAGTTTCTTAAACAAATCTGGAGATTTGATAGCCTGACATAAGGTTGTCTAATGCAGACCCAGGTACCACCAGTCCCCTCACCTGCAGCCACAACAGACAATCTCAAGGACCACAAGGTCCCAACCATGAGTCTGGAGCCCACCTCACAACCCCACACCATCCCGAGAGCTTCTGCTAGTCAGTTGGAGCTGGCACTTGAAATGAATGATTCATATTCTAGGTTTTAGTTGTATAAAGTCAGGACCCCAATGCATAAACTGTTCTAAATCTTGTGTCTATCTCTGGGTCATTTATTTCTGGATGAAAGACAGTTGCCTGCCTTGCAGGATTTGTGTTCTTTATCTCTCTCTTTCTTTTTTTTTTCTCTAAACATACAAGGCAGAATACAAAATTCAACCATCATTTCTCAGTGAACTGAACATTAAACTACTATAAATTTTCAAGGCCTCCATGATCTGGTATCTCTTCCTCTCTCTTTTCCTGTTAAACAAAACCAGGCTGTGTATGGCATAGTCCCCTTAAGCTGTTTCCTCAATCTATAGGATTGTGCAAGATGCAACGTTTTGGTGAGTCACTAGGTGGCATCTACGGGAGGCACTTGGTGAAGTCTCCCTGAAAGCGCTTTTTTAGGGCACTCCACCGTTCTCCATGTTGGCTGCCATTGTCTGGTGGGCGTGTTGGAGTTAATCCATTGCCATCTGTCTTTATTTTGCTAACTTACTCAGTCGGACGCCACGCAATTGAGCTCTGCAAAGGTCGGCTCTCCAGTACAGCAATTACCAAGTCTTTCTAAACAACATCACCACACAGCATTCTTCCTGCCTTGAAGCATTCAGGCTCATTTTGCCTTGCTTTTGCTTATAGGGCTCTTCATCTTCAAAGATTAAGAAAAACTGGTCTGAACTCAAAGCCACAACAAGGCATGGCTCCTCTTTCCAAACTGAGAACATGCCAATCGACCTGTTCCTATTACATAAAAACCCCAGGCAGCGCAGCAGAGGACGTGGGCTGTGTCCGTACAGCCCACATCGGCACAACCACATCCTCCAGGATGCAGGTACTCAGAGTGCATTTTGTGGTCATTGATGATGTTATTTTCATATTTGAGGGGCTGGTAGGAGGGGTGAGGAGTGAAGCAGAGGAGAGGCAGAAAGAAAGGAGGAAAGAGAAGGGAGGGGAGAGTGAGCTGATATTTGAATGGCATTCTTCCATCGCTATTCCAAAAGAAGGATGAATTAATCATTTCAATGACCTAGAAGTGGTATTTGTCCTTCCATTGCTTGTTTATTCATTCATTCATTCATTCATAATGTATTGAAGACCTACTGTCTGTGTCAGGCACTATACTAGATGCTCCAGATATAGATGGGATCCACTCACCAAGAGTCACTGCCCTATTGGGGCTTATAATTTGCAGGGAGACAGATATTCATCAAGTAAACACAAGAGCGAGTGAGACAGTCGAGGTGTTGTACATGCACGTAATAGTGGCCCCCACCTAGACCGTGGTCAGAGTCATCTCTGAGACAGATGAAGATGAAGAGGGTTTTAAAATATCATTCTTCTTTCCACGCTCCCATGTGCTAAGTACTCTGCTTAGCAATTAGCACATGCTAGATTAGTATTTGGTGACCATATGGCAAGTTTTTACTGGGCATGGAGAGAGGAAGGTCCAGCAGAATGAGAAGCACAGTGAGAGCACAGCCCACTCCCTGATGAAGAGGCAAGAGATTTTCTTACACAAGCAGAGATTTCAGCTCTCCCTGTTCTGTTTACCAACCCCTGGATATGGCTTGTTTTTCCTTACAAATTACTTCCTCCGTAACCACTTGCTTTCGCCCTATTTCTCCACCAAAATTATATTAAAATCTTCTTCCATCTTCTATCTTTATTGAAGTCCATTTTGTTCAAAGTTTTAAAGTCCTGATCAAGCAAAAGTGAATTAAACATTAACCTGGTAGTTTACCCTGCTATCTTAAGGTAGTTCTTCAGATTTGATTCACACTCCGAGTTTTAAAAAATGTAAAGCAAAGAAGAGGCAAGAAAAAAGGAAATCTCCTACCATGTTTATTTGTCTTCTCCATTGTATTACTGTACTTTCAGGAGAAAGTACTATTTTATTCCACTCTACAGGGTTTCACCTATAAAGAAAGCAAAGGGAGTCCATATCCTGATGCATTGGCATACGAATCAAGCAAAGGCAGGCCTACTAATCTGTAGCTTTTAGGAACTGCAAGTTCCCTGAGTTTTGTTATAGGTGCTGGAATAGATGGACCTTGGTTGGAGTTTAATGTGGCCTCCCTGCTTACCAGTGCATTTGTGAATGACCCAGTCTAAAAGGACTTTATCTTGACAACCATACTTGTTTGTCATTAAATATTTGCGGTCTGAGTCCTTTAAGGTCATCTCTGGGAGAACTGCACCAACAGGTAGTTCGCAGACCAGTCCCAGCTGCAGCAATAACACAGGAAGACTTTGTTTTGCTTTGTCTCGGTTTTACCAAATTCCTCCTGGATGCTGACTCCAGGTTGGCAGGCAGCTGCCCTTCATGATGGCGGGGTTCTCCTGCGTGGGCACCAACCATAACCATCGGAAAGTTGGGGTGGGTGGGGCTGTCCTGGGAGAGTGGCTTGGTGTGTGGAGTGGCCATGAGTACGGCCACGTGCCCTTCTGCTGCCACCTCACTGGCATCTGCATACCCCGTGCACCTGGTGGGGTGGTGGGTGCAGAGGGCAATGGGGACTCCAGGGGAAGAAGAAACATTTCTGGAGCTGTGGGCAGACATTGGAGAGCCAGCCCTTTACAGTGGCTGCAGCAGTTACCATGGAAAACTCTGAGAAGGTTGCTGAAGGCCACTGGAAGCAGCCCTGGCGATGCTCTTCCTTTATTGACCTCTCATTACAGGCCACATAAGTGAGTGCTCATTCTTAAGACTTTCCCCTCTTCAGCTTATGTGACATGAACCCTGTTGTTTTTGCTCCTTTTACCCTGAGTAACCTCTGTTGGCCTCCTTTGTAGACACTTGTTTTACTCTCTCCATTTACTCATTAACCAGTGTCATAAAAGCCTTGGTTAGAACTCCTGCCTTCCTTCTCCTCTCTTTTCTGAGATGTTCCTCCATTTTCTTGGTTTGAGCTACAAGTTGTCTAGAGAAGATACAGCTGGGATTCAGCAAAGGCAGAGACAAAGCTAGCGTTTGTTGATATGTTGAGTTTTGCTATGACCTCGAAGGCCCTGATGCCAGGCATATAGGGTGCCTCAGTCCATCCTACAGTAACCCTGCAAGGGAGGTGTGGCATTCCCTTTTGTTCTTTTGTACATTCGTTCCTTTTGTCTGAAGATCTTTTTCTTCCTCCCTCCTCTCATCTTCCAAATTTCTACTCATTTTCAAAACCCAGTTAAATTACCATTTCCTCTGCGGCATCTCTCTTAACTCCCCAGGCCCCTTTAATCTCTTTGTCTCAATTCCATGGCCCTAACATCATCCTTCTGTTAGATCAGTTACCACATTACATGCACAGCACAATTTTCAAACTTCCCTACTCCCCAAAGTTGTCTTTGGGGTGCTAGAGAACAAGACGGGGTCCTATCTGGCTCGATATCCTAATATCACGATACCTAACACATAGGCAGGTGCTTAAGAAATATGCATTTATCGTCTGCTAGCTAGCCTTTGTTAGCTCCGTGCATCATCTCAAGCAACCCTCACAATAACCCTATGAGGTAGGTCATTATCCCCACTTCACAGATGAGGAGAGTGAGGTTTAGTGAAGTTGAGTAAATTGCTAAGATCCACACAGGCAGAATCGGGACATGAACCAATGGGAACTGAAGCCAGGGTCCACACTCTGCCACGCAGTCACTCCCTGGCTGTGGTGACACCTGCAGCTGTCGCTTGACGGTGAAGAGAGAGGAGCGCTCAGCAAGGGCACCGGCACAACCCAATGCTGAATAAAGCGTGCATGAGTTTATGAATTAATGGACAACAGAGCAAATGAATGAGTCCATGCCTATCTGTCTTTCATATGGTCCAGCCTAATTCCAGCCCATCCAACCTCCCCCGTTGCTCTGCCCTTTCTTCCCATAAATGAGCCTTCACTTCCTCCCTCCCCGGTTTCATACTGACTACCTGCAACACCTGCTTGGTGAGCCCCTCAGCCCACAGCCTCCTTCCTCCTCTGCCCCGACCCCAGCCATTCTACACACAACTCCTGAAAATTAATTCTCAAACCTTGTTGTTGGATGCACACTCAAGGATTGATTTCAGCTTCTGACCCACGGTTAAGTAAAACCGAGGTCCTCAAGGATGACTATAAGAGTCATTTCCCTTCATGTATCCATCATTTCAAAAATTAAATTTTATCTTATCGAAGTATAGTCGATTTACAAAATATCCATCATTTTAAACCAAGCAATTTCGTTTACTGCCCCTGGTCCACAATGTGCCTCCTTCGCTTCCAGATCTTTGCCCGAGCCATACTTCTGGGAATACAGAGATTAAAGCTTCAGTCTCTGAAGTTCACAGATTCGTGGAAAGACGGCTGAAAGAGCAATTACAAGGCACTATAATTGTGGGAGGCCGTTCAGAGGAAAGCCCGGTTGCTATGGAAGCACATAGGACATCCTCTCGCCACATCTGCAGTAATCCCATCTCTCAGCTCCCTCACGGGCTCCACTCACCTCTCCCAGGGCGCTTCCTATGCCTGCCCTTTCGCTTGGTCCCTCCAGGTCTTCCTCCTCTCGTTTGCAATCAGATTGTTCTACTTTTATCTGTACTTTTATTTTTAAAGATTGTTTTGATGTGGACCATTTTTAAGTCTTTATTGAATTTGTTACAATATTGCTTCTGTATTATGTTTTGGTTTTTTGGCCGCAAGGCATGTGGCATCTTAGCTCCCTGACCAAGGATTTAACCCACACCCCCTGCATTGGAAGGCGAAGTCTTAACCGCTGGACTGCCAGGGGAGTCCCTATCTGTACTTTTTGATTCATTCATCTGCAATATATATATATATATATATATTTCTTTGAACTTTGCCTCCTCAACTGATGAACTATAATGAGAGAGGCGAGGATAAAGGAAGGCAAGCCACAGGAAGGGGGGCTGCCTTCTCAGGGAGAACATCTCCCAGTGATGAAGAACAGTGTAAGTGAAAGGCATGGATGACTTCTGCTGCCTCACCCCAGCCGTCTCCTTTGGTGGTAGGGGGTGTGCCCTGGAGTGAAAGGGTCAAGATGTAACTCAACCCTGATCTACTAGACTTCCAGCAGCTTTTTGGGGACCCCCTAAAACGGCAGCTTGCAGATGACAGGCCGCTGTTTCCATACAGCTGAACTGATGGTGGAGGATATAAGACACGCCCTTGGAACTCTCAGAGAGGCTTGAGGGGTGAGGACTGAAAGAAGCCCCAAGGCCCCACGGGGGACACAGCTGAGCAAACAAAATTTGATCCTAGCGGTCGACAGCCTCATTTGTGTCCAAGGCTAATGAACCTGGGGAACATTCACACATACTCCAGTCGTGGCTCTGTAATGATTTACCAATCGACTAAGGGGAAACAGGCTCTCCACGAGACGATCCCAGGAAAAACAGAACAGCCAGCAAGGCTCAGCCTGGCCTGGCTGGCGCCACAAGCTTCCCCACCATCCTGCCAGGAAAACTCTGTCAGTCCAGCATCTGGATCCGAACCACTTGGTTGACATGGAAACATGTCAACAACATCTACGGGAATTCCCTGGTGATCCAGTGGTTAGGACTCCATGCTTGCCCTGTGGGGGGCACAGGTTCGATCCCTGGTCGGGGCACTAAGATCCCACAAGCTGCGCGGCGTGGCCAAAAAAGAAAAAATCTATGTTTCAGCTTTCTCGCTCTCAGGCCTGGCGTGTTCCTCTCTGGCTCCAACCCCCTTTGCCTCCAGCCTTCCAAAATCCCATTTCTCCACTTCAGTCACCTGTCCTTTGAACCAGCCAGTCATTGGGTTGAGGAAGTCTCTGCTTCCCTCCCAGTCCTGAGGAGTGGGTGCTGGGAGTTGGGCTGCGATGGTCACCTCGCCCGGCTCTGCCGTCCTCGGGGCTCAACGCCATCAGGCTTGGGAGCCTGGCAAAGCTCCCTTGCCACAGGTGATTTCATTTTATGTCAGCATTTTCACCGGCTGAGGGGGTGGCAGAGAGAAGAGAACCATGGAAAGAAAAGAACACACCACAAATCACTGAACTCAACAAAGCTTTGAAGTAAAGATGCAGAGATTTGGTAAAAATCCAGAAATCTAAATACTGGGCTGTGCTTATGATGTTTGCTTATGCGTAGACTTAAGCAAACAGATCCCCCATCTCCTTGACAACCAGAACACAAGCATGTTTTACCTGCATTATCTACTCTTTTTGCCGAAGCCAGGGCATAATTAATGGAGAAAAAAACCCCGAAAGCATAGGTGCTCGGTGAAAGAGTTCACGTCTCTTAGACAATGTTTGTCTCTCATTCCTCTCTGGCTGGGAGTTCACCTACACAAACTTATTAACATCTCACCTGTCGAATTGATCAGCCATGCCTTCTACTTGCTGGTGGAAAGCTAATATACCTTCGCCTCTCCCTATCAGTCAACACTATTTAGGGGACGGATAAGAAAATTTGCTTGAAAGGTTGTCTGGAAAGTTCTATTTATAGAGACACACCTAGGTGGCCACAGACACTATCTATAAATAGCCTCCTTTGTGTGGGAGGGGTAGGGCCATGTTGTCACCATCCTGAACAAAGAGGAGAGGGCTTCCTCCTCCTTGGGAGGACGGACCCCACACACATGTTTGCTCTCTTGGTATGCAAGGCAAGCCATGTCAGTTCCAGGGTGTTTGATGTGAACCGAACCCAGGGATTTGCCTAATAAATTGGACCATCTCAAGGATATGGGTGGCAACAGCCTCTAAATGCTTCCGGGTTCCAGGGGCACAGTCTCACGAGAGAAGCAGCAACCAAAATAAAGCAGTCAGCCCTGGGAAGATGGTATCTCAGCCCTCGAGTCTGGAATGCTCATTTCCCCATGACTGTTCTCACCACCACAGTCCCAAGGCCAGCGGGGAGGATGGTCAGGGCAGCAGGACAAAGTCCTGACTTCCTCCTGATTGGACATGAAGGGACCTAAAGGTGGCGTTTAGAGCAAGTCATCGCCTTGAGCACAGCACACGTTCACACATCTAGGCCTTATCTACCCAGCTGGAGTCTTCTCGGGGTGGAGGCAGCAGGGACAGGAGCCCAGTGGGCAGAGATGGAGGGAATAAATGTGAGTATAGGGTCCCCACTGTTCAAAACAAGTTTACAGCAAACATGATGAGAGGATGAAAGTGGATTGCTTTTCCTCCTTCTCTCCCTAGGCCAGGTCGTTTCAGGATAAGTTGGGAATCTGTGTGAAGAGGGGGAGGGGTTTGTGAACACCTGTATGTGAACACAGGGTGTGTGCACCACCCCACGTGGATCTGTATTAGAGTGAGTGCTGGTGCCTCTGGGCACGCACGTGGAAACTCATGTGATACTGCGAACAATACAAGCGCTACACATGTTAGCCTAACCACAGAACAGTTGCCAAACCCAACTCTGATGGGAAAAGCCATTATTTTCCAAGAGTCGACAAGTACCCTGTTCTCATTCCAGTTCACCCTCTGGGAATCACTTAGCATCAGTGGGGGAAAGGAGAAGCATGAAGTAATGAGATGGAATGAGCCAAGGAGGAGATCTACCAATTATCAAATTCAGCATCCTAATGGGACGGTCACTCAGTGTGGGAAAAAATAGGATCCATTAGGGATGAGTGCCCAGGTGGCCCTCTCAGAAAAGTGTTCTGCTGGCTTATGCCGAGAAGCAGGAAGGGGCAATGGAGGGGCTGGCTGTGTGGCCTGCCTCCAGCCCCACTGGGGTGGCTTCAAGTGCCGTGCAGGTGGATTCGTTGATGGATGTTTCTTGGAACCAGTAGCAGATTTATGGCAACTGATTACACAATCATAGCTGGCCTGGACAGAGCTCTTGTGCAATTACCAGAACCCTGAACTACTACTCCTAATTCACATAACAAACATTTTCCACCTTCTTAATGAGAAGAGCTAATGTTTATTGAAAAGCAAGCGTTGTTCTGAACTCTTCATATCTATTACCTTAATCTGCACAGACCCCTACAAAGTGGGTGTCATTGTCACCATTTCCATTTTACAGAAGAGGAAACTGAGGCATAGTGAGCTTAAATAACTTCCCCAAATTCTCTCAATGTATGCAAGTGGCAGGATTTGAACATAGGAAGCTTTATTCCAAATAAACGTATCTGCTTCCTACATTACTTTTGCACAAAGCACTACACAAGGCATCTGAAAGAGGCTCACAGAAATGGCATGCATGGTCCCTACCTTAAAGGAGTTTGTGGTCTGGGGGAGAGAGACAATGACATTGCCTTCTGACTTAAGCAAACTTGGCGATTTGGAAAACATCAGTTTCTTTTGGTAACTATTGGTAACCTCTTACGGTTAGAGGCACATGGGGAATTATAAATCCCCTCTCCCATAACCTCAGAAATGTTGGACTGAACCCCATCAGACAAACAAGCATGCATTGGCAAGCAAGTGCAAAAACAGGCATTCAAACTCACTCAGTGGTTTGGGAGAAGACCCACTATGGCCCTGGCAGTCGAGCAAGCATCGTGCATGAAAGGCTGGCACTGGGGCAGACACGGTGATGTTCTTAGGAGAGCACTGGGCAGTTCTGGTTCAGATCAGGCAACAGGGTCCCCCGTGAAATAGAGGACAGAGGACCAAGTGGCTGATGGCAGGCCTACATCTGCCAGTTTCTTATGTCTTGTTCATAAAAGGGCGGGTGACGAGTGGGGCCTGTACAATATTCCTAACCAACCACCAGTGTTGACACTATTCATTGTACCAAAGAAAAGATTTCACTAAAGATATGGTGAGTGCTAGATAACCCCTCTGCAGATGCTGACTCGTGATCGGGCACGTCATGTGCTGGTTAACCGTCCTAGAATGTTGCTTCCTGATTTGACAGATTATGTCCGGTGACCTCTGTGTCCAAAACCAGCATCCATTGAGTCATTTTGATCTAAGTCAGTATCTCTCAAATGGTACTGTGCTGTTCAAAAATAAAATAACCAAGAGAACATCCCATAATACAGGAAACATTGTAAGGACTTGAACACAAGGCCAAGCTCTTATATCAAAGGGTGATTTGGGGGGGACTATGCCTTATATTTATTTATTGTCATATAAAAAGCATGTACTGTGTGCATGACACGTAGCAGATGCTCAATAACTGTGTTTCCCTCCCTCACTATCTCATTTAATTCTCATAAAAAACGCTATAAGGAAGTTATTATAATTTTTGTTTTATAGATGATGAAACAAAAGATTAAAGAGTTTAAGTAACATGACTACAGGTGGCCACTCTGGGTTCACACTACAAAACCGATGCATTCCTGGTATCAGTACTGCCTCTGCAACACATATAACTGAGCTTTGCAGAATATTGTATTTACAAAGCACTTTCACGTGCCCTATTACACTGGATCTTCAGAACACTCCTGTGACATGAGAATTATTATTTTCTTCACTTCTAAGTGGAGGAAACAGGTAGTGGAATTACAGCAATTTCCCCAGGTTTTCTAAGGTGAATGAGTCCGCAGAATTTGAACCCGTGTCTTATGACGCCCGAACCTTTGCTCTGGGCTCCACACCATGTGACATCTCAGCGCAGAGCCCACAGCTGGCCAAAGGGCTGAATGTGAGCTGAACACCAGCGTGCTATTCATGGGCTCCCAGGATCCAGCTGGCTCATTGGTGTTCCAGAACTGCCCTCAAATCCCACCTCAGCAGCGTGGAGGGACCACTTGTGATGAGAGTGATACCCAACATTTTTGTGGCGTTTTATAGTTTATAAAGTACCTATCTCATATGTCCTAATTGTGAAGGAGGCACTCTACAAACAGAATAGCAAGGTGATCATATTTCTCAGGCTGGTAGGTAGGACCAGCCCTAATGTTATTCTTGGACGCTAGAATCAATTCCCACATCCCATAGAGGGCACTTTCCTAAGTGACACTCTGCGTTCTTATTGCTTCACTTAATCTCCTTGAGGCTACCTTGATCTTCTAGGTATACTTTTCTCAGGATCCTTTTAAAATAGATTTGCTGTATTAAGATTATAAAAATAGTATGTGACTTTTGTCACTAGTTTAGTATAAAAGAGCAAATTAGCATTAACAAGTAACCCACTTACCAAGATATGCTAATTTTACTATCTTTAGACATGTATATAATATATATTTATATGTATATATATATAATATTCCATTACATCTACCTGTATGTATGTACCATTATTTATGTATTAATGAACATTTGCTATTTGGATTGTCTTCAATGTCTAAACAACATTTCAATGAAAATTCTTGAATATCCATCTATGTATACTTGTCTAATTTTCTAGAAATGGAATTGCTGTTCATAAGAATGTACTTTTTAAAGGGTTTTAGTACATATTGACAAATGACCCTCCAGAGAACTGAACCAATTTATACTCTCACCAACAGAACATAAGATCCACCTTTCCCACGCCTCTGCCCACAGTGAGAATTAGCAAAATTTATTCTTTAACAAGCTGATAGGGGAAAACAATAACTTGGTTTTTCACTTTTCTTTCACTATTTGTGACGGTAAACGCCTTTTTAGCGGTTTATCAGTGAGATGATCATATAACTTACGGTGCAATTTAGAGTGTTTTGAGTGGAAAGGAGTGCTAACCAGAAGGGAAGCAAATGAAACTCATGTCACACTACTTACTGGCCATTGCATTTCTTAGTTTGAGAATCGCTTGCTTATAGCTTTTGCTTATTTTTCTATTATGTTGTCTGTTCTTAATGATTACCTGAAGATCATGTTACAGTAATAATATTAACACTTTGTAATTTATGTTAAATATATTTTCCCGGTATGTTGTTTATTTTTATTTTTAATTATAAATTAAATAATACATGAACATTGTTTTAGTTTGTTTCACATTTCTTTTTAATTGAAGTATGGTTTTTTCATTAAACTTTTTGAGACAGCTGTAGATTCACATGCAATTCTAAGAAGTAATATAGAGAAATACCCTTTACCCTTTACCCAGTTTCCTCCAATCATAGTACAATATCACAACCAGGATATCTGGCATCGAGACAGTCAAGTTATGGAACATTTCCATTATCACAAGGATCCCTCATGTTGCCCTTTTATAGCTATATCCCCACCCTCCCCATAATCCCTTGCAACTGCTAATCTATTCTACATTTCTGTAATTTTGTCATTTCAAAAGTATTACATAAATGGAATCACACAGTATATAACCTTTAGGGACTGGCTTTTTTCATTCAGCATAATTCTCTGGCGATTCATCCAGATTCTTGTGTGTATCGATAGTTTGTTCTGTCTTATTGTTGCTTGGTGTTCCAAGGTATGGCTGTATCACCGTTTGTTTAATCATTCACCCATTTAAGTACACCTGGGTTGCTTCCTATTTGGGGCTGTTACAAATAAAGCTGCGATAAACATTCATGTACAGCTTTTTGTGTAAACATAAGTCTTCATTGCTCTAGGATAAATTCCTAGAGATGCAATTCGTGCATCATTTGATGGTTGCGTGTTTCGTTTTTTAAGAAATTGACAAACTGTTTTCCATGGCTGTACCATTTTACAGTCCCACAGCAATGTATGAGTCATCCAGTTTCTCTACATTCTTGCCATCATTTGGTGTTGTCACTATTTTTTATTTTAGCCATTCTCATAGGTGAGTAGAAATATCTCATCACGGTTATAATTTTCATTTTCCTTATGACTAATGATGTTGAAAATTTTTTCATGTGCTTATTGATATTTGTATATTCTCCTTGGTGAAATGTCTCTTCATATGTTTTGCCCATTTTCTAACCAGACTGTTTATTTTGTTCACTTTTGGTTTTTGAGCATTCTTTGTATATACTAGATATTAGTCCTTTGTCAGATATGAGGTTTGTAAATATTTTCCCCCAATATGTACCTTGCCTTTTCTTCCTCTTAACAGAGTCTTTCACAGATCAAATTTTTAAAATTTCTAATTTATCAATTTTTCCTTTTATAGATTGTACTTTTATTGTCAAGTCTAATTAAACTCTTTGCCCTAGATCCTGAAAATATTCTATTGTTTTTTCTAGCAATTTTATAGTTATACATTTTACATGTTCATAATCCATTTTGAGTTAATTTTGTATGAAATGTGAGACTTAGGTTGAGTTTCATGTATTTGCCTATAGGTGTCCAATTACTCCAGAACCACAATCCTTCCTTTTTCTTTTCTTTTCTTTCCTTTTTTTTGGGGGGGAGGGCACTTTTTGTCAAAAACCAGTAGTGCATATTTGTGTGAGTCTATTTCTAGGCTCTTTGTTGTGTTCTACTGATCCATGTGTCTGTTCCCCCACCAATATCACACAATCTTGATTTCTGTAGCTATATAACGTCTTGAAATCCAGTAGACTGATTTCTTTCATTTCATTCTTATTTTTCAAAATTGTTTTAGCTATTCTAAATTCTTTTCCTTTCCATATAATTTTTAGAATAATCTTGTCTATGTCTACAGAAAATCTTGCTGAGATTTTTGATAGAATTGATCTAAACCTTAGAGTGGGTTGAATGGTATTTCCCCCAAAAGATATGTCCATGCCATGATCCCTGGAATGAATCAATGTGACCTTATTTGGAAAAAGGTTCTTTGCAGATGTAATGAAGTTAAGGATCTTGAGATGAGGAGACCATCCTGGATTATCCAGGTGGGACCTAAATTTAATGACAAGCGTCTTTGTAAGAGACACACAGAGGAGATAGATAGAAAAGGAGGATGCAATGTAACCACAGAGAAAGAGATTGGAGTGGCCACAAGCTGAAGAATGCCAACTACCACAAGACTCTCAATGAGGCAAAAAAACAGATCTTCCCTAAGGCCTCCAGAGGGAAAGCTGCCCTGCCAGCACCTTTCTTTCTAACTTCTGGCCTTCAGAAATGTGAGAGAATAAATTTCTGTTTTTTAAACCACAAAGTTTGTGGTAATTTTTTGCTGCAGACACAGGAAACCGATAGAAAGCTGTATATCAAAATATGTTACAAGGTTCTGGATCTTATTTAAACCTCCTGTTTTTAAGTGGCTTTTTCTGATACTGCTGTGGCAGGAGGTTGGGGTAGGGGAGAGAATGGACCACCGTGTAACTGCCGGGAGGAAGAGAAATCCAGGTTGCTGGTATTGATGGAAATAATCAGTAAACAATCTATAATAGGAATAGAAAAGTTTTATTCAAGCCAAAATAGCCCAGGAAACACAGATTCAAGAAGCACTCGAATTGTGTTTCACTGTATTACAAAATGCGGGAGGCTATGTAGGCAAAAGCTGCAAGGTTACAGTTAGTTACACGAGTTGTTTATCAAGGATCATAACTGGAGCTGCAAGAAGTAAGGGTGCTGTTAAACAGTAAGAATTGGTTGGGGTCCGAAATGGTTGCATAGTTATAAAGGGAGACCTAGAGACCATAAGGTTGCAGCTGGCAGCTGCTAGCAGACATTGTTTTGAGAACAATATCTCAAGGTGGTGTCCTTGAGTTTGATATAGTTAGAAAATTCAAGTTCTCAGTGATGCAGGAACATATCTGAACAACATCCACAATGTCCACCCGGCTCCATTTTGAATGCTCAAACCACAGTTACCCCATTTTGATTTTTTTTTTAAATAAATTTATTTATTTTCATTTTTTGCTGTGTTGGGTCTTCGTTTCTGTGCGAGGGCTTTCTCTAGTTGCGGCGAGCGGAGGCCACTCTTCATCGCGTTGCGCGGGCCTCTCACTGTCGCGGCCTCTCTTGTTGCGGAGCACAGGCTCCAGACGCGCAGGCTCAGTAGTTGTGGCTCACGGGCCCAGTTGCTCCGCGGCATGTGGGATCTTCCCAGACCAGGGCTCGAACCCGTGTCCCCTGCATTGGCAGGCAGATTCTCAACCAGTGCGCCACCAGGGAAGCCCCCATTTTAATTTTTTAAATACATTCTTTTCTTTAATGGTTAAAGCAACTGTACAATGCATGTTTGATAGGCCAAAAGACAGGCTGTTCTGGCTAGCATGAAGTTCAAGCCAAATCACATATAAGCCAGAACAATTCCTCATACTTCAATATGTGAAAATTTCTTCCGTCACTGGCTTCTTCATCTCCAAGTCTGGGCTGTATGAGGCAAAAAGAGAACTCAGGGAACTCATGACCATGTCATTTCTCAGGTCCCCAGGTGCCTAGCTGGTCTGTCTTCTTCTCTCTATCTTTCAGTAACATCTAATGTTTGTTTTAAATATAATGTCCAGGGACTTTAGTTGTCCCTGGTGAAGAAATAGGGAAAAGTACATCTACTCCATCTTGCTGGAAGCAGAAGTTTGTTTTATTTTAAATAGTAACTAACAGGACCTAAACAAAACATCTAAGCCTCTCACTCCTCACGCCTTACCCTCACTCCATTCTCCATAAATAACTAGTGGTTCTCCAAGTATCTCCCTAGTAATGATATATTTCAAAATAGAAGGCTCACACCCCCTCCCCCACTTTAAATTTTAATTTCAAGTAGGTATTTTTAATACTTACTTATAGAAGTAAATACTTCTATATTTAATTAGATCTCATTTAAAATATTCAAAAGGCATATAGTGAAAAATCTCCCTCCCATGCTTATTCCTCAGACACCCAGGTTTCTTCCTCCAGAAGTAACCAATGTTATCATTATTCTGAATATGCTTCCAGAGATATTTTAGTTGTATGTTATCAAATACATTATGCCTCTTGGAATCAAATGTATTATAATTCCCAATTATTGATTATTGATGTCCTTTTTCCCAGTAGGAGAATTATTCATCTCTGCCTATTATAATGCCTTTTTGTGGAAGGAATATACCTACATACCCTAAAGAGACTCAGCCATGTCCTTGCTTTAACCAGTGAAATGTGAGCAGCAGTCACGTATGCCAGTTCTAAGCAGACGGTTTAATGCCCTTGTGAGCTTCCACTCCCCTTTGGCTCTTCTCTGCCATGAGAACAGATGTCCCAGGGGCTACTCATTCCCCCTGAGTCTCATAATGAGACGTTTTGCAGTGCAGACACTCAGCAAACCGACAGCCACTGTATTCGTTATCTACTGCTGCATAACAAATTATCCTAAATTTCAGAAGTTATACGTCATTACTTCTCTAGTATTATATTGGTCACATAGACCAGTTCTTGGTGCCATGTGAGAGGGGACTACACAAGAGTGTGCAATCCAAGAGGCAAGGATCATCGGAAGCCATCTTGGAGACTGGCAGCCACAGCCATGAGATACAAGCAGAACAAGAACCATTGTTTTAGTTTTTAGCTGATACACTTATATGTCTTTATTTATAAACTTTTAACAGTTTTTTTCTTTTTACTTCCTATTCTAAAAGAAGAGTGAATACCTCTTCACTCTCTTTGCCTTTCTTACACTACTTCCCATTTCTTGAGTTTGGTTAGTTTTATTACTCTTTTTTAAGTTTTCTTGTTGATTATGTGTATAACTCTAAATTATGTACTTGTGTCTTATTCCACCAGCTTTCAACAGCACTGGTTTACTCCCCACTATATACGATTAAGAAATTTGTGCATTGGGACTTCCCTGGTGGTCCAGGGGTTGAGTCTGCCTTCCAATGCAGGGGGCTCAGGTTCGATCCCTGGTCTGGGAACTAAGATCCCACATGCCTCGGGGCAACTAAGCCCACACATCACAACTACTGAGCTTGCGTGCCTCAATGAGAGAGCCCTCGTGCTGCAACTACAGGGCCCATATGCTCTGGAGCCCACGTGCCACAACTAGAGAGAAGTCCGCATGCTGCAACGAAGAGCCCACGCACTGCAACAAAAAGATCCCACGTGCCACAACTAAGACCCAATGCGGGCAAAAAAAAAAAAAAAGAAAGAAAATGAAACAACCTTATTAAAAAAAAAAGAAATTGGTGCTTTTACATTCTTCTAACATCACCTCCCTCCAGACTTCTGTCAGTGATATCTTATTTTTACATTTTCAAGTTCCTCTTTTCCTCCTCAGATCTTTCTCTTCAAGCTGTGTTGTTATCCTAAGAATTTACTAAGCTCCATCTCCTCAGATCACAGGACCAATGAAAGGTCCCCGTATTCATCAGGAAAGCATAAAAATGATGGGCACTGAGAAGAGCAGTGGATTTGATGCTCTAAGGCTTGACTCTGAGGCGGAGGACTGATTGGAATCTAGAGAAACCCTGGCCTAAGGTCACATAATTTCTTTCAGATCCTTAACCAAGGCAGGAAGCATTCTCCCTCTGGGGCTGAATTCCCAAAGCTACACAGTCCAGGGGCATCAATCTTGGTGCTCATTCAAGGAGTGTCCCTGATCCAAAGAGGAGAGTTGAAGAGAGGGGAGGTGATAGAGCTTTTTGACAACAGAAGTCCTTTGTATCCTTCAGCACTGTCCTCATGATTTTTCCTGAATCTATCCAACCACCCAGGGTGTAGTTAATTTCTCTTCCCCAAGAGGTCAGTGTGGAGTATCCTGCTGAGTTCTGCCCTTGGCCCCTTGAGATTTGGGGGTGACAGGGGTAGAGTCTCCAAATACGATACAGGACAATCAGTTCAATTTCAATCTCAGATAAACGATGGATTTTTTAAAAATATAAGTACATTGCAAATATGGCATAGGACATACTTATACTAAACAATTATTTACCGTTTATTTGAAATTCAAATTTAACTGAGCATTCTGTGGTCTGACTTCTAAATCTTGAGACCCTGCACAGGTGGGGCTGAGCTCCTTCTTATCAGCGAGAACAGAAGCAGAACCAAGAGCTGCACATGGAAGCCTTGACCAAACCTACATGACCGTGAAGAACCCAAAAAGCCTGGCCATGCTAAGAGATGTGTCCTATAGAGAGACATCCACGTGGAAGTTTCTCAGAGTCTCCCTGGATAGCTTTATCTGCTGGTCCACAAATTACCTCATCTCCACACCACTCCACACCTATTTCTCAGCCTGTATATAGCTTGCATTCAATGTATTTGTACTTGTTTATACTTTTGTACATGCTCTCTCTTCCTCTAACAGATCCAAATTCGGTATTTACTGAATGTCAGCTCTGGGACAGCGCATCATGTTAGGTGCTTTCTCAGACTCCATCCCCTTATCTTCACGACAACCCCATGAGGGGAGTGTCATTTGTTACTATCATTGTTCCCATTTTCCAGATGTGGAAACAGATTCAAAGGGTCCAGGCCAGCCGAGAGACTCATCAAGGTGTTGCCTGAGGCTCCAGGACTAATAAGTGCCACGGCGAAGATTTAAGCTCCTTCCTAAAGATGAACTGCTCCCTGAGTGTCCCGGAGGCCTCTCGGATTTTCCAGCTTCACCCAAGTCCCCTACCACTCAATACTCCCATCAGTGGTCAGGTACCATCACCCCCCCCCCCCCCCCCCCGCTACTGGAACCCTTAAGAAAACAGAATCCCAGTAAAAGGAGAGAGGAGGGGACACTCTCTCCAGCAGGGTGAAGACATAAAGCTTCTGAAATTTACTATCAGGACCATGGAGATCAATAAGTTAGTCCATAGAAACAATGTTACAAAAGGTGGACAAATCCTACGGTTGTCTGAAGAAGCAAATGGGCTGTGATTTGCCAGCCCAAGAACTTAGCCTTTATGGTATAATTTATATTGGCAAATGCAATCTGAATTCAAGCCATTGATTTAGACATGAACTTGCACACCCATGCACACCTTGGAGACTGTGCTATCTACTGCGGGTGTGTGCATGTGTGTGCCCGGGGGTGCCCTGCTCTTGCGTTCCTGTAATTTCAGTGGGGGCAGAGATCACGTCTTTGGTGACTCATTGTTTCCCTGCAGCACTAGAGCATGGCTTTGGCCAGAGTTGAGCTTAATCCGTGCTTTTCGCCAGTGGGGAAAGCATTGAAACCCTCATTTATTTCTGTTTGTAGCGTTTGTGCAACTCAAGAGATTTGCAATCACTTACAATCATGATTAACTACTAGTTAACTGCAACCATTATTTTTCTTAATGGCATAAATGCCTATTAGCTTTCAGTTTTCCCTGTTGAGAAAACACGGAGAAAACAGCCTCCCAATTCTCTGAAAGAATCCAGAAAAGCGTGAAGAAAAGAAAACCATTTGGTAGTTACCAGCCCAGGGCCTAAAAATGTCAGCTGGCTTGGGTCAAGCTTCAGGACTTAGTTTCTGCTGTGAATTACAGAAATAACAGTGGTATTGTACCCCTTGGACCGAGACAATATTCAGTTTCAATCTGGTGGTTAGGAAAGAGGAACATCTTAGTCTGAAATCCTACCCATGAAAAGACCGAAGAGACGTTCCTTCAAAACAAAATAAAATATGTATTGTTTAGGCAAGTGTTATGGCTAGATGACATTTCAGTTCGAATCCTCCCTGCTTAATGCTTTCATTTCCTAGTCTGGAGGATGAAATCAGCTCTCCCATCCCACAGGTTCAGAAGAAATCTCCCCTTTGCAGGCTGAGATGCCATGTGCGGCTTTGGAAGGGAAACAAATCATGTTATTGTCGAGGCTATTATAGAGAACATCGTGCTCTCAGCCCTACTGGCTTGGCCATAGTCAAAAGAATCAAGCAAAGCTGTTGGCTATGAATTTCATCACTCTGACTTGCCCAGCTGAGACCTTCCCCACCCCTACCCCAATTCTACTCCCAATTCAAATGCCCCAGAATTTGTTCCAGGAACAAGTTAAAATTCCTGCTACTTTCAGACCTACAAACAATGCAAATCTTTTCTTTCCTTTTCTCTCTTTAAGAAAAGAAATTCTGGTTGCTGGAAGATCTGGTTGCTGGAATATCCAGCTCCAGAGGCAAAGGCCCCGAGGAGAAACGGGAAATGGAATGATCAGTTTGTGGGACTGGAGCGTATACATGAAGTATATGCCACTGAGCAAATGCCTAATTGCCTTCCAGGACACAGAGGCCCTAGGGTCCTATGCTTGGCGCTGACACCTGTCACAACTGCTGAGTGGACACAAGGGAGTTGGTCTACTCAATAAAGGCATTAGGGTCCTACCTGTTAATCTCTTGCCTAAGGGCCTGTGCATAGGCCCCTTATCCATTATACTATCAACTCCTGCCCCTCTGAGGCAGAATAGGATTGCAGTCTGTATGATATTGCTTATATGTGGAATCTAAAAAAATACAACAAACTAGTGAATATAACATAACAGAAGCAGACTCACAGATACTGTGTAGAGAACAAACTAGTGGTTACCAGTGGGAAAGGGGGGAGGGGAAATATAGAGATGGGGAAGTTGGAGGTACAAACTATTGGCTATAAGACAGGCTCAAGGATGTAATGTACAATACAGGGAATATAGCCAATGTTTTGTAATAAGTGTAAATGGAAAGTAACCTTTAAAAATTGTATAAAATTAAAAAAAAGATTTAAAGAATAGGATTGCAGTGGTTGTCCTGAGGAATTGGGAAAATACAAAGAATAATGTATTCTCTCAAATAATGTTATTTAAGAGTCCATTGGATTGAGGGTGGGGTGAGGAGGGGGAATGTTCTGGCACCTTTCGTTACTTTTGTTTTGAATGTGTGTGTGTGTTTAAGTGTGGAGGTTGAAGAGGAAGAGGCTGTTTTTTCCTTTTTGGAGTTTGTTTTATTACTAAAATTTTTCTTGCGAAAGTACCATCAGCTGGAACATTCTTTCTAGAAACCTCTAAAATAAAATATGAGTCAGTACAGGGTAAGAGAGACTTTTTAAAAAGCAATACCTTTGGAGGCCGAAATAATGAGATTTGAAGGCTTGCTCAGACTTGGTGTGTGTGATTTGAGGCAAGTGATTTCTTATCTCTGAGCCTTTCTTTCCACCCCACCTCTGGAAAATGGGTATGTTGTAATAAAGCCAACTTGACTGCATGGCTGTGAGCATAAAATAAAATAGAATATATAAAGTGCACAGCACAGTTTTACATACCAGTTACTGTCGTCTGTGCTTTGCCTAAAAGATGCATTTATTCCTCACTACTACCCTGAGAGGTAGATCCTAAAATTGTCCCCATCGTATGGAGAAGTGAGGCTTAGAAGGGCTCCGTGGGTCAAGTGGCAGAGACAGGATTTGAGCCCCACCAGCTCTTATCCGCTGCCCCCTGTACAGAGGCTGCAAGCTGAGTCCCAGGAGCCAGATCTAGCCTATGGGTGTGTTTTGTTTGGCTTATAGTATTTATAGAAAAATATTTAGCTTAGTTGTCAACACTTAAAAATTGGGAGATTTCACAATTCTGGATCCCTGGCTTCTCTTTCAAAATCTGCAGCTCTGGCCGTTCTGCCCCTGTGTTCCCACTTAACCATGTACGGTGGCGGCTGTCACTGGGGATGGTCCTGAGCTCTCGATGGTCCCCACCACTCCTCATCCTCACACATTCCGGCACCTGGAAGCATCTGAGGGCGTGTCCTCTCCCCCTGCCACCTTTTCTGTCCATCACCCTCACTATAGCCGACGAGTTGCTAGGCTACAGCCTGACAGCTGTATGTGGTTCCTTTGTGGAGTAAGTGCCCCTGTTCACTCTGATCTCCGTTGAGCTCATTCCTGCCTACTGCAGCTCCCAGGACAATGTCACTGACACATGAGTGTTCCAGATTCCTCCAGGGCTCCCCGACGCCTCTCCTTGCTCTAAGTCTGGAAAGACCCTGAAGCGTCCCTGCCTCTGAGCACACATCACCTCCTGGATTTGCCTTTTTCTTCCCTTAGCACTGCCATGAAACCACCTTAGCCCACGGTCTCCTCACCTCTGCCTTCCTGGGTTATTGCAGTAGCCCCTTACCTTGTGCCCCTGACTACCCTCCTACCCATTCAGCCCATTTCACAAAACAACGTCATATCCATTTTCAGCACATCTTTCTATTGTGATCAGGGTCGGCTTCGTGCAATTAACTACACAGGAGTCCACACTTGGTTTAATGCTCTTCTATGGCCATCTTGAAATTCTTCATGATTTTTGAATCAGAGGCCTGCATTTTTGTTTTGCACTGGGGTCCACAAATTATGTAGATAGTCCTATTCATGTTTCAAATTCAAGAAGCTTTAGTGACTCCTAACCTTAGCAGTATTTGCCAGCCTTTTTTAATCCATGGTACACGAAGAACATGCTAATATATGGATGCTGTAGTGGGCTGCTCTGAAGCCCCAGGTCCCAACCAGCCATTCTGGGGAGAACAGATGTCATGGCAAACTGTAATCCTTTCTCAGCACACAAAGATGCTGAGTTCACCTGCTGGGAAAATTCAGTCCTGCAGGAGAAGTTTCTATTAGTTCGCCTTAGTGCTCACCCAGCTTTATTTTTGGAACCCCAGCCTGCGATTAGGTCAATCTCTACTGCCTTCATGAGACTTTGCAAGTCAGGAAGGCAAACAAATATTGATAAAAAGGCCACTTTGAAGCACTGTGATAAGAGGTCTCATAGAAGAAGGGGGGGGGGATGCCTTAGTTTCCTGTGGCTGATGAAACAAATTGCCACAAACTTGGTGGCTTATTAGCAACAGAAGTTTCCTCTCTCACAGTTCTGGAGGCTAGAAGTCTGAAATCATGGTGTCAGCAGAGCCGTGCTTCCTCTGAAGGCTCGGGGGGAGAATCTTTCTTGCCTCTTCCAGCTTCTAGTGGCTCCAGGTGTTCCTCGGCTTGCGGCTGCATCACTCCAACCTTTGTCTCCTTCCTCACGTGGCCTTTTCCTCTTTTCTCTGTGTCTCTTATAAAGACATGTGTCATTGTATTTAAGGTCTACCTGGATAATCCAGAATGATCTCATCTCAAGATCCTTAAGTACATCTGCAAAGACACTTTTTTTCTGATGAAAGTATAACATTCACAGGTTCTGGGAATTAGGATGTGAGGGGCCATCATTCAACCCACTACAGAGGGTATATGACAGGGGCAGCTAACCCTGGGGAATTGGGGTGAGCTGCCTTAAAAAAAGTAAAGTTTAAGCTGAATAAGCCAGGAAAAGAAGAAAAGAAGGGGGTGACGGTGGTGAAAGTGTTTCTGGAAATAGCATGTGCAAAGATCCCAATACAAAGTTAAGCCTGCTGGATTCCTAGCACTAAATGAAGCTAAGTGTGTTTGCAGAGGAATGTACAAGGAGAATGGGTAGGAGAAGCAGCTGGAGAAGTAATCGAGGCCAAATCAAGATGAGCCTTGTAACTACAGAAAGTCATGTGAACCAGTGTAATGAGGAGGCCCTGAAAGGTTTTAAGCAATGGAAGGACATGATCAAATTTCAAGAGACGGCTATGGCTGTAATGTGGAGCGTGGTCTGCAGGCAGCCAAGACTGGACCAAGGGGAATGGTTAGGAAATGGTTACATAATTCAGGCAGTGAATGAAAAACTAGGATGGTGCAGAAGGGAAGGCAGATAAGTCAACAAATTCAAGAGGTTATTTGGGAGGCAGAATCAACAGATTTGGTGGCTGGTGGGATTTCAGTACAGAAGTCAAGGATGACACCCAGGCTTCTGGCTTCTGGTTCAGAAAGTGTCGCCATTGTTGATGTTGGGGCAGTTTGGGTGGACACAGTTGGAGGGGCAGTTTGGGTGGACACAGTTGGGGTGAGTTTGCAGTGTCTGTGGGACAGCGTATTAGAGCTTATTAGTGGACATTGAGTGGTCTGAAGCACAGCAGAGAGCCTGGGGCTAGAAATAGAGACTTGGGAACTGTCAGAATGTGGGTCGTATGTGAAGTCAGGGAGGGAATGCTCGCACTCAAGGGAAGGTGCAAAGTGAAAAGAAAATGGGGCCCAAGAACTCTCAGGAGCACTGATACTTACTCTGTGTGTTACCGATCAGGGTTCTTGGCCTTCCTTAATCAGTAGAAATTGATAAGATGCCAGACAAGAAATTCAGGTAAGGCTTTATTGGGGCCCCTGCTGCAGCAGAGGGGGAAGCAAAAACAAGCAACAGGTTCCCTTGCTCGCTCCCGGGGGGTGGAGGGTGGAGGGTGCATGAGCTTGTTCCTTATATGGCGTGAGGGTAGGGGTGTGTCCAGGGGTCGGGCCGGAGGCGTGGCCTAGGTATTTTGCCCACCCCTTTGGTGGTGTTGAGTGCAGGGGGCATGTGCAGTACCCTATTTTTGCTCCTGGCTCTTCAGAAGTGACAGTTGGGTTTTTTTTGGTCTTTTTGTATCTTGTTATCCATAATTTGCCCCAACCGTACATGCACACGGTTATTTTTTTGTACCTTATAGTTTCTTTGTATTCTGTTGCTTGAGGAGAGAAGACGTTTGTCCAGGCGCAAGCACAGCAGCAAAGGGTCCCAGGTCCCAGCCTGTCTCACATGGTCTGAGGACAAGGGCCTGTGGCAAATGGCAGACAACTCAGAGGGCAGTGACTACCAATATTTAGTTATGTGTAGTTTCTACAATATAATTCGAAATGTGCTGCCAGTTGTCTTCTTATGTCACTCATTTTATATTTTGCTGAACAATTCAAGCACAATATTGTTCTCCTTTCTCCTGTCTTGGTCCTAACTATTTCATATACCCAGGAACCAAGGCAAGGGTCCGGAACAGGGGGCCCATGTGGGAATAAGCCCCGAATGATTGGCTGGATATTATCTGTCCAAGGCTGAGTTACAAAACAAGAGGAGGGAATATTTCCCATCTCCTCTGATCCTTCACCAAAACCCATCATCCAGTGTCATCATCCACAGAATATTCTAAAAACATTATTTCTCTTAGAGTATAACCAATGTCCTCTAAGTTCAGGAGTATATTTTTTTGGCTCAAGTTATTTCCTTTCCCCTCCCCTGGGCTCCTTCCCAGCTAGTGAAATCCTATGTAACAACACTGCTCAATAGAAATTTCTGCAACAATGGAGACATTCTATGTCTGTGTTTTATAATATGGTAGTCACTTACTGAAGGTGGCTATTGAGTACTGGAATGTAGTTAGTGTGACTGAGGAACTGAACTTCTAATTTTATTTAATTTAAGCCATTTAAATGTAAATACCCACATGTGGCTAGTGGCTACCATATTGGACAGAATAACTCTACAACCTTTAGTGAATTCAAAATTCACTTCCTCAAGAGGCATTCCCTGAATCCCCCACCCATAGCCAGGCCTATCTCCCTACTATATGCTGTTTAGAAACTTGTACTTTCATAAAGCTAATGGAGATTATAATTTTGAATAATCATGTGTGTATTTGCTAGTCTGAAGTGTCTCCCAGGATAGAACAAGGTCTAGAAGGGCAGGGTCTATGTTTATCTCATTTACTACTGTATTTCCAGCACCTAGCAGAGTGTACAGTACTTGCTATTTGCTCAATAACTATATATGAAAAGAATTAATTAATGGGACTTCCCTGGTGGTGGAGTGGTTAAGAATCCACCTGCCAATGCAGGGGACACGGTTCAAGCCCTGCTCTGGGAAGATCCCACATACCGCGGAGCAACTAAGCCTGTGCACCACAACTACTGAGCCAGCACTCTAGAGCCCACGAGCCACAGCTACTGAGCCCACGCACCACAGCTACTGAACCCACGCACCACAACTACTGAAGCCTGCGCACCTAGAGCCTATGCTCTGCAACAGGAGAAGCCACCGCAATGAGAAGCCCGGGCACTGCAATAAAGAGTAACCCCAACTCGCCGCAACTAGAGAAAGCCCATGCGCAGCAATGAAGACCCAATGCAGCCAGAAATAAATAAAAAATAAATTGAAAAAAGAATAAATTAATGATCAAATGATTCACTAAAACATGTTATGGGATTATGTGCCAAATATATGTATATTAAACAATTGGGGGGATTGGTTCAAGATGGCAGAGTAGAAGGACGTGCACTCACTCCCTCTTGTGAGAACACTGCAGTCACAACTAACTGCTGAACAGTCATCGACAGGAAGACACTGGAACTCACAAAAAAGATACCCCATATCCAAAGACAAAGGATAAGCCACAATGAGATGGTAGGAGGGGCGCAATCACAATAAAATCAAATCCTATAACTGCTGGGTGGGTGACTCACAAACTGGAGAACACTTATACCACAGAAGTCCACTCACTGGAGTGAAGGTTCTGAGCCCCACATCAGGCTTTCCAACCTGGGGGTCTGGCAGTGGGACGAGGAATTCCTAGAGAATCAGACTTTGAAGGCTAGTGGGATTTGATTGCAGGACTTCAACAGGACTGGGGGAAACAGAGACTCCACTCTTGGAGGGCACACACAAAGTAGTGTGCACATTGGGACCCAGGGGAAGGAGCAGTGACCCCATAGGAGACTGAACCAGACCTACCTGCTAGTGTTGGAGGCTCTCCTGCAGAGGCGGGGGGTGGCTGTGTCTCACCGTGAGGACAAGGACACTGGCAGCAGAAGTTCTGGGAAGTACTCCTTGGAGTGAGCCCTCCCAGAGTCCGCCATTAGCCCCACCAAAGAGCCCAGGTAGGCTCCAGTGTTGGGTTGCCTCAGGCCAAACAACCAACAGGGAGGGAACCCAGCCCCACCCATCAACAGAGAAGAGGATTAAAGTTTTACTGAGCTCTGCCCACCAGAGCAACAGCCAGCTCTACCCACCACTAATCCCTCATATCAGGAAACTTGCACAAGCCTCTTAGATAGTCTAATCCACCAGAGGGCAGACAGCAGAAGCAAGAAGAACTACAATCCTGCAGGCTGTAGAACAAAAACCACATTCACAGAAAGATAGACAAGATGAAAAGGCAGAGAGCTATGTACCAGATGAAGGAACAAGATAAAACCCCAGAAAAACAACTAAATGAAGTGGAGATAGGCAACCTTCCAGAAAAAGAATTCAGAATAATGATAGTGAACATGATCTAGGACCCCGGAAAAAGAATGGAGGCAAAGATCGAGAAGATGCAAGAAATGTTTAACAAAGACCTAGAAGACTTAAAGAACAAACACCTAGAAGAATTAAAGAACAAACAAACAGAGATTAACAATACAATAACTGAAATGAAAAATACACTAGAAGGAATCAATAGCAGAATAACTGATGCAGAAGAATGGATAAGTGACCTGGAAGACAGAATGGTGGAATTCACTGCCATGGAACAGAATAAAGAAAAAAGAATGAAAAGAAATGAAGACAGCCTAAGAGACCTCTGGGACAACATTAAACGCAACAACATTCGCATTATAGGGGTCCCAGAAGGAGAAGAGAAAGAGAAAGGACCCGAGAAAATATTTGAAGAGATTGTAGTCGAAAACTTCACTGACATGGGAAAGGAAATAGCCACCCAAGTCCAGGAAGTGCAGAGAGTGCCAGGCAGGATAAACCCAAGGAGAAACACGCCGAGACACATAGTAATCAAATTGAGAAAAATTAAAGACAAAGAAAAATTATTGAAAGCAACAAGGGAAAAACGACAAATAACATACAAGGGAACTCCCATAAGGTTAACGGCTGATTTCTCAGCAGAAACTCTACAAGCCAGAAGGGAGTGGCATGATATATTTAAAGTGATGAAAGGGAAGAACATACAACCAAGATTACTCGACCCCACAAGGATCTCATTCAGATTCGATGGAGAAATCAAAAGCTTTACATACAAGCAAAAGCTAAGAGAACTCAGTACCACCAAACCAGCTCTACAACAAATGCTGAAGGAACTTCTCTAAGTGGGAAACACAAGAGAAGAAAAGGACCTACAAAAACAAACCCATAACAATTAAGAAAATGGTAATAGGAACATACCTATTGATAATTACCTTAAACGTGAATGGATTGAATGTTCCAACCAAAAGACACAGGCTCACTAAATGGATACAAAAACAAGACCCATATATATGCTGTCTACAAGAGACCACTTCAGACCTAGGGAAACATACAGACTGAAAGTGAGGGGATGGAAAAAGATATTCCATGCAAATGGAAATCAAAAGAAAGCTGGAGTAGCAATACTCATATCAGATAAAATAGACTTTAAAATAAAGAATGTTACAAGAGACAAGGAAGGACACTACATGATGATCAAGGGATCAATCCAAGAAGATATAACAATTATAAATATATATGCCCCCAACATAGGAACACCTCAATACATAAGGCAACTGCTAACAGCTATAAAAGAAGAAACTGACAATAACACAATAATAGTGGGGGACTTTAATGCCTCACTTACACCAATGAACAGATCATCCAGTCAGAAAATTAATAAGGAAACACAAGCTTTAGATGACACAATAGACCAGAGAGATTTAATTGATATTTATAGGACATGCCATCCAAAAACAGCAGATTACACTTTCTTCTCAAGTGCACACAGAACATTCTCCAGGATAGATCACATCTTGGGTCACAAATCAAGCCTCAGTAAATTTAAGAAAATTGAAATCATATCAAGCATCTTTTCGGACCACAGCACTATGAGATTAGAAATCAATTACAGGGGGAAAAAAACGTAAAAAATACAAACACATAGAGGCTAAACAATACACTACTTAATAACCAAGAGATCACTGAAGAAATCAAAGAGGAAATAAAAAAATACCTAGAGACAAATGACAATGAAGACACGATGATCCAAAACCTATGGGATGCAGCAAAAGCAGTTCTAAGAGGGAAGTTTATAGCAATACAAGCCTACCTCCAGAAACAAAGTTCAAATAAACAATCTAACCTTACACCTAAAGGAACTAGAGAAAGAAGAACAAACAAAACCCAAAGTTAGCAGAAGGAAAGAAATCATAAAGATCAGAGCAGAAATAAATGAAATAGAAACAAAGAAAACAATAGCAAAGATCAATAAAACTAAAAGCTGGTTCTTTGAGAAGATAAACAAAATTGATAACCCATTAGCCAGACTCATCAAGAAAAAGAGGAAGAGGACTCAATAAAATTAGAAATGAAAAAGGAGAAGTTACAACAGACACCACAGAATACAAAGCATCCTAAGTGACTACTACAAGCAACTCTATGCCAATAAATGGACAACCTGGAAGAAGTGGACAAATTCTTAGAAAGGTATAACCTTCCAAGACTGAACCAGGAAGAAATAGAAAATATGAACAGACCAATCACAAGTATTGAAATTGAAACTGTGATTAAAAATCTTCCAACAAACAAAAGTCCAGGACCAGATGGCTTCACAGGTGAATTCCATCAAACATTTAGAGAGGTGCTAACACCCATCCTTCTCAAACTCTTCCAAAAAATTGAAGAGGGAGGAGCACTCCCAAACTCATTCTATGAGGCCACCATCACCCTGATACCAAAACCAGACAAAGATACTCCAAAAAAAGAAAATTACAGACCAATATCACTGATGAATATAGATGCAAAAATCCTCAACAAAATAGTAGCAAACAGAATCCAACAACACATTAAAAGGATCATACACCATGATCAAGTGGGATTTATCCCAGGTATGCAGGGATTCTTCAATATATGCAAATCAATCAATGTGATACACCATATTAACAAATTGAAGGAGAAAATCCATATGATCATCTCAATACATGCAGAAAAAGCTTTTGAAAAAATTCAACACCTATTTATGATAAAAACTCTCCAGAAAATGGGCATAGAGGGAACCTACCTCAACATAATAATGGCCATATATGACAAACCCACAGCAAACATCATTCTCAATGGTGAAAAACTGAAAGCATTTCCTCTAAGATCAGGAACAAGACAAGGATGTCCACTCTCGCCACTATTATTCAACATAATTTTGGAAGTCCTAGCCATGGCAATCAGAGAAGAAAAAGAAATAAAGTAATACAAGGAAAAGAAGAAGTAAAACTGTCACTGTTTGCAGATGACATGATACTATGCATAGAAAATCCTTGAGATGCATGGGGGGTGGTGGTGGTGGAATGAATTGGGAGACTGGGATTGACATATATACATAATATGTATAAAATGGATAACTAATAAGAACCTGCTGTATAAATAAATAAAATTTAAAAATTCAATTAAAAAAAACAATTGGCTACAAATTACAATGATATATTAAATCATTCAAACCATATAATAGATAATTCTAGCAGACTAATAGCTCTGATCAACAGATATTGGGACCATCAAGGGAAGGACAAATTTGACATGCTCAGTTCAGTGTATTTAAAATTTGAGGTACTGGATCTTGTGTTTTATATTCCCTTATCTTATTGGTCATTAAAAATCCTGAAGGCTCTTCAACTCATGACAATATGCCGTATCTCCTCTCTCTTGCACCATGCAGTTCATAGAAAATCCATTCACACTTCTCACTAACATTTCTCAGTTTTCCCTGAATCTTATAACACTGCTCAGCCCCTCAAAGTTGCTCTCAATCCAGAGTTTGTCACGGTGCACTGGTCTCCACTCCCAGGTTTGCATTCTCTGTGTTTATTTAACATATTCCCAAAGCTCCTCATCCAGTTAATTTTTAAACAGGGACCATGTCAGGCACTGTGGTACCCCACCAAAGACCTCCCTCCAGACACCAAAATGCATGAGTCAGCACTCTTTGGATACATCCTTTCAATAGATAGGTAGCCCCTGCCTGGGACGGAGCTTGAGCCAGGTCAGAAGCTCTGGCGCCCTGGGAGCATCTGGGAGCTCCCTAGCAAGCTCCTTAATCATCTCCAGCTCTGGCTCCCTCAGCACGATTGCTTCCACCTTCTAACAAGTAAGTGGAATCTGGAAGGTTCTGTAGGCCCAGCTGAATCCAATTCCTAGACCCTGGGCGGACATAGGACCAGGGCCCTTGCCCAGTTTCAGTGCAAATCCATGAAGGGCAGTGTGTGAAAGGCATTCTATGTCAGAGCCAAGGGAAACGCTGAGACCCACTTGTCAGTAGAGTTGGGGTTCGGCAGAGCGGAAGAAGACAAATGAAGCTGAGATGGGGAAGCCCAAGGGAGGGGACATTAAAAGGGATGGTTGGGAGGGAGACTTTGGCAGTTCTTGATTTCTGCTGCCGTTATGATGGGCTTCTGGAAGGGCCTATAAGGGATGTGCTGCGATAAAGAGGAGTGCTAAGGAGGTGGCCCACAGTGGATTTGACCCAGAATAGACAAAACAGCGTTAATCTTTACCTCGAAACCATCTTATCAAATGCAGCAAGTGTGCTCTGCATAAAGATGAAAGGAATGGGTTTCAACCTAGATCACAGGGTCCCAGGCAGTGGACAGACAGCTCCCTGTCCGCCCCAAGGCCTTGTCGGGCAGCTCTTTGGGGTAGAAGTGACACCAGCACAGAGAGAAGTGGCACCACCAGCAGCCGCTGCCCTCCCTGGCCCACCTCCCTGGATCCTTCCCTGGCTTCCGGGCATGGCAAACAGTCCTCCAATGCCGAAAGGCCACTAACCCCCCTGCTCCACGTGATAGAAAAGCCACTCACACATTAATGTGCCTCATTTTCCCTACGTGTTACATCACTGCCACTTTCTTTTACTTTCTTCATAATCCTAGAAGTTACTAACAGATAGGAAATGAATAGCTTTCTGTTGGCTAATCCATAAGCAGCCTAATTTATTGTGAACTAGAGACAAACGGGAGAGTGTGCTCATCTCTCAGGGGTCTTGGTAGCAGATCAGGCGATGCCCAGAAGAGGGCGGAGCAGGCAGAAGGGGCGGGGCGTGCAGCATCTGATGGCGTCAGTGGGTTCAGATCGGCTGGAGCTGAGCGGCAAGGGAGCATTTGAAGTCAACGTGCAATGCCTGCACGGGTCTAGGACCGCCCGCAGCCCGTGCTGTCCTGTCGTGACACTTACAATTTCAGGAGTCATTCAGCTCAGGGGGCAGCACCCAGCCCGTGTGGTCCCCTCGCAGCCCACTGGCTAGGTTTACTCTGCCCAGTTTCACCTCAGAGGAAAACATTGATTTAACAGATATCAAACCTCAGGCCACTGAGAGATGTAAGGCAGTCAGGTTCTGAGGCCTCTGGGAAGCGTCTGCAGTGCCAAGTCGCCAAATGGTCCCAAAGGCTGAGTTTCAGCGATAAGCCCTTTCACCACTTACCGACAGCATGCCAGGTGCTGTCACAGAAACTGCCTCACTTAATCCTGTCTCCAAAATCTCCTTCCCTCCTCTCTCATCCTCACGGGCACCTGCTCTCGTTCAAGTCCTCACGATTCCTGGCTTTCAGATTCTCTAACAGTCTCTGACCTGGTTTCCCTGCCTCATCTACACAGAAGCGACCTTGTACATGTATGACTCTCATCAAGTCAGTCCCCTTCTTAAGGACTTCCTGGGTCCCTGGTGTCTCGGGGTAAGGTCTGCTCTCGGGCTCAGCGTTTAAGGCCCTGCACTGCTGCCCCTGGGCCTCCCCACCTTTACCCATCCAGAGTGGGCACACTGCCTCACCCCCCCTTGTGACAAAAGCCGCAAGGACCACCCTTCTCCATTGCTGCCGGACAGTCCTGATTCGTCCTTTGTGATCTCCAGCACCTCCCTTACTCCCTGAAGTCTTCCCTGACATCACCTGTCACAGGTGGTCTCCTCCATCCATGGGTGGGTGCTGGGGGCGCTCTACAGCCGGTACCTCTTCTCCTACTGCACTCGTCACGCTCCCATGTAAACATTTGTTTCCTTCATGGTCAATGGAAGGGATATTCCCCCCAGGGGGTGAGTTCTTGGAGCCGGGGAATTGGGGGGTTGGAAAAATCGTATTCTTTGTATTATAAAGCACAGATATGCATACATATTTATACAGTATATCTGTGGTGTTAACATTTCATGGTGGGAGAGTTAGGAACAATGTGTCTAAGAAGGCCCTTTAGAGGCCAATAATGAAAAATCGGTTGAGAAGTACTGAACTGATTTGGTCATACGTTTTTCTTACCAACTAGACTATGAATCTTTTGTGGGTCCCTGGAGCTGATGGAATGGTTGACACTCTATAGTGTTGGGAATAAATGCTGAATGTTGAAAACTGAATGCATGTATGCAAGAATGAATCCTCCCAATAATCTTGTGGGGTGGCATTACTGTCCCATTGGGGGAAGATACGGAAACAGGTGCTAAGTTCCCCTCCCCCTCCCCACTACCAAAGTTCCAGAGTGCTAAAGTAAAAACACTTTAAATTCAGGACTTCTAAAGTCCAAAGTTCTCTTACCTCACTTTAGTATAATTGATAGAATTTACACAAAAGCAGGAGAGTATGTTTTCTAATTTGCCTCCAACATTCAAGAATGTTCTGGTTGGGGGCTTCCCTGGTGGCACAGTGGTTGAGAATCTGCCTGCCAATGCAGGGGACACAGGTTCGAGCCCTGGTCTGGGAAGATCCCACATGCCGTGGAGCAGCTAGGCCCGTGAGCCACAACTACTGAGCCTGCGCGTCTGGAGCCTGTGCTGCGCAACAAGAGAGGCCACGACAGTGAGAGGCCCGCGCACTGCGATGAGGAGTGGCCCCCGCCTGCCGCAACTAGAGAAAGTCCTAGCACAGAAACGAAGACCCAACATAGCAATCAATCAATCAATCAATCCTTAAAAAAAAAAAAAAGAATGTTCTGGTTGGAATATCCTAAACCAATCCGAGTGCTCACGAATAACCTCGGAAAATGAAGCCCGTGGTCATGCAGACTGGAGCAAAGATGCCTCAGCACCCGGCTGGGTTTTGGTGGGAATGGTGACCTTTTTACTCAATTCACAACAAGGAGAATTTGAAGCATAACCAGGTATAGCCAAACCCACCCACTTAGCTTGTAACCCTGAACCTTGCAGTTAATTCAATTCAATTAAAATTTTTTTGGGAAGTCCAGCCTCAAGCCTCTCCTGTGTATCGAACTGAGCAGGGATGCTGGAATAAGAAAAGAATACACACAATTATAAATGCAAGATTCAACAAGATCATAGTCATGAGAGAGACTTCGGCAATTCCAAGCCAGGAGAGGAGCTACAATGGGGAGATAATGAGGATGTGAATATTATTAATAAAAATGCTTTCCTGGTTGAAAGCAAAGCAGCATCCGTGAAATGGTTTTATGAGTAAACTTGTTGAAGCAGGAGGAGCTGAGTAGCTCAAACCAGCTTATCCTTTTCAAGGTCAAGATGAGATTTAAAATCAGATTTATGGGTCTGTTTAATCAATCAAACTTTCCTCATTTTCCTCATTTTCCACCCCTAAGCTTATGAGCAGTGAGTAAAAATCCCTGATGAATGACAGTTCATCCTCCTAGGACAAAACCTTCTGCTTTTAAACATAAATACTTCTTAAAAACAGAAAAAATGTACTAATCATAAGTATACAGTTCAGTGAATTGGCACAGAAAGAACTTGTAACTACCATCCAGATGAAGAAATAGAACATCATTGCATCCTGAAAGCCCTCCTGGTTACCATAGATTAGTTTTGCCTCTTTTTGAACTTTCAAGAAATGCAATTATGGAATATATCCTTTTTGTGTATGACTTTGTCTGCTCAATAATACGTTCGTGAGATTCATTCAGATGGCTGCATGTAGCAATAGTTTGCTCATTCTCGTTGCTGAAAGAACTCCACTGTATACACATTTATCTACCCATTCTACTGTTGATGAACATTTGGGCTGTTTGGTGATTATGCACAGAGCGTATTATGACTCTTCTTCCTACATGTCTTTTGGTGAGCATATGTACTAATATATATACATAGGATGGAAGTGCTGGATCATGTGCTATATATACACTCAGATTTAGTAGATCCTGCTAAATAGATTTGAAAAGTGGTTGTGTCAGCTGTATCCTACCATTGTATAATAACAGCGTGCAAGAGTTCTGAATAGTCCAAATCCTCTCCAACACTTGGTATTCAATGTTCTTTTCATTTTAGCCTCTCTGGTCACTGTGCTTTTTTAAGCACATGTATTTATTTTGTATTGTCCTGATGACTCATGAAGTTAGGCATCTTTTCATGTTTATTAGCCATTTGGATTTCCTCTTTTGTAAACTACCTCTTTAGGTCTTTTGGACATTTTTCTGTTGAGATGTCCATCTTTTTTCTTATTAATTTGTAGGAGATCTTTACATATTTTGGATATAAGTCCTTTGTCAGATATATAATTTGCTGATATTTTCTTCCAACCCATGGTTTAATTTTTCCCTCTTTTAATGGTATATTGGATAAACAGAAATTCTCATTTTTACTGTTATCTAACTTATCAATTTTATTTTTAGTATGCCATAAAATTCATAAATGCTAATTATGAAATCTTTGCCTTTCTCATGCTCATGAAAATATTCTTCTGCATTAAAATATTTAGGCTTCCAATCCATAAGCATGGTCTATGCCTTCTTTTATTTAGATCTTTAATTTATCTGAGTAATGATCCATGGTTTTCAGTCTAAAGATTTTGCTCATCTTTTGTTAGATTCACATTCAACTTTGAGCAGATCTCAAGTACCTATGTTTCAAGTTGCAAGAGATATAAGAAAGAAAGTCTGAAATATGTGCCCTGACTTCAAAATGCTTTGGTACAGTTGTGGGACACAACTGCAGAAAAATAAATGGCTGAATATTAATGAAGTAGTAATTGTATGATAGAGGCAATGAGAAAATAGAGAGGCAAGCAACCAAAGTGGGCTGAAATTGTTGGCAGGGGTGCCTCACACAGGATGTAAGAAGATTTGAGATGAGCTTGGGAAGTGAATGGCATTTGTAGAATGGAGTGGAAGGAAGCATTCCAAGAGGGAAACTGGAATGAATGAAATCTTGAGGTTACCATGAACACAACACCTTAAGGGGCTAAGAGGACGCTGGCTGACAAAAGTGCTACACTCCGATTCATGAGTAGTGGGAGATAGGATGAAGTCTTGTGCTGCAAGGCCCCACAAACAAAAGAGGGAAGAGCCTCAGGTCCATTTTGGTAATGAAGTTTGGCATCCTGGCCCCTGGAAGTTAACTCAGCAAGTACTGAAACTTGTCTAACTGGCAACCATATGGCTGTCTTTAATTAAGAACTTCCTGATAGGAACTCCCATACTCTCACACTTGAACCAGATTACCTACCCAAGAAGGCCTCTAATCTAGAAATGAACTACCTCTTACAGAATGTATAATCCAAAGAGACTTTCATAGGAACCTAGAGCCCAGCCAAAAGGCTTAGATCCAGCACCTACCACCAGGTACATCTGAGAGGACTGCAGCTGTGAGACCAAGTAGGATAACTACTCAGTGCATAAACTCAGCAGCAACAGCCGGACTTCCTAGAAGAAATGGAACTGGAAGTGGGTATCACTGGTTGGGTTTTTGAGGCTCTATTTCCATCCTAACTGAGGCAAAGTTAAAACTAGCAGGCCCAGGGCAGCTCCAGAACACATGGAGTCAGGTCCTCAGGCCTCCTGGGAGCTACTGGAATGAGTAAGGCATGGAGCAGCCAGCACTGAGTTCAAATGATAAAATTCCTAATGGGACATGTGTATGCATTTTGCCAAGATTTATTCTAATTTTGGAAGTCAATTGGAAACTTCTGGACTTCATGTTCCATTTGGCTCTGGCAAAGCCCATCTCTGCATTGCTTTGTGTTTATTTTATCCTTCAAGATCAGAGCATAATTTACTCATAGCTAGATTTTTGTGTTTAGCACAAACCTCCATTTAGATAGAAAAATAAGCTGATTTTTTTTTTCTTATATGTCCCTAGGGGAGGAAAAAAAGAGGCACACAATGGAGAAAGTTTCCATTGAAAAAACATGCATACCAAATATAGAAAATTTACGCAAACAGAAGCACCCAGAGGAGAAATATTTTATAAACCCTAAAGTATGATGAGTCTCCAAATTCTCAGGAGTCTCTTACATTTAGGCAGGACGGCATCTTCCCTAGTACCTCCTCCTTATGAAAATTTCTTACCATATTTAAAAAAGTATTTTGAGAAGAAATATTATAACTTCCCTTGGCACTATGTCCTCAAACACCTACAATGAGAGTGTATCCCTATCGGTGCCCATTCCCCATCTTTATCTCATTTTTCATTTACTCTCAAATGAACTTCTTGGTCTTTACTGGTACAAAACTGAATTCCCCAGTATACTGGGGCCTACAATAAAACAAAAATTGAAAATAGCTGGGGATAAGGTTATATTAATCAAGACTCTTTCAGAAACTCAACATGAAATAAGATCACCCAAAAGGTGATATATTGGCTCATGTAATAAAGAGGCTTCTTACCTCTTGGTAAGAAAGGTCTCAGGGAAGAATTCTGATTGGCCCAGCTGAATCACCAGCCTAAGTCTGGACCAATTGCTGGCACTTGACTGGGCTTGACATAGCCAAGTGGCATGTGGTCATGGGAAGTGCATTTATTTCCAGAAGAAAGAAGGATTGTAGAAGGTCACTTAGGGAACATTATAAACTGACAAATGTGAAAGGAGCAAAAAAATGTTTTTACAGTGCCTCAGATCTAGTACATTAGGATTTTGGAGAAAGCATTATCTCTTTTAAAAAAAAGACAAATTTATCAACAGAAGAGGATGCCATCACCATTAGTGGTGCATTAGCACTGATTACCCATGAAACCCTCTCTAGAATTCATAGCTACTTTCACTGGGGATATCTTATGGGTATCAAGAAAGTAGTATAGCTTAATGGCTACGAGCATGAACTTTGGATTCTAACTGACTCAAGTTCAAATCCTCACAGGGTCAATTGTTAGCTTTGGTATTTGGGCAAGTTACTAAAAGTAAAACTGGTATAATAATGGAATTATTAGAATGGAATTATCCTTAAGCAAAATTGGTATAATCATGGAATTTACCTCTTGGGTTACTGTGAGGATTAAATGAAATGATAATGTGCTTGGTACAGTATCCAGCCCTTAGTTATAAAAATCACTAAATGTTTACTAGAGTTATTATTATTTTCACTACAACCTTCATAATAATTATTATTAACAAGAGTGCCCAGGAATTTCAAGGCTAGAGAGTTTTAGGAAAGTTGATAGTGATAATGTTCCATTCTATGATTCTCAAGTAAGAAATATCTCACTATACATACTCTCCATTGGTATCCAACCCCATCCTTTGCCTTAAGTCTCTTTAAAATCTCCCTCTTTCACCTTCCATAATTTCTCCTTTTATGCACTGAGGCATGAAACACTAAGGTACCTTGATAGAAAAAGCAAGAAAATGGTGCCCTTGATACTTGTTTTAACCTTTCCAAAGGAGACTTCACAGGTAATTGAAGTCCAGGAAACTGCAATCTTAGGAAGAATCTGTGCTCTGAGCAACAAAAGTTAACTCCTTGGAGAGATATCAAAGCAGATGACCAACTTCTGAAACCAGTTGGCAAAGTAATGAATAACCCCACTAGACTATGTTGCAAAGGAAGGAACTGTGAGGCCCTCTAGGAGAAATTGGAGTCTTTAAGATTGTCCTTCTACCTTCTTATGAATTCTATTATATCTTATTTTTCATAAAACTTTCCACGAAGGCTCCAGAAAGGTGGCCATCTCAACAGAGACTGGTTCCTTCCCTTCCACTGCAGCTGTAGTCTGTAGATTTAGGACAGAGTATTTTCAACCAAGGAAAAGAGTTTGAGACAGGGAAATAGGTTATTACCCTTTGAGTTTGACTTCCGTGCTCTAGTGAATGTCTATGGTAGCAATTAATCAGGATTTAAAGTCTTATTTTTTAAAATTAAAGGTTTCATAATATTTTTTCTTGCTAGTTATGACAACAGAGAGAACAACACCTTATGTTTACATAGGACTGGTCCTTGGAAAGTGCTACAAATAATGTCATTCTCTCTCCCACCAGAATTCCTGGTGGAAGCAACATATTTTCCTCACACCACTTTTATAGATTATATAGTCTGTTAGAAGCACTGTAGAGGCCAAAACTCAGGTTTTCTTTGGATTTGAAATGTAGTATTGGGTTTCCTTTCTATTAGGAAAACAACATTTCTACACAAAAATGGGTTTTTATGCATAGTGTTTGGGGTAATAGCCCTGGGAAAGAGCTCAGTTAAAATTTCTTACTTTTTGACACAGTAAAATCATCATTTTCCCATTTTCCTACAAACTTTTTATAGCCATAATGATAGCTTTTTATAGCTTTAATGATGGTGCAGTATCCCAACTATATTAAAGCTATTTGCTCATAGTAATGGTAAGTATTGCTCTCTGAAACTCTTACGTGTGTCCTGGACCACGATGTATTTTTGCCTGTGAGTTGCAGTCTTAAGTGTTTGGAAGGCATGTGTCTAATCCAACGTTACCTTATTTTCAGATGAGAAAAAACTAAGGCTCAGAGAAGTTGAATGCTTTACGTGGAGTCACACAGCTCATTAGCGGCATTGGAGAGACAGAAAGGTTGTCGTTTTTAGTTGCTTTTGTTTTTGTTTTTTGCTTATGGCATTATTCTAGTTGGACTGGTTAGAGTACCAAAGAAACCCCTAACTGTGCAGGAGTGGCTTTAACACAATAAACATTTATTTTACTCACAGGACAGTACAACATGGGTTTTCCTGGTCAGTGGGTGACGGATATTCTCCATGCAGAGGTTCAGGGATTCCGGCCTCTTTCATTTTGTGGCTTCACCATCCTCTAGGGTAGTGGTTTTCAACCAGAAGTGATTTTTGCCCCCGGAAGACATTTGGCAATATCTGGAGATATTTTTGATCGTCACTACTGGGGCGATACTACTGGCATCAGTGAGTAGAGGCCAGGAATTCTCTTAAACATCCTACAAGGCACAGGACAGATCCTGCAACAAAGAATTTTCTGGTCCAAAATGTCAATAGTGCCAAGGTTGAGAAATACTGCCCAAGAGACATATAATCTTTTGTAACTGGCCAGCTAAACAGGGAAGAGAAAGACTCAATAAGACACAGCTGCTCACTATTCTGTGACTCTGTTTCCTTGACCTGGGAACATTAATCACTGATTTCTTCCTAAATGTAAGAGGGGCAAAGAAATGAGTCCTGGTGGGCAGCTGCTTCCAGGAACAACTCTTCTTTGTTCATTTTTGATGAAAAACTGTCAACTTGTCACAGGTGGCAATGGCAAGATCTGAACTGTACGTTTGCCTGGCTGCTCGCAACACTGTTGAAGAATCAATAGGAGCTAATAAAACCAATAATATATAAATCCAGCCCCACCTTCTCCTTGGGCTCCATGTCTTCCATTCGTTGTCCTAGTCAACGTATCATTAGATATCGCAAGCACAACACAGCATGATTTTCCCACTAAAATTCTTTCTCATCTTCCCTTTTTCAGCAGTTGATGAAACCATCCTCCCCCTCACTTTCGTATATCCCCTTCCAATTGTTTAGCAAGTCTTCTCAGCTCTACCTCCAAGATATGTGCCTGCAAATATTACTGTAACAGAAGAGAACAAACCTGATTCCATATTGAATCTATTCCTTTAGCGCTAACCTTTGTGCTCTGCTGCCTGCGCGTAGTCATGTAGGCTCTGCACTATTTGTAAAAGAATATTTGCTATAGCCTGAAATATTACAGATAGCCCATTCTCAAGGCTCTGGCCTTTAAAGGTATGACACTTTCCCATTCACATAGAGGTAAAAAGTTGCAGAACAGAGGATAACATTTGCTTTGTTGGAGGTTTATAGGAACATTGTGACCAGACCTAGTGGACAGCTGCAAGAACGAAGATAGCAACAAGCGGCCACACCCCCTCCCCTTTTAGTATAAAAGAAGCCTGAATTCTAACTTGGGTAAGATGGTTCTTTGGGACACGAGTCCACCATCTTCTCGGCCTGCTGGTTTTCCAAATAGAGTTGCTATTCCTTGTCCCAACAGCCCATCTCGATTTACTGGCTGGTTGTGTGGCAAGCAATAGGAGCTTAGACTCGGTAACATTACCATGGGCCCGAACTACCACAAAAATCCCATTTTAATTGGCTTCTCTGCGACCTCTCTTATCTCACTATAGCCTGTGTATTCAAAGTAGTCTTTTTAAACTGTGAAGATTATTTCTGCACACCTGGTGCCAGCTCACTCTCTTGGGTACCTTGAAGCAGGCCCTACTGAGGGCCACGTGAAACCCATTTACTCCCCCACCATTGTTCATTGTTCTCCTGGGGTCTGTAGACCCCTCTCATCACTCTCATAGTTCCCTGAGCCCACTCCTGGCCCTGGTCTGGTGGCCTTTACATTCACCATAGTCGTTTTCTACATACCCTTCTAGGCTCACAGGGTAGAATTGTACAATGGGAATCTGTTTGTCTGAATGGATAGGCTAATTTGTCCAAATCCACGATCCTAACCATAGGCTACAAAGCTCATCACCACCTGGGCCATTTCCCCCTGATCTCATCCCCTGCCTTTCTCCACCTCCTCACTGCAGATACACTGGTGTACTCTCTGTCCCTCTAATGTGCCAGCTCCTCCTGGTCTTGGGGGCCTTCACGACTGGTGTTCCCTTTCCTTTCGGAACTCTTTTCCCAGATGCTTGCATACCTCCCTCTTTCTCACCATTCCAGTGCCGGTGTCACCTCTTCAAAAGTGAGCACACACGCGACACTGCCGTTGTCTCCCCCCCACACACACTTCTCTCTAAACCCATATCCCATCCTCCTGTTTCATTTTCTCAAGACTTATTGCTACTGGAGCTGATACAGAATATTCATTGGCTTATATACCATTTGTCCCCCCGCTAGAATGGAAGCTCCATGAGGGCAGGGGCTTTACCCGTCTTGTCCTCCACTGTATCCCCAGTTCTAGAAAAGTACCTGGCATGTAAGGCTATCAGTATATAGTCAATACACAGTCGTCGACCCAATTAATGAACAGGAGAATACTGAAGCCCTAGAAGACTAGGAGATGGAGAATATGAGGTTTTGCTCTAGCTCTGCGATGGGTCTCACCCGTTTCACGAGAGTCTCACAAGTCACTCTCCCTCCCCCATAAAACTGTTTTCTTATCCATAAAAAGAACCAACCACAAAGGCCTCCTACAAACACAGACAGGAAAATCCTCAGACTTAGCAAAGGATTCTCTCCAGGGCCAGCAGACCACTGTCCTTTGTGGGTCACTTCTGAAAGGTTTATGTACCCACAAGTGACCTCTGACATACTCTCCTTCCAGGCTACACACAGAATTGCCATCGCTAGGAAGAAGAGTTGGAGGACTAATGAGGAAAATTCCTTTATCATCATTATTTTTTGTCCTTCCTTTCCCACTCCCTTCTTAATCTCTCTTCCCTTTTTCTCTGGCACATTCAGGATGTCTTCTCACCTTCAGTAACAGCCAAGACTTCTCTGTGCTTTTGGAAACTATCATGGTCCAGAAACCAGATCCCCAGCCTAGAGCGTCCCTTGAAGGTTCCGGGGGCATCCCAGGCTGGCAACCTGGCCGCTTCCCTGGACCCATGTCAGGCTGACGTGCTGCTCAGCACCTGCGTGGCTGCCAGCAGCCTCACATTTCATGTCCTCTTGCCTCTCTTTTCACTGTGTTTTTGAGATTAATTTCTCCATTTCTCAATTCAGAGCTATTTATTAAGCACTGAACTGAGCTTTAAAATGGATACAAGCAGAGGCAGATTGACTGTGATGTTAATGAAGCTACAAGGTTCACGGTCACAGGAGTTCTGTAAAATTTGCAAAAGTAAAATATTTTAACTGAAATCAATTAAGACTATTTCTTCTGCTCTGACTTCTGCTTCACCACACTCACTCTTGTGCGGGTTGGCTTGGAGTGGCCAGAGCATTTGGGAATTCTGCTAAGGCAAAGGTGAGTTGGAGATCAATTTGGTTTGGATTTAACGGGATATATTTTTATGGTTCACAGTCACCTCTGCGTATTATGATTAAGTTCTTGCAAGTTACTGTGGTGTAGGAATTTCTTCTATAAATACTCCTGGAACCTATTGTGCCAACTCATCCATCATCGTGATGTGAAGGCACACAGCCAGGTGTTATATCATGATACAAATGTGCCGTGCAGAGTCTTGCCTGTGAAATCTGTGGAAAATGGAGAGTCACGGAGGTGTGAGATTATGGGAGCAGAAGCAGGTCTGTGGGAATCCCACCAATCATCAAACATGTAAAATTGTAAGCAGAGATTTCAATTCTCATGGATGTCTCATCAAAAAGGAAGTTCTCGTTGTGTCTGTAGGGCACAAACTTCTAGTAGTACTATAAATAGCAAGTGTGTCTCTCCCTGTGTGAGTTGATACGTTGTTTATACGTTCCAACTATTTAATTTAAAGTTGAAAAAAATGTTTTTGATCAACCGTGTTAAGAGGAAAGACTGAATTATCCTCCTATTGTTTTTCTATAAAATTATTGTCATGTGAAGAGATGATCAAATAGAGTGTAGGCAAAAAAAGGGTGGGGAAAACAGTATAATAGAGGTATGCCAGGCAGTTAGTTAATAAAAACAGCATGGGATTTTTCTGGATTTTTGTCCATGTTTGTGGTATTTGTCAGTATTTTTTAAATTATCATTTATTTTTATTTCTATCCTAATTCTGAATATTCAGTTTCCTTAAATGAGGCCCCCAGAGTTGCTAAGCTTCAAGTCCCAGGAAACTGGGCCAGCTCTTAGGTACCAGTACAGATGATGTGCTTCTGCTTATTCAGAAGCTTACGACAGACATTAAATGAGTCCCACGTAGAAAAAAATGGTAGGGAAAGAGGTGAAGAAATGATTAGAACACATTTGACACTCCCTCCATCTACTGATCCCCCCCCACGCCCCTCTTCGATCCAAAAAATAATCTCCAACAAATTGGACTGTTGACAATTATGCTCTTGAGGGAAGTGAAGGGGCTGAGTTGTGATGAAAAGTTGTAGGTCAAATTCCATAGCTCTCTGCCTGCGCCTTTGCCATCACTGTAGCAAAGAAAGCCAGCACGCATGACAGGTGCTCAGCGTGACTCTTGACCACGGTGTCGTCTCAGGAATAGTGCTGACAGGTCCTAAGAGGGGACCGCTGATCTTCCTGGGCCCTTCGCTCCAAGGGCTGAGGACAGCATGTTGGGGGGCTGGAGGACCCTGAGTGCAGTCCCGGTGGCACGTGAATGAACATTCTCTCTGGAAACCCCGCATCCTTCCTTCCTGCCCTGCTCAGACCACAGTGATTATTCAACTTGTTTCCAACCTTTCAGTGAACCTTAGACTTGGGTGAAACAATGTACGCCAGAATTTGAACTACAGATCGAGTCCCATGCCACCCACGCCCACCCTTCAATCCTCCACAGCGCTGTTTGCAAAGGATCCATCAAACGGAAGCAGCTCACTAACTGACCATTGACTGTGGTTGCCATCCCATAAAACAACATGAATCACATCCTGGTTTTCCTACAAAAATTAACCAGAAATGTAAAGGGATTAGAATCGGAACGGTATGTTCGGCAGCCAGCAATTAATCATTTACTACAGGGTGGGTGACCTTTTCATTGAAGGTAACAGATGTAATTAAACAGCCTCTTGCAGAGGGGTGTTGAAACTGAAATTCTCTAGCCCTGACTCAGGGCTGTTCCACCTGGTTCCAGGCCACTCCCAACCTGGTGGGGAGAGCAGCTTGCCTCTCGTAACAAATTCTGGGAAATCCCTGCCTCAGGCCTGCCTTGGAACCTGCTGCCAGTGTTTTCCTTTGTCACTTATTGTTTGCATGTTGGGCCAGGGAAGCCTGCAAGCAGGTACTTGAACTGGATGGAAGGAAAGCTGTAGGGATCAAATACTACGCTGGACCCCAGGGGCGGGGCAGAGGCCTAAAAAAAAAAAAAAAAAAGTGGCTGCAGCCGCTCTCTAAAGCTGTCATTATGGTCTTGCTGGAGCCCCTGGAATCTTGTTTCTTTCCTGTTTCAAATTTCTGGAGGTGTACCACCCAGGACAATTATTAAGGGCAATAATGTCACAGTGAGGTGGGCCAGCCTTATGTTTTATGTTTCATTTGGGCTGCACTATCGTCAGTATCCTAAAGTCCACAGCAAGTTTGGCTTTGCAAATGCCTTTTTATACGTAGATATCTTCAGAGCCCCTGCTTTTCGGAGCCACTGCCCCTGCATCTCCCTATTCCCAGGCTTCCCCGGTGAAACGAGAGACTTAAAGATGATCAGGTTAATGAGTCAGCTTAATTCAGACCCAATGTTTCTCTTAAGTCTAAAATCCTTTGAATCTGATGGGAGAGGAGAAGGAAGTGAAATGGGATAGTCTAAATAATTTGTAGTTAAAGGCAAGATTTATGTGGGGGATGACTACACAGAGCTTGGTTTTGAGTGTCTTTGGATCCTGGGAGCCAAATTCTCCCCCGACTGCACACGTGTGTCTCGCATGGCTGTGTGGGCACCAGGAGGTGGAGCCGTCTCCAGCCTCCCAGGGTGCAGGGAAGCCAAGCATACAGGGTCCCAAGAGACTGGGGCCTTGGCCCTGAGAGCCAGAGGAGGGTGAGGCTGTTGGCATACAAGGTAACTAGCACATGGCTCTTCACCATCAAAAGAAAGACTCTGTGATGGCGGGGGAAGAAGCAAAATAAGAGGAAGCCGAACAGGAATCACAGATTCTGATAACACCTCCGGAGGGGTCAGGCCTGGGGGACTCCAGGGTGCGCCTCAGACCCTTGTGTCTTGTCTGGCCCCTCCCTTTGCCAAACAGGCAGCCTGTAGAGTGGGACCCTTTGGGGGAGCCACAAGTAAGAATTAGATTCTACTTAGGTCCAGCCCGGCTAAAATTAATTCTGAGAAGTTCAAAGATGGGAGCAGGAGAAAATTGAAATTCTAGCATCCTTTGCCACACACACATACATACCACACACACACAGACAGGCAAATACACACACACACAAACTGCTTTATGAAGCCAGGGGCAAACTGAATTCATGGAACACACCAGTAACAGTACCTGCCACATAGTAGATGCTATAGAAGCACTGTTTGATTCCCTACTTTAACTATAAACACTTATTATTATTGCATCTTGACTTTGTTTTCAAAGAGCTGATTTGAACATTAAAAAGTAGCTAAGAGGCTTCCCTGGTGGCACAGTGGTTGAGAGTCTGCCTGCCAATGCAGGGGACACGGGTTCGAGCCCTGGTCTGGGAGGATCCCACATGCCGCGGAGCAACTAAGCCCGTGAGCCACAACCACTGAGCCTGCGCGTCTGGAGCCTGTGCTCTGCAACAAGAGAGGCCGCGATAGTGAGAGGCCCGCGCACTGCGGTGAAGAGTGGCCCCCACTTGCCGCAACTGGAGAAAGCCCTTGCACAGAGGCGAAGACCCAACACAGCCAAAAATAAATTAAAAAAAAAAAAAAAAAAGTAGCTAAGAAAATCACAGTCATATTCTTGTTTTTCTCAGTTACCACACCTGAGTAGGCAAAGCAATGAGCTAAAGGAGACCACCATGTACCTGAGGTTAGACCCTGGTGGGCGGGGCGGGGCAGGGGGTGGGGTGTCCGGTGGCAGGGCAGCTGCAGACAGGGCAGTGGGAGGCATGCCGAAGACAGGAATAAGCCTGGTTGACTGCTCCTATCCGAGGATTGCTGTTTGCCTGATTCTCCACGGAAGGGGAAAGAGCCAGAGAGATCTGAGACCCAGATCTGAACCACTCACCTGTGAACTACCTCACTGTGAAAATTACTGAGTTCCTCCAAGCCACTATTTCCTCTTTTACAAATGGATATGGTGAAACCACCTCCCGGGAAGAAAGAGAAGGCTAAGTGACTATGTGCTGGTCAGCTGGCTTCTGCTTCTCACAATATTGGAAGTGTTCCATTAACTGGAGTTTCTAATGAAGCAAAAGAGATTAGGAAAGAAAGCCAAATCCATACCATGGAATGACATCCTACCAATCTACTCACAGTTAACTTGAGCATAAATGAACACGTATATAATCAGTTACAATTAATATTCATACCTAACTAGAGACTAGATGGTCCTGCTGGTCTTTCTGGCCCCTTCTCAGTGAGGGATCTCAGGAGAATTTTATCCAGGTGGACCTAACCCAAAGAAATACCTGCCCTGGTGCTTTCTCTGCCCTAGTCCTTTTAGGACCCTCTTCCATCTTCATCACATGGCTATTTTAGTCTCTCGTCCGTCCTCATGTGTCCCACCAGTATCCAGCCCACACTCGTCTGCCGGGAACCATCCCTTCCATCTAAGACAAGTTTCCAATTGCAGCCAATTCTTAATGCTTTTAGTTCAGAGTTTAAGAATCATCACCTTTATCTCTATTACAATTGCTGGTCCAAAATCCATTTTCTCTTAGTAAAATGAGAATAATCTCATAGTGTTGTTAGAAAATACTTATTTTTACTCAGCAAATTCTTGCCACCTATATAGTAAAAATATTTTTAATGTTAGCTATCATCATCATCATTATTATCATCTTCATAATCCAATCGTGCTATTCTGAATTGGCCCCCAGAAGATGCCCTTCAAAATCACCTGCTGCAGTTTCTCTGTACATCAGAAGATGGGTCCTCTGAATCATCCTGACTTTTGGCAGGGAGAAGACAACTTTCAAGTGAGGTTTACAAACAAACAAAACAAAACAAAAACTAATTCCCTGATGATGCAAAAGTCATTTATTTCACGACTACTTCCTCAGTCCCACTTGAAACCTGTCCAAGTGTAGTTTTGTTGTTTATTTATTCAGTGCTACTCAGGTAGGAGCTTTTAGGGAGTTAATTTACCTCCGAGGGGCCAGCTTGGCATCTTTATCCTGCATTCATGATGGAACCGACACAATCTCGTTTTAACACGTTAACATTCTGCTTCTCTTTGGAATTACTTAAGTGCTAAGTTTAGGCAGCACATAGAGGGCCAGATTCAGTTTGTCCTTGGAAATGGAAACTGGTAGAAATCAACAGGGCTTCTGCGGATTGGGCAGCCTCAGAGTTGGTTTGTAAATAAACTACTGCCGGGATTGTGATGTTTGGGATCAAATCCCAGACCTGATTGCAACAATGTAAAGAAAGGGACACCCCCCTGGGTTGTAATGTGACTGGCCTGGCATGAGGCGGTGGGAGTGACTCTATGCGCAGGACAGAGCCGCTGTGCTCAGCAGATGGGGGGCTCCACCCACCAGGAAGAAGTGCGTTAAGAACAAGCAGAATCGTTTCCCGGATTCTGCGCTAGTCTGGTCAAGGTCTCCCCTGAGATTTTGCAGTTAGCTTTGTTTTGATTCTGTGCTCACTGAGAAACCTTCTGACTTTAGTCACCCCAGGCACCTTAATACCCAAAGGGGTGCCCTGGATCATGGAACTGAATTACTGGAATGGTAGCGCCTATCACTGTAGAGGAATACATGTGTTTTTGCAGCATAGAAATCAATTATCCATGAGTTCAGCATGATTCAGTCCCTTCAGGTCTGGAAAGGTCCCGGTAGACTTGAAAAACAGAGGTTCTGTATCAGAAAGCTGAGAAGCAAACTCTCAATGTTTTCTTAAATGCTGTTGTGCCTCAGTTTCCTCAACTGTAAAGCAGGGGAAAATAAGAGTACTTGCTTGGTATGGTTGCTGTGAGACTTCATGATGTAATAGATGTAAATTATATGCGTGTATGTATATGAAATGACTTAACATATGGAAGTACTGAGAATGGTGCCTTCTGGTCAGGGTGTCCCCAGAAGACCTCCCCCTCTTAGAGCACGCTGCTAGAAGCAGCCAGCTGATGCCTCGCTCTCACAGAATTTCTTACATGGTCTTCAGAGTACTTACCTCTTCCAGTCACTCCACTCAGAAAACTGGCAATTTCAAATAAAACTACACAGGCTCCATGGGTGTGTAACCTGTGTAGTTATATAGGAGGGCCTATGCTTGGCTTAACGCTTGACTGTTACCATCATGAAGTTCTTAATAACTTTTCAGAACGGGACTTCACATTTTAATTTTGCACTGGGCCCTGCAAATTATGTAGCCGATCTTAGCTCCAGGTGACCAAGGACGAGCCAAGTGGCCTGCATGAGCCTCTTCCTTTTCAAGTTACCTTATCCCTGTCCTATGGATGTTATGGAGATGATAGTGAGCGAGGTAGGGTGAATACAGACACAGACCCAGCCTTGACAGTGAGCAGAGTGGAGGCTTCTCAAGTGTGTAGTGACGTGTCCAGGCTACAGGCAATGAGTCCTCTCTCAGGGGGCTCAGGAGGCTCAAGGAAAACTAAAAGAGACTCTGGGCGTGCATCCCACCCCCATCACCACCACCCCCCAAGAAAAATAACAAATGCACTTCGTAATTCATTGTGAGATGACTTGAGTTACTCAGAGAGACAGAGAAATCAACCTGGCTTTCAGCACAGAGAGTACCCCCAGAGCAGCTGGCCACTGCTGGAAAAGTGGGGACACGATCATTTTGGTGGGGGCCTCCCAATGGAGACCACTAAGGCGGGGCAGGGGCGTGGGTGGCGGGAGGAGGAAATGACTGCTTCAGACAAGCAGCTGAAGCCAGGTAGCCTCGCAGGTGACGTCGTGTCAACCACAGGAAGCCCAGGGATACCCCCCAGTGAACCAGGAGCCGGCTGAGTGTCCCCACAAGATTCTCCCAGGAACTGCCTACTTGGGTGGGATTTTCACTAAATTCAGTAATGGGAGTTAGAGACAGCGTATTTTCAGGCAGTATTGGACACCGTCCCTCCTCTGAGTTTCCAAGATGGAGTGGTTCAAGGAAAAATGGAGAGTCTGCAAATAGTCCCATTTTTCTCGTACTTGTGCAATCTGTTCATGCAGTGAGTCTGACTTTGACACTGGAGGACAGGACCTGGTAGCCGTGAAATCACTTCTCCATTCCCAGGTTAGTTCCTATCGTCTTCTGGTTTCCCCACCTGTGGCTCTGAAGGACCATGTAATTTACCAACAGTCACCAGCAGCACAGATGAGTGGACAAGCTTTCTGAAATGCTGCCTCAAATCCCCTTGCAAAGAAATCCATCTAAATATCCCCGTGCTCAATAAGTTCTTTGAACACTGCGGCTCACTTCGTTCTGATTTTAGAATCTAGAAATGCAGCGCAAGACATTTCTAAGCTGGGAATCTTCCGTCCTGGGGCAGGAGAACAGCAGCAGCCCCAGAGAAAATAATTTTCAAGACTGCAGAGAAAACAATGGCTGGAAATATGTTTGTTTATTGCCAACTCTTCCCATAGCCACTTACATAAGAGCTCGTGCTGAGACAGGCTGTCCTGCCCAGACTCAGGATCAGGAATTATGCTCTTTGGGATGATGACAGAAACAATGTGGGAACCACAGGGCTAAGGCCAGTGACGCAGTCCAGGAAGGAAAACTGAGTGGTATGTGGCGATTAGTCTGCTCACAATGCCGGGATGGTTTCCTTGGGTGTTTTCAAGCTTGCGGGTGGTGGCACAGTCTGCAGGAGGGGAAAGGCTCTGTGAGCAAGATATGGCCAAAGAATAGTTTCTCGTTTTCCCGTTTTGAAGATAAAACAATGGACCGAACAGTGTGTGAGCTGAAGGGCAGAGTCAAAAGTTCGGGTATCTTCTGACCTTTCAGATCCATTCGGACTTTCTGAAAGCTACATAAATAAACACTGCATCCAAATCTGGGAGCACTTAAGAAGTTTAGACAACACTGTGTACATTTTGTTCAACTGTTTACTGCAAAAGAAAATTATATATAAAAAATATATATATAAAGCCATTCTTGACAAAATAAACATGGAAAACTAACTCTGCCAGAAAAAAAATGCAAAAGCCTTAGATTATGTTTAAGAGTCCAAAGGGACAAATTGCCCTCCCCCACGGTGATACTGAAAAGCAGATGTGACGGCCAAGTTGCAGACCTATAATCAAGCCTGAGAAGCGGTCATGAGGCAGTCTAAACTATCCTCAATAGCCTCCCTCTGAAGGATACGCCACAGCCTCTTTGTATAGACCGTTACAGGCTTTAAATATATATCAAAAATTTTTTCCCATATGTTTTAACTTAATGTGTAGTTTAAACATGGGCCCTTTCATCCTTGTTCCTTCCTTAATAGCCTTCATGAGTAATTGTCCACTTTGCTGCCTGCCATTCCTACCTGGGTGTGCATTTTTCTTCTACCAGACACACCTAATTCTTAGCGTCTGTCATCACGAATAAGGTTTCTGCTTGGTGCTTTGGAATGACAAGTTGAAACGAGCACAGACTAACACTCATAGGAGATATTCAATCAGCATCTTGTTGGTGGAGTCATGTTTCTCTCTCCTTACTTCAAGACTTTTCTCTTGCTTCCCTCCCCTTTCCCTTGGGCTTAACAGTGAACCTATTGAGTACTCTCTAAAGCTCTGATTTACACCAAACAAATAGTACCATTTCCATAAAGTAGAAAAACACTCCCTTTGGGAACCCAAGGTTGGCTTGAATCTATGTGAGTTTAGGGCTATGATTTATTTTAAGCAAGTTGACGTCCAAAAGGACCAAAGGGAGAGGGACCCCATGAATCACCCATGGATCCCATCTCACTGGGCTTCACACAAGAACCTTTATTTCTCACCTGCATGATTTTCCACTCTTTCTTTCTACTCATTCTTCCCCAAACCCTCATGGACACGTTGGACTCTGAGACGAATCATTTCTGATCTTTAGTTTACTTTCCAGAGTCTCTAAAAAACAGGAAAACTGAGAAAAGTCCTAAATGATTTAGGACTCATGGGTTACAGATGGAAGAAACACATCTTGAGCCAGTTTAAGCCTAAAAGAGAAATTTATTTGTTCATATAACCAAACCATAAAAAAGGATTGTTGGATTGAGGGACCTGAAAACACCCTGAGGATACTCACTCTCTCTTCTTTTCACTCCTGGATGATGCCATTTCCCCACATGAGCTTCTCCAGGAGGTGGAGATGTGGCCATGGGCAAATCTCACCTCCTCACAGCTCAGGATCTGAGCAGATGGGCATTTCCTCCCCCTCCTCCCATGGATTAGAAAACAATCCCTGAGTGATGATGCTGATTGGCCCAGCCACAATGACTAAGCAAGTGAGGTATGTGATTGGCTCTCCTGGGTCATGTGTCCCATGTGACCAGGAGACAGGGTCGGTTACCAAAAGAGGTGGAGGAAGGGTGCTAGGCAGATTAAACAACAGCCACTACAGCATATGAGGACAAGAGAGCTCTGTGAAACCAAATCCACTGGCAGATGACTCCTCCCTGGGCTCTTCCTCCCTTTCTCACAGTCCCATCAGTGAAGGTTAAATACTACACGTGGTCTAGGGAGGTGTCAGACTCTCCATGTGAAGACAGAACAACAGTCAACATCCTACCATCCTGATAGAAAAAAGATCAGGAGGGATAGTTTGCCTGATTTTCCCACCAACTCCAAGAATTAATTAGAAATAAAATTTGAGGTTCACAGAAAATCATAAACACAGAGAATTGGAGAATACCTAAGGGAATCTAGATGATTTTCTACCTCTGGCCAGAGCTCCACAAAGCAGAGTGATGGTGGGTGGTCAAAAGTCTTACAGAGGACTTTGCATTAGGTGTGAGGTCAGACAAGGAACCTCTTAAGGCCCTTTGTTTCGACTCTGAGAGGCCAGGAGTCTATGAAAACATCCTGACCCAAAATTCTTTGATTCCATCCTTAAATTGTCCAAGACATTCCCTTCCTTGCCTTACTCTTACTTACTGATTTTAATGACCAACAGGCCTTGAAGTCAGGGATTCCATCTACATGTCTCATGTAAACTCCCTCCTCTGGTAAATTAAGCCCACACCCTTGAAGCCTAGAAATTCTCCTTAGAAACTAGAGAGGTCTTCCCTTGGTTCTCATCCTGTTTTTGCCAACATTTGGAGGCTTCTTTTCTATAAATTCTGGCATTTTCCTTTCCTTTGTGTCTTGACTGAATTAACCAGATCACGGCTCAGAAGAGAAGCCTAATCTAGGATATCTTCAAACTAACTTTTTCTGGTCACAGAGAATTAGAGAAATTAAGAAAACAAGACAGAGAGTTGGCCTTTGTTCTCATTTCTCTGTTCCTTTCCTGGGGTTGGCAGAATAAGGACCTCCCCCAAAGATATTCACCTCCTAATCCAGGGAACGTGAGAATATCTTGCTTTACATGGCAAAGAGGTATTAAGGTTGCTATTAAACTGAACTTAGGATAGGAAGAGTATCCCGGTGGGCCCACTGTAACCACAAGGGTCCTTAATAGTGGAAGAGGGAGGCAGGAGAGGAGGCGGGAGTGATGCAGCGCAAGAAAGACTCAACACACCGTTGCTGGCTTGAAAGATGGATGAAAGGGCCCATGAGCCAAGGAATGCAGGCAACCTGTAGAAACTGGAAAAAGCAAGAAAACAGATTCTCCTTTGGAGCCTCCAGAAAGGAATGAAGCCGTGTAAACACTTGGATTTTAGCAGTGAGACTACTAAGCCCATGTCAGACTTCTGACCTACAGAACTGTAAGATAATAAATTTGTGTTGCCTAAGCCACTAAATGTGCGGTTCTTTGTTGAAGCCATAATAAGAAACCAATGCATTTCCTATTTCTTTCATGTGTGTCCTGAAATGGTAGGTTCTTTAGGATTCCAGCTGCTGGACTGTATAGAGACAGGTTAGTTTAGTGGACAAGGAGAACAGATTTGACTCTGTTATGACTTCACCTAGTGGCTTTGGGTAAACCAGTTTCCCTGGTCCTCAGTTTCCACATCTGGAAGATGAGGTAGTTTTACTAAACGATCACAAAAGCCTTTCTCCCGTTAAGTTCAGAGATTTGATATAATTGCCCTTTTCTTAATAGTGTAAAATGCTCCGGAAGCACCTGCCAACACCTGAGCTGTCCCCCAACCCCCAGCTATCTTCACTGCTCACAGCAGAGCTTTGGATACGGAGAGAAGGTCCATGTGATCACAGCTCTCTGGGGTCTCGTGCACAGTGAGTGAGGGCAGCAGTGGTCATAGCAGGCCCAGCAGCTGCCCAGTTTGCAATCTGCCCTCAGGCAGGAAATATGTAGTGCCAAGGAAGCACCGTTGGGGCTTAGGTGCTGGAATTCTCAAAACCCAAGTGGCCTCAGAAGTCCTGCTAACGGAGGGGAGACTTGTGTTGGTTTCGAAGGAGAGATGGGCTTTGGCTAAGGCTAGTCCATGCACCAGTAGTGGTGAGAGGAAAGGCCCAGAGTGAGCTGGGCATGGTGAATAGACCAGGCTGGTGGAGGGGGAGGTTTCATAGTTGGCATAAAGTCAGAAAGACATGTCAAAACCAAACAGTGGGGGCCTTGAAAAATTCCAGGACAAGGACACGAAGACTGAGAGACCTCCTTGAGGCCCTATTGCACTTTGTACCACACTGTATGCACAAAGTTTAGTACAGTATTGGGCTCAACACAATAGGTGCTCAATATTTGTTGCATGAATGAATGAAGCATCAACACTTTTTGAGCAGGACACTGCTATAACCCAAGATGAATTTAAGGACGATAAGTAGGACCTCACTATGCAAAACAGGTTGGAGGAGGTAGAGATGGAATGTCTGGATACCAGCCAAGAGTCTGACAAACTGATTCAGACACAAGGGCCAAGCTGGGCTGTTGGGTGGTGTGAACTGAACGGAGGAGACCAATGGGCCATTAGGACTTTCCCTAAACCATTCCAGCTGGGAGGATGTCATTTTCATTCACGCACATCTCCACGGAAGAAGCCCCACCACCTCATGAATAAGAACAATGTAACAGCCCAGACGGGCCAGCACGCACTGCACAAAATCCTCAGGCTACAATTTAAGCATCACTAACCCACATCATGTTTTCAGTGGAAATGACCACTAATCTCCTCACAATTATTCTCCCTGTAATCAAAGCTGGTTCTTAGTACACCCTTGCCTTCCCTAGACTCAACAACTCTAATTCCCCTAACTGCTTTCAGAGGTCCATTCACCGGATCTTCTAATTATTTATATTTTTTCTCGTCTGAGTCCTCTCCAATTTCCCTCTCCCTGAAGCCATTTACCTAAATCTTGCTTGAGTCTCACTCATCTGATGGGCCTGCTTTTCCTCTAAGTAGTTGACAAGAGGGAGACTTGCTCTCATGGGAGCATCACAGTTAAGTTCCAAGTCCAGCCAGCCAAGGACTCAGACTGTCCTTGCCTGGAGGATTTCCCACAGGAATCAGCAAGGAGCGCACCTCCAGACAGTGTCTGGCCTCAGATCCCGGGGCGGGGTGGGATCTCGCCATCCTCTTCCTCTTCATCGTCCTCCCTAAGCTTCCCTATCTTTGTATTAGCCGAAGTCCATGCTGGCGGGGACAGAAGTGTAATTGATGGCCTTGAGGGATATCAAAGTGCCATTGAGCAAACCCACAGCTCGACAGCCGCGCAGGTGCTTCCTGCAGCAGGGAGGGAAAGAAGTGTCTTTAGAAAGCCCTAAATAACTCTAGGCACGGATGTCAACTTGACAAATGACTCTTAAGAAACAGCCCCGTTGTTCTCTGTTGTGTGATTCATCCCAGGCAGTGCCGGGGTGGGCGGTGAGGCCCAGCCGTGAGTCCCACGTTGTCACTGGGGGCCACTCTTCGGCTCACTTCTCAGGAGGGATAGGAAAGCACTTGTATCGGTTCTCTTGGCCTCGGTCACTTTCACCTTGTTTTCCAGTGGTTTTATTTAGTGAATCCCGGATTTGTGCTGATTTGGTTTGAGGCGCATTCAGTGGAGAACGGGAACCGTGGGGTTGCTCTCTCTCAGCTTCCGGCCATCTCTCTCTCTTTGATGTTGGGACCCAGCGCTTCTTGCAATCAGAGTATCAGAGACCACAGCCTCCTCAGGACAAGACCCCCTTTCGTTTCCAAATCCTCAGTTCCTCAAAGAACTGGCTTGAGTGCTTGTCAAATGTTGCGTGGATGAGTGAAAAGATCCCAAGACCAAAAGGCATGATAGGTAGATTCTGGTCTTGACTCTAAGAATATGTAGCGGGGACCTTGGCCATGTGCTCAAGGTCTCTGAGCCTTCACATCTTCATCTGTAAAATGAGAAGGCAAGCTCTTAGTTACCCTCAAACTCAGACCTGCAGAGGCTGATTGGGGCTTGCACTTGGCTCAGGGGAACAAAGGCAAGGCAAACGTGAAGTAACGACAATTGTTTTGCACACCCAGCAGCAAGAGTAAACAACAGCATGTTGAAATCCAGGTAAAATGTGCATAATAATTTCAATTAGTAGGTAGGCCTGGAGGGCCTCTCCAATGATACTAAATGCAGGTATTGTAAGTAGCGAGTGGGCTGGTGTGTGGCCTTGGGCCTTTGCCCAACAAAACACAGCATGGTCAGCCCCCCTGAATTTATTGGGTGCTCTTTACCAAGGTGTCCCAGCCACCAGACTGTGACATGTACATCAATTCTTCGTCTTATGGTGTTTCTTCTGTGAAACCACACAGCAAACCCATTGTCTGGGGAAGGACGTCCCACCAACAGAGGCAATTTTGTGCATGTGAGTTGTGCAGAGGAGCCTACACAAGATGGGGTGGGTGGTTTGTAATGAGATCCTGGGTGTGCCCTAAGGAGACTGGCCAGTGTGTCCCGACACAGAGCCTGTGTCTCAAAGCGGTTATCATCTGATTGATTTCCCCAGGCCAGTAGATGTGCTCTGGGTTTTAATGCCCTTGGTTTCTATCAGTGACAGCTTTGTTAGTATTAACAGAAAGCAAGACAAATTCGTTTGAAATCAAGGACTCATAGATGCCTGAATATTCGTCTCTGAGTTGAAAATGGTTACAACCTTGAGAAAGAAGAGTTGAGTGAAATTGGCTTACTTATGGAAAGGCATTTTAGCAACTGGAATTAATGATCACAAAAGTTTTCAGAAGTTTTAATAACCCCAGTTTCCCCTGGGAGTCATTTTTGGTTCTTATATACAGATTGCTGTTGCCCCTGACCACCGAGGTGCTTGGGGCTGGTAGAAGTTGGTTAGTTAGGATTCTGGCTTACCCTTCATTTTGCCCTTCCTTTGTGTAAAGCATCTAGTTACTGTCACACCTCGTCTTGGCTTGGCTTAGGCAGGGGCTATGGTCTGAATGTGTCCCTGCCAAAATTCATATGTTGAAATCCTAAATCCCGAGGATGATGGTATTAGGAGGTAGGGCTTTGGGGAGGTGCTTAGGTCACAAGGGTGGAGCCCTCATGAATGGGATTAGTGTTCTTGTAAAAGAGACCCCACAGCACTCCCGAACCCCCTCCACCACATGAGGATGCAATGAGAAGTCTGCGACTCAGAAGAGAGCCTTCACGGGATCCTGCCCATGTTGGCACCTGATCTCGGATGGCCAGCCTCCAGAACTGTGAGCCATAAATATTTGTTGTTTATAAGCCACTCAATCTGTGGTATTTTGTCATAGCAGCCCGAACAGACTCAGACAGCAGGTCGGACAGGAAGGGGCTTTGTTTCAGCTGTGGATCTTTGCCAGAGTCTGGTATCCTCTGGGGGACAGACAGACCTTCCCGCAGAATTGAGAAAAATACAAGGAAAAAGAGATGCTCTTACACCAAGACGTCAACACCTGCACACACCTGCACAAATACATAGACACACACAAGTGCACACACGAGTGCGCCTCCATCACTTATTAGCTGGGGAGCCTGCTTAAGTTAATTAACCTTTTCTGAGCCTTGGTTTTCTTGTTTATGAAATGAGGAAAATAAAAGGATCAAATCATAGTGTCGTTGCTAGGATTAATAGAAATAATATCTGTAAAGCACTTAGCACAATGCCTGGAATATTCTAAGGGCTCAATAACTGATAGATAACAGTAATACTACTACTAATAAAAATCTCCTCTTTCCTAACACAAAATCTTCAGCCCCTCAGCACCCTGTAGAAAATCAGAGGTGATTTCGTTTGGGGTTTTCCGTAGGGTTCACTATGAAACAGAAGAACAATGTAAGTTAGAGGCTATCCATATCTATTGTTGCAAATAAGAATTCCTGGAATAGAAACCATCTACAGCTACCTAAGTTTGAGGGGACTTGCCTTCTCATTTTATAGATGAGGATATGGGGGCAGGGACATGGACACCCTGGCCTAAGTTTCTAAGACCCAAAACTAGCTATCATGACTCTTGGACTTGGGATCTTTTCACTTAGCCATTCATTGTTTGGCAAGCACTTAAATAAGCCAGTTCTTTGAGGAACCGGGCATAGGAAGAGGAAAGGCACCTCTGCCCTCAGGAGCTCACAGTCTTTGTTGCTATGATTGCTGGAAGCATGGGGAGCTGACATCAAAGGGAGAGCGACCTCCAGATGCTTAGAGAGAGCATCCACACGGTTCCCATCCTCTGCTGAATGCAGCTTAAACCAGATCAGCACAAATCCAGAAAAGCAACCTGCACTGTGCATAGGACTGAACCAAGGCATTCACACTGAGAGCTTGGCTTCAGGCCTTCGTCCCTTCTGAGTCCCTATGTGTCTCTCTGATTATAATGAAGTTTTTGCTCTATGGGGCAAAGAGTCTTAATTAGCAAGTGACCAAGAGTTTCATAATCTTAAAAAAGAGCCAATATTTCTCAAACACCCTCTCACTCATACCTGTTCGAGGGGAAACAAGAGAGAGGTCAATAACTGTTACTCTGGAACTCACAGTGTAAAATCAGTTTACTAAAACAAACTCCCACCACAAAGATCCAGCCGCCAGTCTAGAGGTGTGAATTTTCACGCCTGGGGCTTCTGAAGGTAAGGATGCCCTGCTGAACATGAGATCTGCAGCTTGGGAGTCACCCCCCCACCGTCTCAAACACCAGCTCCCTGGCCACAGGGATCTGTATTGGGTTTGTTCACTACTGCACCTCCAGTGCCTAGAAGAGTGGCCAGGCTTTGTAATGAATAAATAGTTATTGAAGAAATTTATTGAACGTATAAATATCTACTGAATGAGTTTGGGTGAGTTACTTGCCTCCTCTGTGCCCAGGTTCTTCATCTTGAAAAGGATATAGAATTGTTGTGAGAATGATTGGTTTCATCGTGTAAACCTCTTGAAAACAGTGCTGATTAATGTTAAATATTTCTGGGCATACGTCTTCCCATCAATGGTGCTTTTCCTATGTTCTCATAGAGGATTGTCAGATATTCAGCAATTTAACAGCTTTATCTTATAATTATTTCAGTCAAATGATGCTATCAGGAAAGTCCTGAAAGGTTGGGGTTGTTGGTGTTTGTTTATTGTTTGGCTTGATTTTTGTTGTTGTTGTTGTTAAAAAGTCAGATATGCACAGGGTGCCTTGGTTTTTTTTTTTTTTTTTTAAAGGATTTTCTTATTTATTTATTTATTTATTTATTTTTTTGGCTGTGTTGGGTCTTCGGTTCGTGCGAGGGCTTTCTCCAGTTGCGGCAAGCGGGGGCCACTCTTCATCGCGGTGCGGGGACCGCTCTTCATCGCGGTGCGCGGGCCTTTCTCTATCGCGGCCCCTCCCGTCGCGGGGCACAGGCTCCAGACGCGCAGGCTCAGCAATTGTGGCTCACGGGCCCAGCTGCTCCGTGGCATGTGGGATCTTCCCAGACCAGGGCTCGAACCCGTGTCCCCTGCATCAGCAGGCAGATTCTCAACCACTGCGCCACCAGGGAAGCCCGGTTTTTTTTTTTTTTTAATTTTATTATTATTTATTTATTTATTTATTTATTTATTTATTTATTTATTTATGGCTGTGTTGGGTCTTCGTTTCTGTGCGAGGGCTTTCTCTAGTTGTGGCAAGCGGGGGCCACTCTTCATCGTGGTGCGCGGGCCTCTCACTGTCACGGCCTCTCTTGTTGCGGAGCACAGGCTCCAGACGCACAGGCTCAGCAGTTGTGGCTCACGGACCCAGTCGCTCCGCGGCATGTGGGATCTTCCCAGACCAGGGTTCGAACCCGTGTCCCCTGCATTGGCAGGCAGATTCTCAACCACTGCGCCACCAAGGAAGCCCTGCCTTGGTTTTAATCCCATTATTTTACATGAAGTATGATATTGTGTTCAGATTCAGTTGTGATACCAAAGGAGCCAGTTACATTTGGACACTTGATCCCCTTCCTACAAAACGAGGACATGCCACCTCCTAGACACTAATGATCCCCTAGAAGCAAGCACTTCATGGAAAGAAGGCCTCCAAGAGCCTTCCAGATGGTGAACGGATCACACCAATCTCCTGAGGTCATAGATCAGGCCTCTCACCTACACCCCTCCAGAAACTTCAGCTCGGACACAAATGAAGTAAATATGGTCTAACTTTAATAAAAAACAAGCAAACAAATCCACCTGAAACTAACAAACATTGTAAATCAACTATACTTCAATTAAAAATTAACTTAAAAAAGAAAACAAACAAACAAGCAAAACAACTAGCAAAATGTGTGAATACCTTAAAACTAAGATATTGGAGCAACTTACGGACATGAGTTCATCAAGTCTTACAAAATAGTGTAAAGGCAAGTGGCATCATATTTATTTTATCAAAAAGAAGAATAGAAAAAGTAATTGAGAGCCAGAAATGGAATCCAGGCCCTGGCTCCTGGATCCCTGGCTGGGGTAACAGCACACCCACCCAAAGTTTCCTGTAAAAACCCAATACATTGAGAAAATAGTCATTCCCATATCCTACTGCTGAATAGTGCTATGGCTTGAGACATTGTGTTAATAATAATAAATATTTGCACATAGAGAAGTAAGCAGAAATGGTGTGGATTTTGGAGTCTGAAAGACTTAAATTTAAATACCAGCAGTGTGATCTTTAACAAATCACTTATGCAATCTGAGCAGCAGTTGTGTCCTCTGTAAAATAAGGTCAAGGAGAGCAACCCAGCAGCGTTGTTACAAAAGTGATAAACGATATCAGTGAGCTTCCAGCAGATTGCTTGTTTATAAACTGTGCTTAACAAAAGATGGTGATGACGATGGCATGGAGTTGATGATGCGGGTGATAATCTTCCCCGTTCAGAAAACACGGTCTCAAGCTAAACAAACACTTTGCCTTTCCCCCAGGAATGTGAGTACTTAAGAAAACTTGAGGCGCTAAGATTTTACAGCTTATCAGGTCAGCTTTTCAGAGGGACCAATGTATAGAAACTTAATTTGCTGTATTCACTTGACCATACCTTTAAATGGTCCAAACTGAATATTCCCATCTAAAACAGGGCTTTCCTTTCCCACCAGCTTGAGACCACAGACACACACATACACACACACAGACAACCCCCAGCAATTCATTTCTCATTTTGGTTTGGGATGGAGCCAGTTGGTAAAAGGGTTCGGAGCGTGTTTCTTGCCTCTTTGTTCTCAAGCATTTTCCGGGGCTTCCTGGCAGCTCTTGGGTCTGCAGCAAGGAGCAAAGCCCTCCAGGATTGCAAAACCAAGACAAATCCTGGACTCCGACCATTGCCTTGGGCTGGTGTAGAGCAGCTGAAAGCCTGTCCCCTCCCACCCCAAACTCCTGCCCAGAACTCTGAGCAAACGCAGGGCAGGAGGCAAGCATTTGGCCTCCTAGGGCTTGTTCTTACTGGTGTTGTTTTGGAGACGGCTGTGCGGCCTCTCGCCACACCCCACACAGGACCTTTCCCCTTGATACTGACTGGGAAAGACTGTGGAGGCTTGGTTGCCTGGTCTCCAACAAGCGTTTTCTTTGGGGGAATGCGCGCGCGCGTGTGTGTGTGTGTGTGTGTGTGTGTGAAACCCCTCATACTTGGTCTTCAATAATGCCACGTCTGATTATAGACACTGCAGATGTCCTGGTTCTGGGAGGCCCATGGGTGTCTTTCCAAACAGATGACCTAAGCACCAGTCCAGCCCCCAGGCCTGATCCACCTTCCCCAGCCCTCCCCACCCCCTGCCAGCATTGTACCCTTGAACGCACGTGGTGATGGATGTGTTAAAAGGCAATAAATACAACCCAGTGGTCCACAGTATCACCTTTAGCCTTTAGCCGACAAGCTCCAAATCTGGCTTTGCCATTTTGGGGAACCCTGTGACCTTGAGCCTCATGGGTAACCTCTCTTTGCCCCAGTTTCCTCAAATGTAAAGTAAGGATATTAACGCCTACTTTGCAGTGCTGATATGAAGATTCAATGAGATGGCAGGTGTAGAACCTGATTGTGAAATGCTGGTGCTCTGCGCTCCTTCTGCACACACCCAGTGGCTGGGGTTTGTCTCGGTGAGCTCCCAGCAACTCCCCCAAGAGTTTAGATGTAACAAGAGTGAATTAATATGGGTTTCTGTGGGAGTTGTGATTCCACTGGTACATTTTCAGCTTTGAGCACGGTGAGATTGATCCAATAATTAATCAATTAAAAACTGTATCCTAAATGCCAGGCATGGTTGAGGTGTTAAGTCTACAGAAATGAAAGTTGTAGACACAGGACAGGGAGAGAGGGAGATACGTTGCCCGGGTGTGGACAGCATTCAGGGTGATTGGAGTTGGAAAGATAAAGTGGCTGAAGCATCTGAGAAGGGGTGACCATGGAGAAGGGGCTTGAAGAATGAAGAGGGACTTACCCAGAAGAGAAAATGAGCAAGGGATTCTAGATGGAGTGAATATGCAAAGGTACAAAAAACAGCCAAGCAGACGCCATGTTTGGAGAAGTGTAACTAGTTCTCTGTGTTTGGAACACAATGGGGAGGAATTCTTCTGGAAAGACAGGATGGTGGTTGATCTATTCTGCTGCTGTGGCAGTCTGGCCTCAGCCACTCAGAGACCCACCAATGAGATGGTCCACTTGGTGTGTCACCCACCCTCAAAGCCTCCCTCACCCCCAGCTCCAGAGGCAAGAAGACAGTCATGGGGCAATGATCAAGTCTTAACTCGATGTAAATCATTCTCTCAGCTCCTGTTCTGCTATGTAAACTTCGAGTTCAGTTTCTTTACCTAAAAATGAAATTGGGGTGTTGGTGACTATTCTTCCTTTTGAAAGAACTTCATGCAAATCTCAGCTTCTCATCACCCACTGGTGATGAGAAAAATATTTGTGGGCATTGTTTAGCTAAGCGGCTGTTTAACCTACCCTTCTAGAAGATCATGTAAAGCCATTTGGTAGAAATCAATTCGACTTTTCACACGTGGTAATGAACATCTTGAGTGGATTTTTCCCACTGTCCTCGTGGCCCCATGTGATTTTTCCATGTCACGCTCTGCTCCCTTCTGTAGGCTGATCAGCTCTCGAATGTGAACGATTGCTTCCACTTCTGATTCCTCCGAGAAGGGATCTTGCATTACAGCTCAGCCCAGCCCTCGTCCCCCATCCTTCTCTCCCGAACCCCACCAAAAAAACAGAAACAAAAAAGAAAAACAGCAGCTGAAATCTATCAGAGCCTTAAGTGAAGAGTTGACGGAGCTATTACATCATATGACCCATCAACGAGAGTGGCCTGACACAGGTGGCTTCTCTCCATTCTGGTCCTAGAAAGACATTATCTATGTTCGGTCAGCAGTGAAATTCCCTTAGTGCCCAATCTGATCTCTGCACCTTCCAAAATCACATCTCGACTTCCTGAAGTCTTAGTAGCCCAGCAGTGTTTCCTACACAAGCTGGCTGAAAATTGCCCATCAGAAAGTCTTCAGGGCATTGAGGAATCCATGGAATTGAAATGACAATTCCACTCTTCACATAAGGAAACAGCCACAGTAAATACGCAGACATGTTTCAGGCCCAAAGACACTCCCAAGCAGAAAAGAAAAAAACATTTAGCACCCTTATTTACGGCCCAAGATCCTGGAGCTTCTTTCTCCAAGGCAACCTCAGAAATGCAGCACACGTAGAGTCTGCAAAGAATCCTGGTAAGTGGGTAGGTGGTGGGAAAAGATAACATAAGTTACAGGAAAATATTTTGAACTACATGTACAGGAATTTTTTTATCATCAAAGTGCCACTGACACCCTGGCAGTTTCACACCGAAACCTAGTCCTTCCACCAAGATAACAGTAAGAACGTTTTTCACATGAGAAAGTGAAAGGTTCAAGAAGAAAATGCCTTTTTAAATACTGACCAGCCGAAAGAGGTTTTTCCGCTTCCGATTCTCCAAACTTTCGCAAAAGTTCTCCCATACTTGAGTGGTTGCTTCCTGACTCATGATTGTCCTCCCTGCTTTTATTTAAGTAATTTATTAAACACCCACCCTGCTCTGGGAACCCACTATCACATAAACAATGGCATAGACAGCTCTTTAGAAAACAGACCCAGCCTGCCCTAAAGGGGAAAACGCAATGAAAAGAATTCAGACTAAACTGTTGTAGAAACAATGGTGCAACCAATTCGCTTTCTTCCATGGAATTTTCCTTGGCTTTGATGTCAGTGGACCCGACTCTAAACTCACTTCTGAGTAAAATGCACACATCTGGAACCCCAGGAAGGTTGGTGGAAAGAAAAAGTCTTTGAGATCCACATCTGGGTCAACTGCGGGGAAACAGGGGACAGCGCCCACAGGCAGCGATGTGGTCCTGCCGCTGACACGGAGCTGCAAGCCAGAGGTGACCATGAGAATACACGCCTCCTTCTAATAAGAAGACATCCTGGAGACAACCTGGGGAGTACCAAGAAATGGAGACTTGAACCAAGTCTACCTGGTTCTTAAAAATAAGGAGTAGGAAACCCGCTGCCCTGGGTTACACATAAGGCTGAGCCAACGACTGTGTCCCATGTCCCTCCTCCTGGAAATCCAGGGTGGGCCCTGACGCAGACACTGTGGATGGACCCCCAGGAGCCCTGTCCCATCCCCTGCCCCCTCGCTGCCTTCCACTGCAGAGGCCACAGCTTAGGGTTCCCTCTCCCTTGCAGCTAGACAGCCAGAGCACCCAGTTCTGGCCCATAGAATGAAGGAGAATATTCCTGGATGCGGCTTCCAGAATCAGTTTTCCTTTCCTGAGTGGAAGGGAGAGTCTTGGCCAGCAGGAGCCTACCGTTCTGCCTTCTTTCTGCCTTGAACCTGCCTCTTGAAGTGTGGGTGAGGGGAGCAGGCTGGTAAGACAGAGTCCTTGACTTGTGGGGTCTGACGCTCTCTCCAGGTCCCTAGTGCCAGGGCTGAGTTCAATTGGACGACCCCCAGCTGGTGTCTGAGAACGGCTTGGTATGGGGAAAAAAATCCCACTCTTTGGAACTGGGTACAGAATTTTAGATTCTCATTTTCCTCATTTGTGAGAACAAACCTGGGAAACCTCTGATGTCCCTTCCAGTGTTCAGATCGTTATGAGTCTATAATATGGGCATACTCCTGCCCTCCTGATAAGCCACACTTATTTCCAAAGCCCTGCTGAACTTATCTGCAGCTCCGACCCCATGGAGGCAGCAAGCTGGTGACCCAAAACATCTGCCCCTCCATCCTCCTTTCTGCCGGACAACACCTTCCCGGTGCACCGGGAGCTTGAGTCCCGGCATCTCAGGGAGGCTTGGGGAGAACTCCCAACCACTAGGGAAAGGGCTTGAGGGTGTGGTGGGATTGGTTTCCAAAGACGAGAAGTTTGAGTCCTTCCCCGACCACAAGTCATTTAGCTCCCCCGAGTCCAGGGTTCCTCTGTAAAAACGGGGACAACACTAAAATCTCCCTTATCCTACTTATGGCCAAGGTGACTGAAATCATGTGAGATAGGGTACCAGGAAATCACTTGTAAAATGGTAAACTTCTCATTAGCTAGGGCTCAGCAATGTTCAGAGAGGCCTAAGTAAGCAGCTGATTCTATGCCTGGCATGTCAAAAATTCACATGCAACTCATCACATGCAATGCAGAGACTCATTTCAAGGCAGGCCTATGGCACTCCACTATCTAAACTTTCTGGCCCATTCTTGTGAGGGCTCATCCTTTATTCAAACAAGTAAACAAAATCCAAAGGCAACAAAAAAACAACAAAGGGGCCAGGGGATGTGCAGGGGAATTTACCTCCTCCAAGTGCAGTTGTTTCAACACCTGCATGTTCCCTACCCACCACCTTCCAGCCAACCTCACGGACTCTGGTGCGATAGCATTTAAAAAAGAAAGAAAGAAAGAAAAATGCTGTGTCCTCATCAATTACCTTTCCAGTGTGGTTTGTGGTTCATCTGTTTCTTTAAATGGAGTGTATATCAATACAGGCACTGATGTCTGCACCCCCATCCAAGAATCAAATTGAAATTGCTTCAACTCAGGACTGCCCGCAGAGCCGTGTCCCATTCACTGCCCCATTCTTCAGTGTCCCATTCTGATCTCCTCTCTCCCTTGTTTGGCTGGGATCTCAGACTAAAAGGTGCTTTAGCTCCTGAGCCCCACAGGGCACCTACTGTTTGGATGTTGCAGCCTATGTCTGTTGGTTACAATTGTTCAATGCAACTGAGTAGTCCTTTCAGAAGCCAAAGGAAAGCTGGCCATTTCCCCCTGCAAAACACTGCTCTGTCTTCTTTCTGTTAGAAAGGCTGTGCCCAGGGAGAATATTAAAATGATTTCATGCTGCTGGCTTCCAATACTGAGCTTTTCACCTGGAAAATAGTCTAACAGTTGGAGGCAGGAAACGTGAATCCCACCTCTCTGAGGGCAGGCTCCTTGCATAGGGAGCCGGGAGCCGTAACCACACGGAGGCTGGCTAAGCTTACAGTGTTGGAAGGAAACCCTTCTGTGGGATATAGCTTGATATATAGTGGGGGGCGTTACTGCCCCCCACTCCCTCACGTGACCTTGCTCTCCGGCTGTGCCACCTTCTCAGACAGGACACAGCTCCTGCCCCACAGAGGAACCCACCGTCCTCCACCCACACGCCTGTGCTTATTCAGGTCGCCCCTTGTCGAACGTCTGTTGCCTAATAGGAAGCTTTGGTCCTAGCTGATTATGAACCCATTTCCCGGAGGGGCACATCGTGAGTAGGAGAAAATACACGTGGTGGTCAGTGCCCAGGCTCTACACCAACCGCCTGGATTCGATCTTAATTCTGCCTCTCACTATCTCTGGAATCTTAGACAAATTTACTTTCCTTGTTCATTGCTTCAGCTCTGAATGCACACGATGTTAGTACAGACCTCACTGAGCTGTTGTGAGGGGTTAGATGAGTTCATTTGTATTACGCACTTAGAGCTGTGCCAGGCATATAGGGAGCCCTCAATAAATGTCAGCTATTATTATTTTTTAAATGTGGAGAAAAGAGAAAACTACCATTTTTTGCGCACCCCTCTAGGTCGGGCATAGCGCTAAGCACTTTACATTCGTAATTTAATCCTCATAGTTACTCAAGGAGATGCAAATTATTATGTGCATTTTTACTGAGTGAGGAGGTTAAGAAACTCACCCAGGGCACAACTCAAGTGAGTAGTACCCCTGGGGTAGGATTTGAACCCAGGTCTGTCTGATGTGAAATCCTATGTGTAGGCCTGTGTGAAGAAGGCAGTATTGTTTCGAGAGGATTGTCGTTGAAGAATTCCTGCGGTGACCAGCAGCAAAGCAAACGGCAGAGAAGGGTACTTATGTGAGGGGCATCGACTGGGAGTTGTAAGAAGGCAGCTCAGTAACTAATGTAAGACAGGTAGCCTTTTTCTCAAATACACCCGAGGAAAGCATGGCAGACATCATACATTGGCCAACCCAGTTGCCCTTTCAGTCCCCTTCCCCTATCTCACAGAATCTCAATTTTACTAGAATGACAATGCATCCATCCCTAGGAGATGAATCATGGCCCTCTCATTCTCCTTTGCTAGATACTCACATTCCTGTTCTTCCTTATAGCCAGCTACCCAGTTCAGACCATGGGGATATAAGAAAACTTTTCTTGGGGGCTATAGGAAAAACTTTTCTTTCTAGAGCCTAATAAAGAGAAGGCCTTTTGCCCTTGCTGCTTCCTTTAAGCTTGGGATGCTCATGTGATATCTGGACTGCAGCAGCCATCTTAAGGCCATGAGGCAGGAGAACAAAAAGCCATAAACACTGAGGATGGCAAAGAAGGATGGAAAAAGCATAGAAGGATAACCAAGTAACTAAACAAACTCTGAGACCAGCTCCAGACTTCTTAAGTAAATAATAAATGTAATTATGAGTTCATTCACTCATAATATTTAATCAAGTATTCTGTTCCTAACTGAAACAGAAGGTAGCCTTCAAGGAAAGAAGCTAAAGCTTTGTCTGATCAGAATTAAAACGCCTCCATCTGCCCTCTCATGACATGTGGTCTTTACCTCATTCTGCCTGATGTTTTCAAGCCTAGCTGCTTGCATAATTTGCCTCTTCCCCTTTTCATAACCACTCCCACCCCCAATATCACCCATGATAAAGCTATTTGAAGGCAAGAAGTTTGAATAATTTTTTTTATCCACTGCCTCCTGCCCCCACCCTTACACTACTCTGTCCTGAATTGTCATGTCCATTGCAGGCAGAAAGACCAAAACACATGCACACACATGCACACACATGTGTACACGCACATACACATACACAGGACCATACATGTTCATCTATCTGAAGCAGGAATCAGTGGGCTACCAGTGCTGAACCCTTATTCAAGGTCTAAACATGCCAGAAAGAAGAGGGAGAGATGAAATTAAGTGGAAAGAGACCAAATGAAAGAAACTAAGAAGCAAAAGAAGTGGAAGAGAGAGAAAAGAAACCGACACAGTAGCTCAAGGGCTTGACATCAGTGAGATTTACTACACTAATATGCCAGGCTGCCTGCCGTAATTAGTTTCTGTAAAGCCATATCTCCTAGCTCAGATTCAATTAAATCATACAGTATTTATTTGAGAGCTTTCTTATTACGTGATGGGAGGGCTGGCAGGCCCCCAAGCTCAGCTAACACACCTGTCCTTTGCCTGGCACAATTTATGTGCCAGTCACATGGTTTTTGGGTGGTCACGCGGTGAGGGGACAAAGGGGTGAGTGTTTGTGCTGACAGAGATACAGAAAGATGCCACAGGAGACAGGTATGGCGCTGAATGATGTCATGCCCTTCATGACTTGAAAGGAAAACACGCACCAGAAATAGTTAACCCAGTGTTTGATCCTAACATTGGTTATTTTTAAATCCTTTTGTGTGGAGGAGGCAAAACCAGAGTGATGGTTTGTTTCTTAAAAATCATTTGTAAGAACAGACTCTCAGTTTGTTAGAGAAGATACTAATGGTATTGAAAAGAAAAGCATCTTATTCAGGAAACTCGTCTATTTCCTGGTCACTGTACAGAGGTGCTTTTGATGGAATGCACTTAATATGCCCCTCTCCATCGGCTTAGAATGAATGAACAGCCCTGCAAAATGCTCTCAGTGTAAGACACGTGCATGTGGGGAGGCTTCTGGGAGGAGCGGGGAGCGTTGGTCAGAATGAGAAAACAGTGATTTCTGCATGACAGCACGCCCAGCTGCAAGGGAAATTTCTTCCTCCTGAAACTGAAATCAATATTAAATTAAATCTGTGTGCTTCATCTCCACGGGTAACTTCCCAACCTCCTTTCTTGGCCAATCACGATCCTTTATCAATCCACTTGTGTGGCTTTTCTTTTTTCCTGTGTTTTCTGCCAGCAAAGTGCATGTTCCCCTAGGAGAAAAACAGCATAATGCATCAGCTGCTCCCTGTTACTAAAGAATTAGCAAGAAAATCATCTTTGAAAGCTAAGATCTGCAGGGAAGGAGAGTAAATGATAATGTTTTAACTCTTAAACCATCCATCTCCTGCTAGCCAGTTCTGTTGCCTGGGGCAGGACTGTTAAGCGAACCTTGACCTCAAGCAGAATCTGGTCTGAAATATTACTCTGAGTTTGTGAGGATGCTTCTCTCTCCTTGTTCTTGTTCTGATGACTGATTATTTGCTATCGTCTTGATCTTCCAGTTCCCTAATTTCACTTGCTTGAATCTTTCTAGGAGACAGTGATATTTTGTGGCGCTTGTATTTGAGAACATGACATAAAATAACAATTTTAAAAGCCCTCCAAGACTTGAAACAATGGAATGAAATTCAGTGCAATTTTCCCCCCAGGATTTTCTTTTTTGCTTTTTAAATCATTGTTATTTTTCTGCCAATGGGTGATCCTTACATTTCCATAACTATCCTGAAACCCCAGCTTTGCTTCTTCCTTGGCTTAACATCTGCTTCTTTACCCAGAAGCACGAATGCATCTCAGTTATAAAAAGATTCATAGTCAAAGGCAAACAAACAACCCGCTGAAGAAATATGACATCACTTAAACTCTAGCAGAAGAATTTTGTTAAGTAAAAATGCACAACCTATAGCACCCGAGGGAAAAACCCTTAACATTACTGAGCCCCAACTAGAAGGCAGACACCTTAAATTAACCCAGACAACAACCTGCAATGCAGTTGTTGTACTTTCTAAGTGAAGAAGCTGGGATTTGGGAAGGTGAAGTCATTTGTCCAAAGTAACCCAGGGACAAGCCAAGACTGAACCCTTGTCAATGTAACTCCCAGATCTGACACATAGACATATTGTGGGCCATCCAACCAGAGCAACAGCTGATGATAAGAGCCCTGGGAGGGACTGACATGAATCAATGTCGAGATGTAAATTTCAACAGCACAGGACTTATGTCTAGGCTGTGCGCACCCAGCACAATGAACATCCTTGGTGACTATTGAATGTCATCCAGAAGAAGAAGGGGAGATTACCACCCCTAGGGGATAGACCAGCACTTACTATTTAATACTAAAATGGCATCTTGCTTCATGTGGTCCTGTCCAATGGCACCAAAAGGTCTCAGGTGACTTAATAGTCCTTGACTAGTCCTTTGAGTCTGTGATCCTAGGTCAAGAAAACCTTGACCTATATCCTCCTAGAAAACAAGAAATTGGGCCTATGACTAGAATAAGTCTGTCTACTTCATTATTTGACTTTGGAAGAAGCAGAAAATTCAAGTCCATGCCTGGTTCTCAGTTTGGGAAACAACCATATGTCAATTACACTTTGATTTTTCTCAAAATCAGCCTCACATGTCATTCCAGCGCTGACCAGGGGACAGTCGATGTATTCCAGCACACTTAGCCCAGGGGAGGGTGACTCTTGCCCATCTCCTGATTATGGTATTCTCTATTCCATCCCAAAGGGTGGTGCTGATTAAGAGCACAGAGTCTGGAGCCAGACACCTGGGTTCCATTCCTGGCTGTGTGACTTTGCACGATCATGTAGTACCTCTGTACTCCGGCTGTGAAATGAAGAAGAGATAAGAATGCCTTATCCTAGGTTGTTGTGAGGGTTCAATTAGGTACTATCTGTGAACTTCTTAGAACAGTTAGTCAAGGCCCTAGCCCTATATATGATAGCTATTTCTAATATAATTGTTAACATTGTTCCTGATGAGATTTGGAAAAGTCAGCCTCCAGAAATCCTTCCTTAAACCCACCCAGCCCTTAAAAGGGCAGAAGGGATTGAGGAAGTCCAGACCCTAGGGCAGTTGCTCTGGAAGTCTAGGCTGTGCAGAAGAAAATGAGGAGCCCTGGACTGGACATCGTCACCTGAGAACAACTCCCTCCATCACAGAACCTCCCTAGACCTCTGCTTTCACACCTGCTATGGGCTAAATTGTGTCCCACTAAAATCCATATGATAAAGCCCTAACCCCCAAAGTGATGGTATATGGACATAAGACTTTGGGGAGGTAATCGAGGTTAGATGAGGTCATGAGAGTGGGGCCCTCATGATAGGATTAGTGTCCTTGTAAGAAGAGATCTCTCTGATCTCTCTGTCTCTCTCCCTTCCATGTGAAAATACAGCCAGAAGATAGCCATCTACAAGCCAGAAAGAGAGTTCTCACTAGAAACCAAACATGCTAGCACCTTGATCTTGGACTTGTAGCGTCCAGAACTGTGAGAAAGTAAATTTCTGTTGTTCAAGCCACCCGCTCTGTGGTATTTTGTTATGGCAGCTGAGCAGACTAAGACAGCACCTGAATCTGAAAGCAGCAGATTTACAGCTCAGCTCCTTCCTCACATGCTGGCAGAGAGATGGGTTTCCACATAAGGTGAGCCTCCTGCATAAGATTCCATTGCAGAAAGGGTTCCAAGGCTGATAATTATTTTAAAGCCACCATAATATATGATTGCAAATATCCCAGCCACACTAGCAGTGTTTCTGTGAAATCCATATATAAGAACTCTTAATTCCACTGGTCTTATAACAGAAAGTAGTTCTTATCACATAGAATTACACATAGTAGTTCACATAACTTAATTTTCCATAAAACTGATGTTTTTCCCTTTCTTATGTTATCAATTTGGTAGTAAATCTTCCTGAAACACACTACATACTTCACCTCCTTAAAAAACATATGTGTCTATATACAAATATACTTAGATTTTCTTGATGATGTTTTGGTGTCATTCTGAACACCAGTAGAGCAAGATCTTTGGTGGCTTCCAGGATATGCAATATTCTTTGCCTCCAGAATCACTTGGGGGTGGTAAATGACCCCGAGCTACGGGTATTTCTCAAACTGAGAACACAGGCACAGACGTGAAGTTTCTGTTTCTTCCAATTTCCTATTAGATGTTATTCTCCGTGTTGAATGCGATCCGTTGCCCCAGAATCTTGCATATTGCTTTAGTTCACATGGTTTTCAGGGAGAAGCCCTCAGAATGGCTTCCTGTCAGTTACATAGAATAAAATGCACAGGCCCTAGGAGACTAGCTGTCTGTCCCCAGTGGCTCTTAAACCTGTCCTTGGCTCTAGTCTTGTACCTGGAGGGTTCCCCTCCCCGCCGTGATGGGGTGCTGGCCGTCTAACTGCAGGCTCTGGGCACTACTGCAGAGGGACCTGCTCAGAGGGCCCGCAGCACTCAGAGATCTCACAACTGATGACACAGTGAGTAAGAAGCAACTGACTGCCCACACTCTAAACATGAAACACTTGTGATGGACGTGACCGGGGTGAACCCCTGGGAGTGTGATGACTCAGTGCGGGAACCCAGCACAAAAGAGGGTCCTGACGATCAGAGCGGTCAGAAACGTCTCTGCTGAAGTCACACATCGAGGGCACGTAAAGAGCAATAAACAAACGTGTTCTGAGGAGATGGAGAGATGAAGGGACGACCCGAGGAGGCTCTGGGAAGCCTTGTGACAACACGCCGTGGCTGCTACCCAAGCAGTGACGCAGCGCTCCTGACTGGGACCCTTCCCGCACCAAAGTGGGTACTGCGGCGGATCCCTTTCGCCCACTTAACAAGGCCCTGTTCAGAAGAACTGTCTAAACGGTGGTCTCCATGACAACGGGCTGACTCGCAGAATGCCAGAGTCAGGAGGCAACAGCCACGCCGGAAACAGACCTGTAATTTGTTCCTGATGCACACGAAATGCGGCGCCCCAGGCAGGACAGCGAAGGAGAGGCGAGGGGCAATCCTTCAGAGCAGCTCTGTTTCCCCGCAGCCCTTTGCAGGGAAATCCCGTCACCGTATTCCTTCACACACCTCCCGGGGCTGATGGCTTTTCGCAGTTGGCCTTGGAGATGGCTTATACTTAGGGTTCCGACTTGATGTTTCTTCCCTGCTGTAAACGTCAGAAAGATGGCCCTGCTGTGTCTCAACAGAGTCGAACGCTCATAAAATGTCCATTGTTTCACCATCTCCTTCTCCGCCTCCAAGAGAACATTATGAATAGGGAAACTACCTTATCTCCTTTTATTTTCATTTTGATTCCTATACTTCTGTTTGGGGAAAAAAAATTTTTTTAAGTGACTTTCGGTTGGAACAGCGAATTCATTCGGTGAGACTCTGTCTCAATTTCTCTCCTTCTCTCTCTAAAATTATTCACTTTGTTGCCCCGGAGACATGAAATGCACAGCTCTCTCATGGCAGCGTTTCTTTTTTTCCTCTCTGTGGGCAAAATTGCATGGGGTTTTTAAAACTTTAAACATTGAGAAAATGACCATTTCTTAAATCCAGTATTTTGTCATTCATCTTCTGTTTACTCAGCCTAGAGCCTCAAGGTCAGGTTAAAATTAAAATCACACTAAATTGCTCTGGTTTGTTTTCCCAGTTCCAGGAATATCTTCTTAGTCAGTCCTTCATCAGGATGTGATTTTGAAAATACATTAAAACCAATCATTTATTTATCCATTCATTTAGTACATTCTATTGAGGGTCTTCCCCTTGCAGACAGTGTGCTAGGTGCTACATGCAGAGATGAACAGACACCATCTTTGCCCTTTCGGGGATCAAAATAAGGGGGCTGACCGAGAAAGCAATTATAGTACCTGGAAAATGCTGTGATATTTGCAACAGGTTCTGAGGGAGCAGAGGAGAAGCCCCTAATTCAGGGCTGGAAGGAAAGGGAGAAAGGGATGTAAAAGGGAGAGGGAATAATCCAGGTAGTCCCCCAAGAGATGGAATTGCATGCCAAGCCAAGACCTAAGGGACAAATGGGACTTAGAGAAGTTTGGTACCCAGAGACGTGCCCACCTAGTTCAGTGAATGTTTTACTGTCAAGAACTATGAGTACAAAGTATTCTAAGAAGGAATAATATACGCAGAGGCACAGAGGCATGACAGAGCACAGAACGTTTGAATCCTCGAGCCATAATGATGAGGAAGAACTTAGGAAGAGCTGCCCGCAAGGTCACGGTTAGACCCTCCACCTAAGATGCCTGGGGGGGTCCACAATGCCAGACAAAGGAGAAGGTCATAGCCACAAGCCATGGCCAAGAACTGTCCTTGAGGCAGACTTGTCATCCAGACTCCCAAAAAGCTGTCTTTCAGCTGCCTACATTTTGAGAGGGCGCTTGCATTTGATGCCAGTCAAAATCCAAGGAGTGTAAGTTGAGAGACGTCCACTGGAGAAACTTCTGTACTTTGCTGGTCTGACAGATGGTGACACCCCGGGGCTGCTGTTTTTGGACATGGGGCCAAGCTGCCTGAGGGCAGTGGGAAAGAGACAATGTGGTGTGACTGCTGAGTGCAGGGCAGAAGCTGTCCGTACACACGGGGCGGGGGTGGGGGTGGGGGCTCCCAGGTGACGAGCTGCAGTTCAAGTTTGAGCTTCAAGATAGTCACATAAATTAGAACCCAATATAAGGAAGAAGGCGTTTTCTCTATGTCACGTGAAAGAACACCATTCAGGGCAATGTCAGTAGAAGGTGAGGGCCACTTGAGGGTGGGGCTCACACCCTTGGCCCACGTGTCCAAGGATGCTTCGAACTATCACCCACTGTATTTTCCCAGTGACTGTTTGTTGCCCCCAACTCCACAGCTCATCTGCCATTAAAACTGGACCATGCTGTTGAGACAGACATCCCAGGAAGGGGATACGCCAACTGGAGTAAAGACACCATTGCTTCTGCTGTGAATTTCAAACTGTATTTCACTCTAAAGGCAACAGAATTTGTAAGACTGTTAAGAAAAAATGGTTTCATCAGGACTCTCAAAGTTTTTTGGTTTTTTTGTGTTTTTTCTATTGGTTTATTTTTTTTGTTTTTAACATACAAAGAACCAAAAGCTTTGTGAGCTTGCCATACACAGAAAGGCATGAAGGAAGGAAGAGTGTGATGTGAGGGTGATTCCAACCGCACAGGAAGAAGAGGAGTCCAGATGGGACTATGGCTTCCCTCCCCCCAAGCCTCCCATCCTCCCACACCAGACCTGTGGGCTCAGAACCATGTCAGGTGGTATTGGACCGAAACTGCAGACCAGTTAAGCTGGCTCAACGGTGGACTCATGCTGCCCATAGAGGGGTCCATGAGGGGGGCCTCCCAGCGCCCTGCATTGCCCTGCAGGGGGTCGCCAAGCCCTCCAAGGAGAGCACGATCATCTGGGGTGCTGAGGGAAGCCCATCCCGGAGAAGGCAGGTAATGGGTAATACTTGAATAGATGAATAAATGGACGGATGGATGGATGGATGAATAAATGGATAGATGGATAGACGGATGGACAGATGGACAGATGGCTTTGCATCAGAGTCAGAAACACAAGTCCAAAGAGAAAGCTGGGTCAGAAATAAAAGGTAATTGCGAGGTACTAAGGAGAAAAAGGTTGTCAGATGACTTTCGTTCAATGCTTTGCTCATTGCTGAGACCTAGAGTTATTGAAGCAGACAGCCCTATGGTAGCTCCCCTTGGAGAGGCAGGGGAGTGGGGAAGGGGTGGTCTAAAGGCATCTAACAAAGGAAGCTTCTAGTCACTTGACCGTGATTCTCTCCTAGTGAGGATAAAATTAATAGAGTATAAATGTATCTATTTTTATGTGACCCCTCTGCCATAATAACCATGGGTTGAGAGGACCATGAGAAGTATCATCTTCGGTGCTTCCCTGGTGGTGCAGTGGTTGAGAATCTGCCTGCCAATGCAGGGGACACGGGTTCGAGCCCTGGTCTGGGAAGATCCCACATGCCGCGGAGCAACTGGGCCTGTGAGCCACAATTGCTGAGCCTGCGCGTCTGGAGCCTGTGCCCCGCAACAAGAGAGGCCGCGATAGTGAGAGGCCCACGCACGGCGATGAAGAGTGGCCCCCGCTTGCTGCAACTGAAGAAAGCCCTCACACAGAAACGAAGACCCAACACAGCAATAAAAAAAAAAAAAGTATCATCTTCAAATCCAGAAAGCAGTGTCACATGGAAAGTACCCAAACATAAAGTTCTTTTTAAAAAGGCTATTGTTGTTGTATCCTCCAAACCCTTACCTGTTATGACCTTTTGGGTGTTTGTTTACCTAAGAACAAATACTAAGCTCTATTTACATCCACCCAGGAATTCCCCATTGTAAAGGTTGTAATAATGCTCTCCAAATCCCTAGTCAGATTTCATTTAAATGGAATGATCCGAATGACACCATCCTCTCTGTGTTTACCCCACACACACTGCCAAATTTCAGTATTCTTGCCAGAAGGCTAATAGACTGTTTTCGTGATTTCATCCTGAGGTTCTCATGGCATTCCTCATATTCCAGTGTTTCCAAAGAACAGCCCCACACACCGGACCAGATTTGGTTGAAGAGTAGCACAGGAAGAAATTGGCCTCATCCACTTCAAGATGGCCTCAGGTACCCAAAGTCATTCATTGAAGTAAAATCCAGGGTAACCAAAATTGTGCTCAGAAGAGAATTGTTTAGTACAGCTGAAATGAAACAAACAAGGCTTGCCCAGACATCCCTTTTATTTTTCAGTACACGTAAAATTTCGTCCTAAAAAAATAAAAATACAAAAATTAAAATAGCTTATCTCTTAATAGCCACCAAGAATATGCACATTTGACCTTCCCTTGATGATTTAGAGTCTTGCTGGACAAGCACCCATGAGCACTGTCCAGTAACAACATCCCACCTGATCAGTTATGAGTCAAGGTCGACTGGCAGAAGAGTGTGGTTGCCAAGAACACACATTCTGAAGCCAGATAGCTTGGTTCACTCCTGGATTTGCCCCTCACTAGCTATGTGATCATGAGTCTCTCTCTACCTCAGTTTTTCTATCTGTAAAATGGAAGACTAAGAGCAGTGCCCACCTCCCAAAGCTGTTACGAGGTTTAAATGAGTTGATGTATGCAACATGCTTAGCACAGTACCTGGCTACCTGGTTTGCCATTGTCATAACCTCTAAGGGTTTCAGGGATTCCCTGTGAGAGAGAGATGAGGGACACTTCCACCCCTGGCTCAGGTGAATCCCAGTCTCCTCCACATCCCTTCACCCTGAGCTCTGAAGCTTGGCTGTCAGCTTTCCTCTTGCTCCACCCCCAGCTCTCCAAGCCCCTACGGTCCTGAAGATGTAGATGCTGGAACCTGGACTGGATATCACTTGACCTCATAGCAAGCCCTGGAAATTGCATTTCTAAAATAAATCCTGCCAACCAAGTAGCCAAGGGTAGGTTTGCAAACATATTCCGCTACCCGAGAAATATCACGTGTATTTATTTGCCTTCAACCCAGTTCTAAGCAATAATTCCAAAATTTAATCTCAGTACCTATCAGGGCTTCCGAATCTACCAGCATCATACAAAGAGTGAACATGGTCTCTTGAAGTCCTAGGGACTGGTACTCCTCGCCTGTGCTGGGGCTGAGCAAGCCAATTGCTGCTGGGGCCAGGAGCCCCATTTCCTGGGCTTTAGCCCCCTGGGAACTCTACGCAACCATTTCTGTCCAAGCTGTCAATGCTGATCTGGGGTGTGGGCGGAGAAGGGGTGAGGGCGCCGTGATGTAGCAGACCCAGCAATCTCCACCAGCTCCCCAGCCTCGGGATAGCTCCCCTTTCCTCTCACATTCACACACCCCACAGATCTTCACCTCTCTCTTCTGCCCTGGAAACTCACAATCAAGTGACCCTAAAAGACCTGTCTCTCTTCTCAGAATGAGAAAGGTGGGATAAAATGAATAAAACACAACAGTGTCCCATTTAACTACATTCTTCCATCCCCGCACAAACAAAGCACAAATTAATATCTTCATACCCTACCCTGACACACAGGCTTCGTGTGTTGCTTGCTAATCTTTCTCATGAATACTAAATGCAGCGACGTAATTCTGGTGAATTGAGGGTCCTGGTTAGAAAGGTTCTACTAATCATGATTTCCAGTGCTTGGTGCACGGGTAAGAACACCAACTGCTTATATGGTTTGGCTGGTGGAAAAAGCTGATCCTGTTCATTAAAGGACGATAAACATCATCGATGTCCTGTTTGGGAGCAGATATACCAGAAATGTACGTGTTTGTTTGTACACCTGGATGCAACGCCCCCAGATGTGCAATTTCATCAGAGCAGCTTTTGCTGACCTCACCCCTCCTGTCCTAGTAGCAGACTGTGAAGAATCCAGCCCCCCTGGGTCATTGCTCAGCAAGGACAGGGGCCACTCTGCTGGCATTCAGAGTCAGAGGGGCTCTTGCCCCCTGCCCTGACACTACACACACACACACGTACATATGTCCTGATTCAATGGTGGGGAGACCAGGGCAGAGAGGAGGAGAACAGGGAACATGAGCAGAGGGAGATCTGGACGTGTTCATCCCACCTTATCTAATAATATTAGGGCTCCAGTTCACAGACCTTAATAATCATCCAAAATATTCATGTGTATTTTGATCCTCCTAATGACCCTGGGAAACAGAATTGAGTTTCCTGACTGGTGAGGAATCCACAAAAGGCTAAGTGATTTCCTTGCCCCAGATCACTCAGATAGAAAGTGAGAGCACCGCCCAGACACATGGCTATCTCAGCTCCCAGGTCCAGATGATTCTTTCCACTAATGACTGTGCTTCTCCCGCATAGAACTCATCCCAGTTGAGAAAACACATTCCTGTCTGTTACATCATTTAAACTTCTCCCAAAAACCTAGAAGGAAAGCAGTATTATCACTTCCTGGGTAACGAAATGTCAAACTGGTGATTTGCTCAAGGTAATAGAAACAGTAAACAAAAGAAGCATCTTTGGTCTTCAAACCCTTGGCTCCTTCTCCTACCTCCTTGCTGTCTTTTCATGAGGCTTTGGCTCTATTCTTTTGTCATTTGGCAGCCAAAAGCATAATCCCCCAGAATCAGGATGACCACTTAGCATCAAATATGGGTTTACTATGTGCCAGGCCCTGTGCGCACATTGAGGATACAAACGTCAACCAGAGATGGTCCACACTGGGGTTCTAGAACCAGCAGGGGAAACGGACTCACGAACCAATAATACACTACAAGCCATGGGTGCTGTAATAGAGGCGTGCACGGGTGCTCTGGGTATTCAAGGTGGAAGAGATTCATTCTACCCGCCCAGGAAGAGGGCGGAGGTGATACCGAAAGCTCTCCACGGTATTATCCAAACACGAGAAGCAACGTACACACAACGTAAAAGCTGATAGGACAAAAACAGTTCTACCTCCAGCAGTTCATTGAGAGTAATGAAAATTGTAAGGGTAGAAAAGAAAAAAGAGAGACAGATAAGCTAGACTGCTGATTTTTTTCTATTCTTGACACTTTAATTGAAATTGTCCTGAGTCACGCTTATAACCCTTGACATTTCTTGGTTCCGTGACAGGTAAAAATCCTCCACCACCACGTTGTTTATCTAAATACGTCCCGGAATTTGTGCCTTGGTTGCCACTGTATCCTGTGCAAGGAAAATGAAAAGGCCAAATTTAGTAGCAGATGACAAGCATCAGGTCCAGGCGTTTCCGAGAAGCTTATGAAATCCTCTCTCTTGTTTATTCTAACTCTAAATCTCCCTTCCCAAAGCCCGTCTTTCTCACGAGGCTGAGATGTGTGCTTATCCTGGGGCTGCTACTTCCTGCAGCTTTGAAAGGAGGAAATCAGACGTGCCTGCCTCGGGGTGCCCACTGGGAGGCTTCCCAGCCCAGGGCGGTTTGAAAGGCTGGCAGCATCATTTCCCTGAACTGAGTTCCCGAAACAACACAGTGATGAGAAAAGAAAACCAAAACGGCATAGGCGTTGCGTGTTTACACAGCACCCTGGTCTTCCCGGGTAGGTGGCCTTCTGCATAAAGACCAGAGACAGATGCCTACAAGGTCACAGAACAGCCCCTTTCTAAAGGCCAGGTGCATTTTCCAAACAGGACACCACATGCCTAGAGACAGTAACCTAAGGAGAATGGCTGAATGCTTCCCAGCTCAGGAAGAAAGATTAGTGAAAACAAATTACAAAATTAAAAAAAAAAAAAAAAAGAAAGATTAGAAAGCTGCCTCCAGATCGTTACTTCTCAAACGTGTCCAGATATTAATATTTTTAAACATAAGGCCAGTAATCTTTTTGATACTCATCTATTAATAAAATAATATTTTTCCTATGGCACTTGAAAATCCTTTGCATTTTGAATTTCTTTTAAAGATATGGATTTTTTGGGTAATATTCTTTTGTACCATTTGCTGAGCTGGGACCCAGGCAGCAACATTTTCTCCCCCACTCTCTAGAAGTGATCACTCCCTTTTTCTCACCCTTTTACTGGCCTCTGCAGGGTTATACCCACACAGGCCAGCAATCCAATATCCATCTTGTCAACCCCCAGGAGCTATTTTGGGTTTGGCCTTCTGTTAATCCACTTTTCCTGCCAATGCAGCCTCAGCCCCTCGACTCTCCTGGGACTATTCTCTAAGGAAACTTTTGAAAAATACAGGCTTCCCATAGGGCAGGAGTCAGTGCCCATCTGAGCTCAGAGGGCTCCCAGGAGGTGCTAAGTACCATCCTAGTGTCTCTGGGGAGAGACGGGAAAGACAGAGCTGGCCTCCTCAACCTCACCTCTCACTGCTCTCCACTCCCTCCCCCTCTCTTCCCCCAGCCTTTGGTCCAATCCTGCAATATCTTGAGTGCATGAAGCTGTATCTTATCTTTCGCTGGAACTCTTCTGCATTTGTCTAATTCCTGCAGGTCCTTCCAGCCTCTTCCTCATCCCCAAGATGGCTCAGCTTCTCCTCTTTGATGCCGGATAGACTCCACCCCAGCAGGCCCATTCCCCACCAAGCAGAGCTGACCTCTCTACTTGTCTGTCCTCCACCCCCTCGGGCCAGACGATGAACCCCTTGAGGGTAACCACTGTGCTTTGTCAGCCTAAGTGGCAGGCACGTGGTTGATGTGCCTTTGCTGAATTGAATTTAATTGAGCTAGAAAACAAACATGCTGGCAGAGCAAGAGAAGAGACTGGGAGAAGGACTAGAGGCAAAGAAAAAGAAGCACTGGTTGGAAAGTGAGAAGGCACCTCCAGACACCACCTCCATGATCATGCTTGACTCTGGATAGGGACAAACGCCAAGCTGATAATGAATCAGATGGAAACGAGGATGGCATCTCTCACTTCTGCCGCCCAGACATGGGGTTCCCAAGTCCAGTGCCTCCAGGGACCAAGTGAGGCAGCATCAAAGTGAGGAAGTGGGCCAGGTATTAAACAGCAGGGAGTGATGGAACCATGGAAGCACTGTGACGAGAGCCTCACAGGACCAAACACTCAAATCCAAATACCGTTAAGGCAGACAGAGAAAGACAAATATCATATGATATCGCATATATATGGAATCTTTAATAAATGATACAAATGAACTTACATATAAAGCATAAATAGACCCACAGGCGTAGAAAACAAACTTATGGTTACCGAAGGGGAGGGATAAATTAGGAGTTTGAAATTAACATATACACACTATATATAAAAGACTTAAACAACAAGGACCTACTGTATAGCACAGGGATTTTATAATAGCCTATAAGGGGAAAGAATATTAAAAAGTTATATATATAATATATATATGAATATATATATCCACATATATATATTCATATATATAACATATATATGAATGTATATGCTATATATATATAAGAATCACTTTGCTGTATACCTGAAACTTCGTCAATCAATTATACTTCAATTTAAAATAAAATTGGTAAAAAAAAAAAAAAAAAGAATCCAAATACATGGGCCAAACAGAGTCAACCTTCAGATCTGATCTGGGCTCAGGTGGCCAGAGCAAGAAGCCCAGTGTTCTGCATTGCAAAGGACCCCTAGCCAAGAAACAGGACCTATCCCCCGCCCCTTTTCTTGGTATTTTACTTGTTTAAATTAAAATCCACTTGAAGTTGTTACTTATAACACTATCCTAACTACATAGAACTACCAGTTAACACGTTGCCTCTGTACAAATTGTATTTCAAGTTCTAACTCTGAATGTCAGGAATGCCCTAGCATCCTATCTTTCGGATGACAGCATGCATGGTATCAACATCGGAGGTATGGAACTCCATCGGGGAGGCAAGGAGCAAACTCCTGGGCACAGGAAGCTTGTGTTCTCTCTATATCTCCGTATTTATCTATTTCCCCTCACACTTGACACTCCATATATGCCAAAATATCTACAGGAGCCCCGTTATCCCCATGTCTTTGCCCACTGTGTGTCATTCTCTGCTCTTTGCCTCACCTTCACCTGGCTACCTCCTTTTCATCTTTGGGGCCTCCGCTTTCCTGGACCCCTCCCCAGCTAGGTTAACTGAGAAAATACATCAATGAAAGGACTGATTCATGAAACCAAGTGGATAAAGCAACTTTCCAGCTAAATCTCTGGTCAGGTATTCTCCAAGGAATCACATACCACACTGTCCTATTAAGGGACAGAGACAAATCTTGACTCTGAAATTCCCAAACCAGTCATCTTCCATGCATATTTCTTCTTCACAATAACTTCCATGGTTACTGATGTGATCATATTTCTTTTACAAAAAAAGTAAATAGAAGATCAGAGATATTGAACAGCTTGTCCAACATCACAGAGCCAGTAAGTGGCTGAGCCCCAAACTCCATCCCATGTCCATGGAGTGTAACACCTGCGCTTTCTCAGCACATCAGGCCCCCAAGAGGGTTGGAGATCATTGATACCTGAGGATAAGTGTGGGGCTGCCACCACTCCTGGCTTTGGGGCTCCAGGCTCACATGGCTGAGCTCTTAGAAGACATCAACTCCCAGATCAGATTTTGGGTCACAGCTGTTCTGATGAGGCGAGTTGGTCTTTAACCTCAGGTGGAAGCTTTGCATTGCTAGGCTGGGATTCCGGGGAGCGCTAGGCGTTCCCTCCCCCCAGCTGCCCCACACCTGCCTCTCCCATTCCCCATTCTCACTGAGCACTTGTAAAACCATTCAAGGACAACAAGAAGCCACATGCCCAAATCGTCCCAATGAAAATATTAGAGGAATATTTGGAATCATATTTTGGTAAATATAAGTATGAATGAGAGAGAGACAGAGACAGAAAGAAACAGAAAGAGAAAGCAGAGTTATACACAGCAGGCTCTTAAGACATACTACTTGGAATAATAATGACGCACATCGCCAAAGAAGAGAACAAGATGGATGGAACTCTCTGGCGTCTATGTACCTTATAAAAATACTATTGATTAAAACAATCCTTAAAGTTGTGTAGTATTAAGTGACAAGTAGTTTAACTACAATACTGTGAGTCAACTACCGCATATTCTGTTCTATTTTAACATTGAAAACTAAGATGATTCAGGCTGACCATGTTGTCATTTTCCAAAAGGATTTAAAATCAAATCTTCATGTAGGAAAAGAGAGAGAATCACTAGACTGCAACTCAAAATGGCAGCTAGACTTTACGAGATTCCGTCTCAGGGTCTATAAAACCCTGAGGCAGCTGCGTGGAAAGGACCCAGGGCTGCTCTCACTGACTGATGTGGTCTTTGAAAATGTGCCAGCAAGAGAGAGAAGCCAGACCTTTTATAGAACTCAGCAGTTCTGCACAGCGACATACGAAATGGACGAGGGCTGTCCTGTTGAATTTGCAAATGTGAAATTTACCGCACTTGTGAGAACAGTTCTGGGTACAGCGTATGCCACTTCCCAGTTCATCAAGTTTGTTCTGGAGAAGAAGCAATTTTGTGTTGACCCGATATCGGGCAGAAGGCTCACAGTGAAGCAAGTAGCATAAATGCCAAATTCGGTGGCGTTTTCATGGAAGCGATGGCAACACAGCAGTGGGAAAGAGAGGGATTGTCTCCACCAAGCTGTCCACAAAGACATAAACTGTAAACCATGGGTTTCCAGATACACTACCATGGCTCAAAACAAGAAGTCTTTTGTAAGAGAAATATTTACACCTGCGAAGCCATGGTCCCAGAAAGAAATGCCTTAAATGAAACTTTATGCCTTTTTAGTGTTGCTGTTTCAGAGTCCCCAAATACTCCATCACTGTTTTCTTTTTTTTTTTTTCTCTCTCCCGTGAACTCACCAACCCTTTGCAAGTTTAGGGGAAATTGAATTGCTGCCCATTCTGCAGCTGCTAAGGAAAATACCCCACGCTGAGTGAAAGAAGCCAGCCACAAAAGACCACATGTTGTATGATTCCATCTATATGAAATGTCCAGGATAGGCAGATCCATTGAGACAGAAAGTAGATTATTGATTAATTAGAGCTGAGGTGGAGGGGATGAGGGTAGGAGGGTGACAGCTAAAGGGTCTGGGTTTTCTTTTGGGAGTGATGAAAATGTGCTAAAATTAATTGTGGTGATGGTTACACAACTCTGTGAACATACTAAAAACCACTGAATTTTATGCTTTTAATAGGTGAATTGTATGGTATGTGAATTATAAAGCTGTTGAAAGGAAGGAAGGAAGGGAGGAAAGGAGGGAGGAGGGAGGGAAGAAGGAAGGGAGGGAGGGAGGGAGGGAGGGTGGGACAGGGAGGGGAAAAAACAGCAACCCCAGGCAGGAGTGGTATACACTGTGGAATGCAGTAAGGCATGGTACCCCATTGCCTCTGCTTGGCTTGGAGTATAAGCCTCTTGCAAATCTATACCCTGCACCCTCACTCTCCTACAACACATGTATACACACACCAAAACGTACACTCCAGCCATCCCAAACAATTTACATTTCCACCCAAACTCCATGAAGCTTTGAGCTTTTTCACAACCTCTTCTCTACCTTGAATGCTCACCCACCCCCATGGAACTTTCCCACCAAAGGAACTCCCATTCATCCTTCAAGAGGGGTTTCAGTGTCACGCCCTCCGGATGTCTCCCCTGACCTCCCCTGGTGGTCAGGGGGCTCCTCCTCTTTGCCTCTGGAGGGCTAGTATATAGTATGGCATTTGTATTATATGGTTGGGCATTTGTCACAATGCACTGCAACCTATGTATTTATTTATTTATTTTTAACATCTTTATTGGAGTATAATTGCTTTACAATGGTGTGTTAGTTGCTGCTGTATAACAAAGTGAATCAGCTATACATATACATATATCCCCATATCTCCTCCCTCTTGTGTCTCCCTCTCACCCTCCCTATCCCACCCCTCTAGGTGGTCACAAAGCACCAAGCTGATCTCCCTGTGCTATGCAGCTGCTTCCCACTAGCTTTCTATTTTACATTTGGTAGTGTATATATATCCATGCCACTCTCTCACTTCGTCCCAGCTTACCCTTCCCCCTCCCCGTGTCCTCAAGTCCATTCTCTACATCTGCATCTTTATTCCTGTCCTGCCCCTAGGTTCTTCAGAACCTTTTTTTTTTTTTTTTTTTTTTAGATTACATATATATATGTTAGCATACGGTATTTATTTTTCTCTTTCTGGCTTGCTTCACTCTGTATGACAGTCTCTAGCTCTATCCACCTCACTACAAATAACTCAATTTCGTGTTTTTTTATGGCTGAGTAATATTCCATTGTATATATGTGCCACATCTCCTTTAGCCATTCATCTGTCAATGGACACTTAGGCTCCTTCCATGTCCTGGCTATTGTAAATAGAGCTGCAATGAACATTGTGGTACATGACTCTTTTTGAATTATGGTTTTCTCTGGGTATATGTCCAGTAGTGGGATTGCTGGGTTGTATGGTAGTTCTATTTTTAGTTTTCTAAGGAACCTCCATACTGTTCTCCATAGTGGCTGTATCAATTTACATTCCCACCAACAGTGCAAGAGCGTTCCCTTTTCTCCACACCCTCTTCAGGGTTTATTGTTTGTAGATATTTTGGTGATGGCCATTCTGACTGGTGTGAGGTGATACCTCATTGCAGTTTTGATTTGCTTTTCTCTAATGATTAGTGATGTTGAGCATACTTTCATGTGTTTGTTGGCAATCTGTATATCTTCTTTGGAGACATGTCTATTTAGGTCTTCTGCCCATTTTTGGATTGGGTTGTTTGTTTTTTGATACTGAGCTGCATGAGCTGCTTGTAAATTTTGGAGATTAATCCTTTGTCAGTTGCTTCATTTGCAAATATTTTCTCCCATTCTGAGGGTTGTCTTTTCCTCTTGTTTATGGTTTCCTTTGCTGTGCAAAAGCTTTTAAGTTTCATTAGGTCCCATTTGTTTATTTTTTTTTTATTTCCATTTCTCTAGGAGGTGGGTCAAAAAGGATCTTACTGTGCTTTATGTCATAGAGTGTTCTGCCTGTGCTTTCCTCTAAGAGTTTTATAGTGTCTGACCTTACATTTTGAGGTCTTTATCCATTTGGAGTTTATTTTTGTGTATGGTGTTAAGGAGTGTTCTAATTTCATTCTTTTACATGTAGCTGTCCAGTTTTCCCAGCACCACTTATTGAAGAGGCTGTCTTTTCTCCATTGTATACTCTTGCCTCATTTATCAAAGATAAGGTGACCATATGTGCATGGGTTTATCTCTGGGCTTTCTATCCTGTTCCGTGGATCTATATTTCTGGTTTTGTACTGCAACTTATTTAGATGCGTGTGGCATCCCCAGTGAGACCACCAGCCCATGAAGGACAAATACTACTTATTCATCTTGGCATGGCCCAAACCTGGAACAGTGACTGTCATATAGAAGGTGTCTGGTAAATATTTGTCAAGTGAATGAATAACATGGAGACCTCCATGAGGCAGGTCATGGAAAGTTAATCAGAAGTAGCTCCTAACTCCTGTTGACAGCAGAAACATTCATGGTTTCTCAAAGAAAGCATCTGGGTGCCCAAGTCCTCTCCTAAGTGGGAATCCATTTTCAACTTGGCTTCTGTTCAGGAAGTGACTTCCTGTACAGAGAACCCCTCCTACTGTCAGACAGGGTCTGTATCTCATGGGAGAGAGCAAAGGTAGGGCAGAGTGTCTGGTTAGAGAGAGACGGGGAGAGATGTGAAAGCAAGAAGAACGCCAAGCACGTCTTGGGGGTATCAGCACAGTAAGAAAGCAGCAGTTTGCAGTCCTAGGGAAGCCAAACCGCTTGATGAGAATGGTGCTTAAGGTGAAATCTGAGCCTTCACTAACGTTAAGTGTCGAAGTTTCTGTACATAAAACAAGCATCCTGAACAAAAGAAGCAGCTAAACCTAGCTTCCAACGAGAAAGGACAAGAAGGGTGTGAAACATAAAAGAGAGTCAACTAAGCCCGAGAGAAGAGGCTAGGCAATCATAGCCCCCGGTTTCTTTGTGAACACAAACTGGAAGCTATCAATTATATTCTAGAGTTGTATGTATCGATGTTGGAGATAATGGGTAGAACTCCTAAACACAAGTTAGTCCATCCTCAATAAGTCACTGTATTGACCTCATAAAGTCTTGAGTTAGACCTCCCTCTAGGTCTGATCAAACACAGGTAGGGCCGGTTTACCCTCCATGTAACGGGCTTCTCACGCCAGGAGCTGTAGGAGCTTCTACAGAGAAGAAAGCATCTTGGACCCTAAGGGTTAACTTAAGCTTCTTATAAATTAACCTTTTTATACAGCTATTTGTAAGTATACCAACATTAGCATAGATATAAATACTTTACAGTTAGAGCTCAAATATAACTGAAAAGCAATAGAAGTTTACAAATTAAATGGAAACAAAACCTCAGAGGTCGACAAAATGAAAATTAACCACATTACATTAATGACACCAGTAATGTTTTGCTGAAACTGATTCACAGCACAAATAGGAGGTTGGTGTTGTTATGATATTGGCATTTTTGAGTGTGGCAGGCCCGTGCTACCCAGTGCTGTGGGATGACTCAATTCTCCCACCCCTTTCCTCAGTTTAATTTGGTGCTACAGCTCCATCCATGCCAAGCTTCAAGATGTCACTTGCCTTTCACTGGAGTGATGACAATCCGAAATGTGGGTGCTGGAATTACGCCAGCAAACTAGTGAGAAGTTGATCGTCTTGATGCTCCAACTATTCAATTAAATGTATACTTTTAAATTATATTTATATCATAAAAGTTAGACTACTATAAATTACAAAATTTACATAGAGAACCTGTGGATTCTGGTTTGAGAAACATTCTGTTAGATCAACCACCAACCCAGGCGACATTTCCCTATCTGTCCGACCAGTCTGATCACACTTTGTGTCCGAGGAAAGATAAACCCACCCCGGTCTCCAGGAATCTTGATGAGATAGCAGTTCCCTGCCCAGGACATTGTCACTATTTAGAGTAAAATACAGAGATTGGAGGTGGATACCTTCACACTGAGTTCTCCTCCGGAAGTCATGGATGCAGGGAAGAACTCCCAGGAAGGCAAAGGGCAGAGAACATTCATTCCAACTCTCTCTCCTCAAAAAATCCTCCCCCGGGGCAGCTTCCCTCCCAGCTGAGATCATCACCTCTTTTGACCCCATTCCCTGGCTAGCCACACGTGGCTGCGTCTCCAGGAAGTTCAAGCAACCAGTTAACAAAGCTCCATTGTTATACAACTGGCTCATCTTGCCTTATTTTTGTTTGTTTCTTCTGTTGTTGTTGTTTTGTTTTTTTTTTTAATAAGTTTATTTATTTATTTTTGGCTGTGCTGGGTCTTCATTTCTGTGCCAGGTCTTTCTCCAGTTGCGGCGAGCGGGGGCCACTCTTCATCGCGGTGCGTGGGCCTCTCACTGTCGCGGCCTCTCTTGTTGCGGAGCACAGGCTCCAGACGCGCAGGCTCAGTAATTTGTGGCTCACGGGCCTAGTTGCTCCGTGGCATGTGGGATCTTCCCAGACCAGGGCTCGAACCCGTGTCCCCTGCATTGGCAGGCAGATTCTCAACCACTGCGCCACCAGGGAAGCCCTGTTGTTGTTTTATTTGTGGTAAAATACACATAACAAAATCGAGCATCTTAACCATTTTTCGGTCTACCATTCAGATGTGTTAAGTACCTTCACATTGTTGTGCAATGTCTCCAGAATCTCATCTTGCAAAACTGAAACTCTGTTCCCATTAAACAACTTTCCATTTCCCCCTCCTCCCAGTCTCTGGCGACCACTGTTCTACTTTCTGTCTCTATGAGTTTGACTACACTAGGTACCTCACGTAAGTGGGCTCATACGCATTTGTCCTTTTGTGACTGGCTTATTTCACTTAGCATAATGTCTTCAAGGTTCGTCCACACTGTAGTATATGTCATAATGTCCTTCCTTTTCATAGTTGAATAACACATATACACACTACATTTTGTTTATCTATTCATTCATGTCCACGGGTGGGCATTTGAGTGGCTTCCACCTTTTGGCTAGTGTGCAAGTGTGAATTTGTGAATAGTACTGCCACGAACATGGCTGTGCCTTATTTTGTTTTTTTTTACTGCATTGCCTGGGCCTTTTGGTTCTACCATACTAACCTCTAAATTGTTTAGATTTCCCAATCTCCTTTTGAGCCTGAAGAGAACGCGCCTCTGAGATTTGGTGCTTTTTTTCCTCCAGTGTACAATTTCATATGCTTTCTGCTTCCAGGCGTGGACACAAAGCTTCATGGATGACAGATTGTAATGGGCTGGACGCCAGAACATCCTGCAAGAACGTGTAAACATGTGCGTAGACAATGATGTTTGATTCAGCTCCGAGAGGAGGAGAATTAGGTGGGGTGGGTCCTAATGTGTCATCCTCAGCCACCAGCCACTTTACTGTGGAAATATCCTGGTGTGACCTTAGAAGGGCCCCGCCATGGGGCTGCAGCTCTTTCCTCACCAGCCTCCCAGTTCAGGGATTTCACAAAGACTTCAGTGGAAGCTACCTCCCTTGTAAGTGACCAAGTCACCCCAAAGTTAGCTGAAATTGTAGGAGGATATGTCATCCCATCATGACATCTTTCCTGTGAGTGACACATGAAATGTGCTATCACTTATGGATGATCACTTAGAGTGCTACCCCCCAATAGCTGCCTGAGTGGGGACACACACACACATACACACATAAACACACACACAAGCACACACCCCACAGAAATCTGGCAGGTAGTGTCTACAGCCTGCTGACCTGAAATCCATCACCCCAGACTCAGAGGCCAGGCAGAAGCTCACCTTAATAGGGATCTATGTCCTATTGGTCACATTTACGGGGCATATTCATTCCACCCAAGCGGTCTCATGAGAAGATAGGGTGCGTCTCTCCCACATCACATGAGGACTTACGTTTCACAAGAGGGGAAAACCTCAGAGGCGACTTCTTCCCTCGGGGTCAACAGCTGCCCAAGGAGGCCTGGGCTTTTCCCTGCTGCCAAGTGAGGTCACGTCTCCATGCAGACCTGGTACCAAGTGGAAGAAAGAACTCATAGGAGGCTGAAGGGTGAAAGCTGGAGGAGTCAGCTCTCTTAGCAAACATCTTAGATGGTACCCACCTGCTGAGAGGAGGAAGCAAAGGGCAGAGGATTGAACACTGGGCTGAGAGCCCTAACAGAAACCCCAGATTCCAGGACGGGCTGCTTCCTCATTTTACCTACATTGTGAAACTGATGTGAGGGTCACACACGATTTGTGAAAATATTTTGTAATTGGTAAAATGCTTTACAAGTAGAAGGCATCATTGCTTTATTTAAAAAAAAAATTCAATAAAAAATAATTTGCTGCTTTGAAGCATTTTGTTCACCATTTTAATGGCCGCAAGGTAGGATTTGGTCTTAGGAATGAACACATGATTACCCAAACCACCAGCTACATCCCCCCTGGCCTGAATGATGTCTGGGATCAAAGGGCTGCTTTAAGATCAAAAGGCTCTGCAATCCAGAAACCAAGCCCGGCTCTGCCTCCCCCTGGTGATCCCAGAGAGGACCAGCTCCACGAAACAGCGAGTATTCCCTCCTCTTTGTTCCCCAACGAGCCTGGTCTCCATTTTTATTTCCTTCCAAATCCGGGAAGCAACGAATGCATGCAGCACTCCCAGTAAAATGTCAGAAGGAAGGAGGGCAGACAGATGACCTGGTGGGCGCAGAAGGGCATGCTCTTTGCCTCCTACATGTCTCTCAAAATGGTGAATGGAAATCTCAGGAACAGGAAATCTGTCTTCTAGAAGGAAATACAAGTGCGCCTTTCCTGTTTTGTCCTGAACCTCTAATGACAAAAATTCTCCTAAAAATAAGTTCGCCTAGGATCTCTGACTGTAATACATTTCCAGCCCTTCCTCCACCACAGTGGTCCCTTCTTCTCTCAGGAAAATGAAAATCTTAGTACTTTCTTCCAATTATTCATTCGTTTCCCATCTGCTAAGTCGTACCTTCTCCTCCTTTGCAGATTATAAACCACTACATTCACTTGACAATTGAATTCTACCCCACTATTGAATCAGGAAGGGTAGCAACAATCCAGAAACCTCCACTCTGAAGAACACCAGTCCCAAGTTTCTGGAACCCCAGGGGAGCCTTGTACATTTTACAGATGCATCCACTTCAAGGGTGCTTCTGCTGTCTGGTAAGCACCTCCACTCCCCTTCTAAGCCTCTTGCCAGGCTCTTGAAGTCCCTGACACCTGCTCCAAGCCACCGTCCCCGGGTCTGCTCTGTGCCGCTGACCCTGGTCACATCCAGACTGCAGAGCTCTGGCACCAACAGCCATACCAAGGCTGCTTTGTTCTCAGGTTGCTGGAGGCAGGCTGAGATGTACCTGACCAGGAAGAGCTCCCTTGCCCAGGCCAGGTGACCCTGACTCGGGAGCTCAAAAACCAGTCTGACCCAAGTGCCTAACCGGAACCTAACCATGAGGAAACAATCAGGAAAATCCACACTGAGGATTTGTAAAACACCAGGCCTGGACCCTTCAAAAATCTCCACGTGATGGAAAACCATAAAAGGTTTGGGAAACTGTTCTAGACTAAATGGGACCAAAGAGACATGACAACCAAAGACAATGGATGGTCCTGCATTAGGTCCTAGGATTTAAAAAAGGATGAAAAAGCCGTAAAAGACCTTAGTGGGAACATTGAGGAAATCTGAATGTGAGCTACATATTATATAATAGTGTTGTATGAACTTTAAATTTCTGAATGTGAAGGTTGTATGGTACTTACAAAGAACGATAAGTATTTGGAGACGAAAGTTCATGATGTCTACAACTAACTCTCAAGGGGTTTAGCAAAAAGTAAAACACCTGTGTATGCTACACACACACATAGAGAGAGAGAGGAAGGAAATGTTATGTTAATATTAGTGAATCTAAGTGAAGGGCAGGTATACGGTGCACCATTCTTGAAACTTTTTGACGATTTCAAATTGTTCATAATAACAAATTGAGGTTCATAATGCCAAGCAGAAGAGACAGACATTGTTGCATTTCTCTACCATTCATATATCTCTCATCGCTCTCTAAGAAGTGCACGCACTAAACTTCCTCCAGTTTAGTGAGGGGAAAAAAAAACTCATACAAAACAAATCATGAAACAGATATGGGGGGTGGGGTGTTGGCTGGCCAGTAAGCCATTTATTCTGCAGATAAACAAACTCTGAATTCCACTTTGAACATAACTAAGACCCTACCACACTGGTAAAGAATGGAATTCATTCATTGTCTCCATTTAGGTATGTCTTCATTGATTGACACAGGGTGAAAAAAGATGGTGCTGTACAAATTACCAGAACCCAGAAGTCCAAAAGAGAACCCAGGGCCCAAACATATCTTCTCTAAAGACTGTGGCCAGTCCATGCTTGCTGCAGGATGCAATTTATTCTTCCACTGGGGCCAACCCTTTTCTTGGTGGATCTGGGGTGACACAATATCCGAAGAAAACAACTTTCAGTATAGGTAGAGCTGAGATTTCCCAAGTCCACTCTCAGGGATTAACTCAGATTCCTCTTTCTGCATAAATTTCTTCTTACTCTGCACTTTATTATTTTTTTAATTGAACTATAGTTGCTGTACAATATTATGTAAGTTACAGGTGTACAATAGAGTGTTTCACCATTTTTAAAGGTTATGCTCCATTTATAGTTATTATAAAATATTGGCTACATTCCCCGTGTTGTACAATATATCCTTGTAGCTTATTTTATACGTAATAGCTTGTACTTTTTACTCCCCTACCCCTACATTTCCCCTCCCCCCCTTCCCTGTCCCCACTGGTAACCACTAGTTTGTTCTCTGTATGTGGGGGTCTGCTTCTTCTTTTGTTATAGTCACTAGTTTGTTGTATTTTTTAGATTCCACGTACAAGTGATATCCTACAGTGTTTGTCATTCTCTGTCTTAGCATAACGCCCTCCAAGTCCATCCATGTTACTGCAAATGGCGGCATTTTGTTCTTTTTTTATGGCTGCTTACTCTGCTCTTTAAAAGCACTTCTGTTTGTACCTCTATTACAACTAAGGCAACTGGACCTTCTGACACAGCTCTCCTTCAAAATCTGTGTCTGTGGTCAGACCTTGGTGAGACCACATGGTCCCACATTTGACCTGGAAAATGCAGTCGCTGTAATGGCAGGAATTATTACATGGTTCCTTGTATTCTAGTTATTTGTGTGCAAGTCTTTCTCCCCCAGTAGAATGTAGACTCCTTCCGGGGAAAGGAAAATGTGTTGGTCTTCTTTCTAGCCCCTGTTTTTCTCTTCACGGGTGATTCCAGTCGCTGTCACGGTGGCCTTCCTCGCCCATATGTTGACGATGTTCACAAGTCACTCCACCTCTCCTAGGAGTTTCAGATTATAGGGCCAACTCCCTTTTTCAGGCCCTCCAAGCCCTCCATATTCAAGGAATCGCAGCTGAACTCACAGCCTTTCCCCACTTCCTCGAAATTCTGTTCTCCCTCTTGTATAATCTTCATGCACCCATTCAGCCAAGCCTCAACCTAATTCACCATGCCTCCTCCTTTATCCCCACCCCCCCCCCACCCTTTAGCCAATCCATCACTAAATCCAATTGCTTCTTTTGTTTCCTGAATGGCCCTTAGGCTTGTCCCCTCCTCCCCACCTCATCTACCACCCCTTTCCTAGCTCGGGAGCTTAGCATCTCTTGCCTGGACTATTGAACAAGACTCCCAACTGACTCCCTGCTCCCAGTCTTGAAACCTCTTGCCTGGATCCGTCTTCTACTCTGCAGTTCAACATCTAATCACGTTCACCTGCAATGTGAAACCACCCTACGGCTTCCCAACGTGACAGAATAGAGTTCTTTGCTTGGCCTCCTGGGTCCCGTATGAAGCAGCCTCTACCCTCTTATTTCCTCTTCTGCTCCTCCCTGCCTCACACTTTATGCTCTAATTGTACTAAAGCATTTGTAGCTCCCAATATGCGTTCTGTTGTTTCAAGTTTCTGTGCTGTTGCTCTTTCCTCAGCCTGGAATTTTTGGCCCATCTTTTTCTTTGACATAACTACCCTTTACACATCTTTCAACACTCAGCCTCAACCACTTCTTGAAGCCTTCCCAGAAGCTCCAGATTGGGCAAAGTACTCCCTTGGCCATGACTATATTATATGAAAATCCATGTTTAAGTCTGACTCCCCAACAAAAATTGCAAGCTCTTCATGGAAGGGACTGTGCCCTATTTTTTTTTTTGCCTTCGAAGCAGCTAGCACGGTGCTTGGAAAACAGTAAATGTTTTTCAAAAAGCACTAGCTACTCCCCTCCCCATGGTGACTAGCGTGAAATCAGGTTGCAATAGATACCCAGGGGATGTTTTTAGGACTTGTTTTCTGGGATGGAAGGCGAGGAGGAGCACAGTAGACTTTTCATCAGAATCCCAGCTGGTAAGAGAGGTATGAAGCCTGATTGCATCTTCTAAACACTTTTTTCAAATGTGGCTCCCTTCCAAGAATCATGACATGACAGTGGATAAGTCTGTGGCAAACAGACATTAAGGAGACAGTGCCAAACACCTGATCGAAATATCAGGGACCAGGCTGTGAGGTGTGAAACAAAGGTGGCTCAAGCAAGAATCCTCTAAAAAAAAAAATCAAGGACCCTTTATCCTTTGCTGTCTGCCAAACTGTCCCCTTCACCACTAGCCTGGCCTTTCTCCTTCTCAATCCTCTGAAGTTAGAACCTGCCATGCGTATGTATTTTGAGACCTCACCATTTTGTTTGCCCATCCTCTCTTTTGCCGTAGTGCCTGCGATCCCCTTTTCCTCACTCTCCAAATTCCGATTCCCTACAATTAATAGCACTGTACTTCTACCCATTTTGAAGTATCTATGAAACTTTTTCTCATCACGTCTTTGTTAGAATGCCCACACCCTCTTCGTGTTTCATCATCCTAGGACCCAAAATCATTGCGCATTTAATATACACTTTGTTCACCTGTCTGTGTCTCCTACTGAGACTATAAACTCCTTGAGGCCAAGATCTAGGGTTCAGGTGTGCCTTTGTGTCAACAGGCCTGGCCCAGTGTCTGGTGCTATACATGGTTTATACAGCTGACTGATGGAATGTTCTCATATAAAGAAAGCAGGGTCCTGAGAGAGAAAGGATGATACACTGGTGGTGGAGGAGGGGAATTAATTGGGAGCCAAGTGGATGCATGGAGCCTTTTGTGAGTTGAGGTGATGAGGGCTAGCAGCGGTATCAGGGCACTGGGGTCAGCTGGAGGTGGGTAGGAATAGAGAATGGGATTAATAATTTCCACTAGACTCTGAAAAATACTTTTCAGTGGTGGTTCCTATGCCCCAGGCCCTGCACCTGCCAGCTCAGGAATCTTCCTGGGAGTTCCAGAAAATGCTAAAATCTAGAGGAATCACACATGCAAATGTTATATTTGTGTTTGGACCTCTCAGTTTGGTCTCCCCCATTATACTGGAAACCCCACACCAGCTAAGATCACAGTTTTCATTCGCCTTTAATTCTGGCAACCCCTCCAGAATGCTGCCTTACCTACAGCAGGTGGCCAGAGAATGTTTGGTGGTTTGCAGACCTTCTTCTTTGACATTGAAATAGTCTTTAAACTTGGGAGTGGCTTCAAATGAGTTTTGACTAAGTCTTACGCAAACAGTCCGGGTCAGATTTTATTCATTTAATTTTTAATTCACATTCTGCCACCCCCAGGAATGTCACAGCCTCTTACTGGACGGGCTTCTAAAAGTAAGGAGCACATCCACATAAGAAAGAGTATTGAGTGAACCGTGGTGAGTACCAGGCTATCAAAGTGTCCCAGTGGCGCTTCCCAACAGGGGGCTTGTTTTTCATCCTAATTCGTTGCACAATTTAAATCCAACTCTTTTCACACTCACAACTATCACTTCCTCATTCTTAAATCAGTTGGGGATCAAGCTAATTAATACAACAGAACTGCAGTCTTCTCATCTAAAACAAACACCCTAAATGAACCAAGAGAGCTGAAGTAAGAGAGTCCAGACTTGCCCAGAGGAGCTCATATGCTCAACAGTAAAAAGCAAAGGAACCTGTAAGAGATATACAGATGCAAAGATATATTTCTAACACATATAACATGATAGCCAACATTTCTTGAATATCTGTTAGGTGCCAGGCACTTTTTAGACATTATCTCATTCAATTATACATAACCCGACAAGATAAACATGATTAACCCCATTTCACAAATAAGAAAATTGGACTCTCAAAGAAGCCAAGTATTTTGGCCAAGATGTCTCAGCTGGAAAGTAAAGGAGCCAGGATGTGAAACTAAGTCTTTCTGGTTTCAATTCAGTGCTGGGTCAGCTGTACCAACCCTTTCCTACACATAACAGCAAACCGAGAAACCCACAAAGAGTGCTGTATCCCCCAGGTGCAATCAGAAAACAGAAACTTCACCAGTGATTTTAACAGAGGGAAATTAATATGGAGAATTGGTGAAACAGGTGTTGAGGAACTAGAAAGGCAAACAGGGAACCCTACGTAACAAAAGCTTGTAAATGTAGGAAGTAGCTAAGGAAACATCTAGGGCTAGAGGATCAGAGAGGAGGCTGGGGTCCACAGACCCTAGAAGCTTGGAGAAGGGGCCCTGGGAGCTATGGCTCAGGCTTCTGAAGAGGGGGCACTGCCCCACTGGTGCTGGTACCTCAGAGCACAAGTGATGGGGCTGCTTCCAAAAGTACTGAAAGAGGCTGGAAACAGCAACCAATTGGAACCAAATCTGCTTCCGGTTGAAAGGTCACTGCTGGGGCAATACTGACAGAAAAAGGGAGCAAACACAAAGGGCAAGTCCTTCTCCCTTCCTTGCAACACCAGATCTCCCTGTAGTGTCATTAATTGGCAGAGGAGACGTCTGGTTAGCAGAGGCCCAGACCCAGCCCAACACAGCAGAAGACAGGAGTGTGTGTTTGGAGCTGAGAGAGAATGGCATCCTAACCAGCCTAAGTGGGTTATGTGTCAGCACCAGTGCAAGAGGTTTGGAGTAAGGAAGGTATTCATCACTGTAATAATATCAGCTGCCATTACTGAGCATCTACTATATGACATCCCCTGTGTTCCAGCCTTTCCGCACATTGATTCCCTTTCTCCCCACAACCTATCAGGTAGATACTATTGCCTTACCAATTTCACAGGTGCTGAAGCTCTATTTAGAGAAGGGCCTTTCAAAAGGTTAGGAAGAGGAGGGACCACAATTCAAAACCAGGTCTGCCTCGATGCTAAGACCCTGCCATAACCACCCATATTTGTTTGCTGGCGCTGCCATAACAGATTGCCACAAACTCGGTGGCTTACAACGAAAAACTTTATTCCCTTGTAGTTCTGGAGGCCAGAAGACCAAAATCAAGAGCATGCTCCCTCTGAAATCTTGCAGGGAAAATCCTTCCTTTGCCTCTTCCGGCTTCTGATGGCTCCAGGCGTTCATCAGCTTGTGGACGCATCACTCCAATCTCTGCTTCCATCTTCACGAGGACTTCTTCCCTCTGTGTGTCTGTGTCTTCTCTTTTGTCTCTTATGAGGACAATTGTCACTGGATTTAGGGCCCACACAGGTAATCTAGGATAATCTCATTGAAAGATCTTTAACTTAATTAAACATCTGCAAAGATGCTTTTTCCAAATAAGTTCTCATCCACAGGTTCCGGGTACTAAGATGTGGACATATCTTTTTTGAAGGGGCCACAATTCAACCACTATACCATGTAAAATTACTTCTTTACTTTTGAAAATCATGTCAGCAAATCCATTTAAAATGAAATCTGTATTCTTGCAGTATTTTCAGATTTATTTATTTATTTATTTATTTTGGCTGCACAACATGACATATGGGATCTTAGTTCCCTGACCAGGGGTTGAACTCGCACCCCCTGCAGTGGAAGCGTGGAATCTTAACCACTGGACTGCTAGGGAAGTCCTCAGATTTTAAAACAATGTTCTGTGTTGCATGTTGTACTTTTAATACTTGGTGTTCCTGCCCCTTTAAGCTTTCTCTCTTCCTAAAGACAAACATGCGGTGACATCTTCTGCAGCTCCTGTCATCTGGAACAGCCATCCTGACTGTCTTTGCCACATCAACTCATGATCTCATTTCAAGTCTCATCTGGAAATATCCTCCCTCCTCTCGTTTCTCCTTGACTGCTGTCTTTGACTTGACTCCCATTAGCGCTCACACTGTGCAATCCCAGAATTCAGCACATCTGGCCAAAGGAGTATTATCTCAGATGAGGGGGGTTTCATCAATCACAGAGTGGAAGACTCCCAAAGCTTCCATCACTTGTCCCAACAGAAGCCCACCCTCCTTTCCCATCCAGGTCTGCCTCAATGCTAAGACCCAGCCTTGGGAATGGAACTTTCCAATGACAATTTCTCTTCGTGGTTGGAAGGACTGACTGATCGATTTTGCAATTCACCTGGTTGAAAACACAGTCTGGAAATTTATGTACCTTGGAGATGTGCTTCTTAGGTGTGCATGAAGGGCAAAAAGATTTCTCAAAGCAAACAGACATTAGGAGAGAAAGGTATATTGTGCCTTCTTGTTAAATAAAATATGTGAGCTGAGGGCCCCCTAATGCATCACGTTTAATGAAATGCATTTCACGTGCCTGATTTGAAAGAATAGAAAAGACGTGATGTTTTTCCCATGGAAATATGTCAGACCCATCTATGTTAGGGTTTGACCTATTTGCCAGTGAATATTTCCAGCATACCAAGTACTATACCCTTTGAATTTAATTCTGAAGCTCATAAATTTTTCCTTCCTAGAAGAAAAGGAGATGAATGTTAGAAAACAAAATTTTGAAACTCATCAGAGTTTTCTGTGTTCAAGTGTCTCAATATCAACCTCATCACTATCTGTTTGAAATTTAATTTTCAAAAAATATTTCCTGTCTCCACAGACATGGATATTGACATTACTGCATTGCTCCTTCCTCTTTCCTCACAAAATTCTTGGGCATATTTCTTCTTCCGGTGGAATGTGTTTTGGGCATTCATCAGGATAATGCCTCAGCATTTCATTTGTTTTCCTCAAGCTCTTCCTTATCTGTAGGTTAATATTTTGATTTTTGTAAAGGCAGTAGATGGAAAAAATGAATTATTTCATACATATCACCTCTCTCCTTCCTTTTAACCAAGAAAGGACCAAACTCTGTCCCATCCCTCACTCTTCTTCTTGGTATATTGATGGAAAATCATTATGCCTTCAGTTCCTCTTCTCAAGTCATTTGGGATAATAAGAATACGTAATACTTACCAGGTATGTCTGCCTGATGACGTTACTCTATAACTGGGTCTATTTTGGGTTGGGGTAGGGAGGGAAGATGAAGGTTTACATACAAGAAAGTCACAAAGAGGAGGGCCTTCATGAGGAATCCTAGCCCAACAGGGGACCATGGCTCCAAATAGTTCCTTGCTTCATCACGCAAAGCTAGAACACATCCCAAGCTCCATCAATATATTCACCTGAGATGTTAATTCATAAAGTAAGCCATGAGCTCTACAGTTTGTTAAAAGTAGGGGAAGGATATTTTTCTAGTTTCGTTTTTCAGAGATCATAGACCACGGGGGCATCTGGTCCTCTTACAAGGACCTCAGATCCTGTATGAAGTAGCAGTTGACCAGATAAGAACTTCTGCTCTCAACTTACCCCCAGAGGAAGCACAGTCTAGAGCAGAACTAAAGTTCCCAATCGAATTTACATTCAGCCTTCCTTTTTTCAAGGACAGCAACTATCCAAGATTTCACAGTCCTCATATAGTTCATTCAAGAGGCAATTTCCCAGACTGAAGGTAGAAATTCTAGGCCTTCTTTGTTAACTGCCCCTGTTTCCTGCTCACAACCTAACTGCCTCTTCCACAGGAAGTGTCTTGTCTACAGCTCCAGCCAAACCAACCTGGCACTTCTGGAGCTGAGGACAAGTTGTATGAATGTACAGTTTGTGAATTCTGTGGCTTGGTGGTACAAGGAAAGTGAAAAAATACGAAAGAAGAGAGAGAGCGAAAATACTCTGTCTTCCTCACCTGGACCAAACTTCCTTTCCTTATGGTTTTGCTACCTGAAATGCCTCTCTGTCTTCTCCACCTGCGGAAATCTTACCACCCCTTCAAGGCTGTCCAACAAACTCCTGTTGACAGAATTAATGATGGTAAGATGTGTAAGCCCCAAGTTTTTAGAAAACATCGAAGGTTTCTGAGAAAAGGCAGGAGGGTGTGGGTGTATATTTGTTGGCGGGAAAGTAGGGCAGGGTGGTACAAAAATACGTTTTATTTAGGCTTTTGTTATGTTTGAAGGATTCCAATGGTTCATACAGGCATCTCTGATCAGACACACAGAGATAAAAAGGTCATGTGAAGATGTAGACAGAGATTGGAGTGATGCAGCTACAAGTCAAGGAACACCAAGGATTGCCAGGAGCCACCAGAAGTCAGGAGAGCGGCACAGAACAGATTCTCCCTCAGACCCTCCAGGAGGAACCAACCTTGGCTTGATTTCAGACTTCTAGCCTCCAGAACTGTGAGAGAGTAAGTTTCTGTTATTTTAAGCCATGAAGTGTGTGGTTATTTATTGTGGAAGCCCTAGGAATCTAATACAGATTTTTGCCTAGAGGGTAAAGGCGTGTCTCGTATAATGAGTTTCAAGGAATGTGAATTTATCATGATCTCTAATGGATTTAATAAAATTTTTTGGCAAAAATTTATAGAACACTAATTGTGTGCCGGTCCCTGTTCTCTTGCTGTTTTTAGGCCTGTGGAAGCCATAAACCAATGCTAGTGAATGCCTAGTTACAAAAGAGATGAGTTCTCTGAAGGAAAGAGCAGGTGCTATGAGAATATAGAAGGAGACCAACCTCTAGAGAGGAGTCAGCAAGAATTCTTTGAGGACGTGACTCAATGAGCAGGACTCAGGGACGATAGTCCTATGGCCCTTTGCTTCCTGCTAAACACTGCATATGGTGCTGGGGGGTTTTCCAGTCAAAGTGAATGCACCTCCCCATGCTTTAAATAATGTTTTGTGAGCTTCCTGATACCTTGAAGATTTACTAAATGGAGTTTGGGATTTACTAATTTGAGCAACAGACAATGGAAAGAGGGCTCATACATTCTTTTAGGCAGTAGATTCGTCTTCTCCTGTATCTTCATCTTCTTTCAATGCTAAGTGCTTTCCTGGGATATTAAGAGATGTGTTGGCCACAGGGGGTGGAGAGATGGGGTTCCCCACTCCAGTAAATTTTAGAAGAACTGTATTAAATGAAAAGAAATGAATTTCTTTTCTGTAAGGCTTTTTGTAGGCTTTAATATGTCAGTTTGAATTGTGAAGCTCCACATGGTGATATAATAGGCCACATCCCTGAAACCTTTGGCTCAGAATCCTTTTATCACAGAGCAGCTCCCAGAACTAGTGTTTGTGTAACCCATTTTGTAGAACGCTGCCTCAGGGCAACTATCACTTGCTCTGATTGATTTCCATTTTCCTTCTCTTCTCTTTCTTCCAGGGTGCCTTCCAACAACTCCCAGAACAGAGCTGGGCACCCCACACCTAGAAGACCCTGTCCAGGACCACTAGACCCCCAGGTCGGTCCTCACTGGAACATGAAGGAATGTGACTACATCTACAAATGAAAGACATCACCTAAGTGGTAAATGTAAAAGGAAAAGTCCAGGAAGGACCTTGGTTGAAAGACTCCCCCTGCCTCTTTCTGACTGCTCACTCCTCCACACACCCTGAACCATGTAGAGACTCTTGTAAGTAGAACATCCACAAAGGTATTAGTAGAATCATCTGTAACAAATAGGGTCTGATGACCGGACACTCCCTTTGCATAAGACAAACCAACCTCCAAGCAGAATGGCCTGTGAATGACACTTGTGTTCTATGTGGTCCACAGTCTTTGGCATTATTTTGTTGCATTCTGGAATATACAATTAAAAGCATTGAGGTTGAAGAAGCAAAAAGCAATTCCATAACTTAGCAATAGATACATACGATGATGTGTCACAGATCCATTTCAGTTCCCTGAACAGTCTCCTGAATGTCCTCATTTCCATATACACTCCATCAGTGACTTGCTCTCTTAGGCTCTCGCACAAGTCATATAACTTCCTGGTGCTGCAGGTTCTCCATTTTCAACTGAGAGAAATAACTTCACCGCTGTTGTATGTTCAAAGCACAGATGGTAAAGTGCTGTGAAATACTCGAGTAAATGGTATGTCTACCAACATAGCCAAACCAAAGAGAGCATTAGTCAGAAGTCCACCTGAAGAGTAGAGATTGTTGTGACTTTTTGCATTAAAGCTCGGACAACTCAGGCCTCCTCAGAGAGAACACGTTACCTGTTTAAGAGTAATTTGACTTTGCAGGAAAGAAGTGGCCTTTAGGTTTGAATCTCGGATGCTCACACAAAGCCAGGTGACTCTGGGCAACTCAGTCTTCTTTAAGATGGGAATAAAGACATGTACCTTGCAGAGTATTTGCAAGGAATAGAGATAAACATGCAGAACCCTTGGAACATAGTAGACGGCCAGTAAATAGAGGCTGTTATACTTCCCCTGTATTTACTGCATCCTATTTGCAAGCGAATCCCACCCTCCACTGCTCCCCCTCCTCCATTAACTCAAGGCTTTATACCTATGGGGAAACCATCACAGAAGCCAGCCAGGGTCACCAGAAGCTGCCTGTTGGCCTTTACCTTCTGTGTGCTTTGTTCATTCATTCCGCAAGTATTTCTTGAGCACCTACCACATGCCAAGCCCTAGATCTTGTCCCCTGTTGCTTTCCAGCGTCACCAATGTCCACTGTTAACCAGACCTGCTTGACCCCTCAGATTCTCCTTTGTTCATTGTTCCCAGGTGCATGCTCAACCCTGAACCTCCCTCAGGCCACCTGGGACAGTCGTGCTTTACACAAGTCCTGCGGCAGGATCCTCAGCCTAGTTCTTCCTTCCTGCTCATCCTCCGTGCCTACATGCACCTCGGGGATCTTTCTGAGCTTATGATAATAAGCAAAACTAATACAGTAAGATCCTAGAACCAGACTGGAGACCATAGTGAGGGGAGAAAATGTTCCTCCTGAGTATATAAGGCTCAGCTCTGCCCCTCGTGCAGGACAACATTCTGCCTGGGGGGCAACATTATTAATCACTATAGGGCCAATATGTTTGTCTTTTCCTTTAATGCTCAAGGGAATCTTGTGGAAAATGTTATCATTTCCATTTCATCAATAAAGAAAGAGAGCCAGAGGAATTAAATAATTTGCCCAAGGTCACAGAGCCAATGAATGGCCGCGTTAGGACCAAAACTCAGTTCTCCTGACTCCCATGCCTGTTTCCTCATGAGGCAGGTGGTCCAGCAGCACGGCCTAATAGAACTTTCTGTGATGATGGAAATGTTCCATATCTGCAGTGTCTAATATGGTAGCTTCCAGCTAAAGTGGCTATTGAGCACGTGAAATGTGGCTAGTGCAACTGAGGACTTAGATTTGATTTGATTTGATTTGATTTTAATTAATTTAAATTTAAATAGCTATGTGTGACTAGTGGCTACCATATTGCACAATGCAGGTAGGGCCTTAGTGCTAAACCTGAGCTGCAAAGAGAGGAGTTCCGAGTCGCCCTTGTCTTTCCATAGGTACCATGCCCTAGAGCCATCCTTCTCCATTCCAAGCCCCAGACCCAAGTGAACCTACTCATAAAGAATCATGGAGTGTCCCCAGAACCCTTGAAGAGGGCACTGACCCTAGACATGGTCAGAGCCCACAGACTTCCCAAATGGTTTGATGAGATCTGGGACAAAAAAGGGCCCGCCCACCTACTGATCACTTGCACCTCCCATGAAGCCACAATTTTCCCCATCAGTTCAGTACCTCCAGGTCATGCCTTTGAAGATGAAAGGAAATTGATTGCTATTAAGCCATTATCACCCTTGGAAATTAATTAGTTGAGCAGTAACCTCCCAGGACTGAGAGACAGGCTTAGAGAGAGAAAGAAAAAGGAACGTGTCGTCTCCTAGGACAGAAGCACAGACGAGAGGCCCCCAGTGGAATCCAGTCTAAACTCTTATTTTATTTTGGCCAATGTAAACTGTAACACAAAAGGTTAAATTAACTGGATGTCCAATATAAACATACTAAAATTTCAGATGAAAACTGGTTTTCCCATACTCCTGGAACCTTGGGCCATCTTGCAATGCCCTGTTTCATTAGTGTGACTAGCACCGATCACCCGGAGCAGTAGCAGGTGCACTGTTGAGACGCACAAGAAGCTGTCCAGTTCTCTGCAGCCCCTACCACTGGCTCCCCACGACATCTTTCTTCACTCACTAGGTTGACCTGGCTGATATCTGTAGGCGTTTGCGGTTTGATCCCAAAGTAGGTGTGCAGGCCTGGGCAAGGTGCCTCTGCAAAGGGCTGGGATAACAAAACAGGGCTCGCTTGGTGTCTGGAGGCCCAGGCGGTGCATGTTGGGAGAGGATATAGAAAAGGGGCCCCCAGAGGGAGAGAGGGAGGGAGCTGGAGCACACGCAAATGAAACACCACCACCTCCGCACTCCACCTCCTACCTCACCTGCATTGCTTTGTGCCAGACGTTTCCTGGAACGTCTTGATCTCCAGCCCCCAGAGCTTTTCACTTCTACTTTCTTCCAGTACCTAGAACAATGCCAACCACGCAGAAAGAACTCAAGAAATGTGAGTCATTCACAATAAAATGCACTCAAGTCAGATGCCTCTGTCAGACTCCCCCGTTACTGCTGCAACCTGTCATTCTCCCCACTGAGTGCTTCTGTATACTCTCTCCTTCTTAAACTCACGCTGAATATCTGTAGTTAATCCTCACTGAGGTGGGTCTCTTCATTCCAGACCTCCACCCACGTGACTGGTCCAACCAAGTAACAGCACAACAGAAGATGCAATTCCCTCGTGTCTCTTGACATGGTCCTGGAAGCTGGGTCAAAAATGAGTACCTGAGCTGTGACCCATTATATGACTTTAACACTTTTTCTCTTTCTCCTTTTGTCGTTCAGTCTGTTCACTTGAGATTTTCTCCAGATAGAGAGGAAGGAATCTGGAAATGTCACTAGCCCATAAGCTGTGTGGAAACAGGAACTATGCGTTTTCATTGTACTCCTAACGCTAGAGGAGTCTACGGCACAGAATAGGGGTTCTCCAGATAAAGTTCTGAGTTAGCACAAGTGTGAACAGAAAAATAAGGAAACCCAAGGCTACGGAGGGATCAAGGACACAGGCTCAAAACACTGCTGTACCTTTTTCCACCTATGTTAGCTAATTCACATAATCTATCTGAGTTTCTCTTTCCTGATCTATGAAAATTAACTAGTAATATATAACCTGTTGTTGACTGGTATAATCCTTAGTCAGTCAGAATGTCACTTAGCAGCAAAAAGCATAAAGATTTTTAAGAATATTGACTCAGTGATCCTGATCCTAGGAGCTCATTTTAAGGAATGAATTCAGCAGAAACAACACTTATGTTTATTAGGAATTATAGTCAATAATGAAATATTTAATGTTACCTAACTATTCACACTAAGGAAATGATTACCCACGTATAGTATTAAAACATGACAGATGATTTTTCATCAATAAAAATTAATGTATGTGAAGACTATTTAAACACACAGAATCTATCATCCTTAATGCCACTAGAGTATTCCTTTAAATATAAAATCTCTTCATATTGCTACCCTGCTTAAAATGATTCAATGGTTGAGAACTCAGGGATGGGACTGCTTAGTTAATGTTTATGTATAAAAGAAACTGCCAAACCATTTTTCAAAGTGGACGTACCATTTTATTTTCATGTCAGCAGTGTCTGAGAGGTCCAGTTCCTCCACATCCTCGCCAGCACTTGTTATGGTCAGTCTTTTTAATTTTAGACAAGCTAATAGGTATTTACTAGTATCCTGTTGTGGTTTTAATTTACATTTCTTTATGATTAATGATGCTAAACATCTTTTCATGTGCTTATCATATATTTGTGTAGTTATTTACCCAAGAGAAATAGAAACTCATGTCTACAAAAAGATTTGTACATGAATGATTATAGCAACCTTACAATAGTTCAAAGCTGGAAACCCAAATACCTGTCAACAGATGAATGGATAAACAAATTGTGATATACTCATACAATGGAATACTACCTAGCAATAAAAAGGAATGAACTTCTGATACACCCAAGAACATGGATGAATTTCAAAGACATACTGAGATAAAAGAGATCATACTGTATGATTCTATCAATATGAAATTTTAGCATAGGCAGAATTTATCTATTATGACTGAAAACAGATAAGTGGCTACCTGGAGCTGGGAATGGAAGAGGGGACTGCAGAGGAGCACAGGAAACTTTTGGGGTAGATGGAAATATGTACTATATCTTTATTGGGGCAGTAGTTACACAGGTATATATGTCTGTCAAAACTCACCAAACTATACACTTAAATTGGGTGTATTTTAGAAAGGGAAAAACCTACAACTAAGAATGCTCTACTCAGCAAGGCTTTCATTCAGATCTGATGGAGTGACCAAAAGTTTTACAGACAAGCAAAAGATAAAAGAGTTCAGCACCACCACTTTACAAGAAATGTTAAAGGGACTTCTCTAAGCGAAAAGAAAAGGCCACAAATAGAAACATGAAAATTACAAAAGGAAAAAGCTCATTGGTAAAGGCAAATATACAGTTAAGTAGTGAATCAACCATGTTTAAAGCTAGTAGGAAGGTTAAAAGACAAAAGTAGTAAAATCATCTACATCCACAGTAAGTAGTTAAGGGATACACAAAACAAAAAGATGGAAAATATCATGTCAGAAACCGTAAACATGGAGTGGGAGCAGGGGTGTAAAAATGCAGGATTATCAAAATGTGTTTGAACTTAAGAGATCAGCAACTTAAAATAATCATATGTATGGCTATATATAAATCTTACAGTAACCACAAACCAAAAATCTGTAGTACATATATACACAGAAAAAAGAAAGGAATCCAAACATAACACTAAAGGTAGTCTTCAAATCACAAGGGAAGAGGACAAAAGAAGAAAAACATTCCCAAAACAATTAACAAAATGGCAATAAGTACATACCTATCAATAATTACTTTAAATGTAAATGGACTATATGCTCCAATCAAAAGACACAGAGTGGCTGAATGGATACAAAAACAAGACCCATATATATGCTGCCAACAAGACACTCACTTCAGATCTAAAGACACACAACCTGAAAGTAAGAGGATGGAAAAAGGTATTCCATGCAAATGGAAATTAAAAGAAAACCAGGTTAGCAATACTTATGTCAGACAAAACCCGTAAGACTTTAAAACAAAGACTGTAACGAGAGACAAAGACATTACATAATGATTAAATGATCAATCCAAAAAGAAGGTATAACAATTGTAAACATACAAGCACCCAACATAGGAGCACCTAAATACATAAAACAAATATTAACAGACATAAAGGGAGAAACTGACAGTAATACGATAATAGTAGGGGTCTTTAACACCCCACTTACATCAATGGACAGGTCGTCCAGACAGAAAAGCAACAAAGTAACACAGGACTTAAATGACACATTAAAACAAAATGGCTTAATATTAATAGAACATTCTATCCAAAAGCAACAGAATACACATTCTTTTCAAATATACGTGGAACATTCTCCAGGATAGATCACATACTAGGCCAAATGCCCATCAATAGATGAATGGATAAAGATATATAATGGAATATTACTCAGCCATAAAAAAAGAATGAAATCTTGCCATTTGTGACAACATGAATGAACCTAGAAGGTATTATGCTAGGTAAAATAAGTCAGACAGAGAAAGACAAATACTGTATGATTTCACTTATATGTGGAATCTAAAAAACAAATGAACAAACAACAAAACAGAAACAGAGTTATAGATACAGAATACAAACAGATGGTTGCCAGAAGGGAGGGGGTTAGGGGGAGGAAAGAAATAGGTGAAGGAGATTAAGAGGTAGAAACTTCCAGTTGCACAATAAATGAGTTACGTGTATGAAATGTACAGTGTGGGGAATATAGTCAATAGCCATGTAATATCTTTGTATGGTGACATATCGTAACTAGACTTATTGCGCTGATCATTTTGAAATGTGTAGAAATACCAAATCACTGTGCTGTGTAAAAGGAAGTAACATAGTGTTGTAGGTCAATTATGCTTCAGAAACAAACAAACAAACAAACTCATTGAAACAGACATCAGGGAGTTCCCTGGTGGCCTAGTGGTTAGGATTCCGGGCTTTCACTGCCATGGCCCAGGGTTCAATCTCTAGTCAGAAATCTGAGATCCCGTAAGCCAGGCAGCCAAAAATAAATAAATATATAAATAAATAAAATTAAAATTAAAAAGAGAGATCAGATTTGTGGTTACCAGAGGTGGGGATGGTGGGAGGGGGGATTGGATGAAGGCAGTCAAAAGGCACAAGCTTCCAGTTCTAAGCTAAATAAGTACTAGGGATGTAATGTACAGCATGATAAATATAATTAACACTGTTGTATGTTATATATGAACATTGTCAAGAGGGTAAATCCTAATGGTTCTCATAACAGGGAAAACTTTTTTATTTCTGTTTCTTTAATTTGGTAACTATATGAGATGATGGATGTTTACTAAATTTATTGTGATCATCATTTTCTGATGTATGTAAGTCAGATCATTATGCTGTACACCTCAAATTTTTACAGTGCCGCATGTCAATTGTATCTCAATAAAATGGAGGAAAAAAATAAAATGGGTGTGTCTTATTGTATTTTAAATGTACCTTAATAAAGTTCATTTAAAAAGAAAAAAGTATTCAATTGCTCCTCGTTACTTCGGAATAAAGTAAAAAAAAATATTAGTATTACACACAAGGTCTTTGATGCTATGACCCCTTTCTATTTCTCCAACTTTATTTCCTACTAGAATCCCACCCATTTTGTTCCTGTCATACTGAAATACCTGTTGCTTCCCTGTCACTGTATTTTTTTTCATGCCTCTATATCTTTATAAATGTTATTCCCACTTCCTGGAATCCAAACCCCACACCCTGCCACCTTGTAATTTGACTAACTCCTATCCATCCTTCAAGATCAACTCAAGCCTGCCTGAATTTCTCTCCAAGGCTGAATCCAGTACCTCTCTGACGTGTTCTCATAGTGTCCTGCGTATACCTCTAGCCCCATGTTTTCACACTGTGGTATCATGGCTAACATTCTTCCTATGCTCTGAGCATCTTAAAGCCAGGGTCTGTCTTCTTACATTCTTAATCTCTAACACAGAGCTTGACACATGTTGCTTAGCAAATGTTGAATGAATGAATGAATGAACAACGCCCTGCCTACCCTCAAAAGGACCCAGTGAGTATCAACTGAGATAAGGGATGTGACTTCCTGTACTCCATTATGTGGGTGTTTGATTTGGCCCCATAATACAGTTGTGTCTTTTGAGAACTTCCACCTCCATCCCAGGGTAGAGCCAGGAAAGAGAACTTGCCCGTTCCTGTCTTGGGATCAAGGTGACAAACCTCCCAAGATGGCATGAGTTTCCGAGCTCCTCAAGAAGCAGTCTAAAGAAGTTTGATTCCACTGACTGACTGAGTTGACAGGCGGTAGGTAGCTGCTACCCCCGTCTGTGGGGTAGCATACCCCAAACCACAGCTGTTCATTCCTACAACATTTTTCTCTGTTCTATATAATAATCGTTAATTGATTTATGTAACTAAATTGGATGTGCACTTCTAAGAACAGCTGTTTTAGCTTAACGTACACTCTTTAATTCCTGGAGTCTGACAAGTGGCTGTCACCAATATCTGCCCAGGCAGACACGAGGACCTCATTCTCCGAGACTCCCTTGGCTAGCTACTTGATGACATGGAGTTGGAGCAGCTCCTTTCCACGACTGTGATTTATTTTCTTCACCTTTGCCGGAGCCGGAACTCCGCCAAACCCCTCCCCCTTTCACCACCTTGCTGTTTCCCCAGCATCTCGCCAGCACCCAGTTCATTCTGTCAACATCTCCTCCAGTACACACACCCGGCCGATGAAGAGTGACAGCCAACCTAGATGTCATTTTCTCCAATGAAGGGAATGAAGGTATTTTATACCATCATTCCTTGACCTTTTCCTCCTACTTTTGTTTCAGAAGCCTTCCGGCTAGAATTCAGCCTCTGGTCCTGTACAATGGTCACTGGTGGTCTTTTTTACTGTCTGACACTGGAGGTCAATCTGGCAAAGTAAATATTGGTGAGTGACTTCACCAAGTCTGTGCTCAAAAGCAAGGGGGTGAACCTCTAGAGGGGAGAGTAGGGAGAAGGTTGATGAGAAGGGAAAATACCATTAAATATAGAGTTGGGTTTTCAAATCCTCTTTTCAAATTATGAGGAAGGATTCCTTTGTTCATTCATTCATTCATGCATTCATTTGTTCTTTCAATCTGGCTAGATCTCCCAGAAAAAGGCCAAGTGTGGCCTTATCTCTAATGTGGGCCCAGGGCTCTGGTTCTGTCAGGGGCTCCAAAGTCCCCCAACCTCACTTCCAGGCTTACCCTGGAGAGTGATGTTTTGTGGACCTTCAAATCCACAGAGCACTTAAACATGGTCCTTTCGGGAGAGGGCCAGGAGATGGAATGGCCATTATCAGCAATCTCTTCTCTGAAAAATCTCAGCCATATGAACAAACAACCTAAGCCTCACATAGTGTCAGGCAGGGTATTCGGGGACTGGAATGTTTGCTCATATTTTCCTAAAATATCCAGTGAACCATGAACCTAAACTCCACACCTGAGGCAAACTGGGAACTGCTATTTTAACAAAACACAGTTTAGAAAACAAGCTGCACACGATTTGCAATTTGGGCCGGCCCCAGAGAGACTTCCGGCAGCATTTTACGGGTGACTAACACTCAAGTTAAAAATCAACACGGGTTTTCCAAGCACAGCCTCTCTGAGGGTGAAAGGTAGACTTTTCCCATGTCTGCTAGAGCTTGCTTCAATGTGCTTTGCCACATGGGTTCTGGAAGGAAGCTTTTCCTGGACATACAACAGAGCTTTTGAGATGTTTGTGAGTACTGTTGTCTAATCTAGGTAGGCTCTCTCCTCTCGGTCTCTTGGCATATCTCTGGCAGAGAACGACAAGAGAGAGCACGTGTAACGTGAGACAGGAAATGCGCTCACTAATTTCACAAACGTGTAGAGCTCCTCCTTCCCATGGGGCCATGGGGGAATACCACGATGACTAAGCCACCTTTGAATGAAGGCAGATAGGAAAACAATTGAAGCAATGCAGCCAAGTGCTGAATAAGGTTTGTACCAAGGGCCGTGGAACACAGAGAAGGAATAATTAATTTTGTCAGGGGCAGTTAAGGAAGGTTGTGTAGCTGGTACCCTGACAAGTGAGTTGGGATGTCCAGGTGAGAAAGGAGAAGAAAGGCTTTCCAGGGGAGGGGACAGCAGACACAAAGCATGGAGGTAGGGGCGGAGTCAAGATGGCGAGCTGGAGGACATGGAATTTGCGTCTTCTCACAACTAGGGCACCTACCAGGTACCAGTGGGGGACCATGGACACCTAAGGGGATGGGAGGAGCCCCCAGCGACCAGGTAGGACGGTAGCGTGTGGGGGGAGTGAAGGGGGAGGACAAGTGGAGGTGGGACCGGACTGGCGCCCCTGAGGGGCTGCTGGGGGAGGGGAGGAGTTCCCACAGCCAGCGGGACCCACCCACAGTTAGGGGTCCAGCAGCAATGGGGGAGACCCTGGGAGAGATGGTGGGAGAGGGGAACAAAGGAACGGAAGGGAACAGGGCCAGTGCTTTCCCTGTCCACTTATGCACTGGGGAGCCTGTTGGGCTCATAGGCCTAATCCTCTGCCCTCAGAGCCTCCCTCCTGCCACGCAGAGCCCAAGTCCCACCCCTACGCTCCCCCCCCAGGGCCCCACCTCTACACTCGGAGACCCCCTCTGAGACCCCCTCCAAGGCGCTGGGGCTAAGCCCCACCCACACACCCTCAGGCAGGGCCCTACCCCCAAACTCCGGAACTTCACACTCCAGAGGCCCTCCTTTCCACGTGCTGCCTCTCCCCTTCCCCTGGCAAGTCCTAAGCAGAGGCCCCGCCCCAGACTCAAATGTCACCCCCCCCAGCAGCCTAGGTCCCACCCCACCCAAAACCCTGCCCCTGACTAAGTTCCACCCCCCGCCTAAACTCTGCGCCCATATCCAAGGCTTTTTTTTTTCTTTTTTCTTTTTTCCTCTTTTAGATTGGGGTTCTGTTTTACCTTGTAGATTCATTATTGTTGAATTTTTAATATTTTTATTTTTCCTAATAAATCTTTTATTTTTCTAATTTTATTTTATTCTTTATACTTTGTTATTGTTCTATCCTTTTGGCTTGTTCCCCCCCACCCTGCTTTTTTTTTCTTTTTTTTCTGTGGTGGTTTTATTTTACCTTGTTGCAGTTGTTTCAATTATAGTTTTATTTTTCCTAATACATTTTTTATCTTTCTAATTTTATTTTGTTTTTTATTCTTTGATATTGTACTGCTCCTTTTTTTCTTTCTTTCTTCCTTTTTTTTTTTTCCTTTACCACGCCAGAAAGCTTGCGGGATCTTGGTTCCCAGGCTGGAGGTTGGGCAAAAGCTCCTGTGGTGGGAGCTCCAAGTCCAAACCTCCGGACTAACAAAGAACCTCAGATCCCAGGGAATATCAATTGGCGTGAGGCCTCCTGGAGGTCCTCATCTCAGCACCAAGACCCAGCTCTATCCAACTGCCTGCAAACTCCATTCCTGCAAACGTCTCAGGCCAAACAACCAATAAGAGAGGAATACAGCACCACCCATCAAAAAAAAAAATGAAACGACAAAAAAATATGTTACAGACAAAGGAGCAAGGTAAAAACCTACAAGACCAAATAAATGAAGATGAAATAGGCAACCTACCTGAAAAAGAATTCAGAGTGATGACAGTAAAGATGATCCAAAATCTTGGAAACAGAATGGAAAAAATACAGAAACTTTAACAAGGATCTAGAAGAACTAAACAGCAAACAAACAGTGATAAACAACTGAATTACTGAAATTAAAATTACTCCAGAAGGAATCAATAACAGAATAACTGAGGCAGAAGAACGGATAAGTGAGCTGGAAGATAAAATGGTGGAAATAACTACCAGGGAGCAGAATAAAGAAAAAAGACTGAAAAGAATTGAGGACAGTCTCAGAGACCTCTGGGACAACATTAAATGCACCAACATTCGAATTATAAGGGTCCCAGAAGAAAAAGAGAAAAAGAAAGCATCTGAGGAAATATTTGAAGAGATTAGAGTCAAAAACTTTCCTAACATGGGAAAGGAAAAATAGTCAATCAAGTCCAGGAAGCACAGAGAGTACCACATAGGACAAACCCAAAGAGAAACACACCGAGACATATTAATCAAATTATTGAAAATTAAATACAAAGAAAAAATATTAAAAGCAACAAGGGAAAAGCAACAAATAACATACAAGGGAATCCCCATAAGGTTAACAGCTGATTGTTCAGCAGACACTCTGCAAGCCAGAAGGGAGTGGCAGGACCTATTTAAAATGATGAAAGGGAAAAACCTACAACCAAGATTACTCTACCCAGCAAGGATCTCATTCAGATTTGATGGACAAATTAAAATCTTTACAGATAAACAAAAGTTAAGAGAATTCAGCACCACCAAACCAGCTTTACAACAAATGCTAAAGGAACTTCTCTAGGCAGGAAACACAAGAGAAGGAAAAGACCTACAAAAACAAACCCGAAACAATTAAGAAAATGGTAATAAGAACATATATATCAATAATTACCTTAAATATAAATGGATTTAATGCTCCAACCAAAAGACATAGACTGGCTGAATGGATACAAAAACAAGACCTGTACATATGCTGTCTACAAGACACCCACTTCAGACCTAGGAACACATACAGACTGAAAGTGAGGGGATGGAAAAAGATATTCCATGCAAATGGAAATCAAAAGAAACCTGGAGTAGAAATTCTCATATCAGACAAAATAGACTTTAAAATAAAGACTATTACAAGAGACAAAGAAGGACACTACATAATGATCAAGGGATCAATCCAAGAAGAAGATATAACAATTGTAAATATTTATGCACCCAACATAGGAGCACCTCAATACATAAGGCAAATGCTAACAGCCATAAAAGGGGAAATCAACAGTAACACAATAATAGTAGGAGACTTTAACACCCCACTTTAACCAATGCACAGATCATCCAAAATGAAAATAAATAAACACAAGCTTTAAATGACACATTAAACAAGTTGGACTTAATTGATATTTATAGGACATTCCATCCAAAAACAGCAGATTACACTTTCTTCTCAAGTGCTCATGGAACATGCTCCAGGATAGACCGTATATTGGGTCACAAATCAAGCCTTGGTAAATTTAAGAAAATTGAAATCATATCAAGTATCTTTTCCAACCACAACGCTATGAGACTAGATATCAATTACAGAAAAAAAAACTTTAAAAAATACAAACACACAAGGCTAAACAATATGCTACTAAATAACCAAGAGATCACTGAAGAAATCAAAGAGGAAATCAAAAAATACCTAGAAAAAAAATGACAATGAAAACATGATGACCCAAAACCTATGGGACGCAGCAAAAGCAGTTCTAAAAGGGAAGTATATAGCAATACAATCCTACCTCAAGAAACAAGAAAAATCTCAAATAAACAACCTAACCTTACACCTAAAGCAATTAGAGAAAGAAGAACAAAAAACCCCAAACTTAGTAGAAGGAAAGAAATCATAAAGATGAGATCAGATATAAATGACAAAGAAATGAAGAAAACACTAGCAAAGATCAGTAAAACTAAAAGCTGGTTCTTTCTAGTGGCAAGATGGGAATAAAGACACAGACCTACTAAAGAATGGACTTGAGGATATGGGGAGGGGGAGGGGTGAGATGTGACAGGGTGAGAGAGGGTCATGGACATATATACACTACCAAATGTAAAATAGATAGCTAGTGGGAAGCAGCCGCATAGCACAGGGAGATCAGCTCAGTGCTTTGTGACCGCCTGGCGGGGGTGGGATGGGGAGGGTGGGAGGGAGGGAGATGCAGGAGGGAGGAGATATGGGAACGTGTGTATATGTGTAGCTGATTCACTTTGTTATAAAGCAGAAACTAACACACCATTGTGAAGCAATTATACTTCAATAAAGATGTTTAAAAAAAAAACAAAAACAAAAAAAACAAAACTAAAAGCTGGTTCTTTGAGAAGATAAACAAAATTGATAAACCATTAGCCAGACACATCAAGAAAAAGAGGAAGAAGACTCAAATTGATAGAATTAGAAATGAAAAAGGAGAAGTAACAACTGACACTGCAGAAACACAAAGGATCATGAGAGATTACTACAAGCAACTCTATGTCAATAAAATGGACACCCTGGAAGAAATGGACAAATTATTAGAAAAGAACAACCTTCCAAGACTGAACCAGGGAGAAATATAAAATATAAACAGACCAATCACAAGCACTGAAATTGAGACTGTGATTAAAAATCTTCCAACAAACAAAAGCCCAGGACCAGATGGTTTCACAGGCGAATTCTACCAAACATTTAGAGAAGAGCTAACACCCATCCTTCTCAAACTCTTCCAAAATGTAGCAGAGGGAGGAACCCCCCAAAACTCATTCTACGAGGCCACCATCACCCTGATACCAAAACCAAACAAAGATGTCACAAAAAAAGAAAACTACAGACCAATATTACTGATGAACTTAGATGCAAAAATCCTCAACACAATACTAGCAAACAGAATCCAACAGCACATGAAAAGGATCATACATCATGATCAAGTGGGATTTATCCCAGGAATGCAAGGATTCTTCAATATATGCAAATCAATCAATGTGATACACCATATTAACAAATTGAAGGAGAAAAACCATATGATCATCTCAATAGATGCAGAAAAAGCTTTCAGCAAAATTCAACACCCATTTATGATAAAAACCCTCCAGAAAGTAGGCATAGAGGGAACTTACCTCAACATGATAAAGGCCATATATGACAAACCCATAGCCAACATTGTTCTCAATGGTGAAAAACCGAAAACGTTTCGTCTAAGGTCAGGAACAAGACAAGGTTGTTAACTCTCACCACTATTATTCAACATAGTTTTGGAAGTTTTAGCCACAGCAATCAGAGAAAAAAAAGAAATAAAAGGAATCCAAATGGGAAAAGAAGTAAAGCTGTCACTGTTTGCGGATGACAAGATACTATACATAGAGAATCCTAAAGATGCTACCAGAAAACTACTAGAGCTCATCAATGAATTTGGTAGAGTAGCAGGATACAAAATTAATGCACAGAAATATCTTGCATTCCTATACACTAATGATGAAAAATCTGAAAGAGAAATTAAGGAAACACTCCCATTTACCACTGCAACGAAAAGAATAAAATACCTAGGAATAAACCTACCTAAGGAGACAAAAGACCTGTATGCAGAAAACTATAAGACGCTGATGAAAGAAATTAAAGATGATACAAACAGATAGAAAGATATACCATGTTCTTGGATTGGAAGAATCAACATTGTGAAAATGACTATACTACCCAAAGCAATCTACAGATTCAGTGCAATCCCTATCAAATTACCAGTGACATTTTTCACAGAACTAGAACAAAAAAATCTTAAAATTTGTATGGAGACACAAAAGACCCTGAATAGCCAAAGCAGTCTTGAGGGGAAAAAAATGGAGCTGGAGGAATCAGACTCCCTGACTTCAGACTATTATACAAAGCTACAGTAATCAAGATAATATGGTACTGGCACAAAAACAGAAACATAGATCAATGGAACAGGATAGAAAGCCCAGAGATAAACCCACACACATATGGTCAACTAATCTATGACAAAGGAGGCAAGCATATACAATGGAGAAAAGACAGTCTCTTCAATAAATGGTGCTGGGAAAACTGGACAGCTCCATGTAAAAGAATGAAATTAGAACAGTTCCTAACACCATACACAAAAATAAACTCAAAATGGATTAAAGACCTAAATGTAAGGCCAGACACTATAAAACTCTTAGAGGAAAACATAGGCAAAATACTCTATGACATAAATCACAGCAAGAACCTTTTTGACCCATCTCCTAGAGAAATGGAAATGAAAACAAAAATTAACATATGGGACCTAATGAAACTTAAAAGCTTTTGCACAGCAAAGGAAACCCTAAACAAGGTGAAAAGACAACCCTCAGAATGGGAGAAAATATTTGCAAATGAATCAATGGACAAAAGATTAATCTCCAAAATATATAAACAGCTCATGAAGCTCAATATTAAAAAACCAAACAACCCAGTCCAAAAATGGGCAGAAGACCTAAATAGACATTTCTCCAAAGAAGACATACAGATGGCCAAAAAGCACATGAAAAGCTGCTCAACATCACTAATTATTAGAGAAATGCAAATCAAAACTACAATGAGGTATCACCTCACACCAGTTAGAATGGGCATCCTCAGAAAATCTACAAACAACAAATGCTGGAGAGGGTGTGGAGAAAAGGGAACCCTCTTGCACTGTTGGTGGGAATGTAAATTGATACAGCCACTATGGAGAACAGTATGGAAGTTCCTTAAAAAACTAAAACTAGGATTACCATATGACCCAGAAATCCCACTACTGGGCATATGCCCTGAGAAAACCATGATTCAAAAAGACACATGCACCCCATTGTTCATGGCAGCACTATTTACAATAGCCAGGTCATGGAAACAACCTAAATGCCCATCAACAGACGAATGGATAAAGAAGTTGTGGTACATATATACAATGGAATATTACTCAGCCATAAAACGGAAGCAAATTTGGTCATTTGTAGAGACGTGGTTGGATCTAGAGACTGTCCTACAGAGTGAAGTAAGTCAGAAAGAGAAAAACAAATATCGTATATTAATGCATATATGTGGAACCTAGAAAAATGGTACAGATGAACAGGTTTGCAGGGCAGAAATAGAGACACAGATGTAGAGAACAAATGTATGGACACCAAGGGGGGAAAGTGGCGGTGGGGTGGTGGTGGTGTAATGAACTGGGAGATCGGGATTGACATGTATACACTAATATGTATAAAATAGATAACTAATAAGGCTGCAGAATTGTAGTTCTCGCTTCTGCTGTCTGCCCTCTGGTGGATGAGGCTACCTAACCTTACGGTTTTTAACTTGGATAAAGTCAGAAACGGATGCTAGTGTGGAAACGAGGAATTTATTTTCAGAGCCCTTTACCCTTCAGGTGTGATGTCCAGGTGGAAACACCCAACAGATACTCGGCAAAGTGAGCCAGAGGCTCCAGGGGCATGAGAGTCAAGACCACACCAAACCCAGCACCTCAGTGTGCCGGTACAGTGGTGTGGCAGGGCCAGCTCAGCCCAGCATGGGAGAGGCAGTGGATAAATTTTCTGAAATTTTGCAAACTGGCAGTGAATACAACCATCATTAAAAATCGAGTCACAGAAACTTACACGTAAATGATTTTAAAAACAAGCATAATAAATTCTCAAAGCTCTCCACTTCCTAATTACTTTACTATACTTTACTATGATCTGTGCTTTTGAGGTGATTTATATCTATTTTATAAGCCTGGTGGGAAAATCATATAAAGGTGTCCTAGGTGGGTCTCTGCCCAACTCCTATCGACATCAGCCATGTTGTTGGCTTGAAATCAGCCATGGGGAGGAGTGTTTACATCGTGAAAACTGATATCGCAAAAACTGCAAATTCGGACTACCCCCATCCCCAAAGAGCCAGCACACCACTACCTGAAACTGTATCATGATGCATACAGAAAAGTCTTTGTGTGAGTATGGGTCTGGAGCCTCATTAAGGTAAAACAAAGAGAATAAGGCAGAAACTAAGACTCCACAAATGAGGGGAAGAAATTAATGCTAAAAACAGTTTCTAATATTGACTGATATTTCCCCAAACACAAGCTTTTTGCACTACTCAGGTCCTCTGGGGTTGCTGCTATTCGAAATAAACCTGTTTCATTTAGCTCCATGAATAAGAAACTCCTAGCCAGGGAAGACATATTTTATATGCACACATAAAAATGCTCTGTATGTATATAGCACTTTCCTTTTAAGGCACTCACAGCAATTACACATGTGCTCATTATTCCTATGAACATCCTAGGGAGGTAGCTAGGTGGCAGAGGAAATAGGAATAAAAAAAAAAAAAACACCTGTTAAATTAGGAATCAAGGCATTACCTAGCCTCAGTGCTATAAACAATCTTTCTTCTCCCAGTATAGGAAACCCTGACGTCAGAATGTTAAAGTGTCCTGCTTAAGAAGGTTCTAGAATTGGACTCCTGTCACTGGCATTGTTCCAGGAGCATGGCCATGGAAACCTCCCACTCTCTCCCTTCTTTCGTCCTTGTTCTCCTGCTAGTTTGTCCCTACCTCCTACTTGGGCCAGGGCTGGAGTCTGCAGTCCAAGCTTGCCTGGCTTCGGAACCCCAAGGAATTCACCACACGGCCTCAGGGAGGGAGCGGCAACCCCCTGTGTCAGGCGTTGTTCTCACGTGACTTGCTGCTTTTGTGATGACCATTCCCAGATACCAATGACACCATCGTCCCCTCTGCACCAGCTGCCTCATCCCATTGCGGATCCCAATGGCTCCTCTGACTTTCCTAGGCCCCACCTGCGAGGCCCTGGACAATTCCGAATCGGCCCTTTGGAGTACAAGTCAGCGTAATGTTAATGCTGGTATCATCTCCACGCACCCAGGATTTAACTGTCCATCAGGCAGAGTGTTCACAGTTGCTGGTGATGACAACTGGAGGAAAGATGAACTAAAGTGTGTGTGTGTGTGTGTGTGTGTGCGCGCACGTGTCAGAAACAAAGGCGAAGAGAGAAACAGAGACAGAGAAAGGAGAGAGGCAAAGATTTACTGAAGCTGTGGGAATTCCTGAACACAAGAATTATTTTCTTTGAAGGTGTTTTGTTTTTGACTCAGAATTTTATTGTTTGTTTGTAACTGGTGGGAGGGCAGATTTATAAGATAAATCTTCCTGATGGCGAACCCTGGGCTCCACCCAAACCAGACCACGTGTCGCAGTGTCCCCTTAACAGCTGCCTCTGGAGGCAGCCCTGAGTGGGGCTGGGGGGGAGACCTTTGGCTGGAGAGCACTGTCTCTGAGAGCATTTGTCTCTGGCCAGATATATCTGGATCTTCAGATGGTCGGGACCCGGTCAAGTCTGAAAGAGACTCCCTCAGATTCCCAACCAGGGCTTCCTACTGGCCCCAACGATGGCAGCGGGTCTCCCGCTGGCGCCCTGCTGGGCTCTCCTTCTCACCAAGGAGTGGGCTTCTGAGGAGCTTCCTGAGACAGGAGGGCCCTCAGACCCAGCTTGAGTGGCCAACACCAGGCACACAACAGAAACAAGCCAGTTAGGCAGCTCTAGCGTGAGGGGGCAGGAGACAGGTTTTCACCTTCCTGACTCCATCACGGCTTCTGTGGAGCAAGTCTGTTCCTCTGAGATGTCAGGGTGTGGGCAGTTGAAGTCCTTGATTCAACAGTCATTTCCTGAGACTCTGTTGGATGTCAGGGACAGCCTTGGGTTATAGAGACACAAAGCAAAACAGCCCACATGGACCCAGGCAACAACAGGCTTGTAAGATATACCCTCCAAGGGCCTTTTCCATCCAACAGTCTCTAAATATTTCCTTAGTGGCCAGAGGGCTTCCTTATATCTCCCAAGCTAAAGAATTCAGCCCCTACTAAGTAAAAGGAATCATGTTTTGCTTGTCTATTTGTTTACATTTGCGTTCCCAGACTTGACCACTTGGCCCTCACGGCGTGGGTGTCTGAGCTGGTCATGGAACCTCGCCAGAGCCCCTGGGGAGAGGTGAGTGTGACAACGTCTGCCGCACTCATAAGCACTCATTAGGCTCCTGTGTGCTTGGGGCATCTTGTGCTCTAAGTCAAAGAGGCACAGCCCAGCTGTCCAGAAGCTTCTAGAAACCCTGGAGCTTGCCCATAGACAGGACAAACAACAACAAGAGCAAGCTCTGATAAAATGGTGCTGTCAGACCAACAAAGGGAATGCAAATGCAGAGCTGGTGAAGGTGGAGGGAGAGAGGGGCTTATAGAACATGCAACAGGGTGGGGAAGTCTCTAGCTGTGTCTTCTTGTTAGTCCAGGGTTGCCAGGCTTTCCGCCCCCCCTCCCCTGGCACACAGGATCTTAGTTCCCCAACCAGGGATCAGACCCGTGACCCCTGCATCGGTAGCACAGAGTCTTAACCACTGGACCACCAGGGAAGTCCCAGGATTGCCAGGTCCTTTTGAATGGTGGAGAAAAGGAGGGTAGCGAGAACTGGGATGGGGACCCAGGACCCAGGACAAGGGCCCTCCATGACTGCCCCCCAAAGGCTTGGGACATCAGTGCAAAGTCATAAAGCTGGGGTAAAACCCCTCCAACTCTTCACTCCAACAATGACGGCCTCCTTCCACACTCCCTCCAGGGCCCTCCTTACCCCTTCTAACATCTTACATAAGAGCCTCCTATTGTGTTAATATCAGGGGGAAAGGTGACTAAGGGTGAGTGTGTGACTAAAGGGAAAGAAAACTAGGAAAGGAGTCTCAAATGCTTGCCCCCATCCCCAGGTTATCTTGGCTCATTCCCTGATTCCATCAGTTCACAGGCTCTGACATAAAAGGCAGGAAGTTACACACACTAAACAAAGCTCCTTAGATGTCAGGAAATTAACCTGGGAAATCGGAGCCAAGAACGATTAAAGGCATTGCACTCTGAGTTCAAAAACCACGATGGCGCTAGATCAAAAGCTGTTTGCTGGGCACCCCAGGCTTGGCTCTGCCAAACTGCATATCCCCATCCCGGGGAACCCCGGCCACAGGGTCTGCATGCCTGTGTGCTGTGCATTTATTTCCTGCCATGTGACTTAATCCTCACTCAGATCTATAGCTTTTGACTCTTCTTGCCGTCGGAGTTTGGATGCCCGCCCTTGGCAAGTCTGCCCCCAGAAGAGCAGCTGGTCTGCCCAGGCTTCCTGATTAAGGAAGAAGATCACACACCTGACCTCAGAGGGGGTCCAACAAGTGGCCCCAGAGGAAACAAAGAAAGCCCTTAAAAGGGGAAGGAGGGAAGGCAGCCTGGGGATCTTAACCTTCCCAGCTATGAAAACAAATGTCTCCTGGAGGGTGGAAAGGTTGGACCAGAACAAGCCCAGAATTATGAGGATGATTAATTGTGTTCACAGCAATAATAACATCTCTTTGAGCCTCGGTTTCATACTCTTTACAATTAAGGGGTTGGACTAAGTGTTCTTTATGATACCTTCTAGCTAGGATATCCTGGAATACTTAAATGTTGTTCATCATAATGAAATGGTCAAGGGGGTTTGCACCACAGCACCTCATTGTTATCTCCAGTGATGGGTATTAACCCCATTTTACAGAGGAGTAAACTGAGGCCCCATGAGGAGAAGTAGCTTGCCTAATGCCACACAGCTGGTAGATAGCAGAGCCTGTAACAAACCCTCATCCAGCACCTCCTGTTCCAGTGCTCTGGAAGGGCAATCATGGACAATAGCCTTGTCCCCAGAATGACAAAAGTACATTTGCAATCACAAGCTCAAAGTGTTGCTATGCCTTTCTTTTTCTTTTTTTTTTTTTTTTTTTGTATTGGGAAGCAATACAAAAGGGCTAAGGGGGAACCATTTAACATGTCAGGCTTCTGAGAAGTGGAACACTCAGAGATGTCAACCCCATGATGACCTCATGATAGTGTAAAACCCTCTTCTTGAGTCTACAGAGGTGAGGTTAGTTGCATTCGCAGGAGAGGAAAACAGTGAGAGAAACGTGATTCATTCAAGAATAACAGCACCTTCAAGAACCTGCTGTGTCCCTACTCTGAATGCCCTGGGTCTATGACCCACACACCCCTCATCCAGAGCTGATTGGACCAGGGAGTCTCCACTGAGAGTAAGTCAGAGGTGCTCTCCCACAGGACTGGATTTGACACATAGGAAGGACAATTAAAGCATCTGTGAGCCTGCAGCTGTACAATCACTGCATTGGTCAGGGTGCTCCGAGAAAACAGAACCAATGGGACGCATATAGATATAGAAAGAGATTTATTATAGGGAATTGGCTCATGCAGTTATGGAGGCCAGCAAGCCCCAAGATTGACAAAGTGAGTAGGCAAGTCTGGCAGGCTTGACACCCAGGAAGAGCCAATGTCTCAATCTGAGGGCTGTCAGGCAGGAGGAATTCTCTCTTACTCAGGGGAGGGTCAAGGTTTTTCGTTCCATTCAGGACTTCAACTGATTGGATGAGGCCCACCCACACTGGGGAAGGGGAGCTGCTTCACTCAATCTACCAATTTAAATGTTAATCTCCTCCAAAAACACCTTCACAGAAATGCCCAGAATAATGTTTGACCAAACATCTGGGCTCCAGTCAAGTTGGGAAATGGGGTGCCCAGATGTTTGATCAAACATTATTCATAAAATACCAGTTTTCTTAGAGTCATAAAATTAACCGTCACATAGAGAGGGGCCAGAATCCAGGCAAGACTGAATGAGGAAACCCAGGGTTGTAAGAGAAGAAACTGGGCATTCTCAGCGAGGAATCAAGATGAGGAGTGGAGAAGGTACCGCCTGGCGGACTTGCGGAGCCCATGAGACTCCCCTGGATCCTTCCAATCCCCCTCCTTCGCTCAAATGGCTTGAGCGGGTTTCTCTTTCTGGCAACCGAACCCCCTCTGATTATAACAAACACATTGTGGCTTTTACTAAGTTGCCCCATTCTCTAAGCCATTTACCAAGTGATAAACATATTGGGTATCAAGTACTGCCATGTTACATACCATGTATACTGGGTTCTTGAATGATTTACTCTTATAATTTTGACTACATACAAGTAACCACATGCAACTGAAATAAAATATTTTCATGAGACTTGGTACTTTGATCTATAGCGCTTCAATGCAAAAGAAATGAGTAACTCAATGAGTGAGGGATCTCACACAGCTGCCCAGCATGCATATCAGGGCGCACTATTGCTGTGCTCAACTCACTGTTCTGCAAGCATTTTCTGAGGAAAATCATCTGTTAAGAGGTTTTCTTACACTACCAAATGTAAAATAGATAGCTAGTGGGAAGCAGCCGCATAGCACAGGGAGATCAGCTCAGTGCTTTGTGACCACCTAGAGGGGTGGGATAGGGAGGGTGGGAGGGAGATGCAAGAGGGAGCGGATATGGGGATATATGTATACGTATAGCTGATTCACTTTGTGATACAGCAGAAATTAACACAGCATTGTAAAGCAATTATACTCCAATAAAGATGTTAAATTTAAAATTTAAAAAAATAAAAAAAAAGAGGTTTTCTTGAATTGGGGGATTTGTGACAGCCCAGGCTGAATCCCTTACAAACGCTGTAGGTCTACTACACGTTGTTACTAACATATTTTTTAGAAACCTCTGTCTCTTCTCCTATGAGCTCTTTGGAGGATGAGCTCCCTGCCTTACGCACCTTTGTCACTCTTCCACCCAGAACACAGTACCTGGTACCCGGTAAGCACACATACATTTCTGAGTTAATTCTCTTACTTGATTCTCACAAGAAGCCCGTCCGATATATCATATTATTCTCAATTGTATTAGTCAGCTTAAGCTAAGTTATGCTGCAATAACATACAACCTGGAAATCTGTGTTTACTGTGACACAGGTTTGATTCTCACCAATGTCACCGTCACACATGCTCTATGGGTCAGCTAGAGCCCATCTTCATGTCTTCTTCATTCCAGGCCCCAATGACAGAGAGAAAGAGAGGTGGCAGACCACAAAATGGCCCTTAAGGTATCTATACAATAGTGACACAATGATTCATACTCGCTCTTGCCAGCCAAGGCAAATCCCATAGTCAAGCCTGATGTCAACAGGGCAGGGATGCCTACTCTTCGACAGGATGGGTGCCAAAAATCACATGGCCACGCCTGGCACCGTGGGACTCGGATGCAAAAATCCTCCACCAGAGAGAGACAGCAAAATTACAAACACTAATACTATGTATCACACCGTTGCACAACGAAACTAAGGTGAAGCCATTGCCTGACCCAGTATCTTGTGAGTGGCAGATTCAGTATTTGAAGGAAGTCTTCAGACCCCAGGAGGAAGATGCGGTCCACTACAGCACAGCTGTTTTCACGTCTTCCTCTGGGAGAGAAGCATCTCCAGGACCTGATCTGTACCTTATGCCACTCTCCAGTAACGTTCACATCAAGTTTGTAATGTTCACATCAGTAACGTTCACTACAACATTTGGCCCTTGAATGCTTTATTCATCAGGATCATGTGTCTAGGAGAATCCAAGTGAGCCAAGGCAGACGAAATTAACAAGTGCCCATCAAGAAATATAGACAGAGCCAACACTTTAAATCTCAATAAGTGGAGTCATTTTAAAATTTTCTTGGTTTAACCAGACTGAAGATAGAAAGGAGTGGTGGCCCCTGAGAAGGACAAGAAGTTGTCACCCTCTAGGGTGCCGTCCGTTTTCATCACTTCCGGATGGTGTCAGCTGGGTCCCTCTGGCCACTGGTTGATTGCATCCTGCAGTAGCTGGATTGAGGGGTCTGGGAAGCACCGGGACTGATGCTTGAGAAGAGCCTGGCATCAATAATTTACAAAAGGCCTTAACTGTGACCTGGTCAGCATCCCCAGAGTTAATTATTCCCATGACCACAAACAGCACCCATCCCAAATGGGCATCCTGGTCGCCTATGGTTAATGATCCCTCTGGCCAGTAAGTAATTTTGCTCAAGGAAAGAACCTGACTGCATGCAGGTCTCCAAGTATAGAAAACAAGTCAGAATTCACTGGGGGGTTTTTTCTGGATTACTTCATTTCCTTTGTTACATGGGTAACATGTTTGGTCTTTGGATGGTGCAGGTTATGAAAAGTTCAGCGCTCCCACACTTAGCAACAGAAGCTCTGTGGAATACCTGTTCCCGCAGCTCTGCCAATAACATTTTTCAGGAGATCGGGCTTGATTAAAAAACACATGGTAAGCCATGAATCCAACCCGTCCAGGATGTATCAGGTTGCACAGTGTTATGAAACACACACCATCCTGGATGTTCTTCCAAAAGAATGTGCACAGAAAAGGCTGCCCTTCTGCTAGAATAAAAGCTCCTTTCCAGCCCCCGTGGCTCTCCACCTTCAGTCCAAACACCCAACAAGCTGGAGCGTGCAGGCAGCCTTGACTGAGCCCTGTACTGCCTCGGGATGCTCTATACCATCTCTCCTGCATTCTCCTGCATGCGTGAGAGCAGTGCCAACACCAGGGGGCTTTGAAGGACAAAAGTAAGAAGCCTCCATGGAACAACTTCCACCGCATCTCACTGCTCCGTCCTGCTGGTACGCAATCAGCAGAACTTCCTATAGAAAATTCAAGAAAATCAGAAGGCAGGCTCAGAATTGCAGCCTGGTTGCAGACCACAGTGTAACAGATATTATGTATTGATGGGCATGTCAAAACCAGCATGTCTATGCTCCATTCATAGGCCCGACGTGGGTCTGTGAAATTGAACACTGGGTAGCTCAAAGCCAAGTCTCTGAAAACATCCTCCAAAAAACACCCAAGGTTGCAATTCCAAAGTTACTATAATTTCACTACTTTGCTGTTCATGCTAATAGCACACAGGCAGAAGGATATTAAAAAGATGATATTAACGTTCAGGGGGGTGGGATTATGAAGGACTTTGCAGAGCTATGGTCTGATGATAAACCAAGAGCATCTAGCAGTCAACCCAGAAAAAATAGATTTACAGCTGAAGTTCTTTCCCAATTTGGGCAGCAACAGCATTCTCTGAACACTCGTTTTACACGCATTTGTTGTGAAGCCCATGTGCCAACCACCATGCTGGGGTCAACGTAATACAGAGCTGGATGAGCCGTGATTCCTGGCACGGGGAGGCTGACAGGCTAGTAGGTGAGATAGATAGGACCACACACCAGCGAGTGAAACGACACCCATTAAGTGGAAAGTGCCACAAAAGAGGTGCAGATGAAGTGTTTCAGGAAGTGCGAAGAGAGAGATTACTCTCCTACACTGGAGAGACCATGGCTTTATTGAGGACAGGCATTCAGCTAAGTCTTTCAAAGGGGTAAGGATACAGGCACGCGGAGCTGGGGAGGACGAGAATTCATCAGCTGCCTCCACGGATGTAATGGAGGTGCTGAGGTCTCGCGCGGATCCCCTCAGTGGGTAGGGCAGCTGGGGCTTCTGTTGTTCCTGGCTCCAAGCTGTTCCCCATCTCTGAGGTTTGCCTTTGGCTGACCACAGCACCCCACCAGAGAGAGACCCACCCCTGCCTCTCAGAGTGGCTGACAGCCAGGGACTGACTGATACAGGGGCACAAAAGGCCAGCCCCCCTGGCCCAGCATGGGGACAATTCTGCACCCCATGCCCCAGAGGATCAGCCTAAGGCTACTCTCTGCTAGGTTCGTTCCCCTTTCCTAACCTGCTTCCTTGCTCTCTGGGGTATTTTTCCTGAGAACAACTCTTCAGTAAATCAGAGGCATCCTAATCTCTATCTCAGGCTTTGCTTCTAGGGAACCCAGCATAAGCCTCTGACTCTCCCTCTTGCAGCTGCGCAGATGCACCAAGGAATCCTTGGGGTAGCCTTCCAGCTCCCAGTACGCCACCTGTTACACCCCCACTCCTTAGCTGCCTTTGTTCCATCCAGAACTGCGCCCCCTCTGTTTCCACACCGCATGTCTTATTATTGTTCTTTCTCCTGCTAAGAGAGCTTCCTCTCTACTTATTCCTTTCTTTCAAGACCTAACTCAAGTTTTACTTATTCCAAGGTTTGCCAACCAGACTCTGCCTATACCCCTTACGTGTGTATTTTTTAGCACTTAAGTGATACGTCAAAACATGTACCTACTTTTATTTTGTAGACAATTAGATCAGAACTTAATCATCCAAATAGATGTTGTCACTTTCAAAGTACTCATCTTGGGCGATTAATCACTTCCTCCAATAAGGCCACTCCCCATCCTAATTTGGGGATTCTTCTTTTGGGTTTGACTTCAGAGTATGTATCATACACCACTGAACACAATAAACAGCCTACAGCAATTCTCTTTTCTTTGAGGTCTTAGGGAATCATTCAGGTGATTGATTGCAGGTTAGTGAGAGTACATATACATTTTGTAATTCCACAATTTACACATCCAGAGCAGTCCCTTGGAAGATAAAACCCTTTCTCCCACAAGGACTGCCCTAAATCTAACCAATCCCGGTGATGGCAAATATTTGTCCTGTGAAAGTGATTTCCTTTCCTCTATTGGACATTTGAATCCACACCTGATGAGTAATGCAGGTATTGATTCATTCATTCAACAAATATTTGTTGAGTGCTTTCCACACACCAAGGATTGTGCTACAAGTGAAGCTGTAAAATCAAATAAAACATAGTTTTTACTCACATGGGGCTTAGAGTCTATTAGAGAAAAGTTACAAGTAAATTGACTTTATAGAATAGTGTGGTAAATGCTGTGATGGGGACAGGCATGGGGGTCTCTGAAAGGAAGAGGAGTAAAGTTAGATTGGAGGGTCAGAGAAACTTCTGGAAGATGTTTTGAAGGATGATTAGGAGTTTGCTAGATGCAGAAGGTTGATGAGGGCATGATGGGAGGAGCTGCTTGTAGGAAAGCATAGGTAGAATTCTGAAACAACAAAGACACATTCAAGACACTCCCTGTGAAGAGTGGATTGGGAGAATGAACAGAGATGAGAGAGGCACTCAGGCTGCTGGGAAGCCTAGGAGGGCTTATCCTGAGAGCATTGGGAAGCCACTGAAGGCTCAGTCTGAGATAGAAACCAACCAACAAACCAAAAGCATACTGTGTGACTAAAAACTCATGAAATGATTTTAATGTGTGTGCTCAGTACTTCTTCACATGTGCTAGCCTGGTTCATCCTCTAACAACTCTGTGAGAGACACATTGTTATGCTCACTTTACAGGTGAGGACACGGAGACCAGGGAGGTTAAGTAACTTGCCCAGGGTCACACAGCTAGTAAGTGGCAGAGCTGGAATTCAAACTCTCTCTCTACCTGTCTCAACTCCAAAGCCCAAAAGGACCCCCTAAAAGAAACCCAGCAAAGGATATGAACAGATAACATCACTTAAAAGGAAACTTTGAATTCTAAATATATTTATAGTGTTCAACCTGGGCACAAATCAAAGCATCAGAAAGTAAAACAATAATATTGAACCATTTTATACCCATTTAACCAGCAAAACATTACTAACCATGCACGATGCCATCTGTTTTGTATCACTCAATGGACATCAATACATTTGTAACAGAGAAGAACAAACATGACTCCATATTGGATCTATTCCTTTAGCTCTAACCTTTGTGCTCTGTTGCCTGTGCTTAGTCATGCTGGCTCTGCACCTCTTGTAGAAGACTGTTGCCTATAGCCTGAAATATACAGGATAGCCCATTCTCAAGGCTCTGACCTTTAAAGGTATAGCACTTTTCCATTTGTATAGAGATAAAAAGTTGCAGAATAGAGAATACCATTTGTCTTGTTGGAGGTTTATAGGAACATTGTGACCAGACCTAGTGGACAGCTGCAAGAACAAAGGAGTCATCAACAAGCGGCCACACCCCCTCCCCTTTTAGTATAAAAGAAGCCTGAATTCTAACTCAGGTAAGATGGTTCTTTGGGACACGAGTCCACCATCTTCTAGGTCTGCTGGCTTTCCAAATGAAGTCTCTGTTCCTTGCCTCAATAACTCATCTCTCAGCGTATTGGCCTGTTGTGTGGTGCGCAGTGTGAGCTTGGACTCGGTAATACTTTCATGGTCATATTGTCAATTTACATAAATTTTTTGGAAAACAATGTAGTAATTTATCCAAAGAAAATATTTCAAAAATAGACTCAAAGTTTGTCATTGCAACATTAACAGTGCAAAACTGAGAACAAACTAAATGTGGAGTGACAGGACAATGGTTTGGTAAACAATCATACAACAACTCAATGGAATATTGTGTGGTCATTTTTTTTTTAATTTTATTTAATTAATTAATTAATTTATTTATTTATTTATTTTTGCTGTGTTGGGCCTTCGTTTCTGTGCGTGGGCTTTCTCTAGTTGTGGCGAGTGGGGGCCACTCTTCATAGCGGTGCGCAGGCCTCTCACTGCCGCGGCCTCTCTTGTTGCGGAGCACAGGCTCCAGACGCGCAGGCTCAGTAGTTGTGGCTCACGGGCCCAGTTGCTCCGCGGCATGTGGGATCTTCCCAGACCAGGGCTCGAACCCGTGTCCCCTGCATTGGCAGGCGGATTCTCAACCACTGCGCCACCAGGGAAGCCCCTGTGTGGTCATTTAACATGATCTTTATGAGGATTATGTAACACCATGGGAAAATATTTATAGGAAGTAAACTGTCACGTGAAAAGGTAGATTAGAGTACACTATTTACATTCATGAGGAATATAGCCTAATATCTTTGCAAAGTCCCAGATAAGTGAAAACCACTGTAGCATACAACTGCCCCCTTTAAAATGCAATAACTAAAAATGTTAAGGAACCCCCTGAGACTCTTAATGAATCTATGAGCTAAGGATTTGCTTATAAAGCTATAAAAATAAATTATGCCAATAAAATAAATTCTAGATTGCATTATATCACATCATTAGTGTACTTACTAAATTTACCTAAATCTGCAAAGAAACAACATCTTTATCACTTTATGAGAGTTCCGTACAAGCTCCATAGGCAAGCACAAAAGCAAGCTGTATTAAAATGCTGCTCCAAGCAATGGTGGGTGGGCTTGTTCACCATATGTGGTCTCTTCCTTTCTTGCACACCAGTTTTTAAACCCAGCCATTTCAAAGTCAATCCCCTGCAAAATTACAAACTATTGGGACCTTTGGCGTCCCAGGCAAATAATTGAAAGTGAGAATGTCAAATTCAAGAATGTCAACAGTCTACTACTATTCATAATATATAAAATTATATTACATATGTATACATATTATATATACACATGCATTACATATAGTATATATAATATTACATATACATTATGCTTATAACTATTTGAAAATGTAGACATATGGCTAATGCTGCCTAGAAATACAAAATAAAGACAGTAGTGTTGGGCAAAGGAATTCTAAGTAACATTTTCCTTTTAAAATATTTATTAAGTATTGTATTGTCATTTTATAATAAAGTTCACACAAACGATTTACTACTCTACAGGCACATTCTTTTTTTTTTTTTTTTAATTAATAGCAACTGTATTTATTTATTTATTTTTTAGCTGTGTTGGGTCTTCGTTTCATGCGAGGGCTTTCTCTAGTTGTGGCAAGCGGGGGCCACTCTTCATCGTGGTGCGGGGGCCACTCTTCATCGCGGTGCGCGGGGCTCTCACTATCGCGGCCCCTCCCGCTGCGGGGCCCAGGCTCCAGACGCGCAGGCTCAGCAGTTGTGGCTCACAGGCCCAGTTGCTCCGCGGCATGTGGGATCCTCCCAGACCAGGGCTCGAACCCGTGTCCCCTGCATTGGCAGGCAGACTCCCAACCACTGCGCCACCAGGGAAGCCCTACAGGCACATTCTTATAGGTTGAACTCGATTGCCTTTAGCCCATTGGTTTTATAGTTTTTAATGTGTGTGCAGGGCTTTTGGGTTGCAATAAATGGGTAAAACCTGGGGAATTAAGCAGGAACTCGGTACAGAGCTAACCACATCATACTTTCTATGGCATTCAACTAGACATGCCAAAATCAGTATGTCTTTCTATCCATATACACTGGGAAACTACACCAGGACTTGGGCTTCAAAGTGGGGCTGACAGTCACTCAGATAAGGAGACGTGCCTCTGATTTCTGAAACCCCACTGACTAATTTGACAGGAACTGCAACTTACATCCAGGGGCTCAGTCCACGTGACACCAGGAGAGGGGGAGGAAGGAAGGGAGGAAGAAACACAGAAAGAGGGGAGGAATCATGTATTCATGCTAACAAGCACCGCCAATTATTTTCTTTTTTTCTTTACTTATAGCTCCTGTGTTGACCCCCAGGGGTCATTCTATCTGTCACACGCATGTCACCAGAGATGGGGGGTGGGGGGGCAGACAGAGCAGAAGAGAGCTGCTCAGCCTGTACATGAGTATGTGAAACAGTCAGAGCCGGGGCTCTCTGATAGTCCTCCAGGGGACTGGGGCACCCAGAAACATTTCACTGAGAAAGTGGATGCCCTCTGCCTTTGCAGGAGGGGACCAGGGAGAGAAGAGCCACAAATGTTAAGGCCCATGAATTTTACAATTTGTAAAACTCATTGTCTTTTCATTTAGTATAAATAAAAACTGAGTAATAACACAGAGCAAGAAATTCTGTTGTTCAAGGATAAACTGAAACAGCCTGGGAGAAACACCAGTAACAAAGACTAGCAGAGTGGAGGAGAACAGCAAAAATTACAGTTTAGCTTGGATCTTGAAAATGGTGAATTTTCTCTGAAATCTCATTTCCACTTTTTAAATAATGGAACTTCATAACATCTTAAAACTCTGGGTGTATGCACGTTTCTTATCAACTATAGAAATTCAAGGGACTTCCCTGGTGGCGCAGTGGTTAAGAATCTGCCTGCCAACGCAGGGGACGTGGGTTCAAGCCCTGGTCTGGGAAGATCGCACATGCCACAGAGCAACTAAGCCCATGCGCCACAACTACTGAGCCCGCGTGCCACAGCTACTGAAGCCCACGCGCCTAGAGCCCGTGCTCCACAACAAGAGAAGCCACTGCAATGAGAAGCCCGTGCACCGCAACTAGAGAAAGCCCATGCACAGTAACAAAGACCCAACGTAGCCAAAAATAAATAAATAAATAAACTAATTAAAAAAAAAATTCAATAGAGAAGTAGGATGATGGCCCAGGACAAGAAGAGAGGAGAAAATTCAAGTATGCAGGATGAATACGTTCTGGAGATCTAATGTACAGCACGTGATGACAGTTAACAATACAGTGTCATATACTTGAAATTTGCTAGGAGGCTAGATCTTAAATCTTCTCAACACACGTGTGTGTGCACACATACACAGTAACTATGTAGAGGTGATAGATGTTAACTATCTTGATTGTGGTGATATTTTAACAATGTATATGTATAGCAAAGCATTGCCTTAAATATACACAATTTTTATATGTTGATAATGTCTCAATAAAGCTGCTTTAAAAAAAAAGGAGAAAAAAATTTTTTTTTAATTTTAGGACTATTAGCACCTCATTTTTTATCAAACTATCCCTTTACTGCTGCTAGAGTAAAGGGTGGTAAAGAAAAAGAATTCAGCGCACTCACTAAGATTGCATCTCAAGCTTATACAACCGGTACTCACTGCCCTCCCTCCCCAAACTAATAAAAACTCAACTAAATACTGAATGTCCCCATTGACCAGGCACATCCAACCTTCATCCCATTGAATCCTCCCTCGGCTCCACCCTCTTACAGACAGAGAAATGGCAATGCAAGCAAGTTAGGTGACTGAGAGAAGAGAGCAGTGAACCTCGTGTTCACTGCTGATGTCCACGCCTCCACACCAGTGCAAACCAATCAGACCATCCCCAGCCAGGAACTAGCTCAGGAATGATCCTGGGACACTTTTCTGCTGGAAGTCTTCTGAGGAAAGCTTCCCTCTCCTGAGACAGTGTCCTAGATGGGGTGCTCTCTCTTCTTCCTCAGATAAGGCTGTGATGCATCCTTTTCCCAGCAAAGATCACTCCAAGGATGGCGGAGGAGCAACAGGGAAAGACAGCAAGGGTCCTGGGTGGCATCACTGAGCAGCCAACCCCGCCCACCCCAAAGCCACCTCAACCTCTGGACTCCAAGTTACATGAGATAATAAATTTCCTAACCCCACCCACCCTACAGCCAGCTCAACCTCTGGACTCCAGGTTACACGAGATAATAAATTTCTTAAGTGTCTACCTCAGGATAATCAGATTCTATTTCCCTTTCATCAAAAGCAGCCTGGCTGATGCAAAAAGCGGAATCCAAACTCAGGTCTGTCTGATGATCAAGTACCTATTCATTCCAAGAGTCTTCTAGTCTGAGAGTCTGTCTCCCTGGGCATAAAGTCTTGAAGGGTTTCCAACTCAACAGCTGCACTGGCCCTCAAGTCAGACTTGGATTAAATCCCAGCTCTGCCACTGATTATCTGTATGATCACGGGCCAATCTCCTCCCTTCTTTACTCCTATTGCCTCATCTGAAAAATGGGAATAGTATTAGTGCTGGCTGCAAAGGATGTTTAAAGACTCAAGTACATTTCCACACAGTAAGTGCCACTTCCCATTAGCTCCCACAAGAGTCGCATGACTTTTAGTGCCTAGATTCTTTTCAGAAACCTTATGATGTTTTGAATAACGTGATTTTATTTTCTCCTGGTATATCAAATCTATGTCAAAATTAAAATGTGGTGTTTCTTTCATGTTTGCCCTTACCTGAGCTTTTGGCTTTTTAATTAGTGACTGTCCTAATTCTTTTTTGAAAAAACACAACATCATTAAACAAACTACTTAAAATGTCACCGTTAGTATCACACTACCTAATTAAACTATTTTCATTCTTTGATATTACCTCTTGCATGTAATATTTACATGTCCACAATTACAGTGAACATTCTATTTTGTTTACTGTTATTTTTACTTAAATTATAGCACTTTTCTCCATATTTCTACATGTTCTTTATAATTATTCATTTTAAGAGTTTTACAATATTGATACAGCATAATTGACTAAACATTCTCCTAGCATTGATATTTTTACATAAATGTTTCTATTTTTTATCTTAAAGATGATGCAGCAGTGAACATTTTTGTTTACACATTCTTTGGCTTCTGTGCATTATTTCCTTAAGAAAAATACCTAGGGGTAGAATTACTGGGTCTAGAGGTATTTATTATCTTTCTGTCTCCTACTATATATAACTCTTTCCCAAAGGATTATTCCCATTTGCAATTGTAAATTTTATCTTACTAGTCAAGACTGAAATTGAGTTCCTGTAAGCAGTTACTTTTGAAATACCACAAAAGTCTTTTACTTTGGGGAAATCAGTATTTTGATTGCCTTATCATGGCTTTCAAGCTTTATAAGTCAAGTTCTGCTTTCTTGCTTTGAAAGTTCCCCCTCAAACCAGTCAGGCTTATCTTTCATAGACCGTGAACTTTTAAAAGGCTGTCTGCTTTTATCTCCTTGTCTCTCCTCATGGATCTGATTGGATTGATGTAGACCCCCAAGGATGCATAAACGGCTCAAGAACACCATTTTAATTGGATGATCAAGTCCAACTTTATACTTCCTGCAAGAGGCACATTTTTAGCCTGGGAGCAAAGTGGTACAATCATTCCATCCAGATGGAGTAACACAGGTTTCCCCTGGCAAAAGGCCAGGTCCTTGGAAACCTACTGACCACTTCATGAATATCTGGAAACTTCGTAGGTCAAGTAACTAAGAAAAATGCACCCCATGCAAAGTTTAATGTAGACCCTCCTTACACTCCTCCATATAGCAAAACTAACTACCTTCCTTTTCCATATGGCAAAAATAACTACTCCCTTGGAGCTGGGAAAGCGTGTTTGGCTATGCCAGGATGTGTCTCTTGCAGGTAGAGAAAGCTTGTGTATTTTTCTCTGGCTCTGAGTTGACTTGACTTGTGGGCAGATGCTTCTAAGTCATAGGCAAAGTGGTTAGAACAGCCCTGGATGCTCCTAAAAGGAGTTTGTCTAGCCTGCTGTGAGGTCTTTCCAGGTTCTCATGTTTCTAACAACCATAAACCCAAATCCAAATGCAGGCACTAAAACACAAGGCACTGTGACAGGTTCTGGCGAAGCCGTGTGGAAGACACAGCGCATGCTCATGTCCACTTTAACTCCGGATTATCATAGACATGAAACACAACATTTAAAAGTTCCTGTATAGGGCTTCCATGGTGGGGCAGTGGTTAAGAATCCGCCTGCCAATGCAGGGGACATGGGTTCAAGCCCTGGTCTGGGAAGATCCTACATGCCGCGGAGCAACTAAGCCCATGCGCCACAACTACTGAGCCTGCGCTCTAGAGCCCGTGAGCCACAACTACTGAAGCCCATGCACCTAGAGCCTGTGCTCTGCAACAAGAGAAGCCACCGCAATGAGAAGCCCGCGCACAGCAACAAAGAGTAGCCCCTGCTCCCCACAACTAGAGAAAGCCCACGCACAGCAACGAAGACCCAACGCAGCCAAAAATAAAGAAATAAAATTATATATATATATATATATATATATTTTTTTTTTTTTTTTAAGTTCTGGTATAATTCTAGAAGTATGTCTACAGATCCTACTGGAGTGACAAACTGCCAGATGAAGAAACACATCGAGGTCAAGGGTCTAGAGGTTTTTTTCTGTAAAAGGCCAGATAATAAAGATTTTAGGCTTTGTGGGCCATAGGGTCTTTGTCACAATTATTCAACTCTTCCAGCACAAATGCAGCCACAGACAATTTTTAAACAATTGGATATGGTCGTATTTCAATAAAATTTTATTAACAAAAAGTAGTAATAGATTTGACCCAAGGGCCATAGTTTGCCAACCCCTGATGTAGTGTGTGAACAGTGAAATGGAAGACCCCCTAAACTGTCAGCTCTGTACTCTCACTACCTGCAATTTGTGCTTGCAAGCGCTTATGTTCATTTCATTCGTGTCTGGATTTATAATGTCATGAGATTTAGGATATGGAGTGTTGGTTCATTCATTCTAACATAAAAGTTTTGGGGGGTGCATACTGTATGCTGCATACACTACAGTTCTGTCGTTAATTCTCCTTGTCTCTGTTAATATGACCCAAGACTTCATTTTTTGGTGATGTAGATAGACTTGGTTAAGAAAATTAAAAGTTGGATAGTAGCAGGCAGTATAAATCAATGTTCCAGAAGTTCTACTGAGCAATGAGATCGAGCGTATTTTTTGAGTCCAGAGCAGGCTGTTTTGAATGGCTTCTCTAGGGATCAGTGCAGCGTTGAAGGCAGGGGAGCTGCCTGATGAAGCAGAGCTGCTGAGGTCTGAGCTAATACTGGTCCTGCAAACATTTAGCTGTGTGACCTCTCCTTGGGCAAGTCGTTTCATTTCTCCGAGACTCGGTTTCGTCCTCTATAAAGCAAGAGATTTGGATGAGATGGATTGGGTGAGAGGAGGCCTAAATCTGCTCAGGTTTTGAATATTTCAAGTTTTCTGCCAACCGACCTATGCTGAGAGGCTGCCATTATGTCAGAAAGCAAGCAATTTGAGTTCTGCTTCTTGTGGAGCTCAAGTGTATATCCTACGAAGGTCCCTCACTTTGGTTTCCCCCTAAATTAGGACCTTTCATTAGTATTGGGGACCGCAAAGATTATGAAAATGTATCTGGCTTAAAAGTTTTCCACCCAGTGTAGAAACCAGGCGACTGCTAAGTGTAACCCAAGGCAGGGTGAAATCACAGAGATAAACTGTGGGATTGTGGGGAGAGGAGGTACTAATTCTTACAAGAAGAGGAAGCATCTGAATCAGCCCTGTGGATTGAACAGGTTTGAATAAACATTGAAGGGGGGGCGCCGCACAGGGAGGTATTAGAATGCTTTGCTAACAGGGGGTAATTGAAATGGAGAAATATGGTGGAAGAATGGAGGCCTCATCCCAGAGTCATCATTCAGAGTGATATCACTTTGTGAGTAAATGTTTTCATTGGATCCTGTTTCTGTTTGTACCGATCTCCAATGGTTCATCAACAGTATTACAGCAAATATGCAATGAGGATTTTTCATTAAATACTAACTCTTTAAACTTTGAGTAAGGCATCTTGATTTACAACTTTCAATTGGTTTGTCCTTCACAACCATGGATGCATGGTTTAAAATAAGGTCAGGTTAAAATGGGAGAGTGGTGACTATGATAAATACTGTGACTCAAACTGATAAAAGGAATTATGTTGACAAGTATGAAAAATGTAGATACATGGGTCTACTAGTAAGCCCAATATTAGCAATTTACTTTCAGCAAAACATCAGCTAACATACCAAACAAATATTATTAATTTAAAAGCTATCAATATTTTTGTCTTGTTTATATTTAATTAGTAGATTTTCAATGATTGTGTAATGAATATAAGCATGTAGAATATTTGTACAGGGACTTCCCTGGTGGGAAGGGTAAGCTGTGACAAAGTGAGAGAGTGGCATGGACATATATACACTACCAAACGTAAAATAGATAGCTAGTGGGAAGCAGCCGCATAGCACAGGGAGATCAGCTTGGTGCTTTGTGACCACATAGAGGGGTGGGATAGGGAGGATGGGAGGGAGGGAGATGCAAGAGGGAAGAGATATGGGAACATATGTATATGTAAAACTGATTCACTTTGTTATAAAGCAGAAACTAACACATCATTGTAAAGCAATTATACTCCAATAAAGATGTTAAAAAAAAAAAAAAAAAAGAATCTGCCTGCCCACTATTTACAATAGATAGGTCACGGAAACCACCTACATGCCCATCGACAGATGAATGGATAAAGAAGATGTGGTACATATATACAATGGAATATTACTCAGCCATAAAAAGGAACGAAATTGGGTCATTTGTAGAGACATTGATGGATCTAGAGACTATCATTCAGAGTGAAGTCAGAAAGAGAAAAACAAATATCATATATTAACGCATATATGTGGAATCTAGAAAAATGATACAGATGAACCGGTTTGCAAGGCAGAAATAGAGACACAGATGTAGAGGACAAACGTATGGACACCAAGGGGGAAAGCAGGGGGAGAAGGGGCTGATGGTGGGATGAATTGGAAGATTGGGATTGACATATATACACTAACATGTATAAAATAGATAACTAATAAGAACCTGTTGTATAAAAAAATAAAATAAAATAAAATTTCAAAAATAAATAAATAAAAAATAAAATGGTGCTGGACCAAAAAAAAAAAAGAATCCGCCTGCCAATGCAGGGGACATGTGTTTGAACACTGTTCCAGGAAGATCCCACATGCCACAGAGCAACTAAGCCCATGAGCCACAACTACTGAGCCCGCATGCCACAACTACTGAAGCCTGAGTGTGCCTAGAGCCTGTGCTCCGCAACAAGATAAGCCACCACAATGAGAAGCCCGCACACCGCAACAAAGAGTAGCCCCCAGGGCTTCCCTGGTGGCGCAGTGGTTGAGAATCCGCCTGCCAATGCAGGGGACACGGGTTCGAGCCCTGGTCTGGGAAGATCCCACATGCCACGGAGCAACTGCGCCCGTGAGCCACAACTACTGAGCCTGCGTGTCTGGAGCCTGTGCTCCGCAGCAAGAGAGGCCGCGATAGTGAGAGGCCCGCGCACCGCGATGAAGAGTGGCCCCCGCTCGCTGCAACTAGAGAAAGCCTGCATGCAGCAACGAAGACCCAACACAACCAAAAATAAATAAATAAATAAACAAATTTTTTAAAAAAAGAATATTTGTACATTTTTATATAACTCTATAGAAACATAATTTGTCAACACTTAGAGTCTATGAGAACTTTATTTAAAGATATTCATTACTCAAGTTTTCTAAACATCACATTCAATGAACTTGAAGTTTATTTCTTCATATATCAAATGGAGATGATAATTGTTTATTTTGCAGGGTTATTTAAGAGGGTGAAATGAGATAACAGTTGAAAGAGGTCTGGAAGACACAAAGTGCTACATAAAATCAAGGAGATAAAACAGTATTTATTATAAAACAGACACAAGGAAAAGCCAAAACAGCTGCCCAATATCTACCTCTGGGCCTCCACACCCAGGGCTCTTGGCAGAGCTGTTCTTATAGGTAAAGAGCAATGACTCACAACTTAGATGTGTTCCTTGGGGATCCCTACACACACAGCAGAACTCCACCCGCCTGACTGCATCATTATCTCTGTAAATATGTGGACACTCAAGTTTACCCAGGGCTCCTCTCGTTTCACTGCAACAAAACTCAGCCCAGGGTAAATGCAGATGCCAATTAATGAAGCTGAAGCTTCGTTGAACGGTTTGTTAGCAGCTGACGACAGAACACATCTTGAAATCCAAGCTGGATAGTCTTTGGACTGAGGCAGATGGGAAGATTTTCTATAATATGTTCTTTAGCATCAAGGGATCCAAATGGTATGTATCTCATAAAACACTCAACCCAGCCTGGGTTCAGGGAGGTGGGTGCAGGCAGGACTCACTAGGCAGTTGTCTTTCCAGCTCAAAGAGTGGAAGACAGCAATGGGGAATCAGGATTTCTGCATGAAGCTGCTTACTGATACCCAGGCATTGGTATTTACCAAAGAGAGGGTGGATCACCTCTACCCATGAAAATTAAATTTGAATAAGCTAAGCATTAACTAGTAATTTCAGGAGTTAAAATTTTGATCTCTAGTACCAGTTTTTCAATTCTTTATTCAAAGTGAGTCAATTCAACTTATATACAAATGAGAAACGGGCTCACAGACTTCGAAACAAGCTTATGGTTACCAAAGGGGAAAGGTTGGGGGAGGGATAAATTAGAAGCTTGGAATAAACATATACACACTACTATATATAAAATAGATAATCAACAAGGACCTACTTTATAGCCCAGGGAACTCTACTCAACCTGTAATAACCTATATGAGAAAAGAATCTGAAAAAAATGGATATAGGTATGTGCATAACTGAATCACTTTGCTGTACACCTGAAACTAACACGACATTGTAAATCCACTCTAGTATAAAATAAAAATTAATTTTTAAAAAAAGTGAGTCAATTCATATTTCTTGGGCATCCAGAGGATGCCTAGATATTGAAGTTCTTAACTTTCAGTTGCATTATTTCAATGACAGTGACATTTTCCTGGCTGATAAAAGTTCTTATAGCCTCCAAGAATTTTTTTGAACTTCATAATAAGATAGTATTATGATTTTTGACATAGATACCTCTGAACCATTATGCTGAGGATTTTATGCAAAGTCACTGAGCAAAATCAGTCCTTATAATGACTCTTTCCTTCTCTTCTCAAGTGCCTGACAAATTGCTCTAGTCAATGCATTCTCTTCACACAATGTACTCTCCCAATTCACCGTTGGTGAGAGTTTAAGCAACTGGACCACCACATTGTGTGAGGAGCTCTCTGCTCTCCAGCTCCCACTAATGATGGAGTCCTCTTCGCTAGGTGGATGGCAAGTGATGCAGCTTCAAAACTCCATCTTATTGCCTGCTTTCTTGGACCCCTCCCAGCACCAACTGTTGCAGGTTGGTAGTGATTCTGGATTCTCTAGAAGCAGACTCTGAGATGAAGTTTGCCATACGGGATATTAATTAGGGATCAACAGCTGTGGGAGAGAGGGGGAGGGGGTAGGATTGGCCAGAGAGAGAAGTCAAACCAATACAGGCACAAGAAAACCTTGTCCAATCCCACAATGAGCTCAGGAGCATATGTGACCCACAAGGGTTGTCCCCCACAGGGCTGAAATGGTTAGGTTTTTATACCCACCTCAATCAGGAAATTTAATTTATAGCTCCCTACCCTGCGTCTGTTTTCAGGGTCATGGCCGTTACTCAGCAACTCTCTCTTCTGCTTCCTCTATTTGATTGATTCCTCTTATCTTCAGCCATCACATGGCTGGCCCTAGTGGCTTACCTAGGGTCATGACCCAGACTAGCCTCTCTAAGGAGTATGAGTCCCTGACCCCCATGACCTTCTCGGGCCAGGATGTGTGTAAGTGGAGGGAAGCGGAAGGGAGAAAGGAGAATCCATTTTCCTATTTCTCTTTCACCCATTAGAAGGTCCATCCCACTTTAGTCGGTAAAATTAAGAAGAATTTATTTATCACCTTCCATAAGACATTATTATGCTAAGTGCTCTGAGGAAACAAAAAGTTATAATATATAGAGCTGGCCTCTGAGGAGCCTTGAAACAAACCAGTACAGAAAAGTTAAAGCCTCCAGTGGTCCTGGACAGTGCTTCGCAAGCATTAATATTTGTGAGAATCTTGTAGAGATCTTATGAAAATGCAGCTCCGATTCAGTAGGTCGGGGTGGAACCTGAGATTCTGTGTTTCTAACCAGTTTCCAGATCACACAGTGCTGGTGGTCAGTGGGCTACATTGTGAATACTGATGGTCTCGAGGCTGAGAGAAGGGAGTGCTGAGAGCTAAGGTGACCAGGGAGGCTACAAGGAACTGGTGAGGTTGGGGCGGACACCGAAATATGTCCAGAGAGGAGATGATGATATTGTGATTTGTAATATGAAATATATGTTGGGTCTTTGTCCCCATTCCTGGCACAGAACCCTTAAACCCTTGATATCTCCTGAGTGATGAGAGCCATAAAGATGTCTTTTATTATGCTAATGAGGGGGTTTCGGAAAGCCCCTCGGTCGCCTAAGGATGGGGGCTGGTTGCCAGGGAAACCAACCACTTGATTAGAAGATTGGAATTTTCAATGCCCTGACTTCCAAGGAGGGCAGAGGGGCTGGAGGCTGAATCCATCTCCAATAGCCAATGATTTCATCAAAATCATGCCTACATAATGAAGCCTCCCTCCGTAAAAACCCCAAAGGATGGTGTTTGGAGAGCTTCCAGGTTGGTAAACATGTGGAGATTTGGGGAGAGGGGGGCGTCCAGAGAGAGCATGGAAGCTCCGCCCTTTCCCATACCTGGCCTTATGCATCTCTGCCATCTGGCTGTTCCCGTGTTATATCCTTTTATAATAAACCAGTAATCTAATAATTAAAATGTTTCTCTGAGTTGTGTGAGCTGCTCTAGTAAACTAATCAAACCCAAGGATGGCGTCATTGGAACCTCCGATCTATAGAAGCACAGGTGACAACTTGGACTTGGGATTGGCGTCTCAGGGAAAGGGTGTGGGTCAGTGGTCTGAGCCCTTAGCCTGTGGGATCAGGCACTATCTCCAGATAGAGAGTATCAGCATTGAGTTGCGTTGTAGGACACCAGCAGATGTCGGAGAATTGCTTGGATATGTCAGGGGGAAACACACGTATTATAGTTGGGAGCAGAACTTCAGGGACATACTTGAAAAAGTGAACTCCTTCAGCAAAGGCTTGGAGAAGGGTCAGACCAAGAGCGTTTTGGGAGCAGGAGACCGCATTAGAAAGTCCTGTGGCCTGAGGAAGAGGAGACGTTGGAAAGGGCAGCTGGGCCTGGCAGGGGGATGGCTGGGTGGTGATTTGGTGCTTGTGATGAGGGGGAGCTGTGGACGGTTTTTATTGTGAGTATGGTTGCCATTGGTGATGGCAAAAGCAGATTAACATGGCAGCGTTAAGCAGGGCGCCTTTGAGCAGGAGAGATGGAAACAAGCTGTGTTAGGCATCGCGAAGGAAGTGGGTGACAGAAACATGGAACTCAGGAGTTATTCTGGAGAGTGGTTAATAAAAGGCACTGACACCTGTGCTGCAGAGGACTCTTCCTCTTCAGTTGAGAATATATATTTTAAAATCCAAAATTCAAATATTCCACGATGGTGACATGCGAAAGAAAACAGGCAGGCCCTACACCCTCTCTTTGAGTTGGGCCCTCTTGGAATAAAAATTTGGGAGCTGAAAGGTGCTTTGGGATAATCTAATCCACCTACTTCATTTCACAGCTAGGTCCTGGGGTCCAAGAAGTGGAACACAGAACAGACTTTCTTCAGGACAAAGTGCACATCGATGGTGAGGCGAGGGCAAGATTTGGGGTCTCTCAACTTTGAATGTAGTGGGTCTAACTCTTCTTTTTGCCTCTTAGGTCTCTTAAAGTTTCTCATCACTCAGGGATTGTTTGTATGTGCTTTGCAGACTTCCTCTCTTTACCAGCCCACCCGTCTCCCATCCTGGCCAGGAGGCTGAGGCCCTTTGGAGGAAGGTTCTGGTGTGCTGGGGGCATCTGCCTCCGTGGCCTCTGGTGCAGTGGCCCTGCCCCTGCTGTTGCCAGCAGCACGCTTGACTTGGTTTCCCTGCGGGTCAGAAGCAGATTAGCAAAGCTGGTGTGTAGGCCAGCCACATCCTGGCCCTATTCTGTATCTCACACAAACCCCACCTCTGCCACCCCAAGCCGCTGGCAGTGAGGGCAGAGACTCCCTGCCACCTGCTGCCCAGGGCTACTCCGACCTGCTCTTCACCACTGGGAGCCCTCACCTCATGAGAGGTTTCCCCCAGTTGGTACTAGCCCTGGGCCCCGGGCCATCTTCCCTAACTGGTGCATTGGGTTTGTGTCTGCAGCTACTGTAAGAAGCAGTGTTCCTTCTCACACGTCTATCCCTGTGGCCAGTGACTTTACCACGTATTTAACACCTGTATTTGGGTATCCAATTTGTCCCCATTACCCGGGACTATCCTGGTTTTAAAACTGCGAGTCCCACACCCCTGGAATCCCTCAGTCCTGGGCAAACCAGGACAGCTGGTCACCCTACTTCCATGCTTTCTGTGTAATTTCAGGCCCTTACATGCATTTCCACAAACTCTCACAACCTATGAGGTTGGTGCTATCATGGTCCCTATTGAACAGATGAGAAAAACGATGTTCCTGGGGAATAATAACGTATCCAAGCTCACACAGCTTGCACCTGTCAGTCACGATTCAAACCCCCAGATCCGCTCCCCACCGATCACGGCTCCAAAGAGGTGCACAGGCTGGGCGCCTGGCGTCTTGAGGCTTGTAGCCCCCAAAGCAACCTCTTGCATTAAGGATCCAGAGTCAGGATTCTCTTGATCCACTTGGCTGGACTCGTTGCCCACGAGCCCTCCCAGCGAGGGTGCAGAGCCCTGGAAAGATAGAGGGCAAAGCCTGGCCATTCTAAGAGGAAACTCAAAACTCTGCTCCACTGTGGAGACACTCTACTATCAGGCTTTTACTCCAAGCATTCACACTTAGCCATCACATCATACTTTCCTAAGTGACATTCCAGTTTTTAAATCCTTGTAAAAAAAAAAAAATCATCTCTTAAGGCAACATCCTTCCCTTGAAGCCTTTCAAAGTCCTCTCATAGTTCTATAGGTGTGAGCGCTCGGTGCTCTCCTCTAAGGGTTTATGCCCTGGCAGCCTCAGACCCTTTCTTCCCACCGAGGGGTCAGAGGGCAGAAGGAGACCCAGCCGAATAGGACAAGTACGGTTATCACTCTGGGGAACTGGAGAAACGAAAAGCTACCTACACAGAAACTCAGAAGAGACCGTGTAGAGGAAGCTGCCTTATCATGAAAAAGTCTCATTCATTTTAGTATTAGAATAATATCACATCAGAAAGATATACGTGAACAGTTCTTTACTATTTTTTAAATGCTTTCTAGAGCATTATTATCTCCTAGAGGCCTCTCAAACAGCTCTTTGAGGTAGATGTCATTATTTTGTCTGTTTCTCAGAAAAAGAAACTGAAGTTCAGAGTGGTTCAGTCACTTTTGCGTGACCAGCGTGTGAAGGGAGTCTGAATACAGAGGCCTTAAAATCCTCTGGTGATGAATAGTGTCCTGCAGAGAAATCTCCTTTTCTGGTCTCCCCACCTGCCCCGCTTCAGGACTGGGGTCTCATCAATGGCCTCATCAAACTGGATTTGCCTCTTGGTGGGTATCGAGACAAAAGACACAACCAAGCCAAAGATTGGGAGAAGGAAGAATTTATTACTTGCAGCAAGGAAGGAGAACACTGGGGATCTTTCCCAAAGCACTGTCTCCCCAAATAGTAAAACTGAGAAAGTTTTAAGCTAAGGGTACATGCATATTCCCCAGGGGGCTTGAACAGAGGAGAATTCAGCGCAGAACTGGGGCAGAGGTTGACAGAGTCCAAACTTTAGTCGATTGAAGTCCTGAGGGTCAGAAAAGGTCAACATCATCATTCCATCTTCCACCTGGATGGGGGCCTTAGTTCCTGCAGAACTCAAGATATACTGTTCTGTATATCCTTTGAGGAGGAACTAGGTCTGTGTTTTTTCACTTAACTATTGTTTCTTGACTGCTTTACCTTTGTCCTACATTCTCTCACTTCCCTCAGAATCATTATATATTAAGAACTGTTCAAGGGCAAGCATTCTGGCCAGGCTTAGATCACAAAATGGCTTAGGGCAAAAATGGCTTCTCTTATGTCAAGAAAGCCATGCTTGGTTCTCTTTCTCTGGGGAGCCCCCTACCCTGTCTGCTTACAAGTGCAGTGGAGCTAAGTCCACCTCCTTCGTTAGAGGCTAGACAAGCCCTGACAGCAGATGTGGGAACGCTCAGAGGTTCCCACATTTCTGCAGAGGTCCTGGCTGGGGGTCTAATGTGGGCCTGCTCGGGTCATATCCACAGGACCCCTGGAGGATAATCTCCTTTTCTAAGACCCCTCCTAAGTCTCCCTGGAGCCTAGTTTCCTCAGATGGCTCAAGCCTTTGCCTTTAGGCTTGGCCTGTTAAATTGCGAATTCCCCTGGGGAGAGGTCTAGTTAAAGTTCTCATCAGCCTTTTCACTTTAAGATAAACACATTTCAGAATCTTTCCTGGGGGTAGTTTTGTTGGGAAAATGCATGGCAATTGGAGCTTGCACACTCCCTAGGAATGGAGAAACGTGTCCAAGGGGAAAGGGGAGTGGAGAGGAGAAAACAGAGCAGGGGGTCTCCCATTCATTGAGCGGGCATCCTCACTCCTGTTTGCTGCAGGTCTGGAATTATCTCTAGGAGGGCGGAGCTGTCAGAGTTCTTGGTTTGCAAGTAACAGAAAGCTGCCCAGCTAAGCTCAGCAGGGAAGGTGTATTGGAAAGGCTTTTGGGGGGAAGACCGGAGGATAGTTAGTCTGGGGAGCTGAGTACACAGCCAAGAAGCTCAGCTATGCAGAGTCACAGGAAGCCCTCAGAACCCTGAACACATCCCTCCGCCACTGCTGCCTCCACCCAGGACAGGGTGCCGGGGAGACTTCTCCCCAAGGAGGATGGCGTGCTGAGTGTCAGTCAGTCTCCCAGTGGCAAAGGCCCATTGAGAGGAAGAGCTTCACTGGAAAAACGTTTCGCCCTTCAACCAGATCGGATGGATTCTAACCTCCCAACTCCAGTATGAGGCAGAGATGCCGTAGATTTTGAATCAGGCAGACCTGAGCTCAAATCTTGGCTTGGCCACTTACTGGCTGCATGACCTTAGGCAAATGATTCCACCAGTCACGGCCTCAGTTTTCTCATCCATGAAATGGGAGTGACATTTTGTCTCTCACAAAATGGTTTGGGGGAGTTTTCAGGAAGTACAAACATAAAATAGCTGGCCCAGAGCAGGAGTTCAATAAATGCTCTTTTCCTCTCTCCTTCCATCCCAGGTTTCTGAATGTCCTTGACCCATCACATCTCCAGCTTGGAGCCCCGTGAGCGCTGGCCACAGTGGCGGGAATGTCTTTGTTCGATGAAGGGAGGGAGGCTGAGACCACATCAGCATTTCTGCAGCAAGGGAGCACCGGGAGCTTAGATCTGGGCCCAAACAGCACACGAGTGGACTGTATGACAGCCCAGCACACGCACATAGCCCAGCAGCCTGCTGGAGCCAGAAACACCGCGCTCCTGGCTGACTCTGCCCACCTGAGCTGAGGGGACACCAGGCCAAGGGACGTGGCTCTGTGGAGCTGACCACGTGAAGCTGACAGTACGAGAGCAAAAAAACAGAAGCAAGAAAGGGCAAGAGACTTTTCCCAGGCCAGCATTTCTAACTATTTAAACCAAACCAAATATTTATTTAAGTTTGTAATCCAGAAAATGTATTCTCTTCTAAATGCAAAGAAATCAGGGCATCTTAGAAAAAGAAAAAAGGCTCCCCTTCACATTTTCTCTATAGGATTAAAGTCAGAACATTAGCAAACCCAGCAAATATAACCTCGAATAAGCCCCTCAAAATCCTTCCCAGGTAGAGCATGCTTGGAGAGAAAATTGTGTCCAAGACCATCTTCTACTTGCCTCATGTTTAAGAACGTGGTGGTTGAACGCCAGCACCGGAGTTGGACAAAATATTTATACCTCTGCAGTTTTGAACAACAGACGTGATTTCAAATATTCCGTGCCGTTGCCCCCCAAACAAATACTTGCCCAGGTTATAAATTTGAATTTAGAAAGATGCGGCTGGGCAGACATAGGTCCACTGTGTTAAGAGGCCCCATCAGTCCTGGGTTTGACGGCTGGGCCTGGAAAGAGCCTTGCAGAGCCTTAGAGTGTGTCCTGGAGGCGCTAACAGGAAGCCAACACTTGCCTTGAAGGATGTCACTGGACGTCGCTTTCTTTGCAGAAGTCTAAGCCCAGGCCTTTTTAAAAAGACACACATGCAGTCCATGGGAATGCCAGTAGTTATGAGGTCCCTGGAAAATGTTTCCAAAAGAGTAAGTCTCTTGGAACATTTAGTAGCAGTTTTCCCCTTGGTTTTGATATTTTGTTGTGTTTTTCAATTCTCATACCAGCCTGCTGGGGCCTGTCATGGAAATAAGAGTGAGACAGCAAGGGTGGGTATATTGGAGCCATATATTGGAGCAGCATGGAAACCCCCCTGTACACTCTGAGAAACAGAGGTTCAAATGTTCAAATCCCAGCAGGGCTGACGGTGTTCAATCCCCACAGGGCTGATGAGGATCCGCCTTTGGGGCAGCCTACTGACTAAACCGCTCCCTTACAAGGTTTCGTTACCTTCACGGCAATACCGTTGCCCATTTCTATGAGAAACCGGTCCTTTAGCAAAACTTCACACACAAGTACAAATTACTCAATTTTTAAACTCAAAAGTTTACTCAGTTCCCCTTCACTGAGAACTATTTCCTTAACTCTTGTATAAATTACTTACTTTTCATTTGAAATATCATTTAGAATTTCTTTAAGTATTTGACAAGGATGCTGTCTTCAGATGTATTGACCAGCAATAAGAAAAAGCCAAATATAGGGAGGATGGGAGGGAGGTGCAAGAGGGAGGGGATATATGTATATGTATAGCTGATTCACTTTGTTATACAGCAGAAACTAACACAGCATTGTAAAGCAATTATACGCCAATAAAGATGAAAAAAAGAAAAAGAAAGAAAGAAAGAAAGGAAGAAAGGGAGAAAGAAAGGAAGAAAGAAAGAAAGCCAAATAAAGTGCAGAACAGTTCTTTCCCTGGAGCCTAAAGCTCCCTCTCCCCAGGCCTCAAATTTTGTTTTGTTTTGTTTTGTTTTGTTAACTTTTTATTTTATATTGGAGCATAGTTGGTTAACAATGTTGTGTTAGTTTCAGGTGTACAACAAAGTGATTCAGTTATACATATACATGTATCTATTCTTCTTCAAATTCTTTTCCCAATTAGGTTGTTACAGAATATTGAGCAGAGTTTTTATTTTGAAGTATTTTTATCATCCTGGCCGCAAGTGGTTGCTTAGCAACTGTTCTAATCAACAATTCAGGTTTTCTCCTGATTGCCTAGTAAGAGGATAGTACCTTTGGTACCTTCTATTTCTTCTCCTCCAGACGTAATAAGAAACGATTTTTATAAAAGGTAACCCACAAGAAACATAGTTTCCTTTATAAGCACAGCATCTTACAATCACGCAACTACATTGGAAGATGTATAATAATTAGCGCTGTGCTTCCAACAGTGGTTCTTAAACATTGATCTGCATCAGAATCTCGTGGGGAACCTCCTAAAAGCACAAAGATCCAGGCCCCGTCCTATTTCAAAGAGCTAGAGGCTCTATATTCTTTTGGAACACACCAATGTTGGAGAATCACTACCAGACCCTGTATCCACTTGCAACAGAATAACCAAAGCCCTGACTCCCAAGGGTCCACCTGCTGGTGCCCATGAAATCAGATCAATGCTTGACTTTTCACAAGGGTACTAAGGAGATTTCTCCAATGCTTAATTACAACAGTGGACCAGAGCAAACAAGCTCTTAGAGTTTCTGCATCAGCTCATGTATCTGTGTGCTGTGCACTCAGATGGGCTCAGGGATAATGTTTGGGTCATGGCTCCCAACAGACGCAATCTACAAGAACATCAGAGAGAGAAAGGCAAGCCACACCAAGGGGAAAACAAGGTCCAAGTCTGGCTTTCTCTGAAGCTGAGATTTCTGTTAGCTAGTAAAACTCACTCTGCAATCGCAGTGCTGTGAGACACTGAAATTCATTGCAAAAAATGCTGTTGGCATTTCCTTCCCTGGAGACTTCAGGAGTTCATTAAGCCCTCTTTCTGGAGGAGTTTAAAGTGCAGCTCTGGCTACACATATGTGACTTGAAATTCTGTGACCTTCAGAGAGAATCAGGCTGTTTCCTGGAAGGGCTTAGAACATTTTCTCCATCCTACAGCACTGGGTCAAACAGGCCGGTACAATTGAAATGCAACTTCTTCAGACACAAGCAAAAAGAAATAGAAAATGTAGAGAAAGACCATGAAGGCAGAAAATACTCTGGACCTTGACAGAATTTCTGCTCCCAAGTTAATTCCCCCCACACCCTGACATAAAGAACAAACTGATAAACTTTTTTGCTTTAAAAAAAAAAAGAAGAAGATGTTTACTAGTGTTTACCAGTGGGGAGACCCAAGGGAGGAGCAAAATGGGGATGGGGATTAAGAGGTACAAACTACTGTGTATAAAATAAATAAACTACAAGGATATATCATACAGCACAGGGAATACAGCCAATACTTTATAAGAACTACAAATGGAGTATAACATTTAAAAATTGTGGGACTTCCTTGGTGGTCCAGTGGTTAAGCCTTCACCTTCCAATACAGGGGGTACAAATTTGATCCCTGGTTGGGGTGTTAAGATCCCACATGCCTCAGGGCCAAAAACCCAAAATATAAAACAGGAGCAATATTGTAACAAATTCAATAAAGACTTTAAAAAATGGTCCACATCAAAAAAAAATCTAAAAAAATAAAAAATTAGAATTAAAAACAAAATTGTGAATCACTATGCTGTACACCTGAAACTTATATAAGATTGTACATCAACTATACCTCAATTAAAATAATTGAGGTTCCTCAAAAAACTAAAAATAGAGTTACCATATGATCCAGCAATCCCATTCCTGGGCATATATCTGGACAAACTATAATTCAGAAAGATACATGCACCCCAAAGTTCATAGCAGCACTATTTACAATACCCAGGAGATGGAAGCAACCTAAATGTCCATTGACAGATGAATGGATAAAGAAGATGTGGTATATATACACAATGGAATATTACTCAGCCATAAAAAGAATGAAATAATGCCATTTGCAGCAACAAGGATGGATCTGGAGATTATCATACTAAGTGAAGTAAGTCAGACAGAGAAAGACAAATATGATATGATATCGTTTATATGCAGAATCTTTAAAAAATTTATACAAATGAACGTATTTACAAAACAGAAACAGACTCAACAGATTTAGAAAATAAACTTACGGTTACCAAAGCGGAGGAGGGTAGGGATAAATGGAGAGTTTGGAATTGACATATACACACTACTATATTTAAAATAGATAACCAACAAGGACCTACTGTAGAGCACAGGGAACTATACTCAATATTCTATAATAACCTAAATGGGAAAGGAATCTGAAAAAGAATAAATATGTGTATAACTGAATCATTTTGTTGTGCAACTGAAATTAACACAACACTATAAATCAACTATGCTCTAATATAAAATAAAATTTTTTAAAAATTGTACAAGCACACCTAAATTAAAATAATTACTTAATTTTTTTTAAGTTTAATAAACAATAGCTTTAAATGACGTGCTTAGAAAACATGTGTCATTCTTCCCTCAGTTGGAAAGACCTGTGGAGCAGACACCGACCATAAGGCTTATGTCCCTGGTAGCAGCATTTCTCAACCTCACTGCCATGTTCACAAATCACAGGAAGCAGAGTTCTCTAGAGCAGATCAGAAAGAATGCTGGAGCTCCTGGAAAGTCAGAGAAGATCTACTCTAGACTTCATTTCCACATGTCCAGAAGCCCCTTGGCTACACACCCATCCTGAAGTCATAGCAAGAACTGGACTCTGGAGGTTTATATTTTGCACAACAAAAATTAAGTTTTACAGTAAAGTCTAAAAGCAGTCATCTTGCGCAAGTAACACTTTTCTAAGCACTATTGTTTGCTGTTTCATGATTAAAGAAGAAAGGATGACTGACAAATGGAAGGCTGACCGTCAAAAGGTAGAAGGAATGGACTCTGGGTTCCACCCACCTTTCAGCTGTGTGGCCTCAGGAACAGTTGCTTAACTGGTCCAGACCTTAGTTTCCTCATCTGTAAAATGAGGAGAGTAAACGTATCCCCCTCATCGGGTTGCTGGGAGGATTAAATTCAATGAGATGGTGCTTGGAGCACAGCAGCCCAACAAAGAAAGTGCTCAGAAAGTGTCAGCTGTCATTTTGCATCTGGAAGGAAACAAGATCACTCTACACTTCAAGCAAAATTCTCAAGTCATTGGAAAGTTGGGCGCTGTAAGAAAGAAAATGGAGGGGGCTTCCCTGGTGGCGCAGTGGTTGGGAATCTGCCTACCAATGCAGGGTACACGGGTTCGAGCCCTGGTCTGGGAAGATCCCACATGCCACGGAGCAACTGGGCCCGTGAGCCACAATTACTGAGCCTGCGTGTCTGGAGCCTGTGCTCTGCAATAAGAGAGGCCGCGATAGTGAGAGGCCCGCGCACCGCGATGAAGAGTGGCCCCCATTTGCCGCAACTAGAGAAAGCCCTAGCACAGAAACGAAGACCCAACACAGCCAAAATAAATAAATAAATAAATATTAAAAAAAAAATTCTGCACCAATCTGGAAAAAGAGAATAAGAATAAACATAAGATTAAAAAAAAAAAAAGAAAGAAAGAAAGAAAATGGAGGCATGGAAGATGGTGGAAGTATCCTGCCTGTTCTCTCTTCTAAAAATAAAATGCACAGGGAACTTAATCAATTATTTATTGAACATCTGAACTACAAGCCCAGGACTATCCTTGGCATTAGTTGGGGTATCAAATAGGGCCCCTGCCCTAGAAGAGGCTGTGGTCAAATTGTATAGACAAACCATAACTGTTGTCTAACAGTATAGACAAAGAAAAACTAAGTACAAACCCAAATGCTATCTTCCGTGAAGAAACTGAGAGGAATGAGATTAGTGCGAGCTTGGGAAAGGCCTTTGGAAGGTCCCTGACGACGTCTCTGTTTACATCAGTCACCAAGGGAAACCCAAGCCTCCCAGACCAGGTCCTGTCCCCTGAACAGCTTTGCATCCTTCTACGCAGACCAAATCTCACTCTCTTCCTAACCTACCTCACCCTTCCCCATACCCTCTGATCTTCTTTCTCTAAGAGCTCTTGTCACCTTCCTGCCCTAAATAACCCTGGCTCCACGGGAAAGAAGCTGATTCTCCTGCAGCCCCTTCAAACAGCAGTCCTTTCGAACACATACCCCCAGTGACCCGTGGCCAGGCTCCTCATTTCTCCTCCAGCCTCTCCTTCCAAACCTCCAGCGACCCTCACGCACATACTCTCAGACCAGAACTCCTGGTGGGTATCTCCTACACACATCCTGAGCACATCCCCACTCTTGGAAGGTTTCAGCACTGGGAAGATGGCTAATCTCTTCAACATTTCTCCCATGATAGACAGAAGAATGCCTGCCCCCCACCCCACCCTATCCCCCCAAAAAAGATGTCTGTGTCCCAGTCCCTGGAACCTGCGAATATGTGACATGGTGATATGGACTGAATTGCATCTCACCAACATTTGTATATTAAAGCTCCAACCCCTAGCACCTCAGCATCTGGCTGCATTTGCAGACAGGACCTTTAAAGAGGTGACTCAGTTAAAATGAGGCCCTTAAGTTAGGCTCTAATCCAAACCGATGGAAGCCTTTATAAGAAAAGGAAGTTTGGACACACAGAGACATCAGGGATGCACACACTGAAGAAAGACCACGTGAGGGCACAGTGAGAAGGCAGCTGTCTGCAAGGCAAGGAGAGAGTCCTCGGGAGAAACCAAACCTGCCAACACCTTGATCTTGGACTTTTAGCCCAAGAGGCAGAGGTCAAAGTGATATGATGAGAGAAGGACTTGACGCACTGTTGCTGGCTTTGAAGTCGCAGGAAGGGGCCACAATCCAAGGAATGCAGGCAGCCTCTAGAAGCTGGAAAAGAAAAGGAAACAGATTCTCCTCTGGAGCCTCCAGAAAGGAACACAGCTTTGCCGACACCTTGATTTTTAGCCCATGAGACCTGTGCTGTTCTTCTACCCTACAGAAAAGTAAGATAATCAACTTGTGTTGCTTAAACCGCTAAATTTGTAGTCATTTGTTACAGCAACAATAGAAACGAATACAACCCTTGTCGTAAGCCTTGGCGACTTTAACATTGCATGGGGTAGACAATCCATCCAATACCCTCCAATCCCTCAGTTCCTTGAGTTTCCCTCCTCCAAAGGCCCCATTCCCGTGATCTTGTCTTTTCCTCAAACCACAGCCTTTCCATAATCTCACTCTCAAGTATCCCCCTCTCCAATCTCCACTCCTCTTATTTTTCCACCTCACTCCCTTAAGTCCAGAACTCAAATTCCAAAAGTCCTCCAGTTTCATTTTCTCTTACCCTCATTCTCTTCCCAGTTCTTGTGTCATTGTCCATAAATACAGTCATTCCTTACATGCACCCTTAAATCTTTATTCCTCTTTCCCTTCTTTGTACTCATTGAAAAAACCAAGCCCTGGATAATTCAACCCCCCACCTACTCTGTACCTGTACCCAAGCATCTGAACTTGGCTGGAGGAAAACATTCTGTCAGGCTCCTCAGTCTCAGTTTAAATTCATGACTAATAAACTCAAAAGGACCCTCAGTGCTGCCAGGCAATCCTATCGCATGCCTCTCCATTCATTCTCTCATTCTCCTGGATGCGTATTTCATACCTGAACACTGGCCTTGAGGCATCACCTCTTACAGGAAGCCCTCCTGACTTCTTCCCTAGCCACCCCAAGACTGGATGAGGAGCCTCTTCTCAGGACTCTTAAAATATTTTGTGCATATTATTGCACTTACCACCTTGGATTGTAATTATCCGTACACTTACTGGATGATGAGATGCCAGAGGGCAGAGACCAGGTGCTTTTCCATGCCCTGCAGTAATCCAGCACAGAGCAGGTACTCAGTACATGCTTGATGAATGGATAAAGAAATGAATGAATGAACTGACAAATGAAGTGGAAGGAAAAAGGTGTAAAAGCCAGATGACTCACAATGTTACATGGCGGGGTTTTTTTAGCCTCTGAATCACTTTTCCCAAAAAAATAGAAGCCAGAGTGGCTGACTGACCACCCAAGGCCATTAGTGCACTGGGCAAACATCCTGAGACAGCCGTTGGAAAGTGGGTTGGATATATTTGTTAAAATTAGGATAGATTTCATTTGGAGATGTTCTCTACTGTGGAGTCATGGAATCTTAAAAGACGATGGGTCCTGTGAGGTTATTTAATTTGATGCTCTGAACTTATCCAGCCCAACCTGACAACTGACCTTGGCTTCAGAGCAATATTGTTTGCCATTTTGGTGGATTTGTTACTATATTAATTATTTTGAACCCAAGTTATTTAGAAATTATTTTGAACCCAAGTTATTTAATTTGATGCTCTGAACTTATCCAGCCCAACCTGACAACTGACCTTGGCTTCAGAGCAATATTGTTTGCCATTTTGGTGGATTTGTTACTATATTAATTATTTTGAACCCAAGTTATTTAGAAGATGAAAAAGACACTAGAAAAGGAAAATAATCCCTTAAAAGGAGGCCAAGTAAAATTGGCCACTTTTGTACATTTTTTGGATTTGAAAAATTAAGGCAGAACCGGAGGAAATGGAGACACGTTTCAACCAAAGTCAGGAAATGAAGATCTGCAGACTCCCATGTGTACCTGTGTAAATCACCAGACCTTACTGAGTTTGCATCCCAGACAACGGAGGTTATTATACCTCCATTCCCCTCCCCAGACCTGCCTGCATTAGGTAATGCCTGTAACTACATTGTGCTCTCTGGAGAGAGGGTATGAGCAAAAATCGTACTGTTATAAATATTCCAACAACAGTGAGAAACTAACAGTGCTTTTCTGTAATTTTTGAAAATCGTAAACCACATGATTTGACCCAGCCAAGTTGTGAGAAATGTCCCTTATGATTTGACTCAGCCAAGTGGTGAGAAATGCAGCTGATCATCCTTTGATTTATGGGATAACAAATGGAAACTTGAGGATTTGGGGCTGCTTTTTTTTTTTTTTTAATTGAAGTATAGTTGATTTACAATGTTGTGTTAGTTTCAGGTATACAGCAAAGTGATTCAGTTTTATATATATATATACTCTTTTTCAGATTCTTTTCCATTACAGATTATTACAAGATATTGAATATAGTTCTCTGTGCTATACAGTAGGTCCTTCTTGATTATCTATTTTATATATGGTAGTGTGTACCTGTTAATCCCAAACTCCTAATTTATCCCTTCCCCCCTTTGCCCTTTGGTAACCATAAATTTGTTTTCTGTGTCTGTGAGTCTATTTCTGTTTTGTAAATAAGTTCATTTGTATCATTTTTTTAGATTCCACATTTAAGTGATATCATATGATATTTGTCTTTCTCTTTCTGACTTATTTCACTTGGTAAGATAACCTCTAGGTCCATCCATGTTGCTGTAAATGGCATTATTTCATTCTTTTTTTGTGTCTGAGTAATATTGTGTGTGTGTATATTGCGTGCATGGGTATATGTATAATATATATATATATATACATATATCTCACATCTTTACTCATTCATCTGATAATGGTTAGGTTGCTTCCATGTCTTAGCTATTGTAAATAGTGCTGCTATGCACCCTGGGATAGCTGTATCTTTTTGGTTTGTTTATTTTTTTTAACATCTTTATTGGAGTATAATTCCTTTACAATGGTGTGTTAGTTTCTGCTGTATAACAAAGTGAATCAGCTATACATATACATATATCCCCACATCTCTTCCCTCTTGTGTCTCCCTCCCACCCTCCCTATCCCACCCCTCTAGGTGGTCACAAAGCACAGAGCTGATCTCCCTGTGCTCTGCGGCTGCTTCCCACTAGCTATCTATTTTACCTTTGGTAGTGTATATATGTCCATGCCATTCTCTCACTTAGTCCCAGCTTACCCTTCCCCTTCCCCGTGTCCTCAAGTCCATTCTCTATGTCTGCGTCTTTACTGGGGCTGCTTTTTACTAGAAAGAAAATAAAATGCAAAAATGCAGAAAGCACAGTTTCTCTGAGCCACACCTGTGAGCTTTTCATAAAGAACATATATTTTTGTTTTAAAACAAAACATTTATTCAGCACCTACTACATGCCAGGTGCAGTGCTGGGCTAGGCCAAGATAAATCAAGATGATGAATTGTGATACTTTCGAGACAGACACTCATATGTGATAGGGTGGGGGAGACACACATATAAACAAATCAACACAAGCCTGACAAGCACACCTAAAGAGGATCTATGGTAACCGGGATGCCATCCATCGATATTTCTAGTTACCCTTCCAGGCAGGGGCGAGTTGCTCTAGTCAATAAATGTTAGAGAAAATGTTATGGGCAGAAGCATTTAGCTGCCAGTGTGAGACGCCACAGAGTTTTCATCTGGTATCTTAGTGATTGTGGAAGGATGAGTTGCCATCAAGTGCAACGCTAAGTCAACGCATGAGGTCAGCGACCCAAGAGAGGCCCCCAAACCACAGCCAACTCTGCGTCAACTAGAAGTACATCGCTGTTCTTCTAGACCTGTAAGATTTAGGGAGTGTTTGTTATCCACCTCTCCTGACTAATTCAGGTGTCTACTAAGTTCACTGAGAGTAGAGAGGGAATTTGATGAAATGAAGGGAACATTCGTAGTGGAAGTGCCATTTGAGCCAAGTGAAAGCGCCTGGGGAGTGGAATGCGGTCTGGTGTATGTGTACATGTACAATGTATACACCTGGAGGGCGTATATACACAATGTGAAGAGTTCTAATTTTTAAAGAGATTTAGGCTACAGAGCATTAGAGGTCCTGGTAAGGAGTTTGAACTGATTCCTATGAACTAGTTTTTTCCAAAAGGTACTGAGGATCAGTGTGCTTATGCCAAGGGTCTTTGGGTGGTTCTCCAACAGAGAGAAATAGTATCTAATCGCATAGTGAAAAACATTAATTATTCTCTTAGAATTTTTCTTTTAAAACTTCTAATTCCATCAAGTGTGATGCTCTTCACCTCACTAGAAAGAACAGCCCAAGTCCTTTTGATGGGCTGCAAGACCTACGACAACCTGAGCCATGAGCCCTCTTCCCTCATGTGCTCTCCTGGAGCCACACAAGCCTCCTTGCTACTCCTTGTACCCCAGGACCTTTGCACTTTCCATTCTCTCTGCCTGGAATGCTCTTCCCAGGGTAACTTGTGTCTCACTCTCTCACTTCCTTCAAGTCTTTGTTCACATTTTATCTTCCCAATGGTGCCCTGCAGACAGCAGTTATAAAAATTATAACCCCTTGGGACTTCCCTGATGGCGCAGTGGTTAAGAGTCCACCCGCCAGTGCCGGGGACACGGGTTCGAGCCCTGGTCCGGGAAGATCCCACATGCCGCAGAGCAACTGAGCCTGCGCCCCACAACTATTGAAGCCCGCACGCCCTAGGGCCCGTGCTCCGCAACAAGAGAAGCCACCGCAGTGAGAAGCCCAAGCACCGCAACGAAGAGCAGCCCCCGCTCACCACAGCTAGAGAAAGCCCACGCGCAGCAAGGAAGAACCAACTCGGCCAAAAAAAAAAAAAAATTATAACCCCTTTACCATCTCTTCCCTGATTTGTTTTTTTCAATAGCTCTTATCACCAACTAATATACGATATAATTTTAAACTTATTTTGTTTAGTAACTGTCTATCCCCACTAGGATGGAAGCCCATCAGTGGAAGGAGTTTTCGACACTTTATTCACTACTAAATTCTCAGCTCTTAAGATGAACAGCAGGTTTCAAAAAAATTTTTTTTAATTTATAGTTTGGGCTCTTATATTTCGATTTATGGTGTACTTTGACTTATTTTTTGTGTATAGTGTGAGCTAAGGGTCTAAGTATTTTATTGTTGTTGCTGTTGTGTGTTTGTTTTTGCGAATAGATATCCGATTTTTCCAGCACCATTTTTGAAAAGACTATCCTTTCATCTTTTGCCCCCCTTTTCAAAAATCAATTGACCACAAATGTATACGTTTACTTCTGGAATCAAATCTCTACCATTGACCTATATGTCTATCCTTATGCAAACACCACATGTATTTGATTACTGTAGCTTTATTATAAGTTGAAATCAGGTACTGTAGGTCCTCCAACTTTATTCTTTCACAAAATTGTTTTGGCAATTTATGTCCTTTGCATTTCCAAATAAGTTTAAGGAAGAGCAAACAATTTTTTTTGAGGTTATGGAAACAGTTTTTATCTTATGGAAACAATTCTGTATTTCTTCCATTTTTTTTTTTTCCTGAAAGGTCAGAATTCAATCTGACAAACAACAAAGATTGTTAGTAGTTTAAAGCGCATACAGTTATGCCTGGGGTATAATAAGCACTGAAGAATAATTAGTTCTCCTCTCCCTTCTGCACCCCAGCTTGCATCTCCCCTAGGAGCTGGGAGTCAGAACAACATATGCTTAGACTCTGCCTCTGTAATGCACCAAGTGGGTGATCTTAGGCAAATTATTTAACTTCACTGAGCTTCATTTCTGTATCTGTAAAATCGAGATAATAACATCTACCTCATAGGGTTGTTCAACTATTAAATATTATGTGCCTGGTACATAAAAAGATTTTATGAATATTTCATGGATGAATGAATAAATAAATGAAGAGTTGAGGATTATTCAAGCTTTACGACAGAATGAACCAATAACATTCCATGGCTTCATGATTAAAGAAACATTTGGGAGAGAAGAACTCATCTCCTGGTTTCCCACAGACATTCCTGGTAGGAAATTAACCTCTCTGATTCTGCCTACCTCTGCGATAGCTAGAAAGGATATTTAACATTCCTCCCACAGGAGTCTCGGCTAAGATTTTCAGAACTCAGGGATCTGCTTTTCTCTTTTTTGTGTTCCATATAAAGCCCTTGGAGCCCAGGACTGCATTTAGTCCTGGGCAAGAGAGAGCATGTTCTTTGCCCTGAGGGTTGCCAGATTAAGCAAATACAAATACTGCACGCTCAGTTACCTTGGAATTTCAGATAAACAATGAACAATTTTTTAGTATAAGTATGGAATTATACTAAATCAGTATATAGCCGTACATGTAGGATATCTTAGTATATCCTATGCAATTGGGGTGTACACTTACACTAAAAAATTAGTCCTAGTTTATCTGAAGTCAAGCTTAATTGTGTGTCGTGTATTTTACTTTTCCCTGCTTTAGAGGGCCTACATAACACAAACAGTCAAGAAATGTAGTAAAGAAATACATGGGGACTTCCCTGGTGGCGCAGTGGTTAAGAATCCCCCTGCCAATGCAGGGGACACGGGTTCGAGCCCTGGTGGGAAGATCCCACATGCCGCGGAGCAACTAAGCCCGTGTGCCACAACTACTGAGCCCGCGTGCTGCAACTACTGAAGTCCGTGAGCCTAGAGCCCGTGCTCCACAACAAGAGAAGCCACCGCAGTGAGAAGCCCGTGCACCGCAACAAAGAGTAGCCGCAACCAGAGAAAGCGCGCGTGCAGCAAAGAAAACCCAACGCAGCCAAAAATAAATAAATAAATTTATTTTTAAAAAAAAGAAGAAATACATGGGCACCTCTGTCACTTGTTACTAAGATCTGGCTTTCATCGGTGGCACAGCATAACCTGTAACCATAAACGTTCCCTCTGATAATGAAACCATTCTCACAGCAAGCACCGTTCAGGCCCCAGGGAATCACCTGTCCACTCCTCTTGCTCTCCTGTCCTTGAAACAATAGACAACTGTATCTAAATGCTGTGAAGGTTTGTGGGTTGGGCCACTGCCAAGGTCAGTGGTGAACACTGGGAACATTTGAATGACAGAAGCATGAAGGTAAAGACAAATTAATTAACTTGCCAAGACCTTCCTTTCAGATAGCCTGGAAGACACAGACCCTTGCAAAATTAAATACTGTTTCACAGTAGTGCCGGGTAACTCATTTGTGCTCCAGGGCGTGGTTCTGCAGGTACTCTCAGATTAGCGGGGCATCACAACATGATGACAGAGAACCATTCTGCAGTATTCAACAACTCATATTACTCTTAAAATTGTGTATTTATAAATATACACACGACATGCGATTATGCTGGCAACTAAAGAGACATTTAATGCTAGAAAGACAAATAGATTTATTTTTATAAAATATTTAATAGGATTCAAATATTCAAAGAATTAAATTAAAAACACAACTCTTTAAATCATTTTGATTAAAAGTTTTATATTTCTTAATTATAAACTATAATTTGCCTCAATTTTAAAAGGTAATTTTGACTACTTTAGGAGAAAATAACTATTTGAAAGTGTATATAAAATAATTATAAATTTTCATATTTAATTTGCTTTATAAATAAAATATATTTATACTTCATTACCTTCAAATAATTACAAAGTAATTTTAATACTTAATATCACTGTTATCAAGTGAGCATAAATGATGTGAAAATCTTGATTATAACATAACTAGTAATTAAGCTGAAATAAGGCAAGAAAAATAAAATGTATGTAACAATTATATAATAATTTATTATTATTTAGGCTTTTAAAAATTATTCATTGTCAGCTCATGAAAAGATCACTCAGATATGTACAATGATAATTAAATTCAGTTGTCTTTAATATTCTGTCATCTATTACTCAAGTAAAAACTATAACCTTTCATATATTTTTAAATTTTAATGCTGTTTTGCACGGTGGACATAATATATTTCATTTAGCCATTAATATTAGCCCCACTGATGAGTTTTCAGTACATGGATGTGTTGGCTGTGGTTCTCCATTGAAACTCTTGCTCTCGCCTAAGCAGTCCAGTTATCCAAGGTGGGCAGAGCACTGGACACGATGCCTTATCGCCCTTAAAGGAAAAACAGAGAGAAGGACCAGAGGGCTCTTTCCGCAGTTGGTTGTTGGGGAAGTCTGGCTCTCCACCCTTTCCGACCAAAGACCTCTCCTCTCGCGGTTGTGCTGGAGGCAACGTCAAGGCAGATGGGGAGGCCACAGAATCGCAGGGATGGAGACCGGGGGGTGCTGGGATTCAAGGGGCAGCCTTGGCTGGGGGCTGGGAACTCTCGTGGGAACAAGGTAGAGGGACATATGCACTCGGCACACTCGACAGTGAGGTCCAGCGCATCAGGGATCCTGGCGCAGGACAGGTCCAAGGCCAGGCGAGGGCACGTGATGGGAAGGACAGATGGAAGGCTGCGAGAAATCGCTTCAGATAGGTCCCTGACTGTATAAAAGGGCAGACTCGGGAGTGATCAAGGGCCAGAGGAGGTTTGCTCTACGTAGCCGACTGGGGAGCCGTCGTCTGGCTCCGTAGTACCTGATGAGGGCGAACCACGACAGCCTCCGCGGTCCCTTGCTCTCCCTGCTAACAGCTGCCGATATCCCTTCCTCCAGTGCCGGCTGGCCCGTTGTCTCCAGCAGGGAGCCCATGCGAGTCACCGGCAGCGGGCCTGGCCCAGCCTGGCCTGCACTCCCACCTCCTCAGCTTCATCTCCCCCCCCACCCCCACCCGGTCCTGTGTCCCACGTAACTCTGAGCGACACCAGAGGGCTTGTGGGCGCTCCCCACGCTGCTTCACACTCGCCTGCGGTTCTCCTCCTGGTCGTCCCCCTTCTGTTTCCAGGGGACCCTACACACCTTCAAGACCCAGCATGGTGCTGCCTCCCACGTGCTGTCCTTCCAGAGTGATGGCCGTGGCCTTCCTTGGGCTCCTGTCACACAGAACAGACTGGGGCATCCACGGGCATCCCTTAGTATGGAACAGGTCTCTGGTTGAAGGGTCTGTCCCCACTCCCCTGGGAGTGCTTGAGGCTCAAGGGCCCTTTCATCTTTTTTTCCCAGCATCTGGCACATAACCAATACTCAATGTTTGTTGCCGAATGGAACATAATCCCTCTTGAATTCACAGCATCCAGGAGAAAAGGACATATTATTATCTCATTTATATAGGTGAAAACAAAGGCTTAAAGTAATTAAGTTCCCTGGCCAAAGATCTGAGTGTTAAGTCTTCTGGCTTCAAAGGTCACACACAGGACTTTCTACTACATTGTGAGTGTTAAATTAAATGGCTTTTTTTTTTTTTTTTTAATTTAAGGAGGTTTCTGTAGCTGTGAATTCTGTTTGAAGAATAAAGGAACAAGTGGTTCTCACCTCTGAAGCTGTGGGGCAATAGTTACACACTTGGGAATGGTCCTTGGACAATAAGGATTGTTTTTGAACCTTTCCTTTGCATAAAGTCAAGCTGGTATCATTAGTTGGGAAATAATTACAGAGCACTCAGCCCTCAAGAGTATTTGTTTTTTTTTTAATCGGCCTTTTACAGGAAGCTGGTTTTCACCCAGATAACTGCTGTAAAATATTTACCCACGAAAGAGAAACAGTCCTCAGCCAATCGAAGGCATCTCTGTTGTGTGACTTCAACTACCTCATTACCCTTTACGACACCGGCCGTGGAATTATCTTCAGTATGGACCACATACTGCTTCCGCTTGCTCAAGTGCTCCAACTGACATTTTCTCTGACTTTCCAGAGCTGTGCTGGGAAGTCTCAGTCAGACGAGGCCTGACTGGGTGAGCCCCAAACCTCTGCCTTCCTAGCCTGTTGGGACGCAGCCAAACGTAAAGCCTTACCTGAAGATAGACACACACCTCACCTGGGGAGGTCCCTTGGTCCTTGAGGGAGACGGTTGCTGAAGGAGGAGGTAGCTCCAATCAGGGCACAGGAAATAACGCCCTGGGGTTCACACATGTGCATGTCCTCCGGGTGATCCCGGCTCACCTCTCCCCAAGAACACACCTGAAAACCAGTAACAACTGCCAGAACATTTAGGTGGAGCCTGAATATTGATGGTCACCACAAATCTCTGATAAGCTTATTTTCTATCCTTTGGCACAGTATCATGAGTAGAAGCGGGTTAGGTGTGCTAAAGGGCCAGCATCTAGCAATCCTTGGCACTCTTTAGGTTGTGGGTGCATCACTATAATCTTTGCTTCTATCTTCACATGCGGTTCTCCCTATGTGTCTGTGTGTCTGTGTATCTAAAAATCTCCCTCTCTCTCATAAAGACACCAGTCATTGGATTTAGGACCTACTGAAACCCAGAATGATCTAATCTAAAATAGATTACATCTGCAAAGACTGTATTTCCAAATAAGGTCACGTTCATAGATGCCAGGGGTTAGAACTTGAACATATCTTGTTGGAGGGCAACAGTTCAACCAACAATGGTCTGCTCTCTGGTCCTCCGAAATTCATGTCTTTCTCACCTGCAAAATGCATTCACCCACTCCTAACATTCTCAAAGGTCTTATCCCGTTCCGACATCAACAATAAATCCAAAATCTCATCTAAATATGATAAACTCAAGAAGTCCCAAGTCTCATCTTCTAATTCATCTAAATCAGGTATAGGTGAGATTCCGAATATGGCCCAACCTGGGGCAAATTTCTCTCCAGGGCAAACTTCTCATCTTTAACAATATGGATAGGCTGAGGATTTTCCAAATCATCAATTTCTGGTTCCTATTAGTTTAACAGTTCCTTCCTCACTTTATCTCATCTCTTTCATTCTATCGTAAGCACCAAAGAGAAACTAGGCCATACCTTCAACTCTTTGCTTAGATACCTTCTTACCTAAATATCCAAATTCAGCACTTTACAAGTTCTACTTTCCACCCAAAGTTAGAACACAATTCAGCCAAGTTTTCCGTCACTTTATAATAGAAAGGAGGTGAGCGGCGGCGAGCAAGCAAAGCTTCATTGGCCGCTCCCCATCGCTCACATTACCGCCTGAGCCACCCTCCCCCACCCCCGGTCCATGGAAAAATTGTCTTCCACGAAACCTGTCCCTGGTGCCAAGAGATTGGGGACCACTACTTTATAACAAGGATCATCTTTTTTTTTCCAGTGTCCAATAACACTTTTTAAATTTCTGTCTGAGAAACTCACCAAAAGCACTTATAATACTCATATGCTTTAAGTAACCTGGTTTGTGGTAAGTTGTACAGCAGCCCTAGGAAATGAATACATACCCCCCTTTAAAATCCATTCTTCTCCCTACCTCCAGCCCTTGCCAACCACAGATCTGTTTTCTGCAACTATAGTTTTGTCTCTTTCCCAAATGTCACACATAGAATCCTACAGTATGTAACCTTTTGAGTCTGGCTGCTTTCACTACACAGAAAACTGTACCCAAATGTCCTTCAATTGGTGAATATATAAACAATCTCTGGTACATCTGCACAACTGAATTCTACTCAGTATAAGAAGGAATGAACTACTTATATACATAACAACATGGCTGAATCTCAAATGCATTGTCCAAACTGTTTGCAATGAATAATTTTTCAAGAAATGCAATAGGTAGACATCCTAATTTATACTGTTATATTTGATATTGTTTCATAATTTTTTATGTTTTTCCATAGTTTCAATAATTATTTTATGAGGAGCTTCAGAATATTATTTTATTTATTCAAATTTACCAACTCATTTCTACTATTTTGGATAAAAAATAATTAAATAGAAATAAGAAATTAAGAAGTGTTCTCTTAGTTGAAATTAAAGATTGTACTGTAATGAAAATCCTCCATCAAATATTATTTTGCTTTTTAAAAATTATATTATTAACTAATGGTTAGAATTACTACTCATTCAGTAGTACGCCCATGTTTATGGTTCATGCTATCTATCTATTGTCATATTGCTTTCCAAAAAATTGTCAACTATAATAGCATTAGCACTAGAAATTATATCCACTAATTGCAAACTGGATATGTACTTCATAACAGGCTTTTTAAGAAAAGATTTTATATAATTTAGTGTGATTAAAATTGTAATTTAACTCAATTATTTGATTACTGAAGAGAATGAACATTTCTTATCTGTTTCTTTACTTTTTCTTCTGCAAATCTTTTTCAGAATAGGGTAGGATAAAAATAAAAGTACATACATGAACAAAAATAGATAAATAAATAAAGGGCCAGCATCAAACCCCAGCTCTGCCTCTTTGTAGCGGCATGTCCTGGAGCAGGTTATTCAACTCACCCAGCTTGCTTCACCATTTGTCATATGTATTTTGTAATTTGTATTTGAGGGTAATAGTATTTACCTCACAGCTATTGTGAAGATTAAATAATACAGGGGTGTAAAGTACAGAGCATAAATGTCTGGCACAGAACCAGCCCGTCACTAAATATTACTTCTCTTCCTTCTTTATCCTCTGTCCCTGGAAGCTGTAGACAGGGATTCTAAGGGCCTGCTCAGAGAACAATAGCTTAATCATCGTGAAGGAACCGTGAAGACTGGAAATCACAAGAGCAAAAGCTGCAAATTCAGATTCCTCCTAAGGCCAGGCAGGAGATATAAATAAGTACATCCCATGTGTAGGCACGGGGCCCGTGACAAATAAAAGAAAGCATGCCCATCGAGAGGGCCTCTTGGGATTATCTTAAATACATAGGAATCTGGCCCAGTGTTACCAGAGCTTCAATTTTTTTTTAAGAAAAGCAAGAAATCAAGATATTTATTTGAGAGTTCCCAGTTTTTAAAAGTTGAGTCAAATTAAAATAAATCAGAGAGTTATTACCACAAATAGCTGACATCTAATGAGCCCTTACCATGTGCCTGCATTACCTCGTCTAATCCTAACAACCCTCTAGGGTAGGTGTTAAGATCACCATTTTGCAGATGAGAAGAATAAAGCTTTGAGATGTTTCCCAAAATCATCTATTTGTTGAGGTGGAGCCGAGATCAGCTAATAAGTACTCCAAGTCCCAGTTTCCTTAACACTACACAAGGTCTAATGCGTAAGTGGACTTGAAGAGTTCAAGGACAGAGGCCCAGGGAGAATCCTATTACCTGCATGTCTAGTTGGCATAGATTCTTTTTTTAATTTTTGGCCACACCTCGTGGCATGTGGGATCTCAGTTCCCTGACCAGGGGTGGAACCCATGCCCCCTGCAGTGGAAGCCCAGAGTCTTAACCACTGGACCGCCAGGGAAGTCCCAAGTTGGCATAGATTCTTAAGAAACATCGCTTTTATCTGGAAGCAGGACATTTTCTTCCAGGGGCCTTTGTCTGGAGGTGTTTTCTACTCCACAAGCTCATCAGGAAGATTGGTTCCTAAATGTACCCAACCAATAAACACAGAGAAACCTACACTTAAGAAAATTGGGGTCAATATTTGTTATGGCCTTGCAGTCCTGTAGACTAACAGGATGTGGGAACAGAGGCAGTCATCAGCCTCAGGACATGACACATCTCCCACACACATTGCTGGCCACACCCTGGCCTGCCCACCACCTCTCTGTCTGCTGCAAACTCTCAGGTGAGAATAGAGGGTAGATGCCATGATAACTCCTGGGAGGCCGAGTCTTTTGGGACTGTGGGCACAGGCCATTTGGATGAGCCTTAGAGCTTGTAGGAACTAAAACCTCACCAGTAAATTAAAACAACAGTTACCATTTCCCACTCATTGGATTTGCAAAATTCAAAAAGTTGGATGATACCAAGTGTTATTGAAGATGTGGGGGAAATGGGAATTCTCACACTCGGCTGGTAGGAGTAGAAACCAATTCAAACATTGGAGAACATTTGGTAATATGGAAAATGCACACGGTCTATGACCCAGCTCATCCATTCTAGGTGTACACCCTAGAGGGAATGCCCGTTGTGTGCAGAAGGGGGTTGACTATAACATTCTATATGATAGCCCAAAATAGGGGAATTAATAGATTTTGTGGTATATTCACACTATGGAACAGTACACAGAAATTGAAATGAATGAACTGGATTCATATAAATCAATATGGTGACATCTTAGGAACATAATGTGAAGGGAACAAAGAAAGTCATAGCATGATAAATATAACATGCCGCCATCTCTGCCAATGTTTTAAAAATATACTATTATGTTAAGTAGGGAGAGCAAAGAGACACACTAAATTCATGATGGTGGCGACTGATGTCCAGGGAAGGAGGGAATGGAACGGGACTGGGAAAGGGAACAGAAGGGACTTTGGCTTTCTCCGAAGCAAGTATGGTAAAACGTGTACATCTGTTCCGCCTGGCTAGTGGGCACAGGGTGTTTGTTATATTCTCTGTTGTTTCTGACTTACAAACTTTTCGTCCAAAATAAAAATGGCATCATGGAAAGCACTGCCCCGGGAAGCTGTCCGCCTCCACCCCTTGGCTGCGCCAGCCGGGCGTCTCATCACCATCACGTCTCTGGCGTGGCTTCCTCTCTGTCGAGGGCAGCAAGGGCTGCACGTGCAGCCCGTCTGCAGGAAGAGGCCTGAGCAAGTTGGTCTCTTGGGTCTAGTCTAATTATGGGGGCAGGCATCACGGGCAAGTCAGATGTGGCTCGTGATTTTAAAAGGAGGATCGGGATTTCCCTGGCGGGCCAGTGGTTAAGACCCCCCGCAGGGCGAGTAGGTTCGCTGGTCGAGGAGCTAAGATCCCACATGCCCAGCGATGCGGCCAAAACGACAACGAAGAAAATAAATAAAATAAAACAAAAGGAGGATCGTCTAGGGGTACACACAATATTGCCAGCCAAACGTTTTCTAGCCTTAAATACAGTCCGAGAAAAAGTGAAACTTCCTGACAGGTCAACGTACAATAAAACCCAATGTGGCATAATAGGCTTGGGAATCAGGCAGACCTGGCTCGAAGTTCCAGGATCATTATTTACTGGTTCTGAATCATTTGGCAGGGTAACCTATCTGCGTCTTGGTTTTCTCATCTGTGGAAGTGTCAAAAAGAATACTTTTCTCCTGGGTCTGTTGAGGGAACTAAATGAATAAAGAAGACATGTCCTTATTCATTCCTCAGGCACAACAGACACTCATAGTAGCTATGTGTAGATCAAGATGTATCAGTAACATTATTAGGCTATTTCCAAATATATATTGCCAAACCTAAAGGAAAGTGCTAGTAAAAACTTGGCTCATTCTAATCCGTCATCTTAGCCTCCTTAGGAAAAAAAAATAGGGCTCCCTCCCGGCCCTAGGAGGTTGTATCCCTAAAATCAATCAGCGTAACCTTCAATGTGCTTTCTGTTTCTCCTGCAGGGATTCCGGGAGGAGAGACGAGCAGCTCAGAAGAAAGTATTAAGTGCACAGTAACAGCTGTAAACAAGCCCCAAGCTCATCTTTTTAATAAGCAACAGAAATATTTGCTGAGCATTTTTGATAAGGGGAAATTTGGGAATTTTGAAATATAAAAAAAAATTGTGATAGGGAAATAAGGTGGAAATCCTGGGGAAATGTATATAATAAGAACACATATTATAGTTTATATTTTTCAACGATTTTTCACCTATTTTATTTTAGGGGATCGTCACAACCACTCCACGAATTAAGAGACTAAATATTATTATATTATTCTTGTTTTACAAATCAGACAAATGAGGCCTGGGAATAAGTAGTGTGTTGAGATCACATAGCTAGAGGAAATAGGAGAAGAACCCAAATGTTCAAATTCTCAATCTAACTTTGCTTTTTTTTAAAAAATTTTTAATTTTTACCTATGTTTTTAAATTGAAGTAGAGTTAATCCACAATGTTGTGTTTCAGGTGAACAGCAAAGTGACTCAGCTGTGTGTGTGTATCCATTCTCTTTCAGATTCTTCTCCCTTAATTGTTACTGCAAGATACCGAATATAGTTCCCTGTGCTACACAGCGGGTCCTTGTTGTTTATTTTATATATAGTAGTGTGTATATGTTAATCCCATCCTCCTAATTTATCGCTCCCCTCCCACCTTTCCCCTTTGGTAACCATAAGTTTGTTCTCTATGTCTGTGAGTCTGTTTCTGTTTTGTAAATAAATTCATTTTTATCATATTTTAGATTCCACATGTAAGTGATATCATATGATACTTGTCTTTCTCTGTCAATCTAACTTTCTTCTCAGAGTGACCCAGAAGAAATCACTTTACAAAGCTTTTATTCTGTGGTCTGTTACAATGAGCTCGAGTGCCAGATGATTTATTAGATTTCTTGCTCTTCTGATCACTCTTTCAAACTATTTCATAAACAACAGCAACTGAGTTACTATCTTTTTCTTTCATTCCAACTATGAACCCATACAATCATTTTTTCCAGAACATTTGACGATTTGTCGTGACAGCAGAAGCCAATGTATTCACTGCCATCCTATCCCAGCCTGGCAATTTTCCCGTGTCTTCTGGCATATTCTGATAAAATTACTGCTCAACTTATGGTGTACTTCCTCACAGCCCTGAGTGAATTCCCCTGCCCCATTAATCTGCAGTTGCATCTATCCAAGATGTCAACTTGATATCTTATTTTCCATCCTGCCTAACTCACGAGTAACACAATCTGGGAAACAACACATCAAAATGGAAATTGCTCCTAGAAAAATGCAGCCATAAACACGTGTGAAGTTTATCATATGGCAGAATTTTTTTTTAATACAGTTCAGATAGGATTAGGATATACAAAATCAAGAATGCATCTGTGTTTTTATTTTCAAACCCAGAAAGTGACATCTCAGAGTTCTTCAAAGTGTGATTTTGATCTTCAGAAAGTTTGTTGTTACGGCCCATTGCTGATCAATCATCCACTCTTTCCATGTTCTGGAATGACACAAGAAGATTAATTTGTATTCTATGGAAACTCTAGCCAAAACAGTTGGTTAATAATCATAATATTCTCTGAGAGCAAAGGACATTGTCTCCAGCTGAACCTACATATGTTTGAAATAGCACATGCTGTTGATGACTTGGACCTAGAGCACGATGGGGGGAACAGAGTCAAGGATAACCATGAGACTATAAACATGCGTAACTAAGAACGGAGCCCTTCACCAGCAGTGGTAGACCTGAACAGCAGCCAAGGTTTGGGGGGGGGGGGTCACTTGGGTTGCGATTATATATTCCATTTTAGGCATTAGAGATCTAAGTGATGATAAACTATCCAAGTGGAAACACCTTGCCGATTGGGGGGACAAAAAGATAAGAACAAAATGTAAAACTGGGGCTAAGACTGGAATTTACCTGCATTCAGTAATCGCAACTCTTTATGATCACATAATAATCATCGTCTTCCACATGGTCCTTACCACGTGTCTGCCAGCATATTTAATTGAAGTCTTAGAACAAGCCTGCAAGGTGGGTGTCATAAACATCCCCATTTTTCAGATCAGGAATCTGAGACAGAGTTTAAGTGACGTGGCCAATGTAATAACGCTGAACCAGGTTCAAACCCAGGTAAGCTGGTCCCCAAGGCCGCATCCCTAACCACACTAACACCTCCCTACGTAGCATTACAGATCAAAATGCACTTGGACATCCTAGCCCATGCTTAATCTCCATGGCAAACCTGCAGAGGAAGTACTGTTATGCTTATTTTTATGGATGAGAACACCAAGGCCTTTCCCGGTCATAGATTTCCAGAACTCAACCCCACATCTTCTGGTTCCAAATGCCGTATTCTTTCTGCTCCACCACAGCTGCCCCTGAAAGCTCGTGAGCCGCTGCTTTAGGTAGCACAGACCACAGATAGAAGAAAGGAAACTCCCACAGGTGTTGAGGAGAAAAGAAGGGGAGGAGAAGGTAAAAGATGAGAAGTCAGAAAAACAAAAACAAAAAAAGTCCAGAGAGCCCAAACCAGATATTTTCCCTTCTGGGAACAGTCTCTCCAAATTATGATTGACCCACTTCTGTGGGCAAAGTGCTATGTTCGGTGTTTAATAAAAGCTAGCCCAAGGGCAGATGCAATGGTAAACACCTCAGAGAAGACCTGATTCTTGTCCTTGATGATGAGCTTACGATCTTATTGGGGAGTAAATCAGACATTAAACGCAGACAATGGATGGTCTCCATCAGATGAATGACTCAGAAAAGCACAGGAGGATTGCAGAGGAAGCAAAAGGTACAGGTCAAATTGTCAGAAAATGCTTTCTGAGGGAAGGTGGGGCCTGAGTATTCTGCTGGAGAATCATTTTGCATCTGTTCTTCTTTTTATCTTTAGGCACATCTGCACATTTACCTTGATCCTTCTGGACCAAGATGGAAGAAAACTAATTCAAATCAAAACATTGAGATGGTCTACTTGAGTGGCCTGCTTCAGTTCTAGTAGCTATCCTACCCGGGCCACAAGAATATATGTTATTTACACTCCCACCCCAAAGGCGATTGAAAGTGCTCTGAATGTGCCCAAGGGCCCACCCTCCAGCTGTTAACTATTTCCTCAAAAGTCCCTCGAGGAAATAATCGTCCTTTTAGAAATCAGCAAGCCCTGCCTATAGTTAAAGAAACATAGCCCATGTGATTCCTGTTTCCTAGAAGCAACTAACCCAGTGCGAGCATTTGTAAAAATGGGTCCCTTATCACCGTAAAGGAATCTCAAAAATGTGATCTATAACCATGTACCCAGAGTTGTACATCTCTGTAAGTCCAGCCATGTCAAAAGAGAAGCCTGAAATAAACTCTAGAAGTTTAACAAGTCCCTTTCCTCTTGATGTGGCATCCCATCTCTGCTGTTGAATGGGATTTATAGACATTGAGTCGATTAAAGGGAATTATATGAGGCACATAGAATAGGCAGATTTATAAAGACAGGAAGTAGACTGGGAGTTACCAGAGGCTGGAGGAGGGGCAAATGGGGAATTAGTGTTTAATGGGTACGTATGGAGTTTCAGTTTGGGATGATGTGAATATTCTGGAGATGAATAGTGATGATGGTCACACAACAGTGTGAATTTACTTAATGCCACAGAACTGTGCACTTAAAAATGGTTTAAATGGGGGACTTCCCTGATGGCGCAGTGGTTAAGAATCCGCCTGCCAGTGCAGGGGACACGGGTTTGATCCCTGGTCTGGGAAGATCCCACATGCTGTGGAGCAACAAAGCCCGTGCACCACAACTGTTGAACCTGTGCTCTAGAGCCCGCAAACCACAACTGCTGAAGCCCGCACGCCTAGAGCCCGTGCTCCGCAACAAGAGAAGCCACCGCAATGAGAAGCACGTGCACTGCAACAAAGAGTAGCCCCGCTGGTCGCAACTAGAGAAATCCCATGCCCAGCAACGAAGACCCAACGACTCAATGCAGCCAAAAATAAATAATCATAAAATAATTTTTTTAAATGGTTAAAATGGTAAATTTTATACTATGTATATTTTATCACAATTTGAAAAAAGGAATATAGGGAATTTGTTTCAAAAACATTATTATGTCATTTGCAGCAACATGGATGGACCTAGAGATTATCATACTAAGCAAGGTAAGTCAGACAAAGACAAATATCATATGACATCACCTATATGTGGAATCTAAAATATGATACAAATGAACTTATTTACAAAACAAAAACAGACTCATAGACATAGGAAACAAACTTATGGTTACCAAAGGGGAAGAGGAGGGAATAAATTAGGAGTTTGGGATTAGCAGATACAAACTACTACATATAAAATACATAGACAACAAGGTCTTACTGTATAGCACAGGGAATATTCAATATCTTGTAATAACCTATAATGAAAAAGAATCTAAAAAAGAATATATGTATGTGTGTGTGTGTGTGTGTGTGTGTGTGTAACTGAATCATTTTGCTGTACACCAGAAACTAACACAACATTGTAAATCAACTATACTTTAATTTTTAAAAATGTTCTTAAAAAGAAATCTAAACCCATTATTAGAATCACCTAGGGGCAGTAACCAGGGCAATTGCCACCTTTCAATGACAAACCAGTTTTTTGCAAACTATTTGAGAAGTACCACGAATGAAGGGAAAGGAGAAAATAAGGATTTGAAGAGCATTATACGACGGAAAGTCAAACTGTTTGCTAAGAGCCATAGGATGAGTAATTCAGGTAAACTGTGGTTGTTTCCTGGATTATTTAAGGAAAGATTCAGTCCACCAGATGGTTTGTTCCACAATCTGATAGAAGTACACTGGGGCTTTGAGCCAACTGTTACCCGTTTAAGGACGCTAAGACTTCATAACTGTATTTCAATACCTAAAAGAGGCAAATTCATAGAGACAGAAATAGAATAGAGGTTACCACGGGCTGGAGAAAGGGGGGGATGGCTTAGTGGGTATAGAGTTTCTGTTTGGGTTCATGAGAAAATTCTAGAAACAGTGGTGATGGTTAATGCCACTAAATTGTACACTTTAAAAGGGTTAAGTTTTATGTTATGTGTCTTTTACCACACATACACACACACAAAGGTAGAACATCTCAGCCACTTGAAGTAACAATGAAATGAAGATATTTTCCAGGAAAAAAAAAAAAAAAAGGCGAATGCTAAGGAAAAGGTTAACAATTGGTAGACACTAGAAATGGGGGAGGAGGGGAATGACACTGCATTTCACCAAAAGGGCTATTGTGGTCACAAGGCAGCATTTAGCCAGTCGACTCTGCATGCATCTATCCTGGATCCTTGGCTGGTAAGGTCTTATTCAGCCAGAAGTTTTCCAAATGGTCCATCCCTCTTTCTCTGGCCTCCTGTCCCCTTCCTCCCCCTCCTTCTAAACTATTCAGAGATCTAACTGGTCATTTTCTTTCTTTTATATTGGCAACCTCCCACGTTGGATAAACACAATACACAGGATGGAGGGGGTGGGTGAGGCGGAAGCACATTTCAGAGTTAAGAAAACAAATAGCCAATGAAGCAGGAGAGACCACAATTTGACTGAGGCAAGTTCAGCTGTGGAAAGAAGTGTCAGACAACACAATTGTTTCCAGATCTCGGCAGGCCGGGGATGGAGAAAGCAAACCGCACCATTTATGGGAGTGAGTTCACGTGGGGTGCAAAGTCAAGGGAATGGAGGGAGAGAAACAAGACCGGGAGTGAAGGTCCCTTTTCATTAAGTTGTCACTGAGAAAGCCAAGTCTGTAATAAAGCTTGTTGGGTACTGATTAGACTCTGTGGGTTTGGACAGGAGAGGAAAAAGGAGAAAATACCAGTCATGACATGACACCTTCTCCTTGACTCTCACTGGGGTTGTACAGAAAGAGCTGGACCGAACCAAGCACAGAGGCCGCAGAGATGCCCGGTTCCCATGGGCCACCCGGGTTCGAGCATCTCAAGAAGGATGAAGGAAGCAGGGAGAGATAGGGACCATGGGAAGGTGAATTGGCTCCTGCTTGGTACTCATGGCCGTCGGGAGACAGAGAGAGACCCAGATGGACCTGGTCTTTCTGTGAGCTCTTCACAAAGTCAGAAGCACAAAGGCAACTAGAGCCTTAAAAAAAAATCTGTTGTTTGCTATAGTTGAAGTTCATTAAGGCCCTGTTTTCTCAGATTAGGAGAGCTGCAGAATGAGCCAGATAAATTGTTTGCAAGCCGAGGCTTCCCTTTTGGGAGATAACAGTATAAATATTCAGCGCTTTCCTACTGTGCGGAGTCAAAATGTTGAATGTGCATTCAGGCAATACCATATTTAATATAGGACTACTTTGCCCATCCAAAGTCCATGGGCCTGGATGTCAGTGCCTTTGGCATGGCGACTGTGCAGTAGAGCACCGTGGAAAGCACTGAATGGAAGGTGACCAGAGAAAGAGAAAACAGATCATGCAAATATGAACCAAGTGAACACACTCATGGAATATCAATTATGACAAAGGAGTAATGCAGAAAAGGAGCGCCACGCCACTAAACGAAAAAACAACGTCTAGATGGAATCAATCAGGGGAGCGTCCCAGAGAACGGCTTGCCAGTACAATAGGGAACTTTTGTTATTAAACCAGCAATGCTAACACTAACCCGAATGAATCTGAAAGAAGAATGTTTCTGTTCCTTCAGAGCAAAGAAACAAAAAACCCTCAGTGGAACCAGTCATATTTCCGTTCCTTCTAGACTTTGATCCTTTAACTGCCAAACTCTGTTTATGGCTTTTACTCGTGAATGAGAATTAGCTGTGTTAAAATGAAGAAATGCATTTTAACTACACGTCCTACATATTACCGAAACGATAGAGAAAGCAAAAAAAAAATAAGCCCCCCCTCTTTCTACACACTCACACACACTCAGATTCGTTGAGAACAGTTTTTACATATGAAAATGATCACTCTCAGTTACCAAGCAACCGTCATGAATTTTTCTGCATCACCTTTAAATGAGGAGTTGGACTGAGTAGCTTCCAAGGTCCTTTTCAACCCTGAAGTCCCATGAGTCTGTTCAGGAGGTGGGCTCAGGGATTGTTAAATGGGGAGCCCTAGCAAAGAGCAGAGGGGCTAGCAACCTGAACCCTCACCAAGTGCCACCACTGGTATATATGTGACAACCCCCTGGCAAAGTCACATCTGTCACTGTGGGCCATGGTGGTGCCGAGGAGACAGTGCCAGGCATAGAGGCTGGGTATGCTTGAGGTTTTCTTAATTTTATATAGAATGCTATACAAACATGACTTCAAGACACATTCCTATAATTCAAAAGATACATGCACCCCTATGTTCATAGCAGCACTATTCACAATAGCCAAGAAATGGAAACAACCTAAATGTCCATTGACAGATGAATGGATAAAGAAGATGTAGTACATATATATGATGGAATACTACTCAGCCATAAAAAAGGATGAAATAATGCCATTTGCAGCCACATGCATTGACCTGGAGATTATCATACTAAGTGAAGAAAGTCAGACAGAGAAAGACAAATACCATAGGATATCACTTATATGTGGAATCTAAAATATGACACAAATGAACATATCTGTGAAACAGAAACAGACTCACAGACATAGAGAACAGACCTGTTGCCAAGTGGGAGAGAGGGGCAGGGGAGGGATGGGTTGGGAGTTTGGGATTAGCAGATGCAAACTATCGATATTATATATAGAATGGATAAACAATAAGGTCCTACTGTATAGCACAGGGAACTTTATTCAATATCCTGTGACAAACCATAATGGAAAAGAATATGAAAAAGAATGTATTATATATGTATAACTGAATCCCTTCACTGTACAGCAGAAATTAACACAACATTGTAAATCAACTATACTTCAATAAAATAAATTTAAAAAAAAAAGACACATTCCTACCACTGCCCACTCCATCCCCTTTCTAACCAGATTGTTGGCCCTCAGGTCCTCCTTTTTGGGAATTCTGTCACAGTCACCATCTGTGTGCTAGTATCTCAGCTGTAAACCTGGGATAATAATAACATTGACCTATCTCCCAGTAGTGGTGTGGGGATTGGCTAATCAAGCCCTGTAAATGTCTTGGGAAATGGACAAATGAACACTCTCTGCCTATCTCTCAGAAAGAATTCACAACGTTTCCGTGGGCCTGACCCACAGTGGATGCTGCAACACTTGTCACTCTTTGCCGGTATTTTGTCACTCTTGGACAAAGGTCTCTGGGGTAAAAGGGCAGCTTAAATCACATACCCTCCCAATATCATGCTCAGAGGAATTCCTGGGAATCCATTTATTGCCGACGATTGCCAGCTGCTCTAAATCACTTCCTTTCCTCCCATAGATTGGCTCTTTCCTGATTTCTGCTTCTAGATGAAATGGGTGTGTATGTGGGTATGGGAGAGGGGCCATGGCTCTAGTCCCAGGCTTATATTTCCAGGTGACATGGGGGTCTAATGTTTCTATGGTGACCGGAAGGGACCCCCTTCAAAGCTTCCTCTTCTTCTTCCCTCACCTATTTTTCCTCATCCAGGCTCAGATCTCATTGTGATATTGAACAACCTTAGGGCAGCCCCTGCCTAGTACACAATTCCACCCAGATGAATGTGGGAAGCCCGAATGGCCCAGAGCTTTCCACATACGAAGTCACCCAGGGATGTTGTGTGATTCAAAAGCTACTGCGGTTTCGGTGAAAACAGTTTCGTGCAAACGTCTGAGCTTTCTGCAGATGGTTTACTAATCCGTACATATCATTGCCAATAAGCTCTTTATGAAATCCTTTTAAAGTACATTAGATGTGACAAGTTTCCAGAAGCTGGGATCATCGGTTTAATATGCTGACATTCAGAAAGACCAATAGCATTCTTGATCATCCACAAAGCTCCTTTCAAGCAACTTTGTGCTTATGTTATTGAAAGGACTGGATTTTTAAAAAAATTGACGTGACAGAGATAAAAATAACAACTATAATTAGGAATAAGTGAATCGGATCAGTAAAACATACATGTTATTTAAAATGGTGATGTAACTGAATTTAAATCAGAGGAAACTAACATAGGCAATGAAATTGGGGCATAAGGTGTTATCTATTATAGATGACTGGGTTACAACTTGGAGTACGAACTTCCTCTGTGTACCTAACACGAGTTGACATGTACTCTGAATGAATGAAATACAAACTATATAAAACACTAAATAGATATTTATTGTAGTTAATATCCAAATCCCCCAAATCCTTTCAGTTTTCACTATTCTTTCATTCAATATTCACTCAATACATAACACATGTCATCAGACAGCCTCTGGGGATACCATAAAGAACATCCAAGGTCTGTATCTTGAAGGAGCTGACAATCTACTAAAAGCAATTTCTGTACAATAAGGATTGTTCATAAATATAAGACCTCTTTCTCTAAATTGTTTAGAGCTCTATACTAGATATAAATGTCTTGCAACAGCAAAGAACAATATTATTTATTTTTTTAAAGTTTAAATTTTTGATAATTCCCTATTATTAGAAAAGTAGACTCTAAGGAAATCCAGAAATGGTCAGGAATGTTGCCTATCTGTCCATTTTCTCCTCTGGTCCCTATTGTGACTCACGGACCAAGGAAAGATCTAACCTTGATTAAGGAGACAACAAAGCTAATTGACTACTTAGTGGACAAATTCATGACCTTGGCCTCATTACAGCACTCAGTCTCGCTAGGAAAGACTATAAAGAAACAAAAAGAAGTAATGCTACTCACCCAGGAGTGCTTGTCCAATGCCATATAACTAAGAAAAAAATAGCCTGAACCCACTCATATACATTATGGAGGGAGTATATAAATTGATACATCTCTGGAGGATAATTTGGCAATATCCATACACTTTTACACACATAACTTTTGGCCCAGTAATTACACTTCTAGGAAGTCCTCCAATAAATATATGCATGCATTTTTGCAAAAATATATATGCATGGCTATTCATTGATCTTTGTAACAATAAACTGGAAACCATCTAAATGTCTAGCAATAGGGGATTGGTTAAGTCAGTTATGGTATAGCCATACACAAAATACCATGCAGCCATTTTAAAAGAATGAAATAGATTTAGATATAATGATATGGATCAATCTCCATCATATGGTATCAAGTGAAAAAAAAAAAACAAAATAAGGTACAAATCATGTTGAATAATGGGATACTATCTGAGATTTTTAAAGGGGAATTAAAAGGATTTTGTAAAGAGCTTATTTAAATATATTATACATAAATAAGCATGTATAATATATGTACATATATAAAAATGTATTATGCATACATGCTTGAATATCCATAGAAAGACAGGTAGGGGTTGTTTTGAACTCATTGGGGTCAGAGATGAGAAAGGCTGACTTTTCTCTACATCCCTTTGGTATGGTTAATGCATGATTTTTTTTTTCAGATTTTAAAAATAATTTAAAAGAAAAAAATGACCTGGAAAGGTTGTCCACATGTTCTGTCCCTCAATGCAATGGCTCCTTGAGTTCATCTGGGCTTAAAATGTTTGGCAGTGTTTAAGCACCTCAAGTAGACTCCAAACTACTTGAGGGCAATGACCATGGCTCATTGTCTTGATCTTCCTTGGGCAAGATACTTAACTTCTCTAAACCAATTTCCTCAGTGGTTTATGGAGATAATAGTAGGGGCCAACATTTACTAAGTAATGACCAGGGATCCATGCTCTGCGTTTAGTGTTTTTAACATGAATAATTTCATCTAATCTCAAAACAACTCTGTCTATTAAGCATTATCGCTATAGCCTCACTTTATAGATGGGGAGAGAGACTTATCACCCAACTAATAAGTGGAGGGGCTGGAATCTGTTTCTAGAATCCATGTACTTAGAGGGTTGTTTAAGAAGTGAGAAAGTGCAGGCAAAGCATTTAGCAATGTCTGGCCCTCAGGAAGTGCTTAGGAAATGTTAGATATTATTACTGATGTTATTTCTTCCCTACCAGGAAACTCTTCCAGCCATTAAAAACATGCACCCAACTGAACAGAAACAAGGTGGCTTTGTCCTGAAAGCACGGTTGAAATTTTAGCAGGGGCATGGTCAGGAGTGTGATACACAGCTTGAGTTCAAACATGAGGAAACACCTCGCATCTCTTCAGCCGTGAGTGCATTGCCATGGGAGGTCATTAGGGAAAGCACTGTGACAGGGGATGATTCTTTTCCCCCCCTCGGGATATGATGGTTTTACTGCTATTAATAACAGCTGTGGCCAGGCAATTACAGACTGGAGATGGGTAATCACATCTTGCATTTTAAAGCTTAGTCTGATCACCTCTAGGGTCAGGGAATGCCATGGTTACCGTAATGGTTAAAGTCTGTTTTGTGCCACCATTTATGGACCAAAGTTCAAGCCTGGAGGTCTGGAACGTAGTTTATCTTTCTTCTGCAGTATGCATGTGTGTGTGCACGTTTGTGTGTGTGTGATTTATTTTCTGTGCATGTAGAGGCTGCTCCAAATCTCCCAAAGCTGCACCCTGGCTCCCACTCAAGTTTACCTAGTAAATGTTTCTTTTGAGGAAACAGGAAGCCAAGAGGCCTCAATTCTGCTTTCAGCTCTGCTACAACTCCCTTTGCAATTCCAAGGCTTTTGCTCATTTGTGAAATGAGGGCCGTCTCCCAAGGTTACTCCTTTGCCACAACCAGGAGCTTTCTAAAGGCAGAAACTCTTGTATCAATCACTGAATTCTCAGTGTCTAAAATAGTGTCTGGCATATAGTAGACACTCAATAAACACAAAAGGAATGACTGAGTTTCCTTCCAGTTACAAGGTGACATGATTCTGTAAAGTCATAACTGAATGCATTGAGTTGATTCTAACGCGTGCAGCAGGTAACACTGGCTGTGAGCTCTCTTATTTTTCTCTGCCTGCAGTTCAGACATCGTCATGAATGTTTCCACTGGAACATAATATGTGCAAAAGGAGATGATCTGCCAAATTTGCCTCTTCTCCAGCAGTATTGGAAGTGGTTTGGATGAAGAAGAAACTGAAAATATTAATTTGAAGTGTCAGTGATCTGCTGGTTTTACTTATGTAGAGTGTACCTGTCAATCAGTCTCATTCATAATCAATAACTGGCCACCACAGCACCTGTCATCAAGGCCTCTACACTCAGGTCCCCTTGATGAATTAGGCTGAAGAGAGGCCACTAGCTGACAATGTCTGAAAACTTCAAGTGAGATGGCCATCATTCCAGATCTGGAAAGGGAAATGACCAAGGAGGACATTCTGGGTTTTTTTCTGTTTTCATGTACATTAATCAGTGTTCTTGGTTGTGAACAACGCATATAAACTGTGGCCAAGAGAAGCAGGAGAAGAATTTTTTTTTTTAATAAATTTATTTATTTATTTATTTATTTTTTGGGCTGCATTGGGTCTTCGTTGCTGCGCACCGGCTTTCTCTAGTTGCGGTGAGCGGGGGCTACTCTTCGTTGTGGGGTGCAGGCTTCTCATTGCAGTGGCTTCTCCTGTTGCGGAGCATGGGCTCTAGGCGCGTGGGCTTCAGTAGCTGTGGCACGTGGGCTCAGTAGTTGTGACACGTGGGCTCTAGAGTGCAGGCTCAGTAGCTGTGGAGCACGGGCTTAGTTGCTCCGCGGCATGTGGGATCTTCCCGGACCAGGGCTCGAACCCGTGTCCCCTACATTGGCAGGTGGATTCTTAACCACTGCGCCACCAGGGAAGTCCAAAGCAGGAGAAGAATTTATTCTAAGGATTGCCGGTACTACATAATAAGTGAGACACCACCCCTGGGTCCACCACCACCACCTCCACTACTAGATACTGCCGGTGTCTTAAAGACCCCACCACCAGGGTGAAGCTTAACCTGTCCCTTTATCCTTGCACTGCCTGCTCAAGCTTCAAAGTTCCAAACAGGAGCATCTGACTGGCCAAGCTGGGTCACACACCCCGGCCCTAGCTGCCAGGGGTTCGGAGACCAAGTCCCCAGTGAGCTCCCATAGTGGGAGAAATGGTCCTGAGACTCACACAGTACAGGAGTCCCCCCAAAAGAAGTGAGGTCTGCATGCTGGTCAGCCACAGAAAAATGACAGGTGTCCACTACATCACAGCCCAATAGAGTCACATCTGTAAGCTTTGATTTTACATCATTTATAAGGAGGGGTAAAACTCAGTCTCTATAGTCATAAAAACCCAGGGCCCTAAATGGAGCAGACTTATGATTAATGGACACAGGCTTGTTATGAATTCCTGCTCTAAAAGTTGACAAACTTACCAGCCTAAATTACATTTTAATCAGTTAGCAGTTTCCTGCTTCTTTACCCAAGGCAATTTTAGAAGTTGCGGTTGAGCACTGCACGCTAAAGGTATGTCATAAAATTTCTGCCGCCAGCACGATTAACCCAAAGGAACTTTCTACTCTTGATCAAGTTTCCATTCCCCTCCTCAATCCTCCCACCTCAAAAAAGCAAGATGACTCCAGGCATTGCTACTTCTTAGCCCAGCGGTTATTCTTGAACTCTAGGGACACAGCTTCAGACCTTGGACCCCGCTTCCTTGCAGAAGGACTTCTAGCATGAGCCAGCTCAACCTCTGGTTTATGGCAGGCAGGGGAGCTAAGGAGAGGAAGGGCCAAGACCCATACTGGAAGGGAAAACTCTTCTTAGTAAATAATGATGATCCTCCAGGCAATATACTGGTCTGAGACTTGCAGAGGGCAAAGTGGGGTACAGGTGGGTAAAGTGGAGTTCCCAACAGGAGACTGCCTCACCCAAAACAGAAGCAGTAACTCCACCGAAGCCATGAAAAAGTACAGCACATTCACCTCCAGCAATCTATTCCACATATATAGCTGCAAAGTACGTAAAGATATATGTACAGGAATGTTCACTAAAGCATTGTCGGCAAACACACACACACACACACACACACACACACACAAAACAAAAACTGTCCACCTATAGTTCAATATATTACTATATAACCATACTATGGAGTGCTATGTGCCTATTAAAAAAAGAAGTGATATATAAGTAGATGCAATCATATTGTAATAAATTGAGAAAAGCAAGTGGCAGAACAGTTGGCATAGTACGATTCTGTTTGTTTTTTAAAAAGGGATACATAAGTAGGCTTATATATGAGTAAAAACTACTGCAAGGGTAACCTAGAAACAGTGGGAATTAGTGGGAGGGGGCTGGGAATGAGACCTTTGCTTTTCACTTTATACCCTATTTCTGTTTAAATGTTTACTGTGAGTACACAGTCTATAATTAAAACAAACTTATTTAAAATGTTGTAAAAGTGAAGCATAGCAAGAAAAAAAGAGTAAAATCGGCCAGTATCAAGCAGGAGTCAGGGGTCAAAAAATAATTTTTTCCTAAACAAGGCAGCACACCTAAGCCTGAGGGAAGGCAGGCTTCTGACCCTGAGGAACACTTCTCTGCTTGCAGGCCCAAATGGAAAACCATCTCTGTCTGTATCTTTTCCTTAATGTTCCTCAGAGCCAGGTCTGTGGTCAGCTCAGGCGGGCTCCTACCTTCTGCCACTTCTCCAGAAATCTGGATGAGCTCTTAGGAAGCTGAGTCTTGGAGAGGCACGCCCTGGGTCTAACACCACAGCCAGATTCAGCAAGCATAACTGAGGGAGGGATGGCCCTCTCTCCCTTCCCCACCAAGAATTCAAGTGTTATAAAAGCAACACACTAGTTGGGCCTGCTTGGTTTGAGGTCCTGTAATTACAGGGTGGTGTTGGTGGTAATGGTTAAGCCGATGGAAACTAGTTTGGAAATGACTGATCTTTAGAAGAGAAAAAGAATGACCAGACTTTACTAATGATGCTAGGTAGCTTCTATGTTACCAAAAGCAGGCCCTAAACAGTCCCTATTGTAGTTTGCATGATGAGGAATGGGGAGGGGCATGAGGATGAGCTTGGTAAAGGGCCCCCCCCAAAGAAAGAAGGAGCTTTCCCTCACCCTCCCACTGCCACAGGGGATCTCACTCCATAAAACCTGGTAGAAACGTATCCACGGATGCCCAAAGGGGAAGGATTGGGGTGCATTAGCCAAAGCTGGTCTAACTAACTCATAGCTCTTCTTCCCAGCACTTCCTGAAGCCCCAGATCTTCCAGGCTGAATTCTCCCCTCTTCTTCTCAACTCTTCTGGTCTTCTAAGAGCTAACTCCAATCCCTTCAGCACGGAAAAGTGAGGGACGGAACCACTATTCCCCCTTCCGCCCGACACTAGACAATCTGTAGGGCCTGGTACCAATGTTTGTGAGTCAGGAAAACTTCCACTTTTATCCCGGTACCGCAGGGAAACTCCCAGTTCAAACTCCCAGGGACAAGGGTGGCTGGAGGAAATCCAAGCTGCGCCAGGGGGTCAAAGCGACCCACCTCCGGTCAGCAATCACCAAATCCCGCCTGGGCGACAGGCCTGAGGTCTTCCTCCACTTTTCACTCAGATGTGGCGCTGGACCGTCTTCCGTGTAACCCACGCAATCACCCAGGCAGGAAGGCCTATCCCAGCTCCATCCCCACACCCCCTTTATCCCCATCCCCGGGGAGATCCGGCCCTTTTCGCAGCACTTGAGAAAGCTCCTGCAGTGGCCTTCCCTCGCGCAGGCCCTTCCCCAGACCCCTTAAGGGGAGGCTCCTTCGGACTGTCCCCCAACAGCGCGGGCCCAGCCCTGTCCTTGTTCAGCTTGTCTTTGGAGGACCCCGGGCCGCCACCTCCAGCCCAGCCCTCGGCCAGGGGGCCGCGGTGCGGGGGAAACAGCGCGACGGCCACCCCAATCTCTTCCCCGGGATCTAGTGGGTCCCGGCCCGAGGAGCCCCCCGCCGCTATGAGCGCACAAAGCCCGCGGCCGCCGGAACCCTCGGCCCCGCCGCGTTCGGCAGCTGGATCCTGACACCCCTGGGGCCCCGGGGCCCGAGCCGCTCGGCGCGCCGCGCTCCGGCCGCCAGGTGCGGGGAGGACGCGCCGCAGCGCCCGCCTCGGGGCTGCGCTGGTTAGGTAGCTGGGGGGACCGGAAGGATGGCGAGGAAGTAGGAGAGGGTTTCCTGAGATGAAAGATTACTTCCGTCCGGGCTCTGGCCTCTCTCTGGAGCCGGCTCGTTGGGGGCTGGGGAGCGGGGTGCGCGGGGCTCGGGGGCCGCGCGTTGCCACCTGCAGCGCCCGGGGCCGGCGGGACGCGCTTGGCCCTGTCGGGGGCTTACGCTGGGGGGGGATCCTTGCAGGTGGGAGTCGAGAGCGTTTCCTAGCGCCCGAGCCATGGTGGCCAAACAGCGCATCCGGATGGCTAACGAGAAGCACAGCAAAAATATCACCCAGAGGGGGAATGTAGCCAAAACCCTGGTAAGGCGTGGGCGGCGCTGACCGGGCGGCGCGGGGCCGGACCGGGCCGGGCTGGGCGGGCGCGGGGCCAGCCTCCCCCTCCCCAGCGCCCCGGGCTGCCCCTCCCGCGGGGTCCCGCGCGGTGGGCGCTGAGGGCCGGGCTCCCCGCGGCGCGGACTCGTGCTCGCCGGAGCGGAGGGGGCCCTGGTTGGCCGTGGTCCCTCTGGGAGCGGCTGCTGGGGCCACCGCGGAGGCGCAGAAGGGCCTCCCCAGGAGAGAACTGGGCCTTTGTCTCGGGGAAAGACGAAACTCACATCCTTCAGGGAACAGTTAAACCAACTGCTTGACGCCGGGGCCTGGAACCTAGGAGGTGCTAGCTCGGTTTTGTTGAATGAATGAATGAATGAATGAATGAGTAAAGGGAGGCCCTTTGCCACGTCTCCCTCCTAGGCTTCATCCCCTGCCCTCCATCCCCAACAAACACACCAAGATAAGGTTTTCTTTCCTGTCCCTTTGTAATGGTCTCCCTATATAAATTGGGAATTAGGAATGCTATTCAGCCCGTTATTTCCCTCCATCCTCCTCTTTTGCCTCTTCTCCAGTGAGGTCCCGCACCACTCGGCGAAAGTTTAAAAGCAACATTCCCCTTGTTCACCTCGTCAATTCCGGCTCATCCTGATAGTATGTTCCAGAACTTTAGAGACTAGCTTATTGCCAGGCATTCTGCACCTCCAAAACTGTAGACTAAAGCTTTATAACAATGCTTACGTAAAATCTGTGCCTTAAGTACAGGGTTTTGTGTGTGTGTGTGTGTGTTGTTTGTTTGTTTTTAGGAAAGCAAATGATCTTCAACAGAAATTGCCAGGCCCATAATCCCGGACATTCAGAGGCAGCCCTCGGAAGAGTTGTTGAGTAGTGCTGGTCTCCAAGTGTATGAGCAAAGGCGCATGGAATCTATTATCCCAGACACTTCAGTGGAAGTTCAGCTGAAACTTGAGGTTTGGCTGGAAGAGCTTGCAGACTTGATGAGGCAGTTGCTTTTAGCCAAAGGCATGAAGCTGGTTTGATTAACTGAGCACAAAGCTGGATCTGCAATCTCTACACCAGAATTCTTGCAGAACCAAGCAGTACTATGGCAGAGAAACCTTAGCATCAAATTTGGATCTTTATAGGCAGCTACAAGCTTAAGTTGTGCTGGAAGTTCTCTCATTTGGGAGTTAGATCATTTAGTTGTTATTGGGCAGCAAAATGCCAATATGCCATTGAATTGGAACTATTTTTCACGTAGATCTCTGTTTTCCCTATTTTTACTCAGGAAAAAAAAAACTTGCTGTCCAAATTGACATTGAAAAACAATTTTTAATGGATGTTAAAGTATTCAGGGTTTATATCCCTAGGAGATCAATTCTTCCCAGGATATCATACAGACTAGCTGATTTACTGAAAATTTCTAGTTGTGTGGTTCCTTTTAGTGAACTAAAAAAACAGAGGTCACTTAATTCTTCTCAGTTGACAACTGATCTGACTGCAGAAGCAACGACAAAACAGAAACTGCTTTGCAGAGCTGTTTTACCCATTAGGCTTGGTAAAGTCAGTGTCTGCCACTTCTGGCTTCTCAAGACCACTAGAAAATGTTTGGTACCTGAAACAAAAATGATTGGCTCCAAAATAAGAAAAGAAAATGGAAAAACTGGAGAAAAAGCTGTTTAAATATCTAGGAAATGTAGTCAACTTGACTGCAGTTCAACTTAACTTTCAGAGATATTTTCAAATTATGTTTAATGTATGGTCTGAGTGGATTTTTAATAGGTTCTGATATACCATGGAGTGGGCCCTTCAGAAGTGCCTGGCACCTATGAGTGTTTCTAAATGGTCCTACTAACTTTGTAATGAAAGGTTTCCAAACCAAGCCACAATGTATGTTTATTTTCCCTTGGTTAGAAAGGCTTTTTGGTTAACTTTATTGTAAATGGATCAGCTTCCAAAAAGAAAAATGAAATTCTCTTTCAAAAAGAAACACTTTAAATCTTAAATCTCCTTTTCCTAATTAGAGATCAAACATGATTATACTTTGAAAGAAGTAACTTGTAAGGGGTAACTTGTTCAGAATGAAATTCAATAAATGCAGACACATGAACAGATTCTAACAGAAAATTCAGACTAATTGTTCAGAAATAAACTCCTTTAATTGTATATAGATGCTTGGGTATTTCATTATCAGCTTACAGCTATGGAGTGAATCAGTACTGTTCTCCCAGATAACAGAAATGGAATAATCATTTCATGATTATACAGTAGTAACTCCTTCAGAATGAAAGGGCAATTTAAATTTCAGAATTCTGAGTTACCCTGCTGGTATCTTATCACAGGGAAAGCCATCCATTTTTTGGAGCCCAGGGAGTGACAAATTCCTGCTGGTAATGAACCGTGTCATTTGCAGGATTCTACTGCTTTTCTTACCTTTCCCAGCAATAGATTCAGGCTTAGGTGAATTGTCCCAACAGATTTGTGCTGGGCACTGCTTCCCCAAAAAAGTAACTCAAAGCTCTCAAAAAAGGATATATTGGTATTATGACCAGCCAAGGAGTTCTTGAGCTCTGAAAGTCCCCAAATAATATTGATTCACTGTGGAATGTCATCAAAAAGGATTTTGTGTTATCAGGATGCAAGCTCTGTATCCTGATAATTTGAGTTTTTCTGCAAAGGAAAAAATAAATGACTCCATTTGGTATCTGCATGAGACCAAAAATCCATCTACAGGCTCCTGGATTCACTTGTTGAGTCTGCTGGAGATAGAACTAAATGAATTTTTTCGTTTAGCATCAGTGGGATGACAGCAACAGAATTTGTTTCTGGTCAACTATCACAAGTGATTAGGAAGTTGGCAAAGGGGCAGAGGGGTGAATGTCACACTCTGTTCAGGTAACTTTATTTAATACCTCTATTATTTACTTGCTCTGATCTTGACCTGGTCTTAAGTGCCAAAGAATGACACAGTACAAATGCTGATTAAAGTTATCCTATGCAATTATTTAAGACTGATCTTGTCTTTCTTCTAGTCAAAAGAAACCATCTATTCCCTTGCAGTGTGATTTGCCACCATACAAGAGTGTTGGTAGATACAAGTGGTCAAGGTCGGAGAAGTGAGTGGTTTTAATCCTTAGATTTTACCTGCCACCGACACTAATCCATACTTCTCTAGTAAGAGAAATGCTGGAATAACCCTATCACCAATTAGGAAGTATTAAAATAGCCAATATCCTTCCTAGACCCTTTCTTTACTCTAGCTGACCTAAGACATCATATTTAGTGGGGCTTGTATGCTTGTTCATTCTTCGAAGAACATTTATTAATCATCTATTGTGTTTAAGTTCTGGGCCAGACGTTGCTATACATTGATATACGAAAGAGACACAGTGCCTGCCCTTGCAGGGCTTACAGTCTAGTGGAATGACAGACATCAAACACAGTATCACAAGAATAAACATCGAGATACAAACTGTGATAAATGCTATCTAAAAAAAGTACTTGGTGATTTAAGTGCCAAGTGAACTCAACTGAGGTAGAAGAGAGAAGGTTCTCTAAGAATGGAACAGGTAAGCTGAGAACCAAAGAACTGTTGCCTTGTCTATGATAAAATAAGTTCTCTAACCTATGTTGGCCACAGCCTATTTTTGGCTCATGCCAATGAGGGAATATTTAGTGAGTTCTTCATTTTTCTTCACTCTACCATCTCCCTTTTCACTTGAGAAATTCCCCACATTTTCAGATGCCTTTCTCAGAAAATATTGGTTTTCCATTGATTGATTTGCTTGTAAGGACCAAGCCTTACCTGCACACAGACCCAGAGGAGTTGCAGAGGGACCTTCCTCTGATGTCTGTGCTTTTGGCTTGAGAAGAGCAGGAGGTACGCAGGGCTGGTCCGTGTGGGGACCCCAGTCCCCTTGTGCTTCCCGGGGATGCTGAGATTTCTCCCAAGCATAAGCTTCACTAAGAATTAGGAGGTTTATTACAAAACGCCGCTCCCCTCATCTCCATACACAGCTGCTGTGGTGCGTCTACTGTCCCCAGGCTTTCCACTGCAGTGGCTTCCCAGGTTTTTAGCACTTAGAAAGTTTTGAGAAAATGGCGGTGCTCTGTGACCCTGCTTGGAAGCCACGGATGCAGGAATTCAAGATGAATCTGTTGGAGGAAAATCCCCTGGCTCTGTAAAAAGACAGACCTAAATGTGCCTCTTGTTCCAGTTAGCAAAGCTTGAGCCTCAGTTTCTCAAGTACAGGATGGAGATGATAATACTGGCCTTGCGTGGAGTTGTGAGTGCTAGAGATCGCGGATGTTGGCTGCCTTCTAGGGTGCCTGGCATGAAGTGTGCTTTCAGCCAATATCATTTTTGGCTTCCCAAGTCACTGTATTGGTTTGTGTTTTTATACCTCATCTGTCCCCAGAATATTTAAGAACCACCAAGTTCATTGAGTTACAGGCGTGTAAGTAAGGTTATTGATGAATTTTCCCAAACCAATCTTGATCCCTTAAAATTGACTTTGTTCGTCTAGATCTGCCCGCTGGCATTGAGACTGGGTCTGTCTCATTCACAGAGGTGTCTAGTGACTAGCCATACTCAGTAAATGTTTCTTGAATGAATGAAGCTAATCTTACTTTCTCCCATTCCCTTTCAGAGGCCGCAAGAAGAGAAATATCCTGTGGGCCCATGGCTGTTGGCACTGTTTGTTTTTGTTGTCTGCGGCTCAGGTATGGGTTTCTCGCTGCCCTTATATCCCGTGGTCTCCTTTGTCCTGTAAAAACACATGTTTTATTCTCAAGGTAAATAGACAAAAACTATATTGGTCTGGGATTCAAGTTAATTGCTGCCCGAAGTCTTCATCTTAATAGGTTTTGATTTCATTTCCATTCCAGCAAACAGAGTAGAGACAGAACTGATATGCTATCAAATCATAATCATAAAATGATTACAGTGAGCAATTAAACTGGCTGGCTACACTTCAGAGTTCAGTTAAAGCTTTCTCTGAAGACCTAACCTAAAAAGGGCATTTGGAACAGAAAGTGGAGCACCTGTCTGCCTGAGATAAATCCACATTCCAGAGAGAAGGAGAGGCCATAGGCCTTAAGGGAAGCTCTGCAGAGATGCTGAGTAAAACAGAGCCTTTGACCTGAGCCTCGAGGTGCAGTCACCTGATGCTGGAAGGTGGCAAGTTAAGAGAGCTTTACTTACATACACATACACACACACACACACACACACACACAGTGCAGACTTGACCAGAAGGATCATGCAGTTGTTTCTAGTCGACTTCTGTAATTGGGAGCCTTGACTTAATTCCTGGTCCCCATGGGTTGGGTCTCTGAAGTACTGGTGAGTGGAGGTCACTTCTATCAACAAGGTAGGTCTTTAGATGTTCCCATCCTCCATCTCCTCACTGTTGCTGAGGGCAGGGAAGGCGAGGAGTCCACATCTTCCTGCAAAGATCTAGACCTCCCAGGAAGACATCATTCCTCCCCAATGGCAAGAGATGCCCATGACTGAAGGTGCCTCTGATCTTTAGGAGACCACTCTTACAAGGAAACGAAAGCTCTTAGGAGGAAGGAGGGATCCGATAGTCTTGGCACTATTGCCAAACAAGCCTTTGTGTGAGGCTCAATTTTTTAAAAGATGATTCCAAGATGAGAGAAGATCTTCCACTCCAAGAAACGAAAGTGTATGCCATCCCTAAAGATGTGTCCTCAAAGGGAGTCTTTTGTCCAATACAGGGATCCCTCATCTTTAATAGAGTTTACCCGGCCACTGCTGGAATACTTCAGGAGTGCTCACTCCTTCAAAAAGCCTATCCCATTTCTGTGCAGCTCTGATTCTATTGGAAACATCTCCCCTCTTTTGAACCACACTGTGCTGTCTTCTCGGTAGTTCAGGTGTGGACGCCGAAAACCACACATCTTGGACTCTTTTGCTTCTGAACGTCTTGACTCTTTGGATATTTTCAAGATGACTGCCTAGTGACTCCTTCTACAAACTCAACTTCCCTAGTTCTCTCAACCTTGTCCTCATAAGTTGTAGTTTCTAGATCCTTCTATACATGCCATGACTCTCTTAAAGTATTGCATTTGCAACTGCAGAAGTTGGTCTAGAAATGGTGCAACTGCTACAGAGATAGTAGGTCTGTCCCTGCTTTTTGTCTCATAACCCTGCTTTTATTAATATGCCCCAAACAGTTTATTTATTTATTTATTTAACATCTTTATTGGAGTATAATTGCTTTACAATCTATGTTAGTTTCTGCTGTATAACAATGTGAATCAGCTATATGTATACATATATCCCTATATCCCTTCCCTCTTGCATCTCCCTCCCACCCTCCCAACCCACCCCTCTAGGTGGTCACAAAACACTGAGCTGATCTCCCTGTGCTATGCAGCTGCTTCCCACTAGCTAGCTATTTTGCATTTAGTAGTGTATATATGTCAATGCCACTCTCTCACTTCATCCCAGCTTACCCTTCCCCCTCCCCGTGTCCTCAAGTCCATTCTCTACATCTGTGTCTTTATTCCTGTCCTGCCCCTAGGTTCCTCAGAACCAATTTTATTTTGGATTCCATATATATGTGTTAGCATATGGTATTTGTTTTTCTCTTTCTGACTTACTTCACTTGTATGACAGACTCTAGGTCCACCCACTTCACTACAAATAACTCAATTTCATTTCTTTTTATGGCTGAGTTATATATTCCGTATATTCTATATATGTGCCACATCTTCTTTAACCATTCATCTGTCTATGGACATTTAGGCTGCTTCCATGTCCTGGCTATTGTAAACAGAGCTGCAATGAACAATGTGGTACATGACTCTTTTTGAATTATGGTTTTCTCAGGGTGTATGCCCAGTAGTGGGATTGCTGGGTCGTATGGTAGTTCTATTTTTAGTTTTTTAAGGAACCTCCATACTGTTCTCCATAGTGACTGTATCAATTTACATTCCCACCAACAGTGCAAGAGGGTTCCCTTTTCTCCACACCCTCTCCAGCATTTATTGCTTGTAGATTTTTTGATGATGGCCATTCTGACTAGTGTGAGGTGGTACCTCATTGTAGTTTTGATTTGCTTTTCTCTAATGATTAGTGATGTTGAGCATACTTTCATGTGTTTGTTGGCAATCTGTGTATCTTCTTTGGAGAAATGTCTGTTTAGGTCTTCTGCCCATTTTTGGATTGGGTTGTTTGTTTTTTTGATACTGAGCTGCATGAGCTGCTTGTATATTTTGGAGATTAATCCTTTGTCTTGCAGTTTATTTTTAACAATCACAGCACCTCCTAGACTTACAGAGAGCTAATGGCCAGCCAGGCCCCACCAAGCTCTTCTTCACGTCAACTTCCTGCAAGCTTCAGAGATGCATCTCTATACCCTCCCATCTAAAGTTGTCCCCTATCTGCATCACACATTGTTTTATTTTATTCATGGCCCTCATCAACATTTTGAAATTATTTAATTTGCTTACTTATTATCCATTTCTCTCTACTAGGATATAAGCTTAGGGAAGACAGTATTTGTCTTCCACTAAATTTTTAGATACTAGCACAGTTTTTACCACATAGGGAGTGCTTAATCTTGTTGGCTAGATGGATGGATGGATGGATGGATGGATGAAACCAAATATTCCCCATGCTGTAGATATTAAATAGACTTTTTTTTAGACCTAATATAAAGCTCCATGAACATTTCTATTTTAATTTCATTGTTGGTTGGAAGCTGTTTTTCTACAGAGTAGCCATAAAGTATGGAAACATAGAAGAACATAAATAATAAATGGCTTACTGATATTACATAATAATGTACAGTATGGTTAGTGACGTTACATGATGTATTCAGTGTATTGCCCTGCATTAGCAATGCATAGTTCAGAGCACTGTGAAAAATTGCAATGAATGTGGTGCATCAATGCAGCATTTCCCTCAGTGCCTGCATAGTCACCTGTGATGCGTTGCCTCAGACGATCGCTCTCTGATTTTCTCCCCAAAACAAAACAAACCAAAAAACAAACAAACCAAAAAAATGCCATTAGCAGGCCACAGAAAATCAAGAGGAAAAATCCATCTGTATAAAAAAGTTATCTATGTTTTCACCATATGATAATCTCAATAGATGCAGAAAAAGCTTTTGACAAAATTCAACACCCATTTATGATAAAAACTCTCCAGAAGGTAGGCATAGAGGGAACCTACCTCAACATAATAAAGGCCATATATGACAAACCCACAGCCAACATTGTTCTCAATGGTGAAAAACTGAAACCATTTCCTCTAAGATCAGGAACAAGACAAGGTTGTCCACTCTCACCACTAGTATTCAACATAGTTTTGGAAGTTTTTAGCTGTAGCAATCAGAGAAGAAAAAGAAATAAAAGGAATCCAAATCAGAAAAGAAGATGTAAAGCTGTCACTGTTTGCAGATGACATGATACTATACATAGAGAATCCTAAAGATGTTACCAGAAAACTACTAAAGCTAATCAGTGAATTTGGTAGAGTAGCAGGATACAAAATTAATGCACAGAAATCTCTTGCATTCCTATACACTAATGATGCAAAATCTGAACAAGAAATTAAGGAAACACTCCCATTTACCACTGCAACAAAAAGAATAAAATACCTAGGAATAAACCTACCTAAGGAGACAAAAGACCTGTATTCAGAAAACTATAAGACACTGATGAAAGAAATTAAGGATGATACAGATGGAAAGGTATACTATGTTCTTGGATTGGAAGAATCAACTTTGTGAAAATGACTATACTACCCAAAGCAATCTACAGATTCAGTGCAATCCCTATCAAACAACCAGTGGCATTTTTCACAGAACTAGAACAAAAAATTGCACAATTTGTATGGAAACACAAAAGACCCTGAATAGCCAAAGCCATCTTGAGAAAGAAAAACGGAGCTGGAGGAATCAGGCTCCCAGACTTCAGACTATACTACAAAGCTACAGTAATCAAGACAGTATGGTACTGGCACAAAAACAGAAATATAGGTCAATGGAACAGGATAGAAAACCCAGAGATAAACCCACGCACATATGGTCACCTTATCTTTGATAAAGGAGGCAAGAGTATACAATGGAGAAAAGACAGCCTCTTCAGTAAGTGGTGCTGGGAAAACTGGACAGCTACATGTAAAAGAATGAAATTAGAACACTCCCTAACACCATACACAAAAATAAACTCAAACTGGATTAAAGACCTAAATGTAAGACCGGACACTATAAAACTCTTAGGGGAAAACATAGGCAGAACACTCTATGACATAAATCACAACAAGATCCTTTTTGACCCACTTCCTAGAGAAATGGAAATAAAAACAAAAATAAACAAATTGGACCTAATGAAACTTCAAAACTTTTGCAAAGCAAAGGAAACCATAAACAAGATGAAAAGACAACCCTCAGAATGGGAGAAAATATTTGCAAACGAAGCAGCTGACAAAGGATTAATCTCCAAAATATACAAGCAGCTTATGCAGCTCAATATCAAAAAAACAAACAACCCAATCCAAAAATGGGCAGAAGACCTAAATAGACATTTCTCCAAAGAAGATATACAGATTGCCAACAAACACATGAAAAGATGCTCAACATCACTAAGCATTTTGAAATGCAAATCAAAACTACAATGAGGTATCACCTCACACTGGTCAGAATGGCCATCATCAAAAAATCTACAAACAATAAATGCTGGAGAGGGTGTGGAGAAAAGGGAACCCTCTTGCACTGTTGGTGGGAATGTAAATTGGTGCAGCCACTATGGAGAACAGTATGGAGGTTCCTTAACTAAAAATAGAACTACCATGCGACCCAGCAATCCCACTACTGGGCATACACCCTGAGAAAACCATAATTCAAAAAGAGTCATGTACCACAATATTCATTGCAGCACTATTTACAATAGCCAGGACATGGAAGCAACCTAAGTGTCCATCGACAGATGAATGGATAAAGAAGATGTGGCACGTATATACAATGGAATATTACTCGGTCAAATAAAGAAATGAAATTGAGTCATTTGTAGTGAGGTGGATGGACCTAGAGACTGTCATACACAGTGAAGTAAGTCAGAAAGAGAAAAACAAATACCGTATGCTAACACATATATATGGAATCTAAAAAAAAAAAAAAATGGTTCTGAAGAACCTAGGGGCAGGACAGGAATAAAGACACAGACTTAGAGAATTGACTTGAGGACACAGGGAAGGGGAAGAGTAAGCTGGGACAAATGCACTACCAAATGTAAAATAGATAGCTAGTGGGAAGCAGCCACATAGCATGGGGAGATCAGCTCCATGCTTTGCAACCACCTAGAGGGATGGGATAAGGAGGGTGGGAGGGAGATGCAAGAGGGAAAGGATATGGGGATATACAGGGATATACGTATGCATATAGCTGATTCACTTTGTTATACAGCAGAAACTAACACAACACTGTAAAGCAGTTTTCCAATAAAGATGTTAAAAAAAAAAAGTGATCTATGTTTTCAGGCTTTATGGCCAACCTGTAGATTGTTAGATCTTGAACCTTGAGCCTTTTATCTAATTATCTCTCTCTCCCAGCTTTATGGTTTCTTGAAAGTATGTTATTCGTCCTAGGCACTGATAAAAGTCTAGATTTGGCGAAGCCCACAGAAAACAATTAGAGACAACTCCCCTCAGGTTGACTTGGAACCTCTCAGCAAAACTCCTGCAAGCAGTCCTTGTGTCTTGAGGGTCCCTGGTGTGCCTGGCACAGTGCGGGCTTTGGAGATACAAACTCCTTCAGGGGGCAGCTGGCACTGGGGAGACAGATAAGGAACATGTCGTTGCTCCCAGGAAAAGAGCACTCTGACAGCAGAGCACCCGGAGAGCTTGGCAAGCGTGGACAAGGGACTGTCTTAGTGCGTTCGGGCTGCTATAACAAACTACCAGAGACTGGGTGGCTTATAAACAGCAGAAATTGATTGCTCACAGTTCTGGAGCCTGGAAGTCCCATTCGGGTCCCAGTGTGGTCGGTTGGGTGCCCCTTTCCCAATCACAGACTTCTCCTTGTATCCTCACATGGCATCCACACGTGGTAGAAGGGGCTAGGGAGCTCAGTAGGGTCTCTCTTACAAGGGCACTAATCCAATTCATGAGGACTCCACCCTCAGGACCTAATCACCTCCCAAAGGCCCCACCTTCTACCACCATCACATTGGGCATTAGGATTCCAACATGTGGATCTCAGAAAACACAGTCAGACTATATCAGGGCCTTCTAACTCCTACTGAGCAGAAGAGAAAGTTTCCCAGAGAAGGTGCCATTTGAGCTGAGTTTTGAAGGACAAACAGCCAGACAAAGGGAAGGTTATTCCACATGAGGGAACACTGCATGACAAAGGCGCAGAGGCCTGAGATAGTACGACAGGCTCAAGACTGGCCAAAGCCCAACCACAGGGATCTGTGAGCCTCCGTCATCATGTAACCCTTGTTGTCAAGAACTAAATAGATACAGAGCTGGTGGGTTTTTTTGTTTTTTGGGTTTTTTTCTTTTTTGGCTTCAAGATACACAGTAACCGGGGCCCTGTCCGGTCTGTGCCCTTGGGTAGCATGTAGGAGAGGGGAAAAAGCCAATAAGTCATTTAGTCTGGCTTATTTTTCTCCAACCTGTGCTAGTTCTCAAAATCCATCCTTTCCAAAGGGATTAAAAACCTTCTCTAAATTACATGTTAATTAAAATTTTGCCAGGCTTATTGATTCACATAGTAGGAACTGTATCTTTCCCCCCGTTTGGGTAAATTGGGACATTTGCTGACAACAATCTTTTGGAACCTTCCCCGTCTCCATTAGTTTTTTCAGGGATCAAGTACATTGTCTCTGCTATCCTCTCTGCTGGTTTGTCCAGGGGCCTGGGATGGGAGCCTGCAGGGCGTGGAAATTTGGACTTAAAGTGGCCAAGAGAACACACCACTTACTGGCATACTACATCCCCTGCCTGCATGTCTGGCGCTCTTCTAAGGATGCTTCTTTAAATCTAGTTAAAAGACCACTAGCTTCTATGGAAAGGCTAGACATCAAACAGGGAGTTGGGTCCTCTTAACTTTATCCTCTGTTAACATGCCATCATGATCCCCAAGCAATGGACCTCCTCCTTTTTAAAATCATATCTAAAAATAATCCACCACCATCTCCCTTTTTTTTCTTATTTTCTTTCCTTTCTTTTTTTTTGCCAACTTTAGCATTTTTTTTGCAAGCTTCAGCTCAGGCCAAGCTCTGTTCTCACAGAAATGTGTCACTCTTCTCAGTTCGTCCTTGGTACTGTGCCCTTCCTTCTATCTTTGTCCGTGTCCTTTTCTAAACCAAACACGTCACGAAAAACACAATAGCTCCTTTAGATTCATACCCGTTGCCACGTCTCTGGGATTAGTCACAATTCAGTTCTTCTTGCAGCTCCTACTCTCCCTCCTGAGTTCCTCCCTTTTCAGAGTCGCAGACCATAGGCTCCTACCTATCTTTTTTATTTAATTTATTTTATTGAAGTATAGTTGATTTACAGTGTTGTGTTCATTTCCACTGTACAGCTAAGTGATTCAGTTATCTGCCTATCTCTTCTCTTCGTTTAAAAGAATGCGATTATGACCACCTAGAGGGGTGGGATAGGGAGGGTGGGAGGGAGACACAAGAGGGAGGGGATGTGCGGATATATGTATAGGTATAGCTGATTCACTTTGTGATACAGCAGAAACTAACACACCACTGTAAAGCAATGATACTCCAATCAAGATGTTAAAAAAAAAATGCAATTTCCTCAAATCTAGCTCTTCCCTTTATCCGTTCCTCTGCTTTACGTAATGAGCCTTCTCGGTGCCTGGATGATTGAAGCCCCTTATCACTGCTCTCGCTTGCTTCTGTTCCCCTTTTGTAGCACAAAGTAGGAGAGACCCGCCCCATCTAGCGTCCTGCCATCATCTGTAGTGTGCACAACAGCACCTTCAGCCCTGCCCTTGCCTGTCACGCTTGCACAAAATGCAGTGGAGTTTGCGGCGGGATTTCCATGCCTCTGCAGACACACCCCTTCCTGTGTCTGTCCAGCGGGTCCCTTCCCTTTGAACAGGATACACCCGTGTGCCAGGCTGAAGTTCCATTTCACCAAGTCCCTGGGATACCTCTGAGGTCATTCACCCTCTCTGAGTTCATGTGGTTAATTATTCATATTTTGTAGATCCTTATACAGATAAAAAAAATATGAAATCTTCTAATAGTAGTGAAGATGTTGATCATTGATCTGATTCTCTTGCTTTCGTTACCTCACTCTATTAAACCCACTTTTCTAATTGACGGTGGGCTGGGCAAAGGGCTCTTTTTTAGAAATAGTGTCACATAGAAAACAAACTTACGGTACACCAAAGGGGAGTGGGGAGAGGGGGAAGGGACAAATTAGGAGTTTGGGATTAACAGATACACACTACTGTATATAAGAAAGATAAACAACGAGGACCTACTATATAGCACAGGGAACTATATTCAGTATCTTGTAATAACCTATAATGGAAGAGAATCTGAAAAAGAATATATATATATACTGAATCACTTTGCTGTACACACCTGAAACATTGTAAATCAACTACACTTCAGTTTAAAAAATTATAGAGGGCTCCCCTGGTGGTGCAGTGGTTAAGAATCTGCCTGCCAATAAAGGGGACACGGGTTCAAGCCCTGGTCCGGGAAGATCCCACATGCCGCGGAGCAACTAAGCCCGTGCACCACAACTACTGAGCCTGCGTTCTAGAGTCCGTGAGCCACAACTACTGAGCCCACATGCTACAACTGCTAAAGCCCACGCGCCTAGAGCCGGTGCTCTGCAACAAGAGAAGCCACGAAAATGAGAAGCCCGCACACCGCAACGAAGAGTAGCCCCCACTCGCCGCAACTAGAGAAAGTCCGCACGCAGCAACAGAGACCCAACGCAGCCAAAAATTAATTAATTAATTAATTAATTTTAAAAAATAAAAATCATAGAAATACTGTCAGTGTACCTAGGGTAAATAAATTTTCAGGTCAGGCAAGTCACAAGGAATGCAGGTTTTATCTGTTTTCCTAGTATCTTTTGGGAAAAAATGAAGAATGGTAAAAATGTTGACCTTTAAGTATAGGCTCACTTATTGGTCACCTTTACTCCATTTTACGTGGCAAAACAAGTTAACAAACCTCCAAGAGGTTACGGGACCCCATTATTATGGGGAGTGATGTGTCACAGCAGACTCTTGACCCCTTCCTCCTCGGCTCCTTTCCTTGGCCTTCCTTGTTCTCCACACATGCCTTTCGTGCCAGCAGTGCTGGTGCTGATAAGAGCCAGATAACGAAAAGGAAGGAAGAGGAACCGGGGGAGCGGTGAGGGCACAGCGCACAGGCACCCGGAGACCCCTGGCACAAAAACACGTGCCCAGGGAATGCCCACCCCTCACCAGGGAGGCCCCAGTCCAGCCCAAGTCCATGGTTGTAACCAGTCAGAGGACATTATCCAAATACTAAATACACCCCTCTTCAGAGGAAGGAAATTTCCACTTTCCAGGATTGCAAAAGGTCTCTTCTTTGAAAACTGACCAACTGGCAGTAAATGGATAAGAGGCTTCAGAGGGGAGGATAGTTTGGGGCTCCGCCAGATGTGGGTTCAAAGCCTGGATTCGCTATGTTTCTGCTGAATAACCTTGGACAAGTTCATTACTCTCTCTGTATTGATTTCCTTATCCATCAAACGGGGATAGGAGGAGCCCCTCCAGAGGTTGTCCCGGTACTGAATGGTTCCAGGGACGTAAGTGCTGGCCCACAGCACACTTGAAACCTGCAGCTTCAGTCACCACCACCTCTGTCCCCATCGCCCTCATGTAAAGTAGTGCACCATGAATGGGGCAGGTGTGTGAAGGACACTGCAGGCTCCCATTGCCTTCCATCCTCCCAGGCCACGCCTTCACCTGGCAGGCTCAGCCACTCACGTTGGTCTTGACCTTCCAGAGAGCTGTAGACCCCTCCTCTTCACTCCAAGGACGAGTGTGAGCAATTTCAGTGATAGCACTCCCAGTGGGTGAGACTATGTTCCCACGATAAAGCATCAGAATCTTTCAGACCGACCCAGGCAGAAAAAAGGAAGCGCCCAGAGCTACACTAAAATCAATGAATAGGGGTTTGTACTTTAAGTTGAATATCAGAAATAAACTAAGTTTTATTCCCTTAAAGCAACCCAAATGCACCACCGTTTTGCTATTTAAAAAAAAAAAAAGAAAGTTTTCTTTGTGAGCTGCAAAAGCTTGGCGAACAGCGTTCCTTTGAGACATGGAATTGTCCAGATAGGACATCTCAGGGCCATATCTTGCTTTGTCTGGTTTAATTTGGAAACTAGCCTTATTGTTGTTAGTATGATATACATTCCATCAGAAATCTAAAACCTGTTTCTTAGTCAGATACCTCTTCCGGGTCCCCTCAGGTGATTATTCCAAACAGGCCAGAAACTTTTCTTGTTCAGATCTTGACCCAGGACTTTTGCTTGGGCCTTTTTAACTGGTTGCATTTGTCTTTATTTGATCTCCTAGGACCCCAGATTCACACTGAAGCCCCAAGGGTTTAAACACCCCCCTCTTAGAGACTTGGCCGTTTTTTCGCTCCCGTTTTTATAAAAATATTATCTTCCATTTCTGCAGGCGGTGGGGCCTCTTTCCAGATAAGCAGCTCGTCCTGACTCTCAGTCCCCGGTTTCAAAGCCTGCCTCTTTAGAGAACTGTTTGATAGCTTCTGAAGAGTACTTGTTTTTATCTCGAGACTCAGAGACAAGCGTGACCCGGAATGTCCGTCTGAGGCGGCAGAGATGCCGTCACACAGATACACCAACTGCTATCTGCGCGAGACACTTGCTGTCTGCGTGTGCTTCCCCGGACCATGGATGAAGCCCGTCCTGCTGATTGTGCCCACGGCCCTTGCCCCTGGGTCTTCCTCTCCCTTTTGTCCTCATCTCTTTCAGGAGCCTTGTGGAGAAGGGTTCTGAGGCCTCCCCAGAGCTCTGTGGCAAGTATGCTGCTGTGTATCAGTGATGTCTGGCCTGAACACGGCAGTGACAAGCAGGGTCCCAACCCCGGCCTACCCACCTATAGTGTCAGTGCCGCAGTGTTCACAGGACAACTGTCTTCAGCATTTTTGACTTTCCTCTTGGGCTAGAAGTTTCACCTGGACTCAGTGACAGTAGGTCTTTCCCTTCCCATGCAGTTGACCAGACAGTATGTTAGCGCTTATGTGTGTCTTGTGATCCTGTTGTATCGTTCACCTCTCCTGAGCCCAGGTGTGTCCCTGGGTGTGAACAGGAAGCAGCAAGCTGAGAGCAGTCTTCTCTGTCCTCCTCCCTCACTGAGGTTCCAACCGGGGTCATTGGAACCACTATTTAATCCCCACTGTGCTGTGATTCTCAGAGGGAAACTTACATACCAGCCACACCCCACCTCCCTCCCTCAGACTACTTCTCCCTCATCTATCCCTCTGTTTCAATTGCATTTCTCTCTCTCTGGCCGAACCTGATACTCACTTCCTAATTAGAGATTACGTGAATTTTAGTCGTTCTTGAAGTCTGGGTTTTCTTGAAACTGATGAGCTTATATCCCCCATCAAAGGGAAACCTCTAGGGTAATAGGATTAACCAGTGACTTATTTCCTTCCTAATTTTCTATATTTTCCAATTTTGTCAATGAACATATATTACTTGTATAATCAGAAAAAAAATAAGTGTATTTTGAGAGCAAAATGGTTAAACTCTTGGTTTTAGCCTCTTTTTTTTTTTTTTTAAAGCAGTAGACCTTTTTTTTTTTTTTTTAAAGTAGTAGACCTCTTTGTTCAAATCTTAGAGGGAAACAAAAGAAAAGCTGTTCTGGTTGAAGCAGGATCTGTTATGTGTCTGTGTTTATGTCTGTGTCTGTTTGTGTATGTGTATGTTTGTGTGTGTCTGTGTGTGTGTTCGTGTGTCTCTGTGTGTTTGCGTGTGTGTTTCTGTGTGTATTTTTGTATGTGTGTTTGTGTGTATCTGTGTAGTGTGTGTGTGTGTATAGGGGTGCCTCCTGTGTTACTGGATATACTGATTTTTTATCATCCCCAGAAGGGAATACACATCTGGACCCTCTTTGCCCATCAAATAGCAAATTGTGTCCGGCCCGGCGCTGGCCTCTGTGATTCCAGAGTTAAGGCCTTTCCCAAAGAGCCTACTAGGTTCATTTGGCACCGTCAGTTGTGAGTAGCTGCACTGTTTCTGGGCAGGGACGTTCCCTTTGTCTGGCAGTTAACAGACTGTACTCTTCTCCTGTATCTGGTAGGCACTCTGCCTGCCGGGGCAGGACTGGGGAGAGATAACGTGTCACGGGCTGGACCGTTTTTCAGGACAACCTATTCAGAACAGATAAGGAAAGTGATTCCCTGAGATGTTCTAAGCTGCGCCTGAATGCCTCCTGTCCTCCCGGCCTCCTGTTTCAGGTGGTCCAGTGGTCTCCCTTTATGCATGCGCTGGAGGCCCCTCCGTTTCTGGAAGAGCCCACAGCCCCACCCTCCCTAGAACTGGCTGTTTTGTTAAGGACGCTGTGGCGAGGGAAAGGACTCAGTCCTGTGTGAACCAGCTCCGGGGCCAGCCTCCTTGGGTTGCAAACCCGGCTCTGCCACCTACTAGCCGTGCGGGCTTGTCCAAGCTACTCACCCACACGCCCACTCCAAGCCTCAGTTTCTTCCATTCTTAAAAGGGATAGGATCCTATCTGAAAACTCCTAGGATCCTCATGGAAATCAATCCTGAGGATTAAATGAGACAACGCATGCCACACGTTTGGTGGAGTCCTGGTAATAGTTGTACAAACGTTTCTTGTTATTGTCATTATGTTGACGGCCCTTAGTTGCACTGTCTCCTTGCCTCTCAACCCCCCTGGCAAGGTGCCGGCCAAGATTCTGAATGCTTGCAAGGAAAGAAAGATAACATCTTGACCTTTGTGATGGGGAGAAAACTTGGGGGAGCAGAGCTCTGAGATACTGGGGAAGCTGCAGGAACCCCAGCTCCCACCTGGATAGGTAGAGAGAAGGGTTTGCCGGCCAGAGGTCAGTGGTGTCACCTCTACAGGGACAGCTAGAGCTGGAGCCTCTTCTCTCCTTCTAGAAAGAACTCTTTAAAAACTAGCCAATGGGGGTGAGCAGAATCTATTCATACAACTATTTTGGCTACCGTTTCTTGAGTACTGATTATAATGCCAGGTCCTACACTTATATTTTCTTTTCTCATCACACAGTCCCTACAAAGAAGCTATGGTACTCATTTTTCCAAATCACAAAACAGAGGTTCAAAGAGGAAATCCACCAGCATCCCGTAGCTAAAAAGAGAGCTAGTACCCAAACCTAAACTCCAAACCCATCTGCTTTCTATTATCCTGCATCCTTCTCTCTTACCATTTCCCCCAAAATACCATGGAGCAGATTTTCCACCAACTTTAGGCCTTTAGCATATGACTGTGTATTGAAAAGAACTCCTGTTAAAACATCTCCTACTTTCCCTGCCAGAAAATGTGTGCCGTCCAGAGGTTCCAGATGGATGGCCATTCTCGGTCTGCTCCCAGGTGGATAAAGCCCTGACCCAGCCATGGGCTGCTTCTTGACTGGGCCATCACCTTGCTCTGTCCTGGACACTTGCTCCAGGGCAAATTTGAATTCACCGTGTTTGCAGGTCGACCACATAAGCACTGGCCTTTCCTGGAGACTGCCCAATCTATCTTGAAATTGTGACACCCAGAGGGAGTCACAGCCCCGAGACTGGCAAGTTTGAGGAACTGAGCAGCCCTGGGAGAAACCTTTCTGTTTCACCACAAAGGAAAGCTTGAGGACATGCGTCTGCTCTGGAACTCCTGCCTCAGGATCTGAGATGGACGGTCTGGAAAAGATGTCTCATCAGCCACTGGCTCCCTCAAGGTGACCTACAGCCTCGCTTGTCATGTGCTTCACTCTGCCCTGTGGCCCTGTGCCCCTAGGGCCCTTTGGGTCTGTGTATGGTTTCCTTCTCGGAAGAGTGCTTCTACTGTCTGCCATTTTAATGTGGAGAGAGCATCCCATTCTTTGCTAATACGATCTCTCTTTTAATAGTGCCCTCCTGCCCTCACCTATCCCTGGCTTCCCTCTCTTTCCCGTCTTCTCCATCTCTGGAGAAGCCATGGGGAAGTGGCATCTTGCCTTTGACTATCTTTGTGCTAATTCTTTCAGGGAGCTTAATGACCCACCTTGGCGATGTCTTGTCTCCTAACATCTCTGCTTATCTTTCTCAAGGCCCATACTTTTCTTACCAATGCTTTCATTTTTTAAATTTTTTAAATGAAAAATAATCAAAGTTGTGTGAATTCTAGAGTCGGCTTATCCTCCTAAAGGGTGTTCCTCTGGCCTGTCTTGATCTCTCTTCTCAGCAACTCCCTTGATCTCGCTTATCGTCAACCATTTACTTTCAATAAATGTCGTTTTCGGGAGGCCCCATTGTCTGGCAGGGTTCCAGCTTTCTGACAGTCTCCTAGGGGATCCACTTGTGTCATCTCTGTGTCCTTTGGGCACTCCCAGTTAGCTGGGGTGGGGCAGTGCCCAGGGAAGAGTGGATTGGGCTGGCCCAGCTCCCGGCTTTAAGGGGTTTATGTTCTTGACTTGTGACTTGACTTCCCCTCAAGAACTGAGCTCTTGGAGCAATTGAATCTCAAGGTCGCCATTTGATGCTGATTCTTTAGGTCTGAAGAGTAATCAGTTGAGGTTTTTAAAATGTATTTTCCTCCACACTGTTTGCAATTTTTCACCGTTCAGTCCTTCAGTAAATTTTTACTGAGGACCTACTATGTGCCCGGTGCTGAGCTTAGGCCCAGGGGTAGAGCTGGGAGCAAAACCATCCCTGCTCTCCTGGAGCTTGTGGTCTAGTGGGGAAGAAAGATGAGTCAAACAAATAATTATGCTGAAACATGTAAAATGTCAGGCATGAAAATGTTCGAAGGAGAGGAACATAGGGCTGTGAAAGCATATACAGGCCAACCTTGGAAACATTGCAGGTTCGGGTCCAGACCACTGTAATAAAGCTAATATCGCAATAAAGCAAGTCACATGAGTCTTCTGTTTCCCAGTGCACATAAAAGTTTTGTTTACATTATACTGTAGTCTATTAAGCATGCAATAAATAGCATTATGTCTAAAAAAAAAGTATACATACCTTAATTAAAAAATGCTTTATGGCTGAAAAATGCTAACCATCATCTGAGCCTTTCAGTGAGTCCATCAACAACAGCAACATCAAAGGTCACTGATCACAGATCACATAACAAATATAAGAATAATGAAAATGTTTGAAGTATTGTGAGAATTACCAGAATGTGACACAGAGGCATGAAGTGAGCAAATACTGTTGGAAAAAGTGTTGCCCATAGACTTGTTACACACAGGGTTGCCACAAACCTTCAATTTGTAAAAAAAAAAAAAACACAAATCGCAATATCGGCAAAGCGCAATCAAACGAGGTGTGCCTGTAATGCAAAGGGCTGGTGTGCTCTAGGGAAGTGGTTCTCAAAGTGTGGTCCCTGGACCGGCAGCCTTAGCATCACCTATGAACTTGTTAGAAATATACATTCTCAGTTCCCACCCCAGACCCACTGGATTAGAAACTCTAGGGATGGGGTCCAGTGTCTGTTTTCAAACATTTTCAGGAGATTGTGAGACCTAAGTTTGAGAACTCCTGCTCCAGATGGTCAAAGACGGCTTCTCTGAAGAAATAACTTCTGAATTTTGAAGTAAAAACTAGGGAATAGGGTAGAGTGGGGAAAGTATTTCAGACAGAAAGATTGGCATGTGTAAAAGCCCAGTAGTAAGAGAAGGGAGCTTTTAAAAACAGGAGGGCTTACCGTAAGAGAGGAGGAGAGTGGAGAAGGTGAATCTGGACAGGTTGCCGGGGGCCAGGAGATGCAGGTCATGGAGGTTTCACCAAGGATTGGGCAATAGAATGCTTCTGGTGTGTTAGAAACTCAAGGAGGGCACGATCTCACTTGTTTTTATTTAAAGAATAATTCTAGCTAGCGTACGGAGAAAGGATTGAAGGAGGAGCAAGAGTAGACCAGTGGAGGTCACCGCAGGAATCAGGGGAAAGATGATGGTAACTTGGACTAGGGTGGTTTCTGGAAGGATGGAGCGAAAGACGCACAATCACAAGATTATTAGGTAATGCCCACAGGTCTTGGTCATCAATCGGAGGTGTCAAGGATGACTCTGGCATTTTTGGTGTACGTGCAAGATGGAAGATGATGACGCCAAGCTTGGCAACGGGAAGAGATCATGAGAAGGTCCTGTTGCATTTGACGTGCCTTTGAGCCACTTGTGTGTAGGTATCAATTAGATGGTGGAAGGTGTGGATCTGGAGCTCCGAGGAGAGGTCGGGGCTGGCAACACACATGGGTGAGTCATCAAAAGCTAAGTGGCAACTGAAACTGTGGGCCGGGATGAGATCACCTGGGAGAAGGAATGTAATGAAGAGAAGAAAGCCAGCATGCTCACTGCAGAACTTCAACATTCTTGTTTACTGGTCAGGAGGAGTTAGGATGACCTCCATAAACCACGTTTAGTGTAAAGAGCCAAAGAGGAGGCGGAAAACTAGAAACTAGGAGAATGGTGTGTCACAGAGGCCAAGGGAAGAGAGTTTCCAGGAGGGAGCGCTCAGCGATGGTAAGTAGGGGTGTATGACAAAAGGCAGCTGAAGGGTGCTAGTTGGATTAAGTGACATGGAAGGTCATTTGTATCTTTAGCAAGAGCTGTTTCACTGGAGTGAAGAGAGAAGCTAGAATGCAGTGGAATGAGGTGGAACCCAAAGGTAAGGAAATGGAGAAAGTGAGGACTTAGACAGCTTTTTGGAAATGGTTGTAAAGAGGAAAAGGACACCTGTGGATGGGAGATGTGGAGTCAGGAGGATTGTTCTGGTTGATTTTTGAGTTGCAAGTGCTTCTTGCATGTTAAACCCTAAGAATTTCATTGAAAGGGAATGGTTGAATAAAAGAGAGACGTGATCGTCCGAGGTTACCAAGGACCAGGATCCTGTACAGGTGGGAGAGTGTGGAGGCTCTCAGATTCTGTAGTTCCCACTCTAGCCTGGATCTTCCTGAACCTCTGACCTGCCCAAGGCCAGATCCCCTGACCTCGAATGCCTGCCATCCTTCCCTTTCTTGGCATCCGTCCTCCCTGCTGGCTCGCCTGCCCACAGCGCCTTTCCTGCAGCCCGCTTGGCTGTTTTCTCTGCTTTGTTCACCCTCTGTTAAGTTATTAACTTGTCAGGGTCTAGACTCCCCACTTCCTTTCCCACTTTGAACCCACTCTTGGCTCCCTTCCCGTTCACCGCCTCAGAAAGTCAGCATCGGGGAGGCCAGGGCTGTAGGGCGGGTCATTACTGGCGGGCACACAGAAGTACAGTTAATATAATTGGTACAGGATGGTGAAGCCTTCTTAAAGACATTGACATTGATACAAGCCTTCTTAAAGACAGGGATACAATTCATAAAGACATTGAAAAAGGAATCATAAAACACAACCATCTCTCCATTATCTTAGAGGTGGAGGCAAATGGTGAACTTAAAATAGACTTTATTCAAAGTAATTTCTCCAAGAGGGTTCAATTTTAAAGGGTCGCCTGTACACATGTTAAAGCCCATCAGATTTTTACCTGTTAATTCATGGATTCAATTAGGGTCAGGAATGATCTTTTATTAGTTTTTAAAGCAGACTCAGAAACAGGTAAGTTGTTTTAATATGTGTTGCTACTCTGAGGCCAGCAAACTTTGTCTGAGATTCTTAAGAGAAATTTGCAGCAGTTCCTTAAAAAGAATTGAGTGGTTTTATCGTTACCCAGCACTTTTGAAGTCATGAATTAACTTAATAGGGTCTGATGGACTAAGGGACAGCCTGTTTCGTATTCATTGACCTATATCCTGCTAATAATGATTCCTTGTCTACGAATAAATCTCAGGGAGAAATAACATTTTGGAGCATCTATTATGGGCAGATATTTTACTTATGTCCTCATATTTATTCCTTCCAATCCTTTGAGGTACATATTATCTACAGTTTTATAAATAGAGAAATCAGGGCTCAGAACTAGTTAGTGAATTCTGAAAATTCACACCTCTAGAGGGTGGCAGGTAGCACCTGAGCTCTGGTATGCATGTTCATACATGGAAGCAACAGCCATCATTGTAGTAATAGTAACAGTAATAATAGCAATGACTCCCATGCACCAAAACCTTGATGTGTGAGGAACCTCATCTATGTCAGACCATTTAATCCCTGTATTAACGCTGCAAGCAGCATGGTCCTCATTTCACAGCAGAGGAGACAGAATTGAAGAGGTTAAATTATTCATGCAGACACAGAGATATTCACAAGAGCTGGGATTCAAACCCAGTTCCCTCTGACCCTAACATTCCCCTCTAAAGTAAGCCTGTTTGTCCAAATTAGGGATGTTTTCCTGATCCCAAGAACAAAGCCTGAGGCACGGCAGATGTAAATATTTTTTTCCTGATGTGCTTGAATATACAGCTGTCTTCCAGCACTCCTGCGGAGCCAGAACACAGAAATGTTTATTTGATTTTTATTCCTTGTTAGCTTTGGTAGAGGAGGGTGGAAACATCCGTGTTCCGGCAGGCTTATACATTTGGGTAAGGTACTTTCTCATCCATCTAGCAACTTCTCCTGTTAAGGGCCACCCCCCAGATGAGAATAAGCCAAGAAAACCTCTGAGCACAACCAGAGTTAAATATCACAACCTGTTGAATTAACTCCTTTATCTAGAGAAGAGTCTTTCCAACCTTCACACACAACTGGTTGACTCTAACTTTATACATAGTTCTAACAGCCTTTGTTTTCGGCTTAGTCTACAGTAGCATAATAATAGAAGAGGGCCCACTGCAGATTGGTGTTGTAGCACCAGAGATGTGACCAGAGATAAGAATCATCGAGACCAAATAACCGCTAAGAAGCAGAAATGCGAGCCCAAGAAGTACAGCCAACCGGAGCTATTTTGGGATCAGATCAAACACTGTGCATCCTCTATAACCATATTACAGCAGGGTCTTATTAGTTATCACTTCTTATTATGGTCACACTGGACATTCATGAAAACTTAATATTAAATCATGTTGGGTGTATATCCAATTTAGGAAAGTCGTGATGATGCACACAGTGATTTTTTTAGTTTATAAAAAACCAACTACATTAGTGCTTTATCTACCCTTCAAATCTAGCTGTCCAAGAAAAGAGTCCCCGGGGCCCTCGGTGTGAACTATCTTTGGATCCCCAAAGCACAATGCCTGGCACATGGTATGTGCTCACTAACGTTACTTGATAAAATGTCAACCAGTTTTTGTTTCTCGAGGGTTCTGGGTAGCATATTTCACTATGGTTACTTAGGAAGCAGCATTCCTGGGTATATTCCAGGATGACTTTATGAAGGAGAGAAGGGGTAAGCCCCCTGAATGTTCTGTGCTTGTTCTGTTTTTACACATGATTACATGATACCCAGCTGCCCCTCAAAAAAAAAAATCATTCTATATGTGTTCATTGCTATTATTATCATGACTGTCTTCATCACGATGGACCAGTATTGTGTATGTCACATCTGGGGAGGATGTGAAAAAGAAGTTGGACCTTCGTCCCCTGGAACACATTTAAACCCTATAAACCAAACCAGGCTGGGTGCTATCCAACCAGCTCTTACCAGAATAAGGGGAGGGAGTCCCAGGAATTGTCTGTGGACGTTCAGGCTACCCAACCCTTCAGGAAGGAGTTCGGTCCACTTAGTGAAGACGGTGCCCTGAATAAATCAGTGTTGCTCTCGGTGCATTTCAAGTCGAATTTCAGAAAGTTCCAGGCCGCCTGAAGATGCACTTGTATCAAAGGTTATCAGCAGCCGGGGGCCCAGCTCCACGTGTCTGCTCCCAGCACCTGGCCTTCCTTCCAGTTCAAGGGCAGCTTCTTTTCCAGGTCACAGCCATTTTGAAGAGGCAGCGTCGCTGACCTGTTAAATGAGTGCCCTGCCTGCACGAAAGCGCTGTCCCCCCGCTTCCCAGCAGCATCAGAACATTCTGGGGAAGAGGGCCAAACCTCTCAGGGCCTGAGGGATTTCTGGCCTTCACTCCTGGTGGAATTAGCAGGAGTTATCCATAAATCCCCAAGGCATCCATCAGCAGACAGAGCAAGACTGCCTTTTTAAAGAAGTTCACTGACCTCTTGTTAACTTAACTCCTTGTTAGGAAATATCTAATCAGCTGTGTGCTAACAGGTCCAGGGCCCGGGGTCAGCAGAAGCAGGGCTGGCGGTGGGGCTGGGTTTCCAGCTGTGTGCTGTCTGGTGTCTGAGCCGTCTGTTTTGTTTCCCTCCTTCAGCCATCTTCCAGATCATTCAGAGCATAAGGATGGGCATGTGAGCGGGCTGGGCTGTGACACGGCCCCCTGCCGCTGGAGGGTGGAGGCCACTTCAGCTCTTAGCCGGGTATCTGTGGGAAGCTGACAAGCCACCCAGAAGAGAAAAAAAGGCTCCCTCAACTGTTCCCTGATCACTTCATCGTGGATGTCAGACCAAATTTCTTTCTCACAGGACATCTCGGTACATCTGTGTTCTCAAGCGGAAAGGACATTTTGCTTTGCAGTTGGCAGGATTGGTAGCTCTCCGGGTGTCTGCAGCAGAGCTGTCTGTCTGCTTTTGCGCTGGGTTTCACTGATGTCTGCATGTGGGCTTCTGAATGATCACCGCTTTACTTTCTATGGATACAAGCTCTGCTCCATTGGGAATTGCTTTTACAAATAAATGTCTTTGTTCAACCTTATACACTGTGTGGGTTCCAGTGAGAAAACCAAAGTGAAGATGATGTTAGGAAAGCTCCAGAGGGATGGGTAGGGTAGGGGACTTGATTATGTAACTGGAGAAGGTCAGGGAATCTGTGGCCTGGGAACCAAGGCTAGGTTTGCCCAGCCGGGCGCTGGCCACCCTCAAGGTCTTTGCCTGAAATGAAGTCCTGGGCAGCTCTAAGGACCTTGGGTTTTCCACACATTTCACAATGTGTGGATCTTTTGGGGTTCTTTCTTTTTTTGGTTCGCTCTTTGTTGTTCTTTTTTTTCAATCCGGAAAAGGTACCTACAATGTGTGTTAAAGTCCACTTAGCCATTATCTCCTCTGTGGGCTGCATCAGGGCTTGGTGCATCCCAGAGGCCTCTTTGGGAAAATCATCCGACCTCAGGCCCAGCCCCCCCCTAACACAGAGCACCGGGCAGGCAGGAGTCCTGCCGGCTGGGTGCGTGAGGTTCAAGGTTGGTGGGCGAGACCCTCCTCTCCCCGGCCAGCCTTCCCCACAGCGTCTCAAAGTGTGGACGGCCTGCATCCTGTCTCCATGTGTGTGTGTGGGGGGGGGGTGGTAGGAGGATGCACCTCAAAATGCAGACTCCTGGGTTCCACCTCAAGCCTGCTAAATCCAAATCCCCACCACTGGGGCTAAGAAGAAGTGTTTGGTACCAGCTCCCTGGGTGAGGCCCGTGTCCTCTACGCCGAGATCCTGAGAAAGCCCCGCTGAGGAAGGAGTGGAGTTCTGCCCCGTTCTGATGAAGCAAAGGCAGCCGAGCTTGCTCTTAAGCAAAGCCTCTCCTGGCAAGGACTGGGTGACATCTGGCCTGCCCCCTGGTTGGGACTTCTCATCTTGCCTAAGGAAGTCATAGGGACAACCACCCAGACGACCTGAAGGATTAAAGATGCTCTCACTGTGCAACTTCAAACAGGCCTTCACGATTGTTTTTTAAATTCCATCTTTGCGTCCTTAGCCATTTTTTTACATCCCTTAAAACTGTTGAGAGCTTTAAAAACAGAAGTGGCAGAAGGGGCCAGGACCTCTCTCTGCCACTTCAGGGGCGTTGTTGTAAGTGGCCCTTTGGAATGGGGGGGGGGACGCTTTTCGTCCCCAAGAGTCTTTCACCCCAGACCTTTTAGTGATATTCTTGAAAGCTTTCTTTTCTCCCATACTCTGTCTGAGTTCCCCTCCTTCCTCTTTCTTTCCCACTGAGAAGAGGGTGACAGGGCTGTTCTGAAATTAGCCGCCCCAGGGACAGGCTACCATCCTTATGCTTCCCCACCCCCCAATTCCAACCCCAAACCCCTCCTGAGCCGGCAGGAGATATTCCCCACCACTTGAGGGCTGCACTGAGTAGATGCTTTGTGAGCTGGTCTGCTCACTGTCTTGGCTCTGTCTGGCCATCCTCTTCTTGGTGACTAAGATCCGTGTAAGATCAGACCCCACTGCTGCTGCCAAGAAGCCAGCATAAGGAGGCCCCCTTGATATAAAGTTTCCCTGGCCTGTGCTCCCACAAACACCCTCTCTGACACCCGCGGGGCCTGGACTTGATCTAAGGGCCTTCCTCTTCCTTTCCTAGTGCCAATAAAAGTACACCTACCAGACCACCATGAAAAGCCATCACTGGGCCTGAGCTTTGAAATTCATCCTTTATTGGAGAGAGTCTTTTCCCTCCCTAATTTGGTCTTTCCCACAACAGTAATAGCCAATGGGGTGATATCCCCATTTCAAGCAAAGGGAAACTGAAATTTGGCCAGACTGGGCTCCAGATAAACCCAGCTGTCGCCAGGTGACAGGTGTGGTGGGCTGAGTCGGTTGTCATCTGTAAAACTTCCCATGATGGATTTATCTCCCCAGAAGATGCAATCATCCACAAATTGGTTTTCTATTAGTTTCCAGGTAGCCTCCCCCGAAGCACTTGTATAGGACAGTCTGCCCTCCCTGGTGACTTCTTCCATCAGCCCTCTGCAAGCGGAGATGGGAGCTGCCCTAAGTAAATTAGGTTCATGGCTGATTTATACTGTACAGTGGAGATTTTTGCCACGACACATAGTAAGAAACACATGGCAACCCGATGCACAACACACCCACCAAAGCAACTATAACAGAACAACACTTATCCTTAACACATGTGATGCACCCTGATTTTTTTTTCCCTAGTCCTTTTTTTTTTTTTTTTTAATGCTGGTTACACCCTCCTTAAATGACTTTATAACCCACGAGTAGATTGCAACCTACAGTGTGAAAACACTGCTCTTCTCGAGAAAAATCAAGCCCTTCATGGGAGACAGATAAGCAGGGCTCACGAGGTAAGAAAGTCTGAATCCCACTTTGAGTTCTGATGAGAACCTGACCTCACATCTCAATCACAGACAATCAGTACCTCCAGGGGCGCATTAAGCAGCTTCTTTGGGGACTCAAGGTGCAGATCCTGCAGAGAAAGAACTAGCACCTCCCGAATCCTTTGAAACATTGTGAGATAAACACCAGATTCCGTTTGTCAGCATTCACTTGCAGTGCGTCACAGTTATTGGGGGGATGGGGGTTTTTAAAAGCAGGAATCCACCCCAGGCCTATTGAAAATCAAACTCACCGAGGAAGATGTTCAGCATATTTTTTTTAATATCCAGATGATTTCGATGCTGCCCATCCACTAATTAGTCTTTGGGAACAAGTTCACCAGCAGACGTGCTTTAATTAAATGAAACAGGGACCCAGAGGTAATACCCCTAAACCTAACACTGCATCAACCCTGATGCACGAGAGTTCCTCCCTCCTCTGACATTTTAAGCACCAGGGGGTGCTCTGCCGAGCTTAGCGAACATGAGACACTGTGTCTTGTTTTGCTCCGGGTCTTGTGTGTCTTTGTCAAGAACAGCACAGACCGGGGCACAGAGTGCTTAATACCTGGCCCGCAAAAGTTCTGTAAGAGGGAAGCCACCTGCAGTGGGAAGGCAGAGAGCTCTTTCCAGGTCCTCGCCCTCCAGGGCATCATTACAGATGAAACACTCTTTCTGAGAAGGCTGTGCACAGGGAACGTGCTCGCTGCTTCAGAAGGGGGGGAACACACACACAGATGTGTAGACACTTTGCTGTAAGACAATTCTCATCCCATCCAGACACAAGGACATCCTGACGTAACATCCCTGCTGTTACTCCACACTTGGTCCCCACACGTGGTCCCATTTGCTTTGGAGGCAAAATATCATTGGGGCGATATCCTTTATCGTACACAAGTCATCATCAGGCTTCAGCTGCAAATTGTGAACACGTAGCGATAGCTCTCAGCCATGGGCCCCTCTCTTTGAAAATCTTTAAATCTTCAGGCTTCCATCTGCCGGCTGTGGGTCTGCCTTCCTCCCTGGGGATCAGCACACTTTCTCAGTAGAGGCCAGAGAGTAAATATTTTAGGCTTGGTGGACCACAGGGCCTTGAGACAACTCAGCTATGCTGTTGTAGCTTGGAAGCAGCCATAGGTAATACATTACACAAGTGGACAGGCTTTGTTCCAATAAAACTTTATTTAACAAACAAGCGGGCCCTGCCAAGCCCTGCTCTCGAGTGGCAGTTCTCAGATCGTGATGCACAAGCCCTCACTCAAGAAGCACTGGATTAAGTTGGAAGGTTCTGCACATCCACCAGCCCCTTGTTCATGACAGAAGGCGCACGCTACTAAGAAGGAATTTAGAATTTAAATAATAAAAGTGAAACAGGCAATGATCTGCCTTGGCAGAGCTGTGAGGAAATCTCTCAGGATGAATACAAAGGATTTTAATTCTATCGGTGCCAAGGCATGAGTGGGAAGTCGGGGTGGGAGGCTGGGACCTTGAAGGCAAAGCAGAATTGAAGGTTGGGCTGGGAAGTCAAGCTCTTTCTGAGAAGTAACTGGAGAGTCTCAGCCCTGAATGTTCAAAACAGAAGTACAGACTGTTACATCATGAAAGCCCCCAAGACACAAGCCTGTACACAGAGACTTCTATTTTATCTCACTGTGACAGATACAAACTTTAAATATTGCATTAGGAACACAGAGAGATCTGAGCAAAGTTGCACAGAGCTCTGGAAGAGAAGTCCAAATGAATAGTTTAAAAATTGGCCCCGAGGGCTTCCCTGGTGGCGCAGTGGTTAAGAATCCGCCTGCCAACGCAGGGGACACGGGTACGAGCCCTGGTCCGAGAAGATCCCACGTGCCACGGAGCAACTAAGCCTGTGCGCCACAACTACTGAGCCTGCGCTCTAGAGCCCATGAGCCACAACTACTGAAACCCGTGCACCTAGAGCCCGTGCTCCGCAACAAGAGAAGCCACCGCAATGAGAAGCCTGAACACCGCAACAATGAGTAGCCCCAACTTGCCGCACCTAGAGAAAGCCCACGTACAGCAACGAAGACCCAAAGCAGCCAAAAATTTAAAAAAAAAAAAAAAAAAAATGGCCCTGAGACGTTTATAACTCATCCGTTACTTCTTGGTGGGAGCAAGATGGAGGTTGCATATGAGGGGGAGAAAATACGTTACTACTTAAGAAGAAAGGGCCAGAAAGAAATCGGCATTTGCAGTCATCACCCCAAATTTGCTGCAAAGCATTCTTAAGCATTTAACAATCTTGCGCACACATTTGTTGTTGTTTTTTTTTTCAGTCTCCTCATAAGGTAGGTTACACTCGCTACTAACACTTATGGCAGGCTTACTCTGGGCCAGATCCTATTCTAGTACCTATGAGTATCTGCTCATTGAAGCCTCATAAAATGCCCCTCGGGGGTGGGGCCATAATTACCTCTGCCCTACCGATGAAGAAACAGACCAGAAGGTTTGAAATGCCAGAGGTCATGCTGCAAGTAGACAGATGAGCTGGGATGCAGACCCAAGCAGGCTGGCCCTGCCTCTGTGCTTTTCAACACTGCACTGACCTTAGCCAGCGCCTGACCCTACGCTACAGGAAGGGCTGATTTTGTTTTGATTTTGTTTTGGTTTTCACTGCTATACCGCCAACACCTAGAACAGTGCCTGGAGCTCAATACCTATTCATGAAATGAATGAATAAATAAGTCAGCAAACAATAGCCTCTTGGTGAAGACATAGCTTGGGCAAGGCTGAAAGGCAGAACTGAATCATAGAAACAGCCCAGGACCGGAAGTCAGACCCCTGGGTTCCTGGCCTCTGCTCGTCACTTTGTTCTCTGGTTTGATTTCCTCCTTCATCCATTTGAAGATATCCTGCCCTTCCACATCACAGGGCTGTTGTGGGAAGAAAATGATACGAAGTATGTGACATCGCTTTGAAAAAATTGTAGAATGCTGTACAAATTATATATATAATTATATATATGTATGCAACTATATATGGAATTATTGTTGGCAATCATACAATAATATAATAGTAATTGCTACTCAGGACATGTGGGGACTACACAGAGAACTGTTGCTATGTATTCAAAATCCTACCTCTGCCAGGGCCCTATCTTACAACAACCTGCTCTCAACAGCAAGAATGCCCAGAAGGGGAAGTGTGGATGGATCAACACAATCCATCCCAGATGATGAAGAAAGAATTCAAACTGTATACACTACTGTCAGTGCCATGGTTTTCTCTATTATTACTGTTACTTGTAGTAATTCCTGAAGGTGGAGTTTTAGGCAAGATTCTAAATTAATCTGGGCTAGAGAAGACAACTGGTATCTGTGAAGAGGCTGACCTACGGCTAGTTTCGTTCTGATTACACGTTTGTTATCTTCAAACCTCCAAATATGTTAGAATGGAGATAAGACATGCAGTCAATTCCCACAGCACTGGAGAACTGGAATTCCAAACAGATGGGGAATGGCAGGAGGCGAGGGGGTGGGTAGATGGAGGGAGGGAGAGATGGAGGGAGGGAGAGAAGGAGGAAGGAAGGAAGGAAAGAAGGGAGGAAGGGAGGAAGGGAGGAAGGAAGAAGAAAATGGAGGAAGGAAAGGGACTTTCTGACATTTTAGTGATTCACTTTATCATTCACACAAAGTCACCAGATCTGTTGTGCCCAGGCCAGGTGACAGAGTCCTGCATGTGACCCCTCCCACACTCCCAGTCTCCACTCTCAGAACCACATCCCACAAGGGAATTTGTTTTAGGAGGGATGGTAGAAATTGGTCCAATTCCAAGACCTGTATTACTTTTATATGAGAAAAGGGTTAACTTTTTCCCTGTTTTTCATCTGACTAGTGTTATTTTGATAAACCATCTTCAGACTGGATAGCTGGGGGTGGCAGGGGACGGGCGAGAGTAGAATAAAGATACATTTCCGGTGACAAGGTGTGAATAGGATAGTCAGGGAGCAAGACACACACAGGAGAAGCGCCCTTGGTCTCGTGGACCGGCTACGTCTTGGGAGCCCAGGAAGAGCAGACAGCAGGGTGGGTTGGGGGCTGCCAGATCCTTCCTGGGCTCCCAGCCTCCTAAAGGCTCAGGGGCAAGAAAACACCTTTGGTGTTCTCGGCCCCCTTCCTTTCACATGGGGGCTTGATGCACAATCTAATTTTCCTCCTGAGGATGCAAGGTGGCTGCCAGAACACGACAACGTCCACTGTGACAGTGACACAGAAAGTATCTGTATATTGGAGATACGTCCACAAAACTGACGTTTGCGCTCTCTTCTGGAAGGTAATTTGGGGAAATAAAAGAAAGATGAAAGGTTGATGACATTGATCCGTGCTCTGCATGTGGGAAAATGTGAGCTCTTTACACAATAGGAAAACATTTCATTTGTTCCCTGCCTTTAGGGCAGGAGATCCTGGCTGGGTGTTTCTATTTTACAGCAAATACTGCAAATTGGCAAAGATGGCAAAGAAGTAGGAACGTTCCCCCCGTGGATTAAGGCCACTTACTGTCAGAAGTCACCAAACCTGTATTTCAAGGGCCATCTCTGCAGCTCTCCGCCGCCCAGATTGGCCCACAGCCCTGAAACGGATTGAGCTGGGCTCCAATCCCTTTCCATCTGAGTGAAACCCATAAGACGTCTCTCCCCATTTTCTAATATCAGCGCTGCTACCTGAGATCATCATGTATTTGTGTTGGAAAAGGTTCCTGCTGCTTTCCAACCTGGCCGGGCTCCCCAGGGGCCGAGGAGGGGAGAAGTCGTTGATGTAATAACCCAGCTTGGGTTTTGCTGCCAGTGGCAACGGAGACCTGGGGGAAACCAGCGCATAGCCTTGCTGCCCAGCATTGTCGCACAGGGAGGGTGGGCACGGCCCTCTGAGGACCAGCCTTTAAAATAGCCTTGAGCCTTCTCAGGGAGGGCTCAGGCTTTTCCCTAGGAAGCTACCCTTGACAACACACCCCTAGGGGATGTCGGGCTGCCTCTTTCCGCCCTAATGTCTGTGTCTCCATCAAAAGAGCAGCAATTTCTACTCTGTATCTAACAAAACGGCATATTCTATGCACTGGCTTTGGGGTGTTTCATAGCATTGCCTCTTCACGCTTCTTTAGCTGTGCCCCCGTGTCCTGCCCTCAGTCCTGCCCTGGGCTGCACGCCTCCTTCCCCTGGCCAGGCCAGCCCTTTCATTCTCTCACCAGAGAAGCCCCTTCCCTTTTCCCTCTCCCTGGATGCAGCCCAGTGATGTCTGCCCAGCGGCTGAGAGGGTGTGGGCAAATGCAAACAATCATTGGGTCTGGCTCTTTGCTCTTTTCTTGGCGCAAAGGTGAAGGAGAAGTGTGATTAGTGCACCACCACTGATACAAGGCAGGAGGCCGGGTCCGTGGACAGAGCCCAGCCTGCCAGCCCTGGGAGGGAACTCTCCTGCAGGCTTCTTGTCAGTCTCCATGGAGAAACAAGATGGCATTTTTTAAACGTGAACCAAAAAAAGTCCCCCTGTGATGACCTGGATTGTAAATCAACGTAGACATCCTGGGGGTCCCACCAGCCTTGTCCGCTCTAAGCCATTCACAAGGGAGTGGGTGCTTTCAAGTCACAGGTGGGAGATGGTCTCAGCAGAGTTGCACTGGGGAAGCCTTCCCAGGGCTTGGAGGGACCCAGGACCTATCCCAATCCAGGGCCTGGAGGCTCTGGGACCCACCTTTAATGCTACACGTCCGGGAAGCACTTTCTTCCAGCCAAAGGTGGGTTGAAGCCCAAACAGTTTGTGGAGGGGAGGGGCAGGCAGCGAGGGCTGAGGCCCAGGGGTGTTCTTAGAGCCCAGGGAGCCGGGGACCAGGGCTGCGACGGACCCCACTGCCCTGTCCCCACCACCTCTGTGCCAGGCAGGCTTTCCCTGCACCATGCGCTGAGGTACTGCAGGGAATCCAGAAAAATGTTTTCCTTTACACCATGGAGGCTGTGCTATTTAAGTTTTAAAATACAAAGGGAAGGGAGGTGAGCATAGCCAGCGTTATGGGACTTTTGTTAGATTTCAAGGACCTGTTCTTCCTCCCCGCCTCCCACCTTCCCTTCCTCTCCCCACCTCTCTCTCTCTCTGGCCTTCTGTGATAATGAAAATCACCCATAGAGCCCTTGCTGTTCGCCAGGTCCTGTTCCAAGTGCTTTTCAGATCATTTAACCCCCAAAGCTCTATGAGGGAGGTTCCGATTCTCGGTTGAGCTACCTCTGCCAGGGTGGCCCCGAGGTGCCTTGGTGCTGAGACCCTCTCCCTGAACTTGATTACAGCTCTTGGGAGAGGAAAGCTCACTTCCCCGCATATGGGGGCCCTGCTCACTCCATGTTGGGCTGCCCAACCCGGCAGCGGACCAGGGCCAAGGCTGGGTCTAGTGAGAGGTGTGTCCTCTCTTCTGTGCTGGGCACGGCTCTGCCCTTTGAAGTGAGGGACAGAGTCAGGCAGAGGGCAAGGGAGAAAGCAACAGAAGGCAATTGCCTTTCCTGGCAAAGGCCATGGTGGCAGTAGCTCTGAACAGAGAACAGGAGAGCATGGAGTTGGGTCCTGGCCAAGCCACTAACTGCACCTGGATGCCTGGCTGGTCACTTACCCTCTGTGGGTTTCCACTTCTCCCACAGGAAGTTGATTTATACCCGTTTTTATTTTAGGGGTAGTGCCCTCCTTTCAAACAAAATCAGAGAAACCCGATATATTAAAATACATGCTCAGTCCAACCCACCCTTCGCCCTCTTCCCGGCTGCAGCCCTGTCCAGATTAGTGCATTTAATAAATCCTTCTGGAGGCAGGCTGTGTGCTTTCCATGGCCTCGGGGTGTGGGAATGTTGAACACAGACTCCCAGCCACCAGGAACCTACAGTCCAGAGAGGAGAGGGACGAGAACATAGATGGAGAAGCGCTGGTGCATAATTACCAGGGGCCACGTGCAAAGAACAGTAGATCAACTCAAGGGGAAAAATGCTCTAAAATGGTAGCTCCACTTCTAGGTATATTCCCAAAAGAAATGAAAACAGGGACTGAAAGAGATCTCTGCTCACCTATGTTGAAGGCAGCATTATTCACCACAGCCAAGAGGTGGTTAAAGCAAGCCAGTGTCCATGGACGGGTGAATGGATAGATAAAATGTGTTCTCTAAGTACAATGGAATCTTATTCAGCCTTTAAAAAGGAAGGCTGATATATGCTATGACATGGATGAAAGTTGAGGACAAGCTCATGGTCAAACGGTCAAATTCCTAGAGACAGAAAGTAGAGCGGTGGTTCCCAGGGGCTGGGCAGTGGGGCACAGATGAGAATGGAGCATTGCTGAATGGATACAGAGTTTCAGTTTCGCAAGATGGAAAGAGTTCTAGAGATGGATGGTGGTGATGGTAGCACAACTGTGAATATACTTAATGCCACTGAACTGTACGCTTAAACATGGTTAAGAGGGTATATTTCGTGTTATGTATAATTTACCATAATTAAAAACAATTTTTAAAAATCCTTGAGTCTAGGTGTTAAAATAGTGGCCAAGGTTTGGCGTGGTCTGGGGTGCAGAAACTTTCCCCCTAAATATTTTCTTGGCTCAAATCCACTCGGCTCTCTCCTCAGATGTCACCTCCTCAAAGAGCCCTCACTGACACCACTAACTAAAATGATGCTCCCATGTGTGCACGCACACACACACACACACACACACACACTCACACTCACCGCCTGGCACGTGCCTTAGCTGTGCCCTCGCTTACCACCATCGCCTGTGCTGATATCTACATATCGGTTTATTTGTTTCTTTTCTGATTCCCCCCCACCCCAGGACATCAGCTTCACTAGGACAAGGATTCTGTTCACCGTTCTCTCCCTCGTGCCTGACATATCGTAGGCGCTGATAGGAATTTTTGGAAAAACTGACGATTAAGAAACAAATGAACGACAGCTCGCCTGTACAGCGGGCCAAACCTCCACTTTGGAGCTCCATCTGGGCTTGTCGTCTTTGCATTTTTCTCTCTCAAGAACCTTGCAGGGAGGCAGTGGCCGGTGGAAGATGGGGTTTAAGGATTTGATTCCGAATCACAGCTAAATAACATCTCTTGCCATCTTCTACCCTTCCAAGTTGGCTTTACAGTTCAGACACCGGGAGAATGACAGATGGTGAATTGGGAGGGGGAGAGTCAATTTTAGAGAACATAAAACTCAGTTTTTAAAATAGAATCATACAATTTTTGAGGTGGAGAGGACCACAGACTTGGGCTGAGTTTGAAACGGGGAGAAAATATCCAGTTGCAAGTAGATGGCAAGGCCTGCCATCTGGTGACACCAGCCCCTGGTGACACAGACTGGCTGGCAGTGTCGTCTTGGTCAAGCTTTACATATAACCAGGGCACTAAGACGCACTTTTGCTGAGGCAGAGACAGAGCTGCTGACAGCAGCGGGTCACGGAAGAGAGGCCCAGGGAACCGCAGGCAGACACACAAGATTAGCCTTCCTATTCACTTTGCTCTGAATTCCCAGGCCTGTGGTCCCCACGCAGACTTTTATGAACCCGATGCTTAAAATTGCTCACATACATCAGTGTGTTTTAAGAACTCTAATCTACCCCTTCCTCCAAATCAGTCTAAACCTAAAAAGGCCAACTTTGAGTAAGAGTTCTATGAAAAACGGAAGATAGAATGGCAATGTTGTTTGATTTTTCAAGGCAATGAAGGCAACTCCCACTAAATGCATCAACCCTGTGACGCTATTACATTGTGGCTCGTGGTGCGTTAGAATTCTCCGCTGGAATCCCAGACTCTTCAGCAGGGAGGAAACGTGAAAGGTCACTGGGTTGGTGCTTCTTAAGCCGTGGTTGCAACCATTTTGGGGGGCATAAGACAATTTAACAGATCAAAATGAGAATCTGAACTTGAGACAGAGCACAATTAAGTACAAAATACCACAGTGCGTTGCAAATAGTAAAATTAAGCATTGCTTCACGAAACTCCTCACTCAGTTATATATAAATATGTGTGTGTCTACTGCGCTGCAATTTGAGCTGGGTTTCTTACTGTGAGTCTTGACCAAAAAAATATTTGAAACCTATTGCCCTGGTCCATTTTCCATACAGAGCTCAACACTCCTAGATCCAGCTGATGCTCAATCATTCCTTAATTCCTGAATTTATTAAGTGCCCATGGTGTGGAAGGTTCAGTGCTGGGTCCTGGGGAAACAAAGATGAATAGAGGACTGGGTCAGGCAGGGTCTGGCAGGAACCAGGTGGCACGCTCTAATTGGGTAATATGAGGAGAGTTTAATAAAGGAGCTATTTATCTGGTGTGGAAAAGGTACAGGGAAACCTAAAGAGATAGTGCAGAACCCGCGACCGTGAACAGCAGTGCAAGGAGCCAGAGGGACAAATATCTCAGCCTCACTTTCCTCTCTCCCTCTCGTCTCCTGCTGATGAGCCCCACTGGCCAAACAAGGCCCAGGGGCCCGGTTATGCTGTCCATATGGGCAGGCAAGGGGAAGAGGGTGGAGAGTAAACATGGACGGCAGACAGAAGATGACCAGTACAAACAAAATCCCTGCTCTCCCGGAATTTACGTCTGATGGGTGAGAAGGCATATAACCCAGAAACCCACAGTGATGTAACCCATGCTGGGAGAGGGGTGTTCGTGAGGACTTCTGGATGCACCTGGGAAGAAGCACTTGACTCTTCAGGGAAGGTTAGGGAGGGTTTGAAAGAGAGAAGACATAGTGGTGCATCTCTCCAGCATCCTTTCCTTTGGGAACTCCTCTGCTTCCCTCCCTGCAGACGGTTCCCTGGTCCCAGACACTGTGCCCCGCCCCTCTCTGCTGCAGGGACCAATCAGAGTGAGCCCCTATCCCCTGGTCACAGTGATTGGCTCAGGGAAGGTCCAAAGCTCAGCCCCGAGAGTTTTCCCTGGGGATCTTCGGCAAGGGAGGAAAACTGTCTCTTGACTCTGAATTCAGGATGCTGGATGGTTGTTAAAGTTAGAACTATTAGCTGCCATCTGCCCCTTCTCCCCAGTAAGTGTAAATATTCAACATAGGGGAAAATAATCAAGTCAGGGTGGAGAATCTTCTTACTGGAAAATGTTTTATATTCAGGGTTACTTTATATTCAGGTATATATTATATTCATCAGGTAATATATTATAGTTTGTTAGCTGGAGTTGAATTTGTGTTCCAGCTTACCATGGAGAAAACATATGTGCAAAAGTGGGAGTTGAGAAAGTGCATGGCATATTGGAGGACCTGCTGGGTTTGTGGCCTGGCCAGAGCTGAGGGTGCTTGTGACAGGGAGGGAATAGGGTAAAGCTGTTAACAGTGGGCTTAAGTCAGAGGCTGGATGTATGAGTATTTATTAAGGATTTTCAGCAAGAAGTGGCACGAAATGACGTGCATTTTAGAAAGTTCACCCTGAGAGCCCTGCTCAGGCCCGGAGGAAGGGGGCTGCTGCAGAGCATGGGGGAGACCCAAGGGGCACCAGAACTCATCTGGGGACAAGGGGGAACACAGAGCAGTGCTGGGATCCAAGAGGGATTGAGGGAGGTGAAAGAGTCTAGAATTAGTACCAAGGTTCCGGTTCTTGTGAACAGGTGAATGAAAGCATAAGTGGAATCTTCCTTCGGTTGTTTCCTACATCTCATAACTTTGAGGGTCTTTTCTCTCCTGGTCACCATTTCCTGAATCTGTTCTGAGTTTATCCATCTCATTTGGCAGATATGGGCCCAGAACAGAAAACTTATTACTCCAGATGTGGTTTGACCAATGGAGGAGAGGACCATCACGCACTTATGAATGCAGCCCATGGGTCCTGAGGATTTCCTTGGAAGTCATTTCACAGTGATGACTTGCATAGAATATATTATTGTGTAAAATCCCTGAGTCTTTTTTTCATGGAGGGTCCGGGTCATTTTTAATGGGAGAGTGAATATTTTTACAAATGAGTGATCCTTTCTAAGCCATCTGAAGTACAAGCCTCTACTATTAAGCTTAGTGTGCCTTCCCTACATCTGAAAACCTTGCTCTCCAGTCCTTTGAATTCAATTTAATTCAACAAGCAAGGATGATGTGAAGATTCTAAGACAGATACTGTGGGAAATGTATGAAAAGGAAATGTTCTTACTCTTTTCAGGTAGCTGAGATTCCAGTGAGATATATAATGAGGCATCTATATATAAAGTGATTAAAGATCTTTGGACCAATGTCTACCTGTGAAATGTCGGTGTGGACTGTTCTCTATGATTTTTCCATGAAGATCACCATAGCATCTTCACAGCTCAGCAAGTCCAAAAGGTTTCACCATGTGAACTCCTCATTGCCTGGATAATTCAGATTAGTCACTGGCCTTTCACCTCTGTGACCTTTGCCCTAGAATATGTCCCCTGGGGCTGTGAGTTTGTACCATCCTCTGCCTTCTCTTTTCCGGGGTTGATCTTTTGCTTATTTTCAAAAATCTCACTAACTTCTACAGATCTGCCTTGCAAGGGGTGGTAATAGAAAGCAGGCTTCTTAAAATGTCCTTTGTAGGTTTTCTGTAAACTACCTTCAGCTCACTCCTTCCTCCTCTCCTTCCCTCCCTTGCAGGAAACTCCCACCGCGGTTCTCATCACCTGAGATTATTTTCTTTAGTGAGTCCTGCTGGAACTACCACACCATCAGCCTCTTTCCATTTCTCCTAGATCACCACTTACTCAGTCCAACCGGCCAGGCTGTGGGTCGTGCGGTGTGTCCCCTACACCACATGAGGCCCCCTTTCTGAAGATCCATCGGGGAGCCTGACACAGAGATCTCAGGACCAGAAAAGCTGTGCAACTTTCAGTAGATCCATTCATTCTGCTGATAATTACTGAGCAACTACTGCGTGTCCAGCGCTCTAGGAGGGAGGGAGGGAGCCGTGGGGAAGGAGGTGGGTAGCCGGAGAGAAGACAGACCAGCAATTACAGGCAGGAGGTGCAGGATTCTTGGGGAGCAGAGAGCAGCGCTCTCTCACCAGCCTCGGGGTCAGGAAAGCTTCCTAGAGGAAGAGACAGCGAGCTGAGCCTGGAAAGAAAGACTACGAGAGCAGGAAAATGGCTATAGCCCAAGAAAGGGAGAAGCCATAGCATGTGAGCGGCTGGTGGGAGCAGAGGAAGCTGTGAGATGCTAAAAGGCACCTGGCTTCTATCTAAGGGCAACAGGAGGCCACTGGAAAATTCTAACCACAAGTGATATGATCAGACTGATCATATTTTCTGCTTTCTTTGATAGCTTCGAAGCTCAGAACTGAATTTGCAGCCCACTGCTAGCAACTACAGGAGGCCATCCCTGCGCCATCTGGAGATTAATTTACCTTTCTTTCATCTTATCGTCCCTTCGTCCCCATGTCCTCATTTATTTACTTCTGTTATACTCTATGCATCTCTGCAAGTCCCATCGAAAATCAAGGAAAAAACCATGTTAGGGCAGTTATTCTCATACCACCCTTTGAGTGAAACGTTTGTACCCCCATCTTATGGGGAAGCTTGAAGAGATTCAGAAACTTGCCTGTGGTCTTAGCATCATTTCATTCATTATTGGGACTTGTTCACTAGCTCACTTTCCCAACAGATTGTAAATACAACGGAGGCAGAGATGGTGTCTGCCGTGGTCGCTGGAGGGGGTCGGCCTCTAGCCCACACAGGGGCCCCAGACTGGGCTGCCGAGCCTCCCCCCCGAGGCTGTGGGATTCCCAGACCTCCCTCCCACTGTCCTCTCCCCACCTGCTTTGGCCTCTCACCTACTGTGGACAAAGCCTCCCCTATCCCACATATACATGAAGATCTGCCATTGAACTTTCAAGTACATCAAGTAACTAAAACCAGCCAAATAATTCGTTGCCTTTAGAACTAAACTTTTAGGACTGGAAGAAACCTGAGTGATGATTACGATCTGAGTGACTCATTTTACAGTGAATTAACTCAGATTCATAAACGGTGGATGACTCCCCAGGGTCCCACCACTGGTTAACAGCAAGTTTGGGATCAACCGTGGTTCCCACGTACCTTAAAAATCTCCTGTATGGTATTCACTGTGTCACTTTGTTCTTTTCGAAATATAAAGAGTAAGGGTTTAATTTGGCTTGCTCATAAAACTAAATGGTTTGATATATTTAGAAGGTCCGATGAGAACTTGTTTTTAAAAGATTTTAAACCACAGCCCCGTGATTTGTTCCGGCCACCATTCTGACTCAGAGACTCAGAAACAGGGGTGGAGTGAGAAAACATCGTTACGTGCTCAGGGTCACGGCTCTCCTCAGCCTCACAACTCTCTCTCCCTGGCCATCTCGTCCATTCATAAGGGTTCAACCACCACTTAAAACCTGAGGGGTCCCAAACAGTCCTAAGGACAGTAGCTAACAAGCTTTGGGCACGTCTGTGCGGCAGGCATTGTTCTAAGCCCAATAGATAGGTTACGTCATCACATCTGCACCACCACCGCATCCAGCGCAGAGGAGGAAGCCGAGGCCCGAGAGGGAAAGGACTTGCCCATGGTCGCAGCTGGTAGCACCGGCGGCCCCCAGCTGCCTGGCTCTGCAGCAGGTCCTGTTTACCAGGACGGGACTGTGCGAAGCGAAGCTCCAGCCCAGGGTCCTCGTCTCTCCCGAGCTCCAAATTCCAGCAAACATCTGTGTCCAGGCTCCCCACCCAGCATCCCAGAACCCACTCAAAACTGAGCCTAGCTTCCTGCGGCCAAACATGCGGGTAGCCCAGCACAGCACCAGTAATTGCTGGCCCTCCCTCCCTTGGTTTCCTTCCCCACCTCCCCCCGCCTGCTACCAGCCCATTTTATTCCTAGATATTTCTCAGATCGGGCCCCTCCTCCCAGGGTCATCACCGCTGCGTGTAGCTGTAGGTTCCCAGGTGGTCTCAGTGCCACAACATCAGTCCCACCCCAGCCCAGCCCTTCACCCCCAACCTGCCCTCCCCATGAATGTCAGCTCAGGATTTCCAAAAGCGAATCTGAGTACATTGCCTGGGGCCTCAGCCCTTGGTGGCCCCGAGTGTGACGGTGATACTCCCGGCCACCTCTGGGGCCAGCAGCCTGTCTCTGGCGACAAGACCTGGTTCCGGGCCAGGAGGTCTTGCTTCACACCCTTCTGCTTTTCCTTCCTTGGAATCCCCTCTTCTCTCCTCCCCGCCCCTCCGGGCAGACCTGGTCATTTCCTCCTTTGCTCCAAGCCAGCCCCTTTCACTGACACTCACTCAGCCCTTTTCTAGATGCCAACCATTGACTTTCCCGTCTCTCTTCCCAGGCATCAGGGACTGTATTGGGTGCTCATAGCTGTATAGAACCTAGAGAAGGTACATAGGTAGAGAAGATCTCTTTAGATGTGAGTGGATGGATGGATCTGAGGAAGGAATGAACGGCGTAAAGGCTGCCAATCAGCACCGCGTATAAAGCAGCACACTGCTTCAGGGCCGCAGCCATCCCTCTCCACCGCCTCCGCCAAAGGACCCTGCGCGGGCTACTGGTCACTGGGCCCACATCAGTCCCACCAAACCCCACCCTCGTCCACCCCGGCGCCCTCTGGCCTCCCAGCGGCCCACCAGTGAGGCCCCACCAACCCAGGACGTTGGCCACTCCCCTCAGCACTCCTCATCCCCACCCCAAGGGCCTCCCTTAACCAAACTGGGAAGAATGGCTGGAACCTGCCCAGATGGCGGACAGAGGGGTCCCGCGGTCTTGGAGGGAGCACGGATGGTTTGCTCTCGCTCACATGAGCACTCAGTAAATATTTGTGGGTCAAAGGCATGAACGGACTATAAATATTCGTTACAACGGAGATGCAATCAATCTCTGAAAGAAAAAGTTTGTAAAGACAGAGCAAAGCATCAGGGATGTTCAGACATTTGAAGTTAGCAGATTCTAGAAGCCCAGGTTTTCGCCAAAGGGGTGTGTGTTCCTTGCCCAGAGTCACCTGGATCCCTGCCTCTTCTAAGTGAGAAGAGGAAGTGAGGGCTCAGGAGTGAGGAGGGGTCCACTGAGCCCAGTGGCCCGTAAGCCCGTGAGACACTCACCACTCCCAGGCCCACGTCCCAGCACGCCTGGCAGTTTGCTGGTAACACACTGGCTTTTGAGTGGCCGAGGCAGCGTGAACCCTGTCTAACCACCAGGATTACTGCTTCATGTTGGGGGTCCTCGAGGGGAGGGCCGTGAGGCCAGCTCCCTGCCAGAGATTCTCGCTTTGGATGATGAGACCGGCAAATGCTTCAGACATTTCCTTTTCCTTTTTTTCCCCTATTCTTTCCCTTCCTTTTCTTTTCTTTTTTAAGTTGACCTCATTGAACTCACACTGCTAGGAGATTTTGAGTTGCACTCTTGTTTCTGCAAGTTCTTTTTGAAACAAATGCAGTGGTCATGAAAATAAACAGGACAAAAAGAATTAATCTATCCCCTGACAGAAAAACAAAAACTAAAAACAAAACAAAAACTTTGTTCTGAGAAGGGCTCACCAGACACCAAAGAGATCCAAGGAGCAAAAAAAAAGATTAAGAACCCTGGGGGAGGAAGCTAAAATTTGGTTCCTCTGGGTAAACGAAATCTTCTGTTTTATAATCCCAGAATTTCAAAAGATGTCCCTAGTAGTGGAAGGGGAGAGGCCCTTCTGAATCTTTTCTCATCACTCTTTTCCATTTATTCAACAGATATTTATCTAGCATCTACAAAGTGCCAGACAAATTGAAGAAAAAAATGGCCCCTGGTAAGAGCATCACTGCCCCCGGCAGGTGAGAGGAAGAGGGCCGGGCAGACACGAGGGATCAGGCCTCTGAGAAAACACAGATTCCAGCTGTTCATTGCTTTGAAATCCATGGAGGCTCCTCCCTAAGGTAGAAATTCCATCGGAATCATTCACGGTTCCCCCAGTATAGCTCTCCTCACCCTATTCCTCTCCATCTACTCTGTCAAAATCTTATTCATACCTCAAGATCCTACCTCTGCTGTCCCTACCCAGCTGGAGTCAATCACCCCCTCCCCCAACACTCTCTCATGGATTTTAGCACTGTCACTTTTTATTTGTGTTATTTATGGTCGGCCTCGCCTCCAGGATCCTGGCCCTCAGCGTGGTGTCTGGTGGCTTGCGGTGCAGTGGAGCCGATCCCCGGAGCCAAGAGGTCTGCTTCTGAGCTCTGCCTTCTCCGGTTCTTAGCTGAGTGACGGGTGCAACTTACTCCCCGCTCCACTGGCCGATGTGCACTAGCCAGGCCTCCGAGGGGCAAGGCTGTAACACGTGCTACCCCGAGACCTCGCTCTCTGATGTCTCCTCCAAATTCCCCCACCGATCAAAACATGATTTCCAAGGAGAAGCACTTGCTTTTCCAACCCGAGGGCTGCTTTAGAGCACAGCTTGCTTTCTGGCCCGGTGTCCGCTTCCTCTACCGACACATCCTTTCCACTAGTCCACCTCATCTTTTAAGACTTCAAGTTGCTCCTTTTGGAAGCTTTTCGTGATACTCATCATCCACCCACTCCAACAACCCAGCCACAAATGACTCCTCCTTCCGGTCCCACTGTAACCTGCGCGCTTTATTCCAACAGCTGTCTGGGTCTCCTCCCTGCCTAGAAGCTCTTAAAGGCAGGTACCGGCTCAGATTCATATTTGTGGCCCCAGCACCTAAAAGGCAATACTTACTTGTTGAATGAAGAAGTGAGTGAAGGAATGAATGAGTGAATGAATGAATGAATGCCCCTCCTCTCTTCCTCTCCCACCTCTCACCAACTTTTCCCTTTCCCTTGCAATTACTTTTGGGTCCAGCGCTGTCTTGGTCACTAACTCTGTGATCATGGAGAAGTGACTTCACGTCCCTGGGACTCAGTGTCCCCTCTGGAAGAGGAGGGAGGGGGTAGAGCCAGAGGCTGTGTAGGAACCCCCTCCCCTCTCTCCTGTGTAAGGTAATTCTGTTGTGTAACTTTGTAGGTGTCAGTACTGCTGGGATAGAAGAACCTCCCATGGCCACGCTCTCTGTCCCAAGCATCCCTCCAATGTCCTAACTCTGGTATCTAGTTGGTCATGTCATCCTCTCAACTCTATAGCTTTTATGTCTTTAAATCCCCCAACCACCCCCCGCCTTTCCCTTAAACCACTGCTCAAATCCAGACCTCCATTTTCTCTCGTGTTCACTCTCTTTGCCACTGCCCCAGGGATCTCCTGTCTCATCCAAGTCCATCTTCTACACAGCCCCAGACCACCAGTCCCAGAGCCTGGTCCCCAGGCCACCTGATCTGGGGGCAGAGGCTTCTTCAGAGACCACCAGGATCCTGCAAGATCTGGATTTGCTATTGGGACCAAAAGTGCTTTTCATTGACAGCTTCCTTCCACAAATCTGTGTGATTCTACCTTCATTGTTTTTCTCAAACTCCCAGCCGCTGCTGTCTGCACTTTCTGTGCAGACCCCCATTTCCTAATTCACAGGGGACAAATTTGGTTAGTAGGAGGGACATTCAGCTTCCCAACACCTGCAAATGCATCTGTATTTGCCTCCACCTTCACTTTCCTGCCCCTTCTCTGAGAAGACCTGATTCCTCCGCCTGTGTCGTGGTCCTGTAACAGAGGAGAACAAACATGACTCATGTTGGATCTATCCCTTTAGCTCTAAGCTTTCTGCTTAGTCATGCTGGCTCTGCACCTTTGTAAAAGACTGTTGCCTATAGCCTGAAGTATACAGAAGAGCCCATTCTCAAGGCTCTGACCTTTCAAGGTATGACAGTTTCCCATTCATATAGAGATACAAAGTTGTAGAACAGAGAATAACATTTGTCTTGTTGGAGGTTTATAGGAACATTGTGACCAGACCTCAGTGGACACAGCTGCAAGAACTGAAGGATACCTGCACCAAGAAGTTAGCAACAAGCAGCCACGCTCCCTCCCCTTTTAGTATAAAAGAAGCTTGAATTCTAACTCGGGTAAGATGGTCCTTTGGACACTATTCCACCATCTTCTCGGTCTGCCAGCTTTCTGAATAAAGTCACTATTCCTTGTCCCAACAACACATCTCTCGATTCATTGACCTGTGTGGTGAGCAGTACAGGCTTGGACTGGGTACCAAAATGACACTCAACTCACTTTCTTCAGCTGCGTTACAAACACTCCCAAATGCCTGGGGCTCAGCACAAGCCCAGGTCACTCTTCACTCTCCCCATAGCTCACTCTGAGTTGGGAGGGGGTGTGGGAGGAGGTGCCCTGTCCACACGGTCACGCAGGGAGCCCGGCTCCTGCAGTTTGTAGGTCTGCCCTCCCCCCATCCTCAAGTCCTCCCCCTCAGCTCGGGGGTGGATGCCGAGAGAGCGTGGGCAGGTCCCTCGGGGCCACGCCTGCAGGTGGCATATGTCCCTTCTGTTCACCATCCGTGGGCAGGACATAGTGCACGCTACTGCGGGGAGGTTGGGAAGGTAGTCTGGCTGTGCCCTGGGAGAAGAGAAAAGCATGGACATCATGAGCATGGGAATCTGCCAGCTAGCCCAGATCGCCCCCGGTCCCAGAGCCAGAGGCTGGTCTGGCTAGAGGAAATCTCCACTGGGATTCCTTACAGCCCCTCACTCTGCACATTCAAAACTGAACTCTGTTAGGCTGCCAGACAGGCTCTACTTTCCTATTCCTGCCCTGTGGGTGGCACTATCACCCACCCACCCAATTCCCTGAGCCAGAGGCTCCCACACTCCTCCCCCACCCCACCGGGACAAGACTCTACATCCTGGTGTGCTTCTTAGATTCCTCTCTAGCACCTGATCTATTTCAACAGCTCAATAACAGATTTCTCTGTGTACAATCTCACCCCTGCTAAATTCTTCCTAAAATGGACTTTATAATGTGTTCCTTCCCTGCAATTCCTTAGCGTGATTACAGGGCCCTCCAGGACCTCCCCCTCCCCCTCCTGCCTCATACCCCACCAGCCTGCGCTCCAGTTAGAGGAAACCAACCTAAAGTTTCCGTTCCTCTCTGCGTTCACAAGATTCCTCCCTCCCCTCTTGGCAATTTACCCTAGAAGGCATAGCTCAAGTATCACGTTCTCGAGGAGGCTTCGAGGACCTTCCCAGATATAGTTGAGCACCACCTCCATGGAAATTACAGTTGGTCATTTACAGAATGGTCTCAACCATGGGAACCAGTTAAATATGATGTCCTTCATCTACAGTATTAGTAAAAATTTCACACACTAATGGACTCAATTTGAAACCATGGGAGGTGGTTCTCTTTCTTTCTTTCTTTCTTCCTTCCTTCCTTTCTTTCTTCTTTCTCTCTCTTTCATTCTCTTTCCTTCCTTCTTTCCTTCCTTCCTTCCTCCCTTCCTTCTCTCTTCCTTTCTTTCTTTCTCTTTCTCTCTCTCTCTCCCCCTCCCTCCCTCCCTTCCTTCCTTTATCATGAGACAGACTTATAACTCCTATAGAACTTTGGGAACTCAAAGTATACAGCAATAATTATTTCTTCCAAAAGTCAAAGTATGCAACAGTAATTATTCCTATAGAAAAAAAAAAAAAACAGAATTCCAATCTGTTGACAAGGAAACAGAGGAAAGATCTGTACTAGTTAGGGATCCTCTAGTTTGCCAGCCACAGAAAACCTAACTTAAATCAGCTTCACAGAAAAGAGCAATGTCGGGGGATAGATCTGGCTTCAGATCTAGTTGAAAGCAGGGTTCAAATGCTGTCACAAAGATTCACATCTCAGCGCGGCTTCCTTTAGACTGCCTCATCTTCTGGACCCACACAACGGCTCCTGCAGGTGCCGCAAGCTTTCTGCTCATGGCTGTGGCACTTGTGAGCGTTTCATTTTCAAACTGCCAATCCCAGCAGGGAGAGACCGGGGCAAGATTCTGAGTCCTTTGAAGGCTAAAGTTCATTCTGACTCAACCAGGTTGGGTCGCTGTGGCTGGGGGGAAGGGCAGATGTCAAGCAGGGCCATTTCTGTAGTTACCTTGGGGTTTCCCAAAGGAAGGATGAAAAATGAATTCTGGGCAGCCAACAGCAGACAGTATTCCAACACCTCTTCCCAAAACAAGCATGGAGCGAGACCAAAATATCCTCCCCAAACTGTGTCTCTTCCCACCCTCAGTTACTCACTTCCCAGACAGAGTGGATTCTCCCTGCCACGTTGTGTCACGACGCTTCAGTGTGCAATGATACTGAGAGAGGTAGTCTTTTGCATTATAATAATCCTTTATATGATCTGTCTTTGCTGCTGGACTTGAGCACCTCAAAAGCAGAAGTGTTGGGGCTTCCCTGGTGGCGCAGTGGTTGAGAATCCGCCTGCCAATGCAGGGGACACGGGTTCGAGCCCTGGTCTGGGAAGATCCCACATGCCGCGGAGCGGCTGGGCCCGTGAGCCACAACTACTGAGCCTGCGCGTCTGGAGCCTGTGCTCCGCAACAAGAGAGGCCGCGATAGCGAGAGGCCCGCGCACCGCGATGAAGAGTGGCCCCCGCTCTCCGCAACTGGAGAAAGCCCTCGCGCAGAAATGAAGACCCAACACAGCCATAAAAATAAAACAAATTAAAAAAGCAGAAGTGTTTTCATTGTTGTACCTACAGGACGTAGGGGGCTCCCTAAGGTTGGTACGTTGTGGGTGCTTAATAAATGTGGTGGGTTTTATGAATGAATGAATAGTTGCATGCTCTAGAGGATCACTTCAGTCTCCAGTGATGGCTTTTCTGGGTCAAGTGGCGGGGACACCGGCGTGGGCAAGGAAACTGTCTCGTCTATGCCGTGGGTCCATCTGGTACCATGGTGGACGGGAGGAAGTGGAGGTCTACTTGCCTTTGTGCTGTACATTCACCTATGGCTCCTCAATCCATACCTAGTCTTCCCTTTGTGCTGTAAAATTCCCTTACAAGGACATAGAATTCCACTGGACCCTGCTAGCCAAGCAGCTGGACAGGGCAGGAAGAGTTTGGGGCAGGGTGTTGTGTATTACTGCTTCCTGGAAGAAACAGGATTCACAGGCCAGCCCTGACCTGTGCCACCACATGCACCCCTCTCTGGTGTACACACGGAGGGATGGACAGAATGCCAGCACTAGGGCAGCCAAGCGCCCCAGCCATGCTCCACTGGATGGGGCTTGCCTGGCTTTGGAAAGGGCCAAAATGGTGGCTAAGAGCACTGACCTTGGTGTCAGTCACAAGTGGTTTGCATGACACTTATCACCTCTTTACACTTGGCCTGGCAACTTACTTCTGCTCTCTTCTCCTATAATGTGGGATGACACCTTCCTCACGGGGCCGGCACGAAGAATAAATGAGATACTGTATTTCAAGTGCTTAGCACACAGTAAGCTCAACAACATGTAATAATAATAATAACAAATGGGTTCCATTCTCTTTTCCCCAAAAGGACGCTGCCAGTCTTCATGCTTTGGCCCAGTTCAATCATGTCTCATCCGTGAAGGAAAAAGCATAACTCTGCTCCTTTCCAACAGCTTGGATCTACAGAGCAAAATAAAACACAAGAGGTAATAGAACAAGTTCAAGTTCTTTTCTTCTTTAAGGGTTCATATCATGTGAATGTTAAAAACAGGGTTAAAATGAATTAAGCCACCAAATTTTAGGAATCAGGTGTCAGAGTCTGGGTTTGGAACACAACCTCGAATGCCTACCTGGGCCAGCTATGCAACCAGATGAGAGAGGCATGATGGCAGCTGACAGCATGGACCATCCCAGAGTGGTGGGCTTCTGGCAGCTGGAGGCCCACGCCCCAGCTAAAGTCAACAGCAGCTCAACTCAGCAGCAGGTGGGGACTGTCATGCAGGAATTGACAGACTCAAGGTTGCCAGAACTTGGAATGATATCCGAGTTTCAGAAGGGATGTCACTAATTCACTTTTTTGCCCCAAACACTATGTAAACACGTGTCTGGGAGCCAGCTCTGGTCAGTAGGCTTGATACAGCCTGAGCATCATCTGATGGTGACCTCTGATCCTAGCTGACTCCTTTTGCTCTCTGGGAGGAAATCCTTGGCCCATTATTCTCCAAAGCTCCAGGCTCCTGCGTCTGGGGGGTTTCCTTGCCTGGTATCCTCCTTGTGTGAAGTGGGTGCTGGAGAAGAATGATCTCCTTGGGAGCTGGACAGCTTTAGATGCCCGCTGCCAGTCCTAAGGCCTGCTGGTTATTTGAAGGTTCCAGCACCGTTTTGCTGTTGTCGTTGTTATCATTGAAGTCTGGGCAGGCTGGTGTTTTCCTTGGCGATAGAAGTTCCTCAGAAACTTAGCAGACTTCTCCCTTATTTGTATCCAACCAATTCAATGTGTCAATAGCATGACCAAAAATATTTTTCTGGACAAGATGGTGTTATGATTTAGTACTTGGTCTCGCCCACCTCCATCAGCTGAACGGTCAGCACCCGGAAGCCATTTGAAACCAAAGGCATCTACGGAGAGTCCGTACCCTTTATCCCATATTTGCTGAAGGGGTGGATCATCTTGTTTAACTGAAAGGTCCTAATGGGCCTTAACGGCTTTTTAGTCTTATTTCCAACTCTTTGGGCTCTAGAAGCAACAGGCTTTTCCAATACCAGACCACCCCAAATTTCTTACCTTTTCTTCCCCTTCCTTTCAACTTACAAACTGAGCTCATTCTTTCCTGAGCTCACCTTTTTCTTGAAAGCCTTTGTCAAACACAGCAAAAAGCCACAGGTTACTAACTTTCTGACCCCTTAGAGCTACAGGCTCACTGGGCACTTGGGCGGCTTCTAAGGTAGCACAGGCAGCAGTTTTACAAAACGTGTTGCCGCTTCACAGTACGGGTCTCAACCTCAAGCCTCCAATCGTTTCATCACCCAGCCATAGTCAACACCACACATTTTGGTTCTGGCGGCAGCACCCCAGTTCAGCGTCTTCATTTCCATGTTAGTTGGAGTCAGTCCCTGAGGCAAGCAGTTTCTCAGATGCCTAAAGGCTGACACGCTCCGGAAAAAGGCACCGTGCTGGCCGGTCCCAGGTTAGTGGGGTAGGATGCTCCAGTCACACACACACACACACACACACACACACACACACACACACACAGGCTGACAGAGCCTCTGTCACGTCCAAGGGCCCAAGGTCTTTCCCATCAGGTCAGCAGAAGGAGCACAGCAGACTGGGTTTCTCATGGCCAGGTGTTCATCACTTCAGCTCTCAATCCATTGACTAAAACTGAGTCCCATGTCACACCCAACTTCAAGGGGCTGGGAGGTGTAATTCAGCTGTGTGTCTAAGTAGAAGAGGAAATGGGATCTAGGAAGACCAATTTGTCCCAATTTGCCTGGGACTTTCCTGGTTTTAGCACTGAAAGTCTCACTTCCCAGAAACGCCCTCAATCCCTGGGCAAACCAGTACAGTGGGTCACCCTAATGTCTCCACCTCTCTCTCCTCTTAAGGAGAGAAACTCAGTCTTCTGTTTTCTTGGTCCCCTAGTCTGCATTGACTATAAACCACTATCAGGGGATGCTTGAGTGTACTTGATTCAATAGGGCAGATTGTCTTACTGAAATACATGTTATTCCTGGAAATTTGGGGCATGTGTGATATAAGCTTGTAGCACACACATCTGCAAACACCATCTTTGTCCTTACATGAGTCAGTTATAAAATGTAGCGGAGGGGTTATACTACCCTGAGGAATTGCTACCAATTTAACAACAGTTCTTAAAAGAACTCCCAGAAATATTTTTGCTGAAGGATTCATCTGAAAAGGAACAGAGAAGGAGTGATTCAGGTATTATGTCACGTAAGGCAAATTTTGCCAGAGAACAAAGTGCTTCACTTCTCTTACACGCAATACTTGAGCTGCTCTTCAGGGCAGGGGCTCTACACTACCTTCTAGTAAAACGAACAAGCCACAGAAGGTACTCAGGAAACGTTCTCTGAGTAAATTCACACATAGCTTACCAGACAGCCTGTGCCCATTTTCTCTACTCAAAAAAGAAGAGGTTTGATTTTGTTTTATTTTGTGCTGAAGGGATGAGTTGCCATTTAGGGCAGGAGTCTAGTTCTTGAGGCAGATCTAGAGGTTAGGGAGCGGAAACTCGCAGCCTGTGGGCCAAATCAGCAGAGTAGCTGTGCTTTTGTTTGGTCTGCACGGTGTCTAAAAATCGGGAATTTTCAGACACAGCCTGGGTTTCTGGATCTTGAAAAATGCGAAGATCTGGCAACACAGCGCCTGAGTTCCCACCCAGCAACAACCGCATGGAGCTGAGGAGCACAGGCCCCGTGTGTGTGGATGGAGCACACGCTCCAAGGCCACGGTCACTACCACTTCCTATGGTCCCATCTCACTTCACTCAGGGGGCTTCTCTGTGATACCCTACAGACATCTGTGTCCAAAACACCTGGATTAAAGCACAGATTTATATTGTAACCGTGTAGTCATTTTTGCACTCTTTAAAATGACCACTGAGGGCTTCCCTGGTGGCGCAGTGGTTGAGAATCCGCCTGCCAATGCAGGGGACATGGGTTCGAGCCCTGGTCCGGGAAGATCCCACATGCCACGGAGCAACTGAGCCCGTGAGCCACAATTACTGAGCCCGCTCACTAGAGCCCGAGCCACAACTACTGAGCCCGCGAGCCACAACTACTGAAGCCGGCGTGCGTAGAGCCCACGTTCCGCAACAAGAGAAGCCACCGCAATGAGAAGCCCGTGCACCGCAACGAAGAGTAGCCCCCGCTTGCCGCAACTAGAGAAAGCCTGCGCGCAGCAACAAATACCCAATGCAGCCAAAAATAAATAAATAAAAAATAAATTAAAATGGCCACTGAACCTTTTTAAACAGCTGTTGATAAAGCCTGATTACTAATCCCAGTGACTTTGGTCTGCCTGGCCTTCCATAGCACTGTTTTACCTAGAACTTTTTTCCATAAGGAAATTAATAATTTAAGATATACATTCCACCTGTAATTGTGTATTTACTTCTACCAATATGACTTTCAAACATGAATTCCCAGTAAATTCTTTCTCTGACTTATGTAAATCAAATAGCTGCCTTAAGTATTATTTTTCAGATACAGAAGAAATGGTCCATTTCTGTCCATATTCTAAATGGCATTTTTTAATGTGTTTTTGTAATAAAATTTTAACAGCCACCACTATTATCCCTGCTAAATAAAAGCTATTAGAAAATAAAACTGCCACAACTTTATTCCTGAAAAAAATACAAAATTAAATATATATATAAACATAAACAAGAGGATGAATGACTCAAAAATAAGAGAAAGGCTAACATTTCTTGAACCTTTGCTCTGAACTCATGTCTCTGTTTATGGCTTTCCAGCATTACACTTACAAAAAACCCTATGGAGATAGCATACCCCCATTTTAACATGAGGAAACAGGCCAGTTAGTAAAGGAACCTGCCCAAGGTCACTTAGCTAGTAACTGGCAAAGCTAGGATTAAAACCAAATTAATTTTAGCCCAAGAAGTTAAATGAACAAACAAAACAGCACACTCTCCCCAAAAAGTTCCAATGAAATAAAGTCATTGGAAAAAGCAGAGGACTGTAGCATCTTATGGCAGGACAGAATCTTTGTGATCTGATCCAACTCCATATTTTACAGATGAGAAAGTGGGTCTGAGGTCCCATTCAAAAGGTCAAAGAGCTAGTTACTGCAGGGCCAGGCCTGGCAGCCAGAAGTCTTCATCCTCGGCTCCGTGGCAGGCAATTTTATCTGTGAAGGAGGAAACTTCATTTTCTCTGCCTCCGTTTCTAATCTTTAGGCCATGACTGCTGTGGGAATGCAAGTTGACGGCTAAAAGCAGTCAGGCTCCTGATAGCTTCAACTACTTATTTTACGTAAAGTAAGGGCAGAGCAGTGTCTGAGGAAATTAAGTTTTCATTTCTAATTTCAGTTATAATGCACTTTTATACATTTCTTGTGTCAATTTAAAATTGATTCTGGCATTACGTATTGATCACATAATGAAAAATAGATTTTTGCTTTTAAACTATGCAAAAAAAAAAAAAGCACAGAATTACTGAGTTATGAGCATTGTTAATTTGAAACAAAAAGCAAACATTCATTAAAATCACATAAAATTCCTTCTGTCTCTCCTTCCCTGAATGGCGGTCTCTCCTGCTGCAATTGCTGATGTCAGGAACACCCAGAGCTGGACAACATTCTGTCCCCCTTAAAAATCTCTCCCGCTCCACATAACGTTAAGTATGATATAATCAATTACATAACAACCCACAGGCCAAAAAAGGCCTAATCAGGCCTGTAAGCAGATAGTAAAATGCCTTTTAAAATTACCTTAGGGCTTCCCTGGTGGCGCAGTGGTTGAGAATCTGCCTGCCAATGCAGGGGACACAGGTTCGAGCCCTGGACTCGGGGGATCCCACATGCCGCGGAGCAACTAGGCCCGTGAGCCACAACTACTGAGCCTGCGCATCTGGAGCCTGTGCTCCGTAACGAGAGGCCGCAATAATGAGAGGCCCGCGCACCGCGATGAGGAGTGGCCCCCGCTTGCCGCAACTAGAGAAAGCCCTCGCACAGAAATGAAGACCCAACACAGCCATAAATAATTAATTAATTAATTAATTAAAATTACCTTAAATATCCTTAAATATAAGTCAATCACTTAAAATGTGTTTAGTAATTACTAAAATTAACATGTACGGAAAAACATATTTTGATTCTAATAATTCATTCGTATTTCACATACAATATTCAGCCCCCAAAACGTCATGGGAGTGTCACATTTTTAATATAAAGGCCCCAAATTCCTTTAAATAATGAAGAAAGTTCTCCCTTATCTTAATAATACATTGACATGACACTTGTCAAATTTCCTCAATTACCACCTTTGCTCTTGAGGATATTCATTAAAAACCTAAAAGATGAAATGGTTAAAGATTTCGATTCAGTAGTTTTTTTTTTTAAAGGAAATGAAATTACTATATTAAGTATCTCTTTATTTAAGTCAAAGTTATATAACCTTAAAACAAATACGACAAAGATTGTTTTAAGTCTTCTCCAAATTCCCCAAACCATCTTCATGGCAACCGCCACCTCCCCAGGCCGTCGGCAGTTTACTGCTTCAACAGGAGATGGGTCGCCCCACCAGTTACTTTGAGCTTCGTTAACACATGCACCCAGTCCAGTTCTTTTCGGGGAGCTCTGATGTTCCCTCCATCCACCCATCAATCTCTCAGCAGTTCTACATTAGAGAAGTGAAGGACTCAGAAGAGCTGAGTCCTGTCCTGCAAGGGCTTCCCTAAGCCTTAGAGCTGGGGAATACCTGACTCCCGCTGGGTGGAGGGGCGGTTGCTGAGGTGCAGGGGCAGATTGCAGAGCGGAAAATCCACCCTGCCTGCTCGCTGGCATGGCTCTTGCAGCAGAGTGGGACCCCTCAGGCTCACTTCTCAGGGGCCAATTTGCTTTAGGATTCCATCATGTTTTGAATCTTGACCTATTTTATAGTCTTAAGGAAACAACTGGGAGGGACTCCCTTGCTTATCTGGTCCTTCCTTCCTCAAACCCAGAAGAGGAAACCCCTGGAATTATCCTATCTTTTGCTTGGAAATTCCCAGGAGCTGGGAACTCAATCCACACTAGGAAAGACACCCCAACTTAGGGTGACAGAGTTCTTAAAAGTGGAAATCAGCTTCTCTAACTCCCATCTTCTGATCCTAGAGTTGCTTGTTGGGATTATACACAGAGTAAGGTTCATTCCCCTAAGCTGGTAAACATTGAGAGATTAAAACTTCCACGGGCTCCTAGAATTTTAAAACCACAGAGGAACTTAAGAGATTCTCTCTTTCAACAATACCCCACATTAGCCCTGAGCAGGGGAAGCCACTTGACCGGGTCACACAACTAGTCTGAAGAAGTAAGCTCTTGCCTCTTTCATTATGTCTCTTCCCTTACTGCCTGACAGAACGCAACGTCTGATTCGTTTTACTCCTCCAGTCAAACCACTAGCACCACTACTTTGCCCAACCCTTTCATCCCCCTTCAGGATTTTACTAGTTGAATTGTTTTAACTTTATCTGGAAATAGTTGTGGAAATGACTGCGATTATGTTAACACTATAACATGGAAACACTGGTTTATCAACATTTTATATGCTTTATTGAAAGTTGACAAGTGCAACAGTTAAATACAGTGACACCTTACAACTGTGTAGAGAACATGCACAGAAACATAGGCAGGTAACTACTATACAGGTAATATGCAGAAACCCCTACTGGGAAATCCATTTCATTAGCTAGAACTGATCATATTTCAAAGTATTCAACCAGCTCAATCAAAAGACTTCGGTGAACAAGGACTGACTTTAAGATATTCAGCAGCTAGAAGATTTCAGATTACACAAAGTGACCAACTGTGCCAAATTCTTAAAATCTCTTTAGGTAGGTGTGTTTTTCTTCATGTATTATTTTTCACGTAGATCTCTATATAAAAGACAACCCACACCTCTTCAGACAGCCAGTGAAACATCTAAATTGCAATCTGTACACCCTAAATAGTCGTTACAGTCCTCTATTGTACAAAAGTTACACTACATACACAAATATACAATAAGCAAAACAACCTTCAGGGTAAGATAGCCTAGATCCCAGCTACCTGTCACCGTTCAGTCACGCTAATAGTTTTGTGTCATCCACTGTTTTGAAAGAGGCACAGTACTATTGGTTTTTAAGAATGTTGGTGACAGTCGTCATCTGTACAGTGAACTATGTTTCTCCTCATCTGAGGTGAGACTAAGCTTCACTCTTGACTTTCACCTCCCCGTCCAGTTCCTGGGCGGGAGGAGGAGAGAGAGGAAAGTCCAGTGGTGCCCCACTGCTTCAGAACCCCGTGGAGTATACCACGTGCAAGCAGGAAGAACTCTTGGCAGTGGGGGGTGGGGAGCAGGGGAGGGATGGAAAGGCACACAGCTCCTCAGCATGAATGAAACCATTTCTCACGGATCTGCCAAGCTGCATGAGGTCCCAGTATATCCATGCTAATTCTCTCATTAACCTTTAATTCACCCAACTTAAGAAATTTCTTCAAGCCGAAAGCGTATGAGTGTTTAATACTGGAAAAAAAGAGATAATGGCATATGTCAGTCTCACGTCTCTTTTGCAGCGAGCAATGAAATGGGTGACGGTGGACGCGGACGCCCCCCAGTCCATCTTCTCCGGTCGGTTCAGTTCAGACAGCAGCAGCCAGTTCCGCGGCGGCACAGGAGGCTACGCGGTTGGTCCCGAGCCCTGGGACGCTGCCTGCGCTGGGGGCTGTGTGGTCCCCTGTGGCTGTGTGCTGGCAGCGGGGGAGCCAGTCTGCAGCTGAGCCTGGAACTGGGCAAGCTGCTCGGGACTGGCCAGTGTCTTCAGCAGATTGTTTTCCTGCTCCAGCTGGGAATTTTTCTCTATTAGTTCTTTGATTTGCTCTTTGAGGACCTCCACTTCCTCTCTAACCGCATACATCAAATGGCTTTTCACCAGATCCTGAAAGGGAGAGAGAGAAGAGGAAAAAAAAGGTTTAACTTTCTCTTTACTGTTCCCCGCACTCTGAATTTCTAAAGCATCATTTTGCGGGGCTCTCCCTAACCATTTACGTATCCTGCCTTTAGAGCTCATTTAACAGGCCCTAGGAGAAATCTCCGGAATACAACCACAACTGTACAATACTTCAGTTTAACGTCTAAGTCATCAAGCCTTTTTAAAGCCTTTGCTTTCCTTGCAGCCGTTGGCCAGGAATGCCTACGCTCAAGTTTCCTATTCGAGCTGGCAAAATGCACTGGGGCTCTGGGGCTCCGTGCAAAAGGCCGGACCAGGGCTGTCCAGCCCCGGAGCAACGGTAGCCGCGTCCCCGCCCCCAAGTCCCTCCCTCCGCCCGCCAGACCGCCTCCCTCAGCACCGGCTGCAGCCAGTTCCTACAGAGCGTGTTGCCGCATTTTCCTCCCTCCCCCCATCCCCCGCCTCTTTCGTGATTAAGCTGACATCACAGAAACCTGGGCAGCCGTTGCAGCCAATGGGCGCTCGAGTTATTTATAGCTCCGAATTAAAGGTTCGGAGTTTGCCTAGCAACAGTGGGCAGAGAATCCCGTGAGAAGAGCCACAGGCGCTGCTCCAATAACAAAGAACGGCCAAGGCGGAAATAAAAAATAGGAGAAAACCAGGCGCAGGCTGAGAAGGCGAAACTTTTCTCCGGTTCTTTTTCATTGTGCAGTAGCCTCCATCACTGGGGATCCGTTTGGGCCCGGTGTAGGAGGCCCCTTCCGGAGATCCCCACTTCTGTGGCCCTCCCCCCTCCCGGCTCCCCGGTAAACCTTAGGATTCCTAGTAAAGCCACATCACTAGAGATGAACCCACGACCTAAGGACACGCCGGGCCAGCGCTTTCCTAGCAATTCCCCAGCAAAAAGGGGAACCTCCGCCAAAATCCCGACGGCTGTGGGAAATCGGTCCTGGAAAGAACATCGAATACCCTCAGGGCCCCTTTCTCTCTCCTTAGCAGCTGTGGTATGTGGCTTCACGCTAGCAGAATGGAGACAGTGCCGGCATTTCTAAATGTATGGAGAGCAATCATCAGTTTAACTATGGATGCGCTTGTTCCATCCCAAGGCACCTCGCTTTTTGTACTGTGCCCACATTTAGTACAAACGATTTTTAATCAGTACATACCATAGCTTGCTCGATTTTGTTGTCAATAGCTACCACACTTGCACCAGAAGAGCTGAAAAGGAAAAAAAAAATCGATAAATGGAATCTATCTTAAACATCCAAGACAAAAAGGATTTCCCAATTCTGTGATGTTACTAGCATCATTTTTTCAATATTCTTTAATGCTATGTAATATATCACCCTCCAGAACACACCAGCCACTCTTTCACTAATGAATATCCAGACATTTCCCAATTTTAGTCAGCCACAAAGGCTAAATTACATAATGTGGTAAAAGCCTGTTCTCTGGCCAGACCTGCAAAAAGAAGGCTATTCTGAACATTTCAAAAAGCAACATCCATGTCACCGTAGTCTCTCAGCAATGGACAAAGGAATTCGCCAGGCTATCTTTCACCTGCATTATTACAAGTATCTCACGAGTAAATTTTTTAAAACTATCCCGGCCGACATTTACCTATTGTCAAGTCTCACAGAGGCGTTTTCAGTCCCGAGCAAGGACGACAAGAAAGAAATTGAAAAATGTCTCAGTTGGTAAACTCCTAGATCCATCGCCACTGGTCTACACCATTGGGATTTCATGCAATTGCAGCCAAAAACACCCTCGCAGAAAAAAAAAAAAAAAAAAGAGGAATACTAGCAGCCTTGTTTGAGCTAGATAAAAATCTTCTAGCTTTATGTAGCTCAGGGAGCAATAGAAAACAGCAGCCCTAATTGAAAGAAACCCGGCTTCTGGGGCTTGGCGATTCCGGGAAGATGTAGATCCCACTACCGTGCGGAGAAGGTTCCCACGTCGGCAGCCGGGCTCCACCAGGCTCTAGACTAGGACTCCCAGTCTCCGTGCAAAATATATGCAGGGAAGGGCCGCGCCGATTGGCCAGCACGCTGCTGGAACCGCCCCCTTCTCCCTTCCCCGCCCTCCTCCTCGCTTCCCCGCCTTCCTCCCCACCCCCACCCCGCCCCCAGCCCTGCGATCCGCTCCTCGGGTGGGCTGGCCCAGGCCGCAGTCTAAGGGGCTGGGGTGCAGGCCGCCAAAGCCTCCGTGATCAAGGAAAGATGGAGCAGTGCTCCGGCAGAAAACGCCGAGGGGCTCCGAAAAATACGATTGGGAACCCGCACGTGCTTACGTTTAAGGGAGCCAGACCCCGTCTCTGGAGCTGCCTGTCCCCGTGGCTGCCGAACGCGAAAGCTGCTTATTTGCAACCAGACCCGTCTGAGCTACTGGGCATGCCCAGTCCCACCACTAAAGACTTGCAGGAGCCCGAGTGTCTCGATTTCAATTATCTCGTTCTTACAGGCAGCAGTAACTGGAGGATTTTACAGGCAGTTTTATTTATAAGGATAACACCATACTGTAATAATACTTTTTTTTTTCTTAGCCAGTGAATTTTAGAGGGAAAAAAATCACATTTCCTTTTTGAGAGACTACCTTTCCATGAATTTATCAATTACGTGTAGAAACAAAAAACAGTACATATTCTTTGCTAGGCATACACAAATTGAGGCCAAAAGGAAACCACCAGATGTAATCAGGTAGATCTCAAAATGTCCCTAGAGCCATAAACCTTAAAATTGCACCTCCTTCTTCCATTTATAGCTAGGGGGAAAAAAAAAAAAATCAATCCACAGGTTGAACCCTACCCACATGGATATATTTTCACTAAGTCCGTAAGGCAAGTTTTTGGATGTTAAGTGCAATTCCTATAAGACTCAATCCTTTGAGCCTTCTTACATCAGAGGAACTGAAATACTGTAGGTATATATGTCACCCTGATGGCCACACTGACCAAATAATTCCCTTCTCTAAACTAAAATTAAGAGATCTGGGTGTAAAATAGCTTAACCCGTTACATAATTTCTTCTATTAATTTAAAATATTTGCAAGGATGTTATCAATTGAGGTTGCAGTTTAATATACTATAAGTCTAAGGTCTTAAATTCACTTATTACAGGTTATAAACAGTTTGCAATTCAATACATTTAAGAAGGTACATTTAAACCTCTACAATACTGCCCTCTAATGGTATAATCCTATAAAAACAGAAAACAAAAAAACTACAAATACTAAAGACTAATCCATAAACAAGTTGTATCATCACAAATAATTCCAACATAAAATCTGACCATAGAACACGTATAAGTACATATTCGATTTACACACACATACAAACACACACACACATGGAGTCTTTTCTCTCAAAGAAGCATTCTCCCTCAAGCAGCATCCTTTAATTTAGGAAATTTTAGTTGCCAATGGAGCCTCTTAGACATTCTTTGAAGGTGACCCAATGTTGGCAGAGCGCATTTGGTTTTAGAAATTGTCTGAAGTCGTTAGGAACAAAATCTGGTGAATGTGGTAGCTGATGAAAGGGCAATTCTCTTTTGGGTTAAAAAAACCAAGGCAGTATCATCCTTTTTTTACTGTAAGGTTCATATTGTTCTCTAAATTTTAAGGCTATGCTTTTGAATAACAAGTGATATTCAAATATGTGTTGCCATATTTATAATTTACAAAAATTAAATATATATTATCTCATGATACAAATTTTGGAAAGGCACCCATTTTTAGTAAAAGGAAACAGAGTAAGTGGAACCTCAAAAATCATAATTTGGGAAGCAGACATGTGGTCTCCATGTCTATGAATGCTAGGCACAATTATTACTTACTACATGGTAGTTTCTATATTTTGAAAGTTACAGTTATCACTAAAACTATCTATGTGATTAAGTCATTTATATATTTAAACGGAATGCCAACTGCACAGGAAAAATTAAAGCATCGCTTAAGCTGCAATTAAGAGCTTAAAAAAACAAAACTCTAAGGTCATATAAAGAAATGAATTTTAAATTCCCACTGAAGTTTAAGAAGATTACTAAATTAACTGGATTTTATTTATTGGAAGCAAAGTACATGTTGCTGAATTAGCATATGTGCTACCAATAGGCAGAAGTGATTGAACTGGAATCCAGGTAAAAAGGTTCTTAGGCAAAATAGAACAGAATAGAAAAGTAAAATCAATAGCAAAGAACCACCCCAATCTCAAATGTCCAGGCTTTTTCCTGTGTTCCAGATTCTTGAAAACAAAGATACAAGTTGGTTATGTTTTTATTTCATTCATTCCAACTGATCATCCAAGTATTAAGCTATAGAAGCCAATATCTGAACCACACTCTGTTTACCCAGTATCTCTACAGCAGGACGTTATGGTCATCATCAATACTTTGCTATTTTAGATACACTTGCAGGGAACATCCTTGTACATATATCCTTGAACGTTTGTAATCTATTTCTGGAGAATTTGCTGGGCTAAAAGATATACAAGCAAAAATATGATTAGAAATCTATTTCTTTTCCTATTTTTCACATAAATGGGCTAGATTCCTTTAAGATGGATTTTTATGTGAAAACTGAAAAGACATAAGTTCAAAAAGAAGGTAAAGAAATTGGAGTTAATCTCTATAGAGGAAAACCCATGGGTCAGAAACGTCTGAGGCCCAAATGGCTAAAATTACTTTCTAGCCATTACAAAAGTTTCTTGCATTTGTAAAACAGAACATCTGTGAGTCTAGTGACCCGAGCTTAACAACCAAGACCAGCTGATAGGACAGGATAAATACTCCCATGCCTCTGGGAGAGACCCCTAAAGGCATGGATGATACTAGTCACCTTCAGGCACTGGGCAGAGATCAGGAGGTCTCACTCTGCTGGGGAATCTGGAATACAGGAAAAAGCCTGGACACTTGAGATCGGGGTGGTTCTCTGAGGTTGATTTTGTTGTTCTATTCTGTTCTGTTTTGCCTAAGAACCTTTTTACCTGGACTCCAATTCAATCACTTCTGCATATTGGTAGCATGTATGCTAATTCAGTAACATCTGCTTTTCTTCCAAACTTGATCTGCCTTGGCCAATATAGGTACAGTTGGGGATCCACCACTCAAATAGGATAACCTGTTTCTCCCTCTGTCCAAACTCCTTGCAAATCTAAAGTGACTGCCAGGGAAGAGGCTGAAGCACATCACTGTGAGCCTGACCAAATCACTGCTGTCTAGGGACCCCCTTTCCTGGTTTACTCTTACTAGGCACTGGGATTAGGGTTACCAGTGTTAGCAAATGAAACTTCAGGACTCCCAGTTAAAGCTGAATTGCAGATAAACAACAAATAATGTTTTACTGTTTGGGTCCCACACACTGTTGGAACAAGAAAGAATGCCAAAGAAATCCAAACGGAAAAATTCAACCATATTTTAAATTTCCTTGATTTCCATAGAAAAGGTGGAAGATAAAGTTCAGAAAATCTTCCCAAAAGTAGAACAAAAAAGAGATGGAATTGTGAGATACAAGAGACTTAAAAGGATCAATCTAGGAGGTCCGACATCAAAATAGAATGAATTCTAAAAATAGAGAACAGAGGGAAGAAAGTTATCAAAGAAATAATTTAAGAATTTTTCCAGAACGGAAGGGCACAAGTCTCCAGATTAAATCAGATGACCAGACGGCTACCGCAATCAATGAAGAGAGCCCTACACCAAAGCACATCATCACAAGACTAAAGATCATTCGGGACAGAGAAAATCCTAAGAGTGTCCAAACAAAAAAAAAAAGGTACAAACACAGGTACTAGTATCAGAATCTGCTGGCTGCCAGGAAACAATGGAGAAAATGTCTGTAAGATTCTAAGAGAGAAAGGTTTTTCACTTTGCCAAATCATTTACGTGTAAATGTAGAATAAGAACATTTTCAGACATTTCAGACACCAGTATGGAGGAGCAAACCAAGGAAAAGGGTTTACAGCAAGATGAATAAGTTCTAGAGATCTGCTGTACAACCTTGAACCTGAAGTCAACAATACTGTGTTGGTACACATAAAACTTTTAGAGGGTGGGTCTCAGGTTAAGTCTTCTTACCACAATAAAATTAAATTAAAAAAATATAAGAAATATTGTATATTCCAAAAGAAAAAAAAAAAAAAAAAAGAAGGGAAACATGAACCAGGGACTCAAATGCAGGAGAGAAGGAAGGGAATTAACAGGATGATGGGGGGAATTCCCTGGTGGTCTAGTGGTTAGGATTCCGTGCTTCCACTGCACAGGGCACAGGTTTGATCCCTGGTTGCGGAATAAAGATCCCGCATGCTGTGAGGCGCAGCCAAAAAAAAAAAAAAGCAGGATGATGGGGGAAGGAAATCTGGGGATGAAAGGTGCTAATAAGCAAGCCTTAGCAGCAACAGGTATGTAACCATGTGGGAAGTGGGAGCCTTTGGGAGGCAGCACTTTGGTGGGAATAAACAGAGACAGGATTTAATACATTTGAGCATTTGCAGGGGCGGGGGGTGGTACAGCCAGGTATGGGACAGATCTAATGGAGCAACTAGATAAGTTCAAAGACAGTTTTACAGAAAACAAAAAAAGAAAGAAAAAAAAGTTACACTCATAAATAAAATTTACATGACTATATTCGTTCTTAACATTTTTTACTTATTTAACTTTAAAAAGTTAAATTAACTTTATTGGGAAGGTGGTAGGAAGAAGAAATGTGCGGTGGGAAGAAAAAAACTGTGGTAAGAATAGTTTAAAAGTGCTAAATCCTTATCTACCACAGCTTGATTATAAAATATCTACAATTGAAAAAGCAAGAATAACTATATCACTATGACATGGACATGTGTGGGTAAATATGAGAAACCAAAAAAATTAAAAGTGGCTGCCTCAGGAATACATTGGGAGACTGGAAAAAAGGAAACTGCTAATATATTTTTTTCTATTCACTCTATCTTTAGGTATGTACAATTTTTTAAAGTAAAAGAGAGAGCATGGAGAGGGCAGACAGCAGAAGCAAGAAGAACTACAATCCTGCAGCCTGGGGACCAAAAACCACATTCACAGAAAGATAGACAAGATGAAAAGGCAGAGGGCTATGTACCAGATAAAGAAACAAGATAAAACCCCAGAAAAACAACTAAATGAAGTGGAGATAGGCAACCTTCCAGAAAAAGAATTCAGAATAATGATAGTGAAGATGATCCAGGACCTCGGAAAAAGAATGGAGGCAAAGATCGAGAAGATGCAAGAAAGACCTAGAAGAATTAAAGAACAAACAAACAGAGATTAACAATACAATAACTGAAATGAAAACTACACTAGAAGGAATCAATAGCAGAATAACTGAGGCAGAAGAATGGATAAGTGACCTGGAAGACAGAATGGTGGAATTCACTGCTGTGGAACAGAATAAAGAAAAAAGAATGAAAAGAAATGAAGACAGCCTAAGAGACCTCTGGGACAATATTAAACTCAACAACATTTGCATTATAGGGGTCCCAGAAGGAGAAAATACCTGAAGAGATTAGAGTCGAAAACTTCCCTAACCTGGGAAAGGAAATAGCCACCCAAGTCCAGGAAGCACAGCGAGTCCCATACAGGATAAACCCAAGGAGAAACACGCCAAGACACATAGTAATCAAATAGGCAAAAATTAAAGACAAAGAAAAATTATTGAAAGCAGCAAGGGAAAAATGACAAATAATATACAAGGGAACTCCCATAAAGTTAACAGCTGATTTCTCAGCAGAAACTCTACAAGCCAGAAGGGAGTGGCATGATATACTTAAAGTGATGAAAGGGAAGAACCTACAACCAAGATTACCCAGGAAGTATCTCATTCAGATTCGACACAGAAATCAAAACCTTTACAGACAAGCAAAAGGTAAGAGAATTCAGCACCACCAAACCAGCTCTACAACAAATGCTAAAGGAACTTCTCTAAGTGGGAAACACAAGAGAAGAAAAGGACCTGCAAAAACAAACCCAAAACGATTAAGAAAATGGTCATAGGAACATACAGATCGATAATTACCTTGAACATGAATGGATTAAATGCTCCAACCAAAAGACACAAGCTTGCTGAATGGATACAAAAACAAGACCCATATATATGCTGTCTACAAGAGACCCACTTCAGACCTAGGGATACATTCAGACTGAAAGTGAGGGGATGGAAAAAGATATTCCATGCAAATGGAAATCAAAAGAAAGCTGGAGTAGCTATACTCATATCAGATAAAATAGACTTTAAAATAAAGAATGTTACAAGAGACAAGGAAGGACACTACATAATGATCAATGGATCAATCCAAGAAGAAGATATAACGATTATAAATATATATGCACCCTACATAGGAGCACCTCAATACATAAGGCAACTGCTAACAGCTATAAAAGAGGAAATTGACAGTAACACAATAATAGTGGGGGACTTTAACACCTCACTTACACCAATGGACAGATCATCCAAAATGAAAATAAATAAGGAAACAGAAGCTTTAAATGACACAATAGACCAGATAGATTTAATTGGTATTTATAGGACATTCCATCCAAAAACAGAAGACTGCACTTTCTTCTCAAGGGCGCACAGAACATTCTCCAGGATAGATCACATCTTGGGTCACAAATCAAGCCTCAGTAAATTTAAGAAAATTGAAATCATATCAAGCATCTTTTCTGACCACAACGCTATGAGATTAGAAATGAATTACAGTGAAAAAAACGTAAAAAAACACAAACACATGGAGGCTAAACAATACATTACTAAATAACCAAGAGATCACTGAAGAAATCAAAGAGGAAATCAAAAAATACCTAGAGACAAATGACAATGAAAACACAATGATCCAAAACCTATGGGATGCAGCAAAAGCAGTTCTAAGAAGGAAGTTTATAGTTATACAAGCCTACCCCAAGAAACGAGAAAAATCTCAAATAAACAATCTAACCTTACACCTAAAGGAACTAGAGAAAGAAGAACAAACAAAACCCAAAGTTAGCAGAAGGAAAGAAATCATAAAGATCAGAGCAGAAATAAATGAAATAGAAACAAAGAAAACAATAGCAAAGATCAATAAAACTAAAAGCTGGTTCTTTGAGAAGATAAACACAATTGATAAACCATTAGCCAGACTCATCAAGAAAAAGAGGGAGAGGACTCAAATCAATAAAATTAGAAATGAAAAAGGAGAAGTTACAACAGACACCGCAGAATACAAAGCATCCTAAGTGACTAATACAAGCAACTCTATGCCAATAAAATGGACAACCTGGAAGAAATGGACAAATTCTTAGAAAGGTATAACCTTCCAAGACTGAACCAGGAAGAAATAGAAAATATGAACACACCAATCACAAGTAATGAAATTGAAACTGTGATAAAAAATCTTCCAACAAACAAAAGTCCAGGACCAGATGGCTTCACAGGTGAATTCAAACATTTAGAGAAGAGCTAACACCCATCCTTCTCAAACTCTTCCAAAAAATTGCAGAGGAAGGAACACTCCCAAACTCATTCTATGAGGCCACCATCACCCTGATACCAAAACCAGACAAAGATACTACAAAAAAAGAAAATTACAGACCAATATCACTGATGAATATAGATGCAAAAATCCTCAACAAAATACTAGCAAACAGAATCCGACAACACATTAAAAGGATCATACACCATGATCAAGTGGGATTTATCCCAGGGATACAAGGATTCTTCAATATACGCAAATCAATCAATGTGATACACCATATTAACAAATTGATGAATAAAAACCATATGATCATCTCAATAGATTCAGAAAAAGCTTCTGACAAAATTCAACACCCATTTATGATAAAAACTCTCCAGAAAGTGGGCATAGAGGGAACCTACCTCAACATAATAAAGGCTACATACGACAAACCCACAGCAAACATCATTCTCAATGGTGAAAAACTGAAAGCATTTCCTCTAAGATCAGGAACAAGACAAGGATGTCCACTCTCACCATTATTATTCAACATAGTTTTGGAAGTCCTAGCCACGGCAATCAGAGAAGAAAAAGAAATAAAAGGAATACAAATTGGAAAAGAAGAAGTAAAGCTGTCACTGTTTGCAGATGACATGATACTATACATAGAGAATCCTAAAAATGCCACCAGAAAACTACTAGATCTAATCAATGAATTTGGTAAAGTTTCAGAATACAAAATTAATGCACAGAAATATCTTGCATTCCTATACACTAATGATGAAAAAATTGAAAGAGAAATTAAGGAAACACTCCCATTTACCACTGCAACGAAAAGAATAAAATACCTAGGAATAAACCTACCTAAGGAGACAAAAGACCTGTATGCAGAAAACTATAAGACACTGATGAAAGAAATTAAAGATGATACCAACAGATGGAGAGATATACCATGTTCTTGGATTGGAAGAATCAACATTGTGAAAATGACTATATTACCCAAAGCAATCTACAGATTCAGTGCAATCCCTATCAAATTACCATTGGCATTTTTTACAGAACTAGAACAAAAAAATCTTAAAATTTGTATGGAGACACAAAAGACCCTGAATAGCCAAAGCAGTCTTGAGGGGAAAAAATGGAGCTGGAGGAATCAGACTCCCTGACTTCAGACTATTATACAAAGCTACAGTAATCAAGATAATATGGTACTGGCACAAAAACAGAAACATAGATCAATGGAACAAGATAGAAAGCCCAGAGATAAACCCACACACATATGGTCAACTAACCTATGACAAAGGAGGCAAGCATATACAATGGAGAAAAGACAGTCTCTTCAATAAATGGTGCTGGGAAAACTGGACAGCTCCATGTAAAAGAATGAAATTAGAACACTCCCTAACACCATACACAAAAATAAACCCAAAATGGATTAGAGACCTAAATGTAAGACTGGACACTATAAAACTCTTAGAGGAAAACACAGGAAGAACACTCTTTGACATAAATCACAGCAAGATCTTTTTTGACCCACCTCCTAGAGTAATGGAAATGAAAACAAAAATAAACAAATGGGACCTAATGAAACTTAAAAGCTTTTGCACAGCAAAGGAAACCATAAACAAGACAAAAAGACAACCCTCAGAATGGGAGAAAATATTTGCAAATGAATCAACGGACAAAGGATTAATCTCCAAAATATATAAACAGCTCATGCAGCTCAATATTAAAGAAACAAACAACCCAATCCAAAAATGGGCAGAAGACCTAAATAGACATTTCTCCAAAGAAGACATACAGATGGCCAAGAAGCACATGAAAAGCTGCTCAACATCACTAATTATTAGAGAAATGCAAATCAAAAGTACAATGAGGTATCACCTCACACCAGTTAGAATGGGCATCATCAGAAAATCTACAAACAACAAATGCTGGAGAGGGTGTGGAGAAAAGGGAACCCTCTTGCATTGTTGGTGGGAATGTAAATTGATGCAGCCACTATGGAGAACAGTATGGAGGTTCCTTAAAAATCTAAAAATAGAATTACCATATGATCCAGCAATCCCACTACTGGCATATACCCAGAGAAAACCATAATTCAAAAAGACACATGCACCGCAATGTTCACTGCAGCACTATTTACAATAGCCAGGTCATGGAAGCAACCTAAATGCCCATCGACAGACGAATGGATAAAGAAGATGTGGTACATATATACAATGGAATATTACTCAGCTATAAAAAGGAACGAAATTGGGTCATTTGTTGAGATGTGGATGGATCTAGAGACTGTCATACAGAGTGAAGTAAGTCAGAAAGCAAAAAACAAATATATATTAACACATGTATGTGGAACCTAGAAAAATCATACAGATGAACCGGTTTGCAGGGCAGAAGTTGAGACACAGATGTAGAGAACAAATGTATGGACACCAAGGGGGGGGGGGGGGAAGCTGCGGGGGTGTGGGGATGGTGGTGTGATGAACTGGGCGATTGGGATTGACATGTATACACTGATGTGCATAAAATGGATGACTAATAAGAACCTGCTGTATAAAAAAATAAATAAATTCAAAAATTAAAAAATAAATAATACTAAACTTTCTTTGGGTTATTTGTATGGAAATATGTTAATATAAATGTTTCAGACATTACATGAAATTCCTAAAAATCTTATATGTCCTGGTATAATGTTATAAGTCATAATTCTAGTTATTATTTTAAAATGTATATCTCAGAAATAACTAAATTTCCTTGTCAATTGCATTATTATGAACTTTCATCAACCTTTAACCGTGGTCATTTTTAAGTCTTTTGTCATTTACAGGCAGTTCTGGGTGTACTCTGATGCTTTTGCAAAAATGTTCCTATAAAAGGGTTTCATCTTCAAGGAATTCATGGAAAAGACTCTGACAAGTACAGGTTTCTGGTAACTGACTATACTGCTGAACTGAATGAATAAGCATTTTCAGAACTCTAATGGAAAACTGATGAATTCATAAAAGTGCTAACAAAAGATCAAGATGAAAAAAAATTAATTACATGGGACTCAGTGAACTGATGAGGATGATTATAATTTTTGTGACTTTCTGTTTGAAAAAAGAAAAAAAAAAGAGAGAGGATGGGACCTGCAGGGACCGTGCTCCTCTGCTCCCAGGCTTCCGTGGAGTACTTAGCAGCACACGTGAGGAGACTACCCAAGGCTGGGGAAAGAGCCACCCGAAAGAAGCAGGAAGAACAATTTTTGGAAATCACACAGGGCTGGGAATAGTTGGTCTTACCACCAGCCTGGGTTAAAAGAAAAACACAAACCTTGTAAACGCAGGGCACCAGATATTCAAGGAGGAAAGTCATGAGGAAAAGTTCGTTCTAGACTGAATGGTGTTTTGGTCTTGTGTAAAGCAGTTTAAAAGGAAGCCTTGAAAAGATCAAACTGTTTCCAAGTAACTTATTTTTTTCCCAAAACAAGCCTCGAGGATATTAAATAAAATGCAGCTAGCAACCAATAATTCACAATGTCTGGCATCCAATGAAAAGTACCAGGCATACAAATAAACAGGGAAACATGACTCATAATGAGGAGGAAAATCAATCAATCAAAATGACCCAGATATGACAAAGACGATGTAATTTGTAGATAAGGACACTCAAATAATTATTATAACCATATTTTATATGTTCAAGAAAGTAGAGGTAAACAGCAGCATATTAAATAGAGGTATGAAAGGTATAGAGAAAACCCAAATTAGATTTATGAGGATGAAAAATACAATTTGAGAAGAAAGATATACTGCAGGCGATTAACAGCAGATTAGACAGGGCAGAAGAAATATTAGTGATATATCAGCAATAGAAACTACCCAAAACAAAACAGAGAGGAAAAAAAGCTGAAAAAAAGAACAAAACAAAAAAAGAAGAAAGTATCATTAAACTCTGAAGCAATTTCAAACAACCAAGTAAATCTTTAGTGAAGTCCCTAAAGAAGGGAAGAGGGAAAGAGAGGGGAAAATATATTTGAAGTGATAACGGCAATTTTCTCCAAATTTTATTTTAAAAAAATAAGTTCACAGATCCAAGAAGCTAAACAAACTTCATGCAAGAGAACTGTGAAGAAAATTGCAGCAAGGTGTATCATAATCAAATGGCTTAAGAACAGTGATAAAGAGATCATCTTAAAAGCAGCCCAGAAAAAAGAACTAGATCATACACAGAGAAACAAAGATAAGATTGGGAGCAGACTTCTGGTCGACAGAAGACGGTGCAGCAACATCTTTCAAGTGCTGAAAGGAAATTCTGAAAAGCCTGTCAACCTATAAGTCTATGCCCACTGAAAATATCTGTCAAAAATGAAGATGAAATTCTTTTTCAGACGCACGAAAGCTAGAAGGATTCAATCACTGGCAGACCTGCACTATAAGAAATTGTGAAGTCAGTCTTTCAGGCAGAAGGAAAATGATACCAGATGGAAGTTGAGATGTACACACAAGAATGAAGAGCATCAGAAATGGTAACTATGTAGTTAAATACAAAAGACATTTCCCTTAACTATTTAAATCTCTTTTAAAAGATAAATGACTATTTAAAGCAAAAATAATAACAATATATGAGTGAAGAGGGGATATATCATATGTAGAAGTAAAATGTATGACAAAAAACAACACAGGCCAGGAGGGAAGAAGGTAAAGATAGTGCTGTAGGTTCTTACATTACTTGCAAGTAGATGCGGTAAGTTAAAAATATATGCTACAGACTCTAAAGTAATAACTGAAATAACAATACAAAGAGTTACAGCTAATAAGCCAATAAAGAAGATATCATGGAATCCTTAGAAAAAATACAATCTAAAAGAAGTAGAACGAAAGAAAAGAGGAATAAAGAACAAAATAAAAAGTGAATAGTAAGACAGTCATTCAAACCAACTATAGCAATAATCACATTAAATGTAAATGTTCTCAATTAAGCACCTTAATTAAAAGGTACAGATTGTCAGATCAGATAAAAAAAAAACCCAAGACACAACCACTGCTGCCTTTAAGAAATAATACTTTAGGACTTCCCTGGTGGTGCAGTGGTTAAGAATCCGCCTGCCAATGCAGGGGGACACGGGTTCCAGCCCTGGTCTGGGAAGATCCCACACGCCGTGGAGCAACTAAGCCCGTGCACCACAACTACTGAGCCTGCGCTCTAGAGCCCACGAGCCACAACTACTGAAGCCCGCGCACCTAGAGCCCGTGCTCCGCAACAAGAGAAGCCACCGCAATGAGAAGCCTGTGCACCGCAACAAAGAGTAGCCCCTGCTCTTCACAACTAGCGAAAGCCTGGGTGCAGCAATGAAGACCCAACACAGCCAAAAATAAACAAACAAACAAATAAATAAATTTATTTAAAAAAAGAAATATAAAGGCATAATTAGGTAAAATAAGAGGATGGAAGAAGATCCTCTATGTTAAAATAATCAAAAGAACACTGAAGTGACTATATGATTCAGAGAAAGTGGACTGCAGAGCTAAAATCATTTCATAATGAATAAAAGGGTCAATTCATCATGAGGTCATAAAAATCCTAAATGTTTATACCCCGATAACAGAGCTTCAAATTATATGAAGCAACAAACCGATAGAATTGTAAGGAGAAATAGAAAAATCCACAATTAAAGTTAGAGTTTTCAACGATCCTCTCTCAGTAATTGAAAGACAGTAAGCAGAAAATAAGTACGGGTACTGAATACTGGAATAACTCTGTCAACCACTTGACCTAACTGGTTTTTGTAGAACATTCCATCCAATAACAGCAGAATACACATTCATTTCAAGCACACATGGCATTCTTACCATGATAGGCCGCATCCTGAGCCACATAACAAGTCTCAATAAATTTAAAAGGGTTCAAATCATACAAAGCATGTTCTATAAGCACAATGGAATTAAATTAGAAGTCAATCACAGAAAATTATCTGGAAAATCTCCAAATATTCGGAAATAACACATACCTAAATAACCCATGGGGGTCAAATAAAAGGGAAATTGGGAAGTATTTTGAACTGAGTGAAAAGAAAACATGGCATATCAAATTTATTTCAGTAAATATAACAACTTAGATGTAATGGACAAATTCCTAGAAAAACACAAACTACCAAAACTCACTCAAGGAGAAATAGGTAACTAAAATAGTCCATTTTTAAAATTAATTTGTAATTTAAAATCTTCTTACCCCAAAAATCTCAGGCCCAGATGGTTTCAATGGTGAATCCTACTAAATATTTAAGGAAGAAACTATTCCGATTCTACACAAACTCTCTTTGAGAAAACTGAAGAGAAAACACTTCCCAACTCATTCTACAAGGCCAGCATGACCCTAATACTAAAATCAGGCAGACATTATTTAAAAAAGAAAAAAAAAAAGGGAAAGAGAAAATTACAGACCAATAGCCCTAATGAACAGAGACGCAAAAGTTCTTTAAAAATTTTTGGCGACTTGAATCCAACTATATATAATAAGAGTAATAAATACCTCAGGACCAAATGGCATTTATCCTGAGAATGCAAGGTAAACATTCGAAAATCAATGTGATTCACTATATCAACAGACTAAAGAAGAAAAAGTACAGGGTCATCTCAATAGATGCAGAAAAAGCAATCTGACAAAATTCAACGTCCATTCATGATAAAAACCCTCAGCAAAACAGGAATCAAAGTTCTTCAACCTGATAAAGGGCATATATATACAAAAACAATTCAGCTGACATCACACTTAATGGTAAAAGAATGAATGCTTTCCCCCTAAGATTGGAAAAAAGGCAAGAATGTCCACTCTTAGCAATACTGTTCGATATACTGGAGGTAATAGTAATAGGCAGGCAATAAGGCAAAAAAAAGAAAGGAAGGAAGGAAGGAAGGGACAAAAGAAAGGGCATCCAGAGTAGAAAGAAAAAAATAAAACTATCCTATTAACAGATAATATGATTGCCTACACAGAAAATCCCAAAGAATGCACAAAAAAAACTACAGGAACTAACAATAAGAATGTTTATCAAGGTCACAGGATATAAGTTCAATCAGAAAAATCAATTATATTCCTACGTATTGGCATGAACAATTAAAAGCTGACATCATAAAATTTTATTTATTTATTTATTTATTTTTGGCTGCGTTGGGTCTTCATTGCTGCGTGCGGGCTTTCTCTAGTTGCGGCGAGTGGGAGTTACTCTTCGTTGAGGTGAGTGGGCTTCTCATTGCGGTAGCTTCTCTTGTTGTGGAGCACAGGCTCTAGGTGCACTGGCTTCAGTAGTTGTGTCATGCTGGCTCAGTAGTTGTGGCTCACAGGCTCTAGAGCGCAAGCTCAGTAGTTGTGGCGCACAGGCTTAGCTGCTCCGTGGCATGTGGGATCTTCCCAGACCAGGGATAGAACCCGCATCCCCTGCATTGGCAGGTGGATTCTTAACCACTGCGCCACCAGGGAAGTCCAAAAGCTGACATTTTTTTAAAGTTCCATTTATCTCATAAAAATACATGAAATAGATATAAATTTAACAAAATATGTATAAAATCTGTATGCTAAAAACTATAAAACACTGATGAAAGAAATCCAAGAGAACCAAATAAATGGTGAGATACACTGTGTTCAATTGAAAGACTCAATATTGTTAATATGTCAATTCCCCCTCCCCCAACTAACGTAAAGATTCAACGTAATCCCAATCAAAATTCCAGCAAGACTTCTTATTAAAAAATGACAAAGTTATTCTAAAATTTATACGTAAAAGTAAAAGAACTGGAATAAGCAAAACAATTTTAGAAGAATAGAGCTGAAGGGCTCCCACTCAAGACTTTCTGTAAAGTTACTCTCATCAAGATAGTGTGGTATTGGTAAAGGGACAGATGTGTAGAGCAGTGGAACAGAATAGAGAGGTAAGAAACAGTCCCATGCATATATGGCAAATTGATTTAACAAAGATGTGAAAGTGATTCAGTGCAGAAAGATAATCTTTTCAACAAATAGTCTTGAAACAGCTAGATAGAATATAGAAAACAAAACCCAATTTGATCCATTCCTCCCACCATATGAAATATTGACTTAAAATGGATCACAGACTTATATGCAAAATCCAAACCCATAATTCCTTCAGACCTTGGGTTAGGCAAAGACTTCTTGAATGTGACATGAAAAGCACCATCCATAAAAGAGAAAAAAAAAAATCAGTAAACTGGACTTTATCAAAACGAAGAATTTCTGTTGTTTGAAAGACACTGTTACAAGAATGAAAACACAAAGTATAGACTGTAATTAAATATTGCAAGTCACACATCTGATAAAGGACCTATATCTAGAATATATAAAGAACTCTTAAAACTCAATAGCAAGAACACAAACAACCCAATTTTTTAAAAAATGGGCAACAGACACTTTATCAAAGAAGATACATGCTTGGTAAATAGCACATGGAAAAAAGGTAAACATCATTAATCATTTCAGAAGTGCAAACTAAAACCATAATGAGATACAGCAACACATCTACTAGAGGGGCTAAAGTCTTTTAAAGATTAAACCTAAAAATATCAACTGTTGACAAGATCGCAGAACAGTTGGAATGCTCATATACTGATGGTGGGAATGCAAAATGGTACAACCACTCTGCACAACAGTTTAGCAGTTGCTTATAAAGTTTGACTGACTCTCCATAAAACCCAATAATCCCAGTCTAAGTCAGTAACCTAAGTGAAATGAAATTTATGTTCTCACAGACATATGTACATAAATGTTTGTGGCTTTATCATAATCACTCAAAACTGGAAACAACCCAAATGTCCTTCAACTGGAGAATGGATTAACAAACCGTGGTACACCTATACCACGGAATACTACTCAGCTATAAAAAGAAATGAACTACTGATACACCTAAGAACATGAATGAATCTCAGATATATTATGGTTAAATGAAAGAAGCCAGACTCAGGCTGCAAACGATGATTCCATTTACAGTGACATTCTAGAAAAGGCAAATCTATAGGCACAAAAAACAGGTCAGAAGTTGCCAGAGCCTTGGGGTAAGGGAGGGGAGGTTTTTGTAGGCGATGGAACTGTGTCATTTCTTGATTGTGGTGGTGGTACAACCACTGTTTATTTGTCAAAACCTGAAGAACTGTATACTGAACAGAGAAACTTCACTGAATTACACTTTAACAAAATGAAAGAAAAAACTTGGCTGCCTCTAGGTAGCAGGTGAGAGGATGAAAAAAAAAAAAAGGAACTGCTAATATTTTTTTTCTATTAATTCTACTTGATCTTTATAAATGCACATGTATTTTCTATTGTGGTAAAACACATATAACCTAAAATTTATCAATTTAACCATTTTAACTGTACAGTTCAGTAGTGTTAAGTATATGCACCTTGCTGTGAAACAGACCTCTAGAACTTCTTCATCTTGCAAATCTGAAACCATACCTATCAAACAATTCCCGGTACCCCTTCCCCACCTCTAGCCCCAGTAATCATCATTCTACTTTCTGTTTCAACGAATTTACTACTTTAGATACCTATACATGTATTATTTTGATTAAAAATATTTTAAAGTAAAAGCAAAGAGGAAAAAAAAGCTACTAAAAAAGTTACAGGGACTTCCCTGGTGGCGCAATGGCTAAGGGTCCACCTGCCGATACAGGGAACACGGCTTCGATCCCTGATCCAGGAGGATCCCACCTGCCGCGGAGCAACTAAGCCCAGGCGCCACAGCTACTGAGCCTGCGGTCTAGAGCCCGCGAACCACAACCGCTGAAGCCTGTGCGCCACAAATGCTGAAGCCCATGCGCCTGGAGCCCGTGCTCCGCAACGAGAGAGGCCACTGCAGCGAGAAAGCCATGCACTGCAGCGAGGACTGGCCCCCGCTCGCCTCAACTGGAGAGGGCCCGAGCGCAGCAGCGAGGACCCAACGCAGCCAAAAATAAATACATAAATAAATAAAAACATAAATATATAAATAAATAAAAAGAAAAAAAGAAGGAAGTTATAATCTAAGGACTTGAATACTTTCATTGATAAGACCTAAAAATGTCTACTTTAGACTAATTAACTGCTCTATAATCATTTGAAATGTATTATTGAGTTTGAATTTTAAACTATAATTTTGCTCTGTCTTAAAGCTGCCACATTTGTTGGTAATTAACCTGCAGGAGAACTAACTCAGGTATATTGATACTACAGGTTCCCTAAATCCCACATGAGGATTAAAGGACGTAACAAATTACTTGCTCAGGGTGAGAATTTCAAAAATCCTAGCAAAATATTAGCAAATTTAAATATAACCTTTTATTTATTTATACACACACATATATATATAGCATATAAGGCTCTCTATAAATATATTTTTCCTATATCTTTCTGTAGATTTTCTCTCTAAACATTTACGATTACTTTTAAATTATTTTATAGTTCTAGAAATAATCTCTGGTTCTTCCATACTTGTCTGCACATGCCTCTATTTCTTTGCTTTATTTAACATAACTAAAATTCCAAAAGAATGCCCCTATTCTAAAAGAGTCAACAGGATTCAAAGGGTTAACATTCTCCCTTTTCCTTTTTATCTTCTTGAAAATAAGCTCCTCAAAGCCAAGTTTCTTCATAAATCACCACTTTTGCTAAATCGTGGTAGATTATGAAAATCAGAAGCCACAGGCAAAAGGGCATCATAGATTTTGAAACCAAATGATAGCCTACATAAAACTTCTGAAGAAGTGACAAGTCGTCCTGATTATGATTTGCTATTTCAAGAACCTCGTGAAAGTCCATCAGAAATGAATACTATTTCTATTTCACTTTTGCACAGCTACGTAAGACAGATGCCTCAAACTCTTCTTTCACTTTTGAAAAGCAACTAGTTACTTTAAGCTATTTTTTCACGTTAAATTCCATAAGATAACAACAATGATAAGCAATAGAGAAAGAAGAGCCAGCGGGAACTAGATTAACCATTATTCTCTGCACACAGAACCACTTAGGGCCATTAGAGTTGGTCCTTGGTGATCCTGAAACAATAAGATGAAGTTCAACTGTACAGTTTTATTTACAAAGGTGAAGATAAATTCTAGAGGATTACACAGCTCCTGAATTTCTAACGCAGTACAGACCTAGGTAAGCATTAACAAATTGGAAAAGGTAACTCTGTGCTAGGGATGCTGCGTGTTTACCTTCTGCTTTGATCAAGGGACACATTTCCATATTATGGTCTCGCAGAGTCCAGGCTCTGTGACTTCACTGGGGCCCGAGGGTTTCTTTAATTGGTCTGTTCAGAATTTTAGAGCTGAAATCATCTAGTTCTCATTAGAGATCATCTAATTTAGAGACCATCTAGTTCTAATTTCCTTCATCTGTAGGTTTAGAAATTGAAGCTCAAAGACATCGTGTGTTTTTGTACAGTGTTTATCTCATTCACTGTAGGACGGGGCAGAGAACCATCTTCTGATTCAATATGCTGTCCTCTAGACCAGGAATTCCAGATTCATATACAGAGATCTAAACTAAGGAATATTAGTGCAGGAAGAGTAAAGGGGAGATCCCTCCTGCCAATCTCAATGGAACCTCAGTAATCATGTAAAGTTGCCCGTTTTACAGATGAAGAAACTAGCCAGGAGTCTGTGTGGAGACCAAAGCCAGAGCCCCAGGTGGCATATGGGCCCGGCGGCCTGGCTGCAGAGTTTCCAGGCATTGTCCTGAGTAGAGATGTTGAACTCTTGGTGAAAGCCGGCCCTCACCCGCTTAGTATTATTAGATTATGGCGCTGGAGAGGCTGACGGGCACCCAGGCTAGTCCCAGTGCCAACGAGTTCCACAGTCTGAGGAGGTGCTTTCCAACCACTGGGAAGAGGTCCCAGGGTGAGGGGGCCCACCGCAGACACACAGACACAGCCTGCTGACAGGCACGTTACTTTGCAAACGTGCCCAAGATTGATTTTCCAATGTCTTTTTCATAAGCCCTGGTAGTTCCTTGGAGAGCCCTCAAGAGCTGTGAGAAGGATCAAAAGGAACCCAAGTGGACCGCAGGGAACAATGTTCACTCATAAAGAAGGCAGGCATGGGAATTCCCCGGCGGTCCAGTGGTTAGGACTCGGCACTCTCACTGCTGGGACCCCGGGTTCGATCCCTGGTTGGGGAACTAAGATTCTGCAAGCCACCTGGAACAGCCAAAAATAAAATAAAATACAATAAAAAAATAAAGAAGGCAGGCAGGCTGTGTCCCCAAGGCTTGTGGCTGAGGCCGGGACCAGGAGGAGAAAGCGGCCCGGTCAGCACAACAGGCCGAGACTCATGGGAGAAAGCACATCACGCCCAGACCATCTAGCTTCCCAATACAGTCCCCACGGATCTTTACTCTTTGTGGTCATTACCTGGGATGCCCTTCCCATCTCTCTGGCAGAATGTGACTCTGACGCTGCTATATTCTCCTTCGTTCACAAGTAAGAGTGAGAAGACAACATAATGAAAATAACAAAGTACTGCGTGGGCTGCCAAGGCCAGTGGAGTGGGAAATATAAATTCACAGTGATCATTAGGGTCACTTCTTAGTATCTAAACTCACTGCCAACCTCTGTAACAGAAATGGTCACTACAACACATCTTAGCTAGGATACGAACCAGAAGAAAAATTTTCTACACATTAGCTCTTCAGGTGTGCCTTTGTTCATTATTCATACTTATTCAGCACTGAGCACCCACGAAAGGCCAGGAACTTTAGGCTTGGCCCTAAAATTTCAAGATGTATAAGGCATAGTCTCTGCATTCAGTGACCCAGGGGCACTTGGGGGGTGGGGAGAGGAAGACGTGTGATGCCTGGAATCATGTGGGTAGGATGATTAGCAAAAAGAAGCCAGAGGATGTTTCTGAGAGCAGAAGACTCCCGCTGGGCCTTGAAAAGCAAGTGAAAGTGTCTGGTTGGACCACAGGTACAAAGAGAATGAGGACCCTCCATGAACAGGGACAGGCCAGGGAAAGCTTGGGTCTCGGAGCATCACGCCGCGCCCCCCGGCCTCTGTCAGTGGTTGAGCGTGGCTATGGAGCAGGGAAGTCAGGGTCAGTGGTGGGGCGTAAAGAGAAGCAGTAGAAGGAAAAAAGGCTGCTCCCAGGCTGGGGCCTCAGAGGCCATGGGATGGAGACTGGACTTTGGTCCGAAGGCAGCAGGGGTCCCCACAGAAGGGTTGTAAGCAGGCAGGTGATGCGATGGGATTTGTGTCTTAGCGAGACCACCCTGACCACAGTGTACAAGTCTAAAGGAGATGGGATTTGGAGTAAAAGGAAGGAAATAATGAGGACCAGAACCAAGAAGGGGCGGGGGACACAGAGAAAAGGGGGAGGAATTCAAAAGATGTTTTCATCTGTTGATATCTTACTACTAATGAGGCTGAACATACTTGCTTACTTCTGTTGACCGTTTGCTTTTCTCTTCTGTATGATTGCTGTTGATTTATTTGCCCATTTTTATAATTTTTTCTGAGTCATTTTCTTATTTGTAGATAGTCTTTGAACCTTACAAATTTTAACATCTTTCTTTTAAACATTTGATCCAGGAATAACTTTTACAATGTAAATATGAACTAGTATAAATTAGAATTGAAATGTTTTCATAATAGATACTGTTCTTGGGGCAAAGATATGCAGTGAATAATTGTTGTAAACAGTGTATACCGTGATAGTCTCCTCCAACAGTTCTTTGGTATTCTCAAGTTTTATACCATGAATATTACAGTGCTCTTTGTGACTATTTTTAGAATCTAGATTTTTTCATTTCCTGTGTCTGGTCATTACCTGAAGTGAGTGCTTTACTTGAAATGAGTGGGTATTTGAATTGAGGCAAAAGAGCCTACCAGTGAGTAGTGACTGTATATTTTATCGTTAAGAAAATTAAATCTAATTGCTTCCTCAATCTTTAAAAAAAAAAAAAAAAGAAGAAGATATTTGGGAGACAGGACTGGCTTACGGGGAGCTAAGGGGGGCTGGAGGGCCCCCAGGCTCCTGGGTTACATGAATGGGAGGAGGAAATGCCGTTAACCAGGATGATGCTGAAGTCACGGGGAGGAACTGGATCCGGGAAATAATGGTGAGAGGACACCCTAGGCTATGGGAAATGTGGTCTGGGAACTTAGGAGAGATCTGGCTTGAGAGAAAGATTTGGAAGTTGTTAGGTAGCAGTAAACAGCCGTGGGGGGTGGAAGAGAATGCATACAGTAATGCACGCAGGAAAGGGACGGCGGAGCTGACGGCCGCAAACATCGGGGCAGCCATCCGTCTTGGCAAAGACACCTGGGTTTTCTGTGGGTCTAGGGGACACCACAAAGGTAGTGAGGCTTGAGTCGTTTTGAAAGAACTTTGCCCAGGACAGCAGCCTACTGGATACGGAGACCAAGAAGCAAGAGGATGAAGGTGATTTGACTGTGGAGCAGGGAAATGAGGAGATCGTGTCAGATCTCCAATGCCAAGCGTTCCCCAAAGAACTGCCAGATGTGTCCTACAAGAGCCTACATGTGAATGGCTGCCTCACAGAAAAAGCCAGCAGTCCAGACAGGGAGACAGGGAAGCAGCTGCCACTCACACAGAGGAGTGGGCCACTAACCACCTCTGCTCTTTCCACCCACCCACCCAGCCACGCCGGCCACACCGGCCACTGCTTGGGAGACGAGGGGGCGGGGGGAATGCATGTGAGAGCCAAGCGGTACCCACTCCCCCAACGCGCCAGGATCCAGACTAAGGTTTTTGTTTTCCTTTGGGGGGTGAGAGTGGGCAGAGTAGAGAGCTTTGATTCCAACATGAGAGTCAGGTTTCGAAATGAGAAAAAGTGAATTTTTAAAAACTGTGGCTGTTTCACGGGACTTCCCTGGTGGCGCAGTGGTTAAGAATCTGCCTGCTGGGGGCTTCCCTGGTGGCGCAGTGGTTGAGAGTCTGCCTGCTAATGCAGGGGACACGGGTTCGAGCCCTGGCTTGGGAGGATCCCACATGCCGCGGAGCGGCTGGGCCCGTGAGCCACAACTGCTGAGCCTGCGCGTCTGGAGCCTGTGCTCCGCAACGAGAGAGGCCGCGACGGTGAGAGGCCCGCGCATCGCGATGAAGAGTGGCCCCCGCTTGCCACAACTGGAGAAAGCCCTCGCACAGAAACGAAGACCCAACACAGCCAAAATCAATCAATCAATCAATCAATCAAAAACATACGCATCTGATTCAAGATCCTCATTAAAAAAAAAAAAAAAAAAAAAGAATCTGCCTGCCAATGCAGGGGACACGGGTTTGAGCCCTGGTCCAGGAAGATCCCACATACCGTGGAGCAACTAAGCATACTGCACCACAACTACTGAGCCTGCACTCTAGAGCCCGCGAGCCACAACTACTGGGCCCGCGAGCCACAACTACTGAAGCCCGCGTGCCTAGAGCCCGTGCTCCACAACAAGAGAAGCCACTGCAATGAGAAGCCCACGCACCGCAATTAAGAGTAGCCCCCACTGGCCTCAACTAGAGAAAGCCCACGCGCAGCAATGAAGACCCAACGCAGACAAAAATTAATTAATTAATTAATTAATTAAAAAAAAACTGCTGCACATTCATACCCCTGAAAAATTAAGACTTCTCAATAAACTGGTTGTACATGCATTTTCTTATGGAATACTTCTAACAACTCTGAGGTGGTAGGTACCGTTATTTTCTTCATTTAAAGAAAAGAAAACGGAGGCTTAAACAGTGGCCAAACACGGCCCAAGGTAACATAACGCTTAAATACAGCAGAGCCAAGATCCAAACTCAAGCCAGCTGACTCTCACATACAGCATGATGCAACCACCCCACAGAGCTGAGAGGTGCCGAGCTGTTTCTAGATGCCTCAGAAATGCCCAATTCAATGAACTTAGTGCAAAACTGATGCCTGTCCTTAAAATAGTACCTGTACTTACAGCCATTACGGTTAGAAACGTTGGAACAATTTATATCTTAAATCTACTATTTATCAGATTATTATTAGATATGTGTTTCTAATAAAAAAGAAATATTCTTAATTGAATATGCTTTAATTTTAATAGGTTCATAATTGGTTTGAAGGTAGTTAAAACATAAAATGATTAATTTAGTCTAATGTAGAAAAATCAAATCCTTCTCTCCATTACACAAATACTACATATATTTGAAAATTCAATCATATTATGCGAACTAAAACAAGACATTTTGCTAAAGTCATTAAAATGGTGTCAGTGACAAGGCATAAATCTCATCACCCATTTACCCCAAGTTAGGATAATCCTGCACAAATTACATAAAGCTGAATACTTCAAATACATATCGTGGAGAAAAAAAACAGAGCCAATTAAAAACAACTATGACTGCCTTTAATACATGGGGGGCAGGGATGGGGCCAATTAGGTTATATTAAGGGATTTTCTTAAGTCAAGTATCTTACCTAATCAGGATAACTAAATTAAATGAATAATTAAGCTGTTTCAGCACTGAAGTATGCTTGAGACAGAAACGATTTTTTAATGAAGTATTTAAAGCATATAAATACGTGTACCCTATGTGTAAGTTATGAAGAATAACAGTTGAACAAACACCCCGAAACCCACCACTAAACTAAGAAGGTGACCACCACCACTGAAACCCCTGTACACCCCTCCCTCCTCCCCCAGTCTCCTACCAAGGGCAGCGCTTCCCTGGCCAGAAAGTGTTAAAAGCCATTCCCGTGTATTTAGTTACTATATTTATTGTCTGCCTCCCTCAGCTAGAAAAGGGTGGGGCGTGGGGTGGAGTGTTAACTGTTATTTACAGGCGTGTCCTAAACACCTAGATCTGAGCCTGACATATGGTAAATGCTCAATATGGTGCCACTGAAAGAAGGAAAATGAACAGTAATAATAATCATAGTGATGACAATAGCAGCGAACGCTTAGTTACACTTAGTACTTGCCAGTCCCTAGTCTAAGCCTGTTACATGTATTTACTCTCAGCAACCTGTTCATCTAGGTACCATTACTATCCTCATTTACGTAGATGAGGAAACCGAGGCACAAAGGAGTTACGTGACTGGATCAAGGCCATACTCATCATCACTACGAATAGCAAAAAATATTTCTGCAATCTTAACATAACGGATGCCATCATATTGTATATTGGTAACCCTAAGTCTGCTGAAAGACTGGTTATGACTAGAATATACTGAAATAGTTGGAAAATTGATGGAAACCCAATGCCTATATATTGAGCACCTGTTCTGTGCCAGGCACTGAGGATTCAGTAACGAACAAAAGCCCTGCCCTCGTGGAACCTACATTCAAATCACAGCAAGATCCTTTTTGACCCAGCTCCTAGAGAAATGGAAATAAAAACAAAAATAAACAAATGGGACCTAATGAAACTTCAAAGCTTTTGCACAGCAAAGGAAATCATAAACAAGACCAAAAGACAACCCTCAGAATGGGAGAAAATATTTGCAAATGAAGCAACTGACAAAGGATTAATCTCCAAAATTTACAAGCAGCTCATGCAGCTCAATAACAAAAAAACAAACAACCCAATCCAAAAATGGGCAGAAGACCTAAACAGACATTTCTCCAAAGAAGATATACAGATTGCCAACAGACACATGAAAGAATGCTCAACATCATTAATCATTAGAGAAATGCAAATCAAAACTACAATGAGGTATCATCTCACACCGGTCAGAATGGCCATCATCAAAAAATCTAGAAACAATAAATGCTGGAGAGGGTGTAGAGAAAAGGGAACCCTCTTGCACTGTTGGTGGGAATGTAAATTGATACAGCCACTATGGAGAACAGTATGGACGTTCCTTAAAAAACTAAAAATAGAACTACCATACGACCCAGCAATCCCACTACTGGGCATATACCCTGAGAAAACCATAATTCAAAAAGAGTCATGTACCAAAATGTTCATTGCAGCTCTATTTACAATAGCCAGGACGTGGAAGCAACCTAAGTGTCCATCATCAGATGAATTCATAAAGAAGATGTGGCACATATATACAATGGAATATTACTCAGCCATAAAAGGAAATGAAACGGAGGTATTTGTAATGAGGTGGATGGAGTTAGAGTCTGTCATACAGAGTGAAGTAAGTCAGAAAGAGAAAAACAAATACAGTATGCTAACACATATATATGTAATCTAAGGGAAAAAAAAAGGTCATGAAGAACCTAGTGGCAAGACGGGAATAAAGACACAGACCTACTAGAGAATGGACTTGAGGATATGGGGAGGGGGAGGGGTGAGATGTGACAGGGTGAGAGAGTGTCATGGACATATATACACTACCAAATGTAAAATAGATAGCTAGTGGGAAGCAGCCACATAGCACAGGGAGATCAGCTCGGTGCTTTGTGACCACCTAGAGGTGTGGGATAGGGAGGGTGGGAGGGAGGGAGATGCAAGAGGGAAGAGATATGGGAACATATGTATATGTATAACTGATTCACTTTGTTAAAGCAGAAACTAACACACCATTGTAAAGCAATTATACTTCAATAAAGATGTTTAAAAAAAACAAACAAACAAAAAAAAACCTAAACAAGACAAACATGCAAATACACAGTATGTGAGATAGTGACAATACTGAGGAGACAAAGAATGGAAGCAGGAATATGCAAGATCAGAGGGGATAAAATTTCAGATAAAGTCATCAAGGAAGGCCTCCCTGAGAAAGTGAATTTTGAGTAAAAACCTGAAAGAAATGAAGGAATCAGTCATGGAAGAGCTTATCAAACAGGGAGAATAGGAAGAAACAATGGTCCTCTGATATTCAAGAGTCTGTACAAAGTCAAGCCATCATGAAGCATCGCAGGAACATGCAGTAAGCAGTATATGATGTAAGAGATGGCCCTGGCTTTCTTGGTATTTTGAAAGACTCCTCTCTTCTCTGGTAGAGAAGAGTATTTACTGAGATCAGCATTATGATACACAGTGCATTTAAGAAACACTGCTGTGCATTTAACAGCAATATAGCCACTTGGTATGCTCCTAAACTAGTTTTTTCAAAGATTATTTTGGGGTGCTTTTCACCTTCCAATGAAACTCAAAATTTTTTCCTGTCTGGAAGTATAAACAAGTGATATCCTTTTGTAGAATCACCTGCCTACAAAGTTCAAGCACTAGAAATGCAATGACAGCTCTTTTCTGAATCTTGGTTTGGGTAGGTTCATGAAACCATGAGAATCTCACAGTGTTTATTGTCTTCAACTACAAAGCTGTTTAAAGCTACTTCTGAGTGAATATGGTAGATTGAATACATTCATTTATATTATCTCTCTTGCTATCTACAAACCACTAAAGAGATAAGAGAATCCAATTTTAAACATGCAAGGATGGAGTAAATGGGAGAGATGTCAATTTCAACAGCCTGGAAAAAAGGTGGTAATTCATCAAGCTGAAACCTAAGCAAGCCGTAAAGAAAGTCCAGAAGATAGTTGATATGCATTGAAGAATCCAATACTTCTAAAGCACAGGCTTCTCAAAGTACAAGGTACAGGCAAAATGAGAGTCTGTAGAAAACAAAACAGACCCTTACCTATCCTTACCAACTGAATAAATAACTGAGCAAGGGCTAATCATCCTCTAATAGAACCATCACCCAGGAAAGAAAGGAACCTGGAGGAAACAGAGACAGTGTAGGGGAATGAAGAAACTTTAAAGATCCTAAAAGATTACATGGATAAAATAATGAGGATGGGGGGAGTAGACAACAACAAAACACTACAAAAAGCTCTTGGTAATTGAAAAACTGGTATTATGAGATCACAGGTGAAAATTCCCTAGAATGAATGGAAAGTAAAGTTGAAGAAATATCTCAGAACTAGAACAAATACCAAAGAGGGAAAAATAGGAAAGAAGAGAGAGCGCAGTTTAGAAGGACTAACATCTGCACGACAGAAGCTTCGGAAACAGAATAGAGATTATGGAAGAGAAGAAAGTATCATAAAATAATTCAAGAAAATTTCCTAGAACTACAGATCATGCTTTTTTAGAAATTAAAAGAGCCTATCAAGCACAATCTGTTCTGTTATAAAGCTTGTTGGGAAAACACAAATTTGTTCCAACACAGTCTATATGATAGAGAACAATTAGAGCATAATTCATATTTCACATTTTGCTTATGCTCTGTCTTCAAGAAATACTAGCTGAACACAGGAAACTGCACCCAGCTGAATCAGGCTACCTGGAAAAATACAAACACACACATCTCAAGCATATACCAGCTGCTCAGTTCACGTTTGTTATCCTACAAGATTGTTTTGCTATTCTTTTGCAAATGTTAACTTTTCTATATGAAAAAAAGCACTCAATCGAATCCCGAATACATCTAACCACCTGGTTCTAAAATACCAAGCAGTAGTTTGGGATTAACATATACACACTACGATCTATAAAATAGATAAACAAAAGGACCTACTGTACAGCACAGGGAATGATATTCAATATCCTATAATAACCTATAATGGAAAAGAATCTGAAAAAGAATATGTTTTATGTATATATTTATTTATGTATATATATATATGAATCACTTTGCTGTACACCTGAAACTAACACAACTTTGTAAATCAACTATACTACAATTTTAAAAAAATACCAAGCAGTGCATGCAAAAGAAAAACTTTTAACTATTGAGGAAGAAGCTACGAATAGGGTGTTTTGAAAGACATGAGAGAACATGTGATATCTCCAGAGCAACAAGCATAAAGGAATCCATGTTGTGGACCACCAAAGATAACACATGAAAATAAAATAAACATCTATAGCTAGAGTAACTTCAAGTGCTGTGAAGCCAATAAGAACAAGCTCTTAAGAAACAGAAGGAATGGAAAGATTGTTGATACATGGATTGAAGAACAAATAGCAAGACAAAACAAAAAACCAAGAACAACCTGTTTCACAATCAAAGAGAAAGCACTATCTATACACAAAGACCTTAAATGGAAATCACCAGGTCGTCCTGCAGAAGTTGCTTCTTTTAGTGCTGGTAATGACTAGTTTAGCAGTCTCAAAAATCTCTATAATTTCAAAGATTTCAGCTGTCATTCTCTGTGAAGCAGAGAATGCAGATAAGAAAACTGCTGAAGAATTTCCAGCAATGATATACAAGTTAATTGAAGAAGGAGGTTTTATATATACATTGGATCAAATTTCCAATTCTGATGAAACAGGTATCTATTATAAATGCATGCATTTGATCTAAGATCTAAGGCTATTGACACTGCTTTATATTATTGGATGGACTTAGAAAACTAAGTTTCCAAGGATTTCAAAGTCTGCTTATATCAAAATGGAAAAGTTCTAGGATCTATTTTCACTTCTCAAATGGATCAGTGAAGACTGATTATTTCCAAGTCACTATATTCTATCAAATGTGAGCTTTCTAATGTTTCCCGCAAAGATTCTGAGAGCAACGAATACTCTCATTCTCTTAATAGCATACATGATTCTATGTGGCCTAAGGGAGGTAAACCAAATGATACTGACTTATCCTTCTTAATTCCAATTAAAATATCGCTTCCAAACAACCCTTAAAAGCAACTCTGATGTTATTTTAGTCATTCGACTCCAGATATGTTATGGCAAAACTTCAAGTCTGTTTTGCTCCCTGATCAGTAATGACTTTTTAATGCTGCTTTAAAGAGTAAAGGTCAGATTTTATGCTTTGGAGTTAGACTTTAATCCAAATTTCCAAACATCATTTCTTTCTATATAAAATGGGGAGATAACACAAGAAAAGACCTGGCATTTCCCACATCAATCAGATGAGCAATTAAGGTTATGACCTCGTACTCTGAACTGCTTGGTTTCATTCAGCCATACCAGGGGTTAATCAAAAGAGGTTATTAGCACATTTCTCCACTTACTTTTTAAAATAGAAAGTTGCCTGAGAATAGCCTAATTAATAAACGGTATTGTTATAGATTATATCCAAAAGAAATTTTTTCAACTATGAGAATCCCTAACACATAAAAATTATCCCAAGAACCAATTCATAATAATATCCCAAGAAAGACGTCACTGAGTTGGTAAAAGGGCAATGAAAGTTTTGCTTTAATCTCTTGTGATATGATGAAATAGTTCAGAGGGTGATTCCTAATATTTTTGTTTTATAACTTTAGAGAGAATCCCCTCTTTTTTTCCTCACCTATTTACTTGACGTCCCAAACTATGTTCCAGTCCTGGTAAGCCTCCTTCATAGAGCCCAGAAATAAACCCACCCATGTACAGTTAATCAATCTACAATAAAGGAGGCAAGAATATACAATGGGGAAAAGACAATCTCTTCAATAAGTGGTGTTGGGAAGACTGGACAACTACCTGTAAAAGAATGAAACTAGACCATCTTCTCATACTATATACAAAAATAAACCCAAAATGGATTAAAGACTTAAATGTAAACCTGAAACCATAAAACTCCTAGAAGAAAATATAGCCAGTACACTCTTTGAAATCAGTCTTAGCAGTATTATTTTGAACCTCTCTCCTCAGGCAAGGGCAACAAAAGCAAAAATAAACAGATGGAACTACATCAAACTGAAAAGCTTTTGCACAGCAAAGAAACTATCAACAAAACGAAAAGGCAACCTACTTGAGAAGACATTTGCAAATGACACATCCAATAAGGGGCTAATATCCAAAATATATAAAGAATTCATATAATTCAATATCAAAAAAACAAACAACCCAATTTAAAAATGGGAAGAGGACTTAAATGGGCATTTTTCCAAAGAAAACATACAGATGGCCAACAGGCACATGGAAAGATGCTCAACATCACTAATCATCAGAGAAATGCAAATCAAAACCACAATGAGATATCACCTCACACCTGTCAGAATGGCCATCATCAAAAGGACAAGAAATAACAAGTGGCAAAGATTTGGAGAAAAGGGAACCCTAGTACACAGTTGGTGGGAATGTAAATGGGTAGAGCCACTGTGGAAAATAGTATGAAGTTTCCTCAAAAAATTAAAAATAGAACTACCATACAACCCAGCATACCATCTGGGTATTTATCTGGGTTGTACGTATTAGTGTTTTCATTTTCGGGAAGAAAATAAAAACACTAATTCAAAAAGAAATATGCAGCCTACTGTTCACGGTAGCATCATTTACGATAGCCATGATATGGGAGCAATCTAAGAGCCCACTGACAGATAAACAGATAAAGAAGATGTGATGCACACACACACACACAGGAATATTACTCAACCATAGAAAACAATGAAATCTTGCCATTTGCAACAACATGGATGGATGCGGAGGGTATTAAGCTTAGTGAAATAAGTCAGACAGAAAGACAAATACTGTATGTTTTCACTTATATGTGGAATCTAAAAAACAAAATGAACAAATATAACAAAATAGATTCACATATACAGAGAACAACCTAGTGGTTGCAGGGAGAGGGGGTGGTGAAGGGGTAGGGATGGGCAAAATAGGAGAAAGGGATTAAAAGGTACAAAATACCAGTTAAAAACTAAGTCACAGGGATGTAATGTACAGCACAGGGAATATAATCAACAATACTATAATAACTTTGTATGGTGTGTAATCTGTAAAAATATCAAATCACTATAGTGTACACTAAAAACTAATATAATATTGTAAGTCAACTATATTTCAATTTAAAAAAAAGATGGTGAATGTGTCTGGAAATATTAAATATTTAATATTTAAATATTTAATATTTAAAATACTCTATCTGTGAAAAGTAAAGCTTATGTTAACATACATAATGTATAAAAATTAAGTTAATGTACGTAATTATAAACCAGATTTTAGATGTATGTTACATTTATTGAAGGCTTAAGAAATTTGAAAAATAATTCAAATCACGCCACTCTTTTCAATAAAAAAGATCCACTTAACAATTTTAGTCCTTATCCCTGCTAATCCTAATTCTGAAAAAACAAAAACAACACTAAAATTGATCGTAAAAAAACATTATACATAAGTTTCTCAAGTGTTTGATCAAAGGGATCAATTTTACTTGACAAAGTAATAAAAATAGACATAATCATCTATGTATAAACATAAGGAAGAAAGTATAAATAGATATAAAAACTACATATATGTGATTTCCTAAAATTATGGAATTTCAGTTTAAAAGTCCATGGAAATTTCTTTGAAGTGCAGTAATAACCTAACATCTGTAAATCGCATTCAACTCATTTGACATGTTCACAAACTTCTCACGCACCTGTATTAATCTTCAGTCTACCCAGAATTACAGAAACAGTAGCTTTGGCTAAACAGCAGCCCAGTGACTGGCTGCACTCTTGACTCTGAACTAGAAGTTAAGGTAACACACTATGGGTAACACACAACGGGTTAGCCCATGGGTAACACACTATGCACTTGAAGCCAGAGATGGGTCAGTGGGAATAAATTCAGATTAGCTACTGAATTTCATAAGGAAGTTTATATAAAGAGAATAGTTCTCTCTTTGAAGATGGCTTTTTGAAAGAAATGTCTAAATCCTTAAATGTGTGGTATTTCTTTCAAGGATTTCATTAAAAACTTATATTTGCAAATTTATATTCATTTGCTCTTAAGGTATAATAAAAGAGAAAAAGTTTAAAAGAATCCTTACCTGCAATCCAATCACAGTAATTGTCAAAGTTAACAACGCCAGGAAAGTAGATCAGACCATGAAAGAAAAAAGAAAAGAAAAATCAGTCATTTTCCTAACTGTTTACTGTAACCATAATTGAGTTATTTATATGCAGGGATATAGTGGCAAATTTTAAAGGCTTAGCTATGTGCATAGAGGGTTCTCAATGCCTGCTGAATTGAATTTTAGAGAAAATTAAGTATAACTATTATATTTTGTAATCTCATGTTTAGAAACAAAAGAAACTAGGGAGTTATAGACACCAAAAATAATAGAAACTAAGTATGAAAATACTTCTATGTTAAGAGAACAAAAAGATGTAGACTATACCCATCCTATGGTGACAACTATCAACATGAATGCATATATGTAGTACCCGGCCTTCAAGATGGCCTCCAGTGATCCTCCCCTCTTGGTATCCACACTCTTGTATAGCCCCCTTCCACAGTGAAGAGTGCTGACCTGGGGAAAAGTGCTGTACAAATGATGGTGTGTGACTTCTAAGACTCTTTGATCACTCTCTCTGGGACAAGCTAGCTGTCATGTCATGAAGACCCTCACGTGGCCCTATGGAGAAGAGGTCCACATGGCAAGGAACTAAGTGGCATGCTGCCAACACCCAACATCAACTTTGCAACCATGGGCATGAGCCATCTTGGAAGTGGATCCTCCAGCCTAGTGTCAAGCCTTCAGAGGACTGTAGCCCTGGCTGACATCTTGACCATAACCTCCTGAGAGACCCTGCGCTAGAACAATGCAGCTAAGCCACTCCTGACCCTCAGAAGCTGAGCAAGATAATGAATGTTTATTGTTGTTTTAAGCCACTACATTTTAGGGTAATTTGTTACAGCAATAGAGAACTGATAGAATGTATATTTCAAAAGGCCATGTAATAATAACAATAACAATAACAATAATAATAGTACTAGAGTATGATTGTAGTAGAAGAGCAGGGATGATTTCTTCCTCTGCTTTCTAAGCTTTCTGTAAAGTTATGTCACTTTCACTGTTCCATTTTTTGAAAGTATACATTCAATGGTCCTAGCTCTAATGGCTCCCACCACTTTCATTAGAGAAGTTCTCAGTCATTCATTCATTCCGCAAATGCCTCCTAGGATGGATGGGAAGTCAAAACAGTCAGTCCCTGACCTCAAGGAGCTCACATTCTAGAGGGAAGGAGAGGCCTTAATCAACTCATGTCACAAGTTAGTCCGGGATTACCAAGTATGATACAGTCTTCTTTGCTATCACATGTGTTTCTGGAAGGCAACTTAATTCCGAAGTGATTAGTAAATGGAAAAATGATGTCAGTCTAACACAAAAGTTGTGTTGATTCACAAGGGGTTTTCCTACACAAGAGGAGCCAGAACTGCCAGTGAATTACAGCCTTTGGCAAGAAAGGAGACAGCGCTAGGCTCTGCTGCTGTAGCAGCAGCAGGAGGCCTTTCATGTGCATTTAACAAAACCCGAAAGCAAGCGCTTCCCCAGGAGCGCCCACTCCGTGCAGCCTTCAGCCTCTGCCGGGGTGCTGCTTCCTGCTCCCAGCCTCAGGCAGCCCCCCTGGCTTGGAGCTCCGTTTCCTTCTGCCTTGGCTTAGCACCTGCCGCCTCTGCTCTAGTTAAAATGTTGCTGGCATTTCACTCTACTTTTCTGTGTGTATTTTTAGTATCAACCATGAGAGCTTCCAGCTCTATCGAGCTGGTACCAATTTTTTTGTTTTCTCGGTGCTCTGGTTACAAAAGCTGCCTAAGTGTTGAGTGATCGGCCCCAACTCTGTTTTCTCCATAAGCTGTCTTATTTTTTGCATGCCATTTTGAAAAATGAAAAGGTCTTTAGAAACATACGTATCATGGTACAGAAGAAATGCCGGCACTATGAAGGACAGTTTTTACAGTTCTAGAAGACCTTGATCGAATATGGGAATAGCATGTGCGAAGGTCTAAAGCACAGAGACAGGAGTACAAGGAGAGTCCATCCGGAAGAACACAGGCTTTGGAAAGCTTTCCCTTTATCACCTCAAATTCCCTGACAGACTATAAGAGCTATGTTCACTTCAGATGGCTGAAGCATTCGTTTGTCCAACAGAACTGCAGCCGGGCGGGGTAGATGAGACAGACTAATTCAGTGCTTCTCAACCTTGGCCGAAACTTAGATTCAACTGGGGAAGCTTTTCACAAATCCAGATGCTCAGGTCCATCCTGATTTAATTGCTCTTGTGCAAGTCCTGAGCATCGGTAGGTTTTAAAAGTTCCCCAGGTGATTTCGAAGGGAAGTCAGGGCTAAGAACCACTAGACCAGAGCAAGACACCAGCAACAATCAGAGGATTGGAGAAAAGGTCTTAGGAGGTATTTAAAAAAAACAAAAACAAAAACCTGATATTATTTATGCATTAAAAAAAAAACTTTGCAGTTGTAATTAGTCAATAAGACTGTATATTCATTTTCCCCAACAAAGCTTATAAGGCTATTTCTGAGGTCATAGATAGGGCTGGAAATAGGCAGAGTTGAAACATGAGGGCCCAGATCAGGGAACTCTAATCTAGGCTTCCAGGTGAGGCAGCATGTAGGTCTGGCACCTAAGGGCTAGGATCCTCAATTCCACTGGGAGACCAAGGGGAGAGGAATGGGGGTGGGGAAGGTTTGAAGGAATTTCCAGAGGGATTTAGATAAGCTATTCAAAAGGAGTCCCTGACCTAGCGCATTAAAAGTACTGCACATACCATTTAAAAACATGGCCAACCTTGGAATGTCAAAATAAAGGGAAAAAAATGGATAAAGAGGTTTAAATACAGTCCCATTATATGGAGGTAGAAAAGCAGGTTTCAACAAAAGTTTTCAAACTTGGTGATCAGAGCTGCAAGAAGGGATATTTTTAAATATATAGATTTCTGAGCCCAAAGGTATGAATTAGAATCTCCAGAGGTAAGAAATGACAAATTAATAACAATAGTGGCTACCATTTTTTCAGCATTTACAATGTATCAGGCAATCTTCTAAGCACTTTCTATATATCATCGGATTTAGTGCCCATAACAACCCTAATAGTTAACTGGGACACAGAGAAGATAAGTAACTTGCCCATGGTAAACGGTGGATACAGGCTTCAAACCTGTAGACCTGCATAGAGCCTGTGCTCTTAACCATGACATTCTGCATTCTTTAAAACACCCTCACCCTCCCCAAGAAACCAAGTGATTTTGAGGCTGCTAGTATTTTGAGAACCACTGCACTATGACCTTTCAAAGTCAACTGTAGCATATCATTCTGTGAAATCAGACTCAGTATCAACATTGTCTTCCATTATTGGGCTTTACATCAAGTAGCAGTATCTCCTTTATTATGAAGAATTTGCAATATGCTAAATGTACAGAAATAGTTTTCCTACAGAAGACGGGCTTGTGTCTAAGACTTCTGTCTGACAAAAACAGAAATTTTATACAACATACCTTTTTCTTAACTGCACTTAGCAATTTGCTGTCTTGTCAACTCCTCCCTGCTAATACCTCTGCCTTTAATTCTTTTTCTATTTCTATTACCAACACCCTAATCCAGACCCATATCATAAGACTTCTGGATTATTGCCAAATGATCCCCACTGGTCAATCTGGCTCTAATCTCTATCCAGCTGGATCCAAGCAAATCCATCTTGTATACTGCCTCCAGGCCAATATTCTTAATTTTCTTAACCTTCTTGCCTGTCACTCATTCAGTTACAAGTCTTTTAATGATTACACACTACCTGTAGGATAAGACCCCAATCTTTAGCTTGATATTCAAAGTCTGTAACTAACTGCCCTTACCCCTCGCTAACTTCTTTTTTAAAAAATTCAACTACAATGTACTTTTAATCCAAAATTCCTTCATCAAAACAAGAATTAAATATATCTTAAAACTACATTTAAAATGAGAAAAATACTTAAATTGTGGGCTAACACTTTTAATGAGATTCTATCTTGGGGTTAAATGTTCAAAGGTGGTACAACTTCAAATGAGCTGCTTTTTTGCTCACCGTTGTTACATTTTTTGCAGAACGTGTAGGAGGGGGTTCTTAACACAGCTAACCTCTTGCATCGCATCTTTCAGGTAATCTCAAAGTCAGAGTTAATTTCGTTTCAGAGTGTACAGTTACACAAAAACTGCCCCCAGGCAACAGGGCGAGTTCGAGCTGGTTCTTAAAGCATGAATCTTTTAAATAATCCACAAAACCCATCTGCAAAGCTTGAAGAAGATCACTTTTACTTAAAAACATATAATACCTTGCCAGGAGGAAAGTGTACACATCCTTAAATTACAAGCTAGGGAAGTTTATCCGTATATTTCAGTCATGAAATGCTTACCTCCTCATCTACTGTAAATTAAAAAAAAAAAAAGTACCACTGAGGAGAACCAAGAAGACAGGATCAAGTGTCTAGGCTCTGATATCCATTTCAGATGGAGCTAACTTAGCAATCATTTCCTGGGGCTTCTCTGGAGCCCTTACAAAGTTCTCTAATTACCCCAGAAGGGCTGAATGAAAGATAAGGGGAAAAAAACCAAACCCTCCATAAGTCGATGATCACTAGGGAGAGTAGGGAAGTGGCAGGCAGGTAGAGGAACATTCCAGAGAGCCAGAGAAACACAGGGGTGCTGCTGGAAGCCACGTCCTCTTCCTCTCCCCTTCATCAACAGAGCTCAATAGTGCTTTACCCGTGCTTATGGGAGGTTAAATGGACTCCTTCTGAAATTTGGTCCAATGAATTCTATACATGATATCTTTTCAAAGATTAGAAAAATATGCAAATAATTAATGAAGGAAACAAATCCAGAAGAAAACCTATCTTTAGTCCAAAACTATTCTGTAACAGGTTCACAGAACAACTCGAGCTGGAAGTGTACAGGAGGGGAAAGAAAGGTTCTGGCAGAAATGCAGCCTCCAAGAGACTGAAGATTTTACCCAACGCTTGTTGTATCGCCCATAAAGGCACAAACTGCCTTGAAACAGCTCCCCCGTGACCAGGACAGGAAAACAGAGTCACCATGGAAATACATCCATCCCTAAATACGTCTTTTATAATCAATATTATCTCTTTCATACAAAGTATGTACAACTCAGAGTCTAAAATATTATCATAGGAAACATTTCTGAAAGTTGCTCCACAAGCAGCTACATTAGTTTCTAATAACACTCATAGCTACAGAATCCTAGTCTTCATGGTCTGGGGCTGCATTTACCAGACTGGCCTTTGATGAAGACTTTCTAAAGCCTCATAGTTCATTTTCCTTCCCCCCGCCACTGGGAGAAGGCAATGACTGCGTTCATTTGCTGTTTAATTTTGCAGAAAGCAATTATGTTCTACTACACCAGAGTCTGGCATTTGACATGATTCACTTCACCTTACTAGGAAAAAATGTAGATAAGCAAAAAGCAAGCTAACGCAAACACACATTTTAAGAGCACAAGTTCTAGAGTCTCTGCTGGGACCAGTCCTCATTCCTCGCACACCACCTTTATCTCTCACTTCATCTTAACCACAATCCAATATCTGGTATTCAAATGGCTTATTGTAAAGGCTGAGTTATATTTTTCTGCTTAAGAGTTCAGGAAAGCACGGAATGTACTTTAGAAGGTTTTCCATCAGAAAAGTTAAAATTTAAAAGTTCTGGTATATAAAACGCTTAACAGTTTAACCACATGGAAAACTTAGATTTTAGATAACCAAGAATTTTCAGTACATCAAAGCAAAAAGAATCTACAAAAATACAATCCTGCCACCTTGTGGTACCTATTCAAAAGCCCTTCACCACTTCATACTTTAAAACAAATTCTGATTTTTAAAAATGTGCTTATGTAAAACAATATTCATCAATATGACTTATTTTAAAATCTTAAATACTGATTTTAATGTTCATAAAATTTGTAAAAATTTATTAAATTGTCAATGTTTAGCTTAATGAAATTGTTTCTAAGGTAAAAACTAAATTGTCTCTTCAAATATAAGATGAAGAAATGCAACTGTGAGCACTTGGAGCTCTCAATAAATTCTTCACATCAATTATGGCTCATGCTTTCCTTTCTGGGAATTAAATAACCATCCTGTTAAATAAATGGAGCTGCAAAATTTGTATTGCCCACTAGATAGCATTGCTTGATCAACTTTAAATGATGAAGTAGGCAAAAATGAAGTATGGTAAATTTCTGTAGTACCTTGACTTAGATACATTCTATAATTCTTAAATTGTTCAGACTCCTTGATGAATCTAAATAATAAATTATGAAGTTTCTAAACATCATGTTGACATAAAAAGACTAGTTTTAAAATAGTGGATAAAAATACAGGACCACTGACATTTTCAGAGCACCATCTGTATTAATTCGTTTTAAGAAAACTATTCAATGAAGACTAAGTCTCTTTTGACATATAAAGGATTGGACGTTGATTCTGTGAAAATATGAACACCAATTACAGAAAAATATGATGACGGCAAGATTAGGTTGAACCATATGAAATTCTATTTATGTAGGTCAAAAATCGTTGAATATTGCTCAACTGTAATTTAGTTTATTGTAATAAGTAACATTTATTGAGAGTTTCCTATAAGTCTGTGCTATGTACTTCACCTGCTCTAGCTCATTTAATAATCCTCATGTTAACCTTGTGAAAGAGTAACCACTCTTATCCCCAAGTTACCAAGAAGGTCATTGAGGCTTAGAGGTCAAATAACCTGTCCTAAGTAACAGGTTCAGCTTCTAGGTTCCAAGCGCCCTAACCAATAGAATAGATATTTACATAGATAAAAGTAGAATATCTGTTTAAAATGTATCTGAAAAGATAATACATTAGATCTTTTTGTTTTTTATCTTTATGTTAATGATGACTCTGAATAGCACTTATGTTTCCTTCTAACTACTGAAACTTTCAGGAGAGAGGGCAAAGAGAGACTGTTGCATTTTGCTGTCCTACAGCATCATTGGAATTTACTTTTTTTTTTAAGAGGTTTTTTTTTTTTTTTTTTGGCTACGTTGGGTCTTCTTTGTTGTGCACAGCCTTTCTCTAGTTGCAGCGAGCGGGGGCTACTCTTCGGGGGCTACTCTTCGTCGCAGTGCGTGGCCTTCTCATAGCAGTGGCTTCTCTTGTTGTGGAGCATGGGCTCTAGGCACGCGGGTTTCAGTAGTTGTGGCACGTGGGCTCAGTAGTTGTGGCTCGTGGGCTCTAGAGCACAGGCTCAGTAGTTGTGGCGCACGGGCTTAGTTGCTCCGCGGCATGTGTGATCTTCCCAGACCAGGGCTCGAACCCCGTGTCCCCTGCACTGGCAGGCAGATTCTTAACCACTGCGCCATCAGGGAAGCCCCTGGAATTTACTTGTTTAACAACAGCCGGTCATCTCTTTTATCTCACAGCCCCGGAACTATGCCTTCTCTTTTTTCATATAAACTAGCAGTTTTACCTTGCATACTGGTATCAGTCTCTCAGATACTTAAAACCACTGGCATATCTGATTTCTCTCTCCCCTCTCACCCAATCATCCATCCAACAAATATCTGAGAACCTGCTATGTGTACCAGGTACTGAGTACAAAAACATGAAAAAGCATAGTTTTTACTATCAAAAATTTATCTTTTAGTAGGAGAGGCAATGAGACAGTATAATGATAAGTTTTTCAAGACAAGTATGAAGAGAGTATAATGGAATTGGGGAAGAATGGTAGCTAATTTTGTTCTGAGGTATCTATTTTTGTCCATTCCTTCCATGTTCAAAGTCATTCTCCAAATAAGCTTCACATTTAATTGTACAGCTTTGCTAAGTGTTTCTTTTTATAGTAGAAAGTCTCATACTATGTTAATAGAAAAAAGTGCAAAACAAAAAGTTTTATCAGGGATTATGATTATGCAGTAAATGTTTTCACAATCTTTTTATCTTTTCTGTCGATAAGTTAAAATGTGCAAAGAACCTACTGAATGGCTACAGAAGAAAAAAGGACACCAGTATTACCTATAAATTCCATAAGTAAACTCATAAAACAAACAGCTTTTCTTAACTTTCTCCCTCAATGTCCCTAAAATTGGACATAAATTCCTCTAGAAACACTTCTTCGCTCACACCAGATCAACTAACAGATTTTAAATTGCCAATAAAATATCAGTTAAATACATATACATATGTAAGTGTATATATACACATATGTATATATATACACACACACCATAATATACACTATAATTATATATTTTTAATGTACATATAGATATATAATTATATTTTTATATATTACAATCACATACAAATGATATCTGTGAGATAATTTATCTTTCATCAAATGCAATGTAGATGAATTTGAAGATGACTCTTCCCTTCTAATTTCTTGTATCTTCCAAATTTCTTAAAGAAATTTCTAAGTAAATCATTAATAAGTACAATATATATTGCTTTATGATAAAAATTATTTATCATAAAAATCACTCAACAAATATTTATTAAGCATACTTTACATGTACTACTACATATATATAAAAAGTACAAACTCAGGAGCTGAAAGACTGGGACTTAGTCTGACTGGCTACTTATGCTTCCATAAGTAGCAATCTCCTGACTGCAGTTTCTTCACTTGTAAAATGAGGATGAGGGTATTTGCCTTACCTCCCTCACAAGTTATTCTAAAGATCCAAATGAGACAATACATGCAAAAGCACTTATAAAGTATTAAGTAAGTTACTTCTAAAGCCAATAATCAGAGAAGCAAGTCATATTACAAAACAGCTGGGCAAATAAGATCACTTAATGCTATAACTGAGATGAAAGTTATCCTATATATCCAAAATATTTTCAATTAACCATTAATTTCAGTGAGCTATTCATTTGTTAATCATAAGTTCTATTTGGTTTAACAAAAGTGTGTCTTTTTTAAAATCATCACAAGCCAGTTCTTAAAAAATTATATCATAAACAACAACTGGTGGTTGTCTATTTAAGCAATAACTAAAGTTATTCTAAGTTACTTCAGTGATTTTTAAAAAAACAATTTTTCCATCTGTATCTATATTGTTATGAAAACAAACATTATTTGACCATTAGCAATCAGATATTAAATGATCTCTTAGTTCCCTCACGACTTTAAAATTATGGGACTATTTTATTACAAAGTTTACAAACACCTCAGGAATCCATAAATCAAACATAAATTAGAATTTTTAAAAAGATTCATTAGTTTTTCACTAAAAATAACTACAAAATTTTGCCATCATATGCAAGAGTTAATTTAGGCAAAAAGCTTGTTTCTCCTTTAAGATTCAAGACTTATTTATGCTAAGCAGAAAATTTCCCATTTGCAATTTCAGCTCTAATGTATAATATAACTTTTCTTCAAACTGTTAGTATTGATGAAATCTACAGATTTAATTTTAAAAGACTTAAAAGTTTATTTGTCCATTATCTTTTTGGTTTACCTCTCTTTAAATAAAACTATCGATATAATCTGTGTCTTTTTATAGTAAGCCAACTGCAAAATTCCTATAATTATTTTCTCTATTTTTAAGCTAGTGAACTCTTTTTTGAAACTTAAATGGTTTTAAAATTGTAATTCTTAATTTTAAGAGTTAATACCAACTACTCTGAAGTACTTTAAATTTATGTGGAACTATACAATTGGAGGAGCACTTTTGCCAGCATTCAAATCAGCTTAAGTTACAGAAACAGTAGAAACAGTATATATATACTGTTATAAAATATACATAACGTTATATTTAAATTAAGCTAGTATTCACCAGCTCTTAAGATGCATTCACAAAAATTTTGAACAATTCAAAAGAACCACACAACTGATGCTTTACATATGAATCTAAAGACCTCTATTTTGAAAACATACTATAAAGTACAGCCAACATCATTTTCAAGTATGGATAAATGAAGGCAATATTTTCTGATAGAAAAGCTCAACATAAAATTCTAAATCATCTACAATTTTAAGTCAATTCACAATAGCTTCACCTGGGGAATCAAAGAAATTAAAAAGCTGTTATACAACTAAGTTTTTAAAGCTCTTAAACTAAAAACGGACTTTATACAATTCATCTCAGTTAACAAGAGAAGGAAAAACTTCTTCCCTTGATAATCTCCAAATAATCCTCCAAGTGGTTTAAAAAAATATCTTAAAATGTTCCAACTAGGGGAAAAAAAAAAATGGCTCAACTGAACCTTATTTCCCCCTCCAAGATGAGTATTTAGAAGCCAACTGCCTTTCAAGGTAATAAGCAATGTATAGGACCACTGAGGGGCAATTCTTTCCACGGTTATTTGAATTACAGTTAAGTACTCACAGCAGATCTCTCTACCAGACTACAGAAAAAATTTCATGGTACACACATCAGCGTGGCTTTCCTAGGGCCCCTCTTCCCACCCAGGACCAACTGACATTCCTGGTGGACCACGTGCTTCCGGAAGCATCCGAAGTTCCGTCCCTCCCCCAGGGCGGTTTCTATTTAAAGGGGCAGTGACCCAATTTCTTTATGATGACTGGCTTCAGAGAGAACAAAAACACTATCAATACAGTGACTTGCTCTGTTTCAAGGATTTTAAAAAGGGCATACGAGATTTCCTTTAGGATTTCTTAGAAGGTAACAAGTCAATGCCATATGGCTCCCATGGATCTTCTTGATCCAAAAATCAGGAGGATCTAACGGGGGGGGGGTTCCAACTTTTGAAACATACTTGTGTATTGCGCGTGTGAGGGGAGTTTGGGGGCAGACAATGAGGATTCGAAGGAAGGGATGAAGAGAGGAAAGAAGGGGGTGGGGAGGAAGGGAGAGAGGCAGGGAGGGAGAGGCAGGGAGAAAAGGAGAGAAAGAAGGAACAAAGGAGGGAAGGAAGGAGAGAGCGAGGGAAGAGAGGAAAAATCAAGAGGCCAAGGAAAGCAGAGCAGAAACAAGCAGACATGGAGGTCTCAGAGAGAGACGGAGAAACCTACTGCCCAGCAGCTTTTCCATTCCCAAGAGGCCCCATAGTACTTCCTGCACTCTGCGACCAAGATATTCTACTCTAGTCCTATAAATATACCATTTTACTGGAGCAGAGGTGGGGATGGGATGGGAAATAAAGAGAAACACATAGTTCTTCAGTTGTTTTTCTCCTACACAGTCTGCAATGCTACTCCAGAAGGTAGAAAAAGACTGATAAAATCAACCAAAGTGAAAGGAACTGACATCAGCAACAGCAGGATGGATTTCTGTTTTTATCAATTAAGACACAGAAAAAAAACCCAGTAAATGTCCATGTTGGAGATTTTTTAAAAAATAGATTAAACTTTAGAAAACCAAGGAAAATTTGTAATAGAAAAAATATAATGCAAAGGGATTAACATCACAGATTTTCTATTCAATTATGAGATTAAAATGAATAACAAATAATCAAAATTGTAGGATGCAACTAAAGTAACGGGAAATGTACAGTCTTGAACATAAGAATAAAGGCTAAAGATTAGTGGGATAAGGCTTTATCAAGAAAACTGGGGGGAAACCCAGCAAAATAAAAGGAGATAATAAAGATAACAGCAAAAGTGATTAAAATAGAAAACATATATGAGAAGATCAACAAAGCCAAAAATTGGCTCCGTGAAAAAGACTGGAAAATAAACTGTCAAACCCCCAGTATGATTAATTAAGAAAAAAGAGAAGGCAGAAATAAGCAATATCAGGAATGAAAAAGGAATATAACAATAATTTTTAAAATATAGATTATGGGGCTTCCCGGGTGGCGCAGTGGTTGAGAATCTGCCTGCTAATGCAGGGGACACGGGTTCGAGCCCTGGTCTGGGAGGATCCCACATGCCGCGGAGCAACTGGGCCCGTGAGCCACAATTACTGAGCCTGCGCATCTGGAGCCTGTGCTCCGCAACAAGAGAGGCCGTGATAGTGAGAGGCCCGCGCGCCGTGATGAAGAGTGGCCCCCGCTTGCCACAACTAGAGGAAGCCCTCGCACGGAGACGAAGACCCAACACAGCCAAAAATAAATAAAATTAAAAAAAAAAAAAAAAAAAATATATATATATATATATATATAGATTAAATGGGCAAACTGTTAGAAAAATATAATTTACTGAAACAGACTGATGAGGAGATATGAAATCTGAACAGTCCTATATTGCCACTAAATAGTATTAAATCAATAGTGAAAAACCTTTTCACAGAGATTTTTGTAACCAGACAGCTTCACCAGCGAGTCCTAGAAATCATTCAGTGACCCAGCCCTGGGAGGTCCCCGCAACGGCCAAGAAAAGGATCAGCAACAAAAAACCACCAAAAGAGGCACTGCCTTGTGATCAGGACAGAACCTTAGTGGGTGGCCCGAAGAGATGGAGAAAATTAAAAGTAATGCCATGTGGCTGACACTAGATAAGGCACATGAACCCATGTGAGATACTCTGTTGGACGTTAAAACACACTTGGAGGTGGGGCATCAGCAGGTGAAGGCATAGATTGTACAGTCATCACAAACTATGATTCTAACAAGACATGCTGAAGTCCTAAGAGATATGGAGTCTCTAAAAGTTAGCCGAAATGTCATTGCTGACAGAACATGTAAATTAGGTATCACTCAAAGTCTGTTCAACTTTCTACTTTAACAGTTACATAAACTACAAACTACAGAACAACTTGTGCAATTTATTTCTGGGAATACAAGTACAGAAAAAATACATTAGAATTATTATGAAACAGAATGGTTAGTTCTAAATCAGTCCCAAAAAATCAATTATTTGTAACTTGAAATAAACTTAGAATAATTAATGAAGTGATTCTCCTACTTTTTTTGATTATCATCTAATGGTGCAATTTACAAAAACAGGGATAATGTGCTCTATTTTTAAAAAAGAAAGTGATGAAAATTATTCATTAACTACATGATCTGACCCCAACATTATCAAGAATAAATATCTTATACTTGAAATACTCTTTAATATTAAAAGCATTGAATCAAATTTTTTTTTCAATCAAATTTTGATTGTCGTGGAAGCTGGGACAGAACTTGAAATTTGAACTACTTTTATTTTGCTTAAAGAGTTAAATCACAACATTCTCTTGGAGATGCCAGAAGATTCCAGAAGTCTTAAGTTTGAAACAATTTTTAAATTTACATTTTAAATTTACATGAAAAATTACATTTCAAATGCTTGCCACAGGAAAAATAATATAGAAAGAATAACTGTATTACCACTATTGAGTGACTAGTATCCACACACTATTTTAAGTACTTTACATATATAGTATAATCCCCATAATAACTATTTTACCATTTTATAGGCAGGAAAACTGAGTCACAGAAAGAATAAGAAACATGCCCAAGTTCATAGGCATAAGTGAATAATTTTTTGAGTTAGGCTTAGAATCTGGCAGCCTGATGCCAGAATGTACAGCCCTATTGCCTCTACAAAGAACAAATATGACAGTTTAAAATTTGAAAATAATAAAATAATGGGGTACTGAAATTTTTCCCGTTTTTAATACATAGCAATTCTTTATATAATTAAAATAAGGCAATGATAGTAAATTCACATCACATCCCAAAACAGAAGCTAGCATCAAACTATTTATGGAAAACTCACACTCAGTTTGTTTCCCACATTCTGTCGGAGTTTCTAGTCTTTCCTGCTATGCCCACCACCCAGCAAGAAAGCCCAGTACGCACACACGAACACTGATCTTTATCAAAAACAGCACTAGGAGGGGGACTCCGGCCGTGAACTAACAGCAACAAGGTTAATGAATACATACTATGAGTGTATTAAACACAAACACACACATGTACTGTGTGTATGTGTGCATGTGTTTGTGTATATAGACTTTCACTCAGGCCCTCCATCACCCAAGATTCAAGTCCTCTGAATATTATTGAAAGAAAAGAAATTAAGGCCTTTTGCTCTGTCCCAAATGGCTCTATGAGCAGATGCAATGAAATAAACTATCCAAGACTGACTGATTACATTTCAGAAAACATCAGAACTAGGTGAACCATAAATGAACGGGAAGTGCACCCAGGTACCTAGAATCAGCAACCCTAAGTAACCTTCAGTACACAGTCTAGAAACTCAAAGAACGAAGACTAACTGAACAATGGAAGAAGCTCTTGTAAAGCCACTACACCAAAGAAATACGCTCTGTTCCTTAGATCCTGTTTGAGAATTATTGACTCCTGTTCATCACACAATTCTTAAAACCTGATTATCAGGCTTCCTGGGCCTCAGGAGATTAAAAACAACCAAATGAAAAGGGCAAACTGTTACCAGTCACACACAGTCTCAAGAAGAGATCACTTTTCTGTCTTATTAGGCTGAGAGCTTAGTAGTGGCCTCCATACAGACAAGTCATCAGCCCGGAGCTGAACCTGAGCCATCATCAAACCGTAACCATCTCAGAAGGTTAAAATAAGGTTAGGAGGTTAAAATAAGATTAGGCATTTAAAAGTTTGTTTCAGTTAGCCCCATACTTCTCTTAATGTCAAACACTAGAACCATTGGAAAACCTACGTAAATAAGTTGTAACCATTTAGAATTTGGAACACACCATCCTCTCTTATGCTATTTATTTAGGACTGAAATGGAAAAAGTCTACCCCTCCAAGAGTGGCCCTGAAAGGATAATGGGAACAGTTTATTTCAAAAATGACAACAAATGGAGGGTACAGTATGCATTTAACAAAAATGTAACTATCAAACCACCATTTGAGAGCATCCAAGGAACAAATAGTACTGAGAAATATTATTAAACAAGAAAAATTGGATTAATAACATAAGACTGAAGCAATTAGAAGTGTACAAGATCCAAAATGTATCGATGGCATATACAAAACTCTTTTAAATTGAGAAACTACAAAAGAAAACAATCTTAAAGCATTTCACTTTACTGTAACATTAATTTAACATTCTTTAATATAACATTTTTACATATGAAGAGTAGAAGACCTATTGTTTTATAGTATTTTGGTGTTTTTTAGTATAATAGGGTGATGCTATTAATTCCTTGGGGTCTAGGGATAGTTGCTAAATTTATTTCTACATATAAAAATATTATCATATAAAATTATGATAGGTACTTGGGACATAAAGATTCTAGTGAAAGAAAAAGACATTGATCAAATAACCATAATATAACGGAGTAAATTCCATCATAAATGAAAGATACTAAGGCAGTAGTTATCCCAGGACTGGCTTGTTACTAAGATAAGAGAGAAGCAGCAGAGTTTAGGATGATTAAGGGTTTGACTCTGATAGAGCTCACATCTTGGTACTGTTAACTGGCAGAATACAGGAGGCGCAGACTGTCTGAAAGGAGTGATAAGTGAGGAGCCCAGCTTGGATGGGACATGCAAGTAGCTATGTTCACAGGGAAACTGAGGTCACTCAAGGGCAGCTCCAGAATTTCCACAGAGGAGCAGTTCAGGGGCAGAAAGGGTTAGAGACACTTCTTGAGGCTGAGTTTCCATACCAAACATACTACTTCTGCATGATTTTGTGTTTTTCAGTTGTTTGTTTTACATAGATTATATGTTTACTCAGGGAAGCTTTCGTGTGTTGACAGGTGATGGAAGTTATTATGAGGGGCTAAAGCCCATGCCCTCTGCCCCCTGCACTACCAGGGTGAACCTAGGATCCCACAGATATCATCACATCTAGGCAGGGTCTCTGCAGTGCAAAGAAAACCTGTCGAGTAAAGAAGGGGAGGCCAACGACAGAACCTAAGGAAACACCAACAGTTTAGAGGGCTGGGGGAGGAAAAGTAAACCAGTAAATGAGACTAAAAGAGAGCAGATCGAGAGAGGAAAACTAGGAGAGTTTGGCGCACTGAAGCTGAGGGAGGAGAGCATCAGGCAATGACACCAAAGAGAGATTGAAGGAGGTTAAGACCGAAAAGCGCTCCTCGGACTTGAGACTGGACAGTTAGGAAGCCACTGGTCATATCTGCGAAAGAACAGCTTCAGGAGCTTGGTTTGCAGGGGGGTGAAGAAGAGGGAACAGCCACCCCACATCCCCATTGATGGATGGGGAGTGAGGAAGATGGGGTCTGGGGTGGGGGCACTGGGGGCTTGCTGGTCCACACAAGCTGCCAGTAAAGAGGAAAAGATGAAAGGTAAGAGATGATGCAGTATCCTGATGAGGTAAAGACCCAGAGGACACGGGAGGGAATTAGCTCTTTATATTTATACGCAGAAATTTAAAGTAGCATGTGATAAGAACACTGGTTTCAACTGGCGTTACTACTGTGATGCGGAGGCTTTCATTTGCTTGTTCATGGATTTACAAGCGTGTACCATGTTCAGTGTTGATCATTTACTACCATGTACAACCCCTGCCCCATCTTGAAGACTTGGTCCATAATGCTGGTAGATAACATGTAATCGGGAAATATTTCTATCAGTCCATGAGTGGATTTTATCTTCTTTATGTCCTCCCAGGATACCCAAGGTGCCACAATTACTAAAATGATGATGATGATGATGATGGTGATGATGGTGATGGTGATGGTGATGGTGATGGTGATGGTGATGAGGGAGGGGGGAAATAAGCTGGGTCCAGTATAAAAAGTATTCCTCCTTTGAATTCCTAAAAACTGTTTCTTGTATAATTTATTTAACAATCATGTACAAATATTACCACATTACTCAAATTAAAAAAAAAAAACCTTCCTATATTTAGATCCTATCTCCACAATTATACCCCTCCAAGATGTAACAATTTCTTTGTATCCTCTCAAATACCATGTCATTCAAACATAAAGATACTTAATATCTTCTTATTTTAGCATGAGTAACATAAAGCAAAATTATAGAAATATGTGCATGTTAGTAAACTTGTAGTATGTTGTTACTGAAAGAGAGAATTAACATTTACATTCTGTTAGTCTACAAAATGCCAAGAATAATGGCTCTATACATACACTATACCATTTAATCCTCAAAAAAACCCATTTTTCAGATGAAGAAACTGAGCTCTAGAGAGGTTAAATCATTTACTGCAAGTCACACTGCTAGTAACTGACAGATCCAGGACCAAAGACCCAAAAGGCCTTGTACTTTCCACCTACCATACATTCTCCACTCTAAATGATGCGCAGAAACAAACAGTAAACATTTTGAACATTTATATTCTTAAGCTACAATTTTATTCAAACATTATGGGTTTTTAAAAAGGTATTAGTGACTAAGATAAAAATATATTTATTGAAACATTATATTCACTTTGAATATATCAACAGTGATCAAAATAGTAATGACAAATAATGATAACGAACATTTATTGAGTGTTTATTACTATGTGCCAGAAGCTATGCTAAGTGCTTTAGAAGGAATATTTTATTTATGCTCTACAATAATCCCAAGAGGTAGGTACTATTACTGTATTCTCATTTACAAATGAGAAAACTGAGGCTCAGAGAAGTTAACGTTAATGGTCTCAAGATCACAAGTGGTAAAGTGAATAGCATTACATGAACCTATTTTTGTAATGTCCTTTCCATTAACAAATTAAGCTCCAAGAAATTTAATATATTATTTAGACAAAGGTTTTCCTTTAAATCACAAATACACTCAATACTGTGCTATGCAGATTTGGACAATTCAATTAATTAAATAACAAGCAACATATGGAAAATAGTTTTCCACAGACAGTCTTTCAACTACAAAGGGGACATTCAATTTAAATCCCAATTTTAATCCACCAGTCTTTTTATAGCAATGGTCAATCAATCAGCAAATTTTAAAACAAGGATGCTATATAGAAAACTAGAATAATCAGCTAGCTTTATTTTAAAATCCTGCACTGTCAAGAATATTAAAGGAAATTCGCCACTGCTACTTCGACAAGAATTATGAAGCAAGATCTCCAAAAACTGACCAACTCTAAACATAGATTGGGTATCATCTGAATGTCCCAAAACACCCAGATTTTACAGAGTTGTCAACTAAGTGAGAATATCCAGAGTAATACACAGGACTTAATAGGGGCTGGGGAAAAAAAATCCAAGTATACACAAAGACGTGATTATTGTTACTCAACAGTAGATGGCGCTAACACATCATAGCCTATTTTTTAAAAAAATACCTGTCCATTTCCTTCTAGAAGAATATTTTTATGTACACAACCCAGGCTATCTTAAATTAAGTATAATTTTATTTATATAAGGTTCTATATAATTTGATATCTAACCTAGTTTTTTAAAGCTGAACACACAGGCACCTAATACACAAATCTGGACCATTATTTTTTTAATGTATTGCTTAAACACACAATTAAAATCTACAAAATTTGTTAACAAATTTAATAGACATACTGTCACAAAATTTGAAAAACTGAGGGAAAAAAGAACAGATAAAAGAAACTCAAAAATAGTACATGAATGTTTTGAGGTTAGAGTAGCCATAAAGTTTGAAAAGATTTCTATAGTCAACCATAGGAATGTTCAAACAGCCCTCTAAAACCCCTAGTATTTACAATAATGGATTTCCCTATCTTTCTATGAAATCCTTTAAGACTATGCAGAATATTCCAATTTCTTCGACAGGTAAAGGAACACAGTCCTTCCCCTTTCCCATACAAGTCCATTTTTATACATTATAAATAATAGTGCCAACCCAGTAGTAAATAACGTCTCTGAATGTTGGGCTTTAAGTATGTAATGTTATTTTAATTAGTCTGGAAGAGAAAAAACACACAGTTATTTATTATTACCTGTCATGTTAATCTAGGATGGGAGCTGGGGTAGGAGAAGGCAGGGAGTGACAGAAATTATTATAAGTACAAATGATACTCATGATAAACATATTTAATGATTCGTGGCATAAGATAGCTATCGCAAATCCTACAAGTAAATCTAATTGTACACCTTGAAGCAACACAAAATAACAGTACAGCACTCTTTTTAGTTGAAGTGCTCTTCTGCATGTCTAACATCAAGCTACACAGGTGGTTATGAAGTCCACCTACTGATCTGCATTAAGAGGAGTGCTTACCATAGGATATCGTAACTTAAATGAGACCAGAATTGTAGAAAATACCTGAGTATTTGTGTTTTGACTCCTAGTCCCAACACATATATTATGATACCTCAGGAAGTCACTTAAATAACTTTCAAACTCAATTTCCTCATTTATAAAATGCAAGTAAGGTGGGATTACAGTGAGAACTAAAAAATAAAAGATACGTAGAGTATATAGCTTGAGTGATACACAAACATTCAGTGAAGCTAAGACTACATTTCCTTCCTTTTATCATAGTATAGAAGTAGTAAGGAGTAGACAGAAATAATAGTAAAGTCCACTTAAGGCAATAGTTAGAAAATAAGGCTTTAAAGACTGAAATGCAGACAGCCTGCCCTCTTATCACCAAGAACTAAAAATGAGTTTCTGAAAAATGGGTGCTTAGTATAAGCAAATAAAAACTCAAGATCATAAACAATATTAGTATAAATAGTGACCCTAGCTACAAACCTAAGGGCAATCACCACACATATGTGATAGAAATTTCTATTAGTCATATTTTGATCTTTAAATGTATAGCTATTCTGCCACTAACCTAATACAAACTTTTTACAAGGTTATTAAGAGGCTTCTTAGTAAGATTATTTTTATTGAGCCCACACATAATAAATATTAGATTTTTGATGACATTTTTCATTAGAAAGACATTTCAAAAATGTCCTGCTATTGCGGAAAGAACAAATGACTAGGATAACCCTTAACCTAGAACTGGGTACCCAAGACCTTTCAAGAACTAGAGTTAAATAAAGACCATTTCAGATAAATATAAAATAAAAATTTATCACCATTTAACATTCACTAAAAAAAAACTCCCCAAAAATATTCTGTAGGAAGAAGAAAAATGCCCCCTTAAAAAGGTCTGAGTTACAAGAAAGAATAGTAAACAAAGAAGCTGGTAAACATGTACATAAAACTAAACAAACATTGTCTATAGAAAAATAATAACATCAAATTTATGGAACTTTTAAAAAATGAAGTTAAAATGGTCGATAACAGTATTATGTAATTTGTGGGGAATGGGGAAGTTAGTAATTAGTGTTAGAATATGATAAGACGTATTTTTTCTAGAGGGAGTGGGTTTTAAGATATCGATTAACCTTGTTGACTATACATAGGAAAAAAAACCAAAAACTCGCCCTACACACACCAAAATCCTACAATATATAGCATTTACAAGAGACACACTAAAATATAAGGGCACAGAAATACTAAAAAAGACGGAAAGTGGAAAAAAGATATCACTGGCAATACCAACTAAAAGAAGCTGGAACGACCTTGTTAAAATAAGACAAAATAGATCTAAGCCAAAGGCATCATTAGAGATAGAGAGTCAAGACACAACAGCTTCAATGCACTAGAAATATATACAAATTCTCAACTTGTATTCACTGACTACACATAAATACATATAGCAAATTTGATAGAATTATAAGGGAGAAAGTGTTAAATCACCTTTCTCTACTACTGTTAGATCAAGCAGACAAAATCAGCTGAGATATTAAAGATCTAAACAAAGCAATTAAAAAATTTTACTAAATGGGCACAAAGAGAATTCCCGACTTCAAAATTAAAGAATACACATCCTCTGCAAGCATGCATGGAACATCTACGTAAACTATTTATGTGCTAAACCATAATTAAAAGACTAAACAAAGTTCAAAGAATCGATATCACACAACCGAGTTGGTAGACCACTATGCAAATCATTTCTACATAATCTGCTAACAAAATGATAAAAATGTAAAAACACCTACATTTGATAATTTTAAAACACACTCCTAAATCATTTCTGGGTCAAAAATAAAATCACAGTGAACATTTAAAAAACTTAAAATGAAAAGAAAATGCAGACTTGTAAGATATGCTGCCAAAGTAACAACTTGGAAGACATTTTATAGCCTTAAATGCTTACAATGTTAAAGGAGAAAACTTGAAAATTAACGAGCTAAAATTTCAACTTAATATGATAGAATAGGAAATAGAATAAACCTAAAATGCAGAGGGAAAGAGACAATGAATATAAAGCAAAAATGAATGAAATTTTAAAACAAGATTCAATTTTTACATGTTTGGCTCTTTGAAAAGTCTAATAAAATAGGTAGAACTCTGAAAAGATTAATGAAAATGGGATGCAAATATAAATAGCATCAGGAGTAAAAGGGGGATATAATCATATATACAGCAAAAATTAAAACATATTAGAGTACTATGAAATTTAAGGCAACACTTAGAAACATCAGACCTAGAACCTACTACATGTAAATTTTTATCAAACAGCCAAGTAACAGAAGATGACATTCTTATAAAATAAATCTAGTAGTGAATAAAAAGACATAATGTACAAGCTGAGTTTATTCCAGCAATACAAAACTGGTTTACCCTTAGAAAATCTCAAAATTTTACTTATCACCTTAACAAATTAAAGGAAAAAGAAAAGATCATCTCAAGAGATTAAAACATTGACAAAATTCAATATAAGTTTCTTACTAATAATAAAACTTAGTAACTAAAAATATAAGAAAGCCTCTTTAACCACATAAAAGGTAGCTACCCAAACCTACAGACCATATCCTTCTTAACGGTGAAATGTCAGAAGCATTTGTTTCGAAGTTAGGAACAAGGTAAGTCTGCCCAGTATCAGCACTCTACTAGAAATTCTAGTCCTATATTGACTAATACAGTACCCACTATGAGCAGCTATGAGCACTTGAAATATGGCTAGTCCAAAGTGAGATGTGCTGTAAAGGTTAAATGCATACTAGCTTTTGAAGATTTAGTACCAAAAAAAGATAAGTATCTCATTAATAATTTTATATTGATTACATGCTGAAATAACAATATTGGGTTAAATAAAGCATATTATTCAAATTAATTGCACCTGTTTCTTTATATTTTTTTAATGTGACTACTACAAAACCTACATACCTCATACCTGTTAGAATGGCTATTAGCAAAAAGACAAGAAATAACGTGTTGGCAAAGATGTGTAGAAAAGGGATGTGTAGATGTATAGAAAATGCAACCCTTGTGCATTGTTGGTGAGAATGTAAATCGGTGTAGCCACTGTGCCAAACACTATAGAGGTTACTCAAAAAATCGAAAATAGAACTACCATATGACCCAGCCATTCCACTTCTGGGTATTTATCTGAAGGAAATGAAAATACTAACTCAAAAAAGATATCTGCACCCCCATGTTATTTGCATCATTATTTATAATAGCCAAGACATGGAAACAACCTAAGCATCTATCGATGGATGAATAAAGAAAATGTGGTATACATATACAATGAAATATTGTTCAGCCATGAAAATGAAGAAAATCTTGCCATTTACAACAACGTGGATGGACCTTGAAGACATTATACTAAGTGAAATAAGTAGACAGAGAGAGAGAAATACCGTATGATCTCTCTCAAATACCGTATGATTCATAAGTATGAATACTTATATACATGGACTCCTAAAAAACAAACAAACTCATAGATACAGAGAAGAGATTAGTGGTTGTCAGTTTATTGGACAAAATGAGTGAAGGAGGTCAAATTGTACATACTTCCAGTTATAAAAGTCACTGGATGTAATGTACAGCACAGTGACTATAAATAATAATACTGTATATTTGAAAGTTGCTAAGAGAGTTGTTCTTAAAAGTTCACATCACAAGAAAATAAAATTGTAACTGTGTGGTGATGGATGTTAACTAGACTAATTGTGATCATTTTATAATATAATATATATAGAATCATTATGTTGTACACCTGAAACTAAAATAATGTTATAGGTCGATAACATCTCAATAAAACATTTTGAATAAAAGTCATGATCAAAAAAAGAACACAATGCAGAAGTGGTTATATATATATATATATATATATATATATATATATATATATATATATATATATATATATATATATATGAGTTTATGACAAAGGCAGCATTGCAAAGAAGGAAAAGGATGGTCTTTTCAAATATTAGTGCTGAGCCAATTAATTAGCTGCCCCTAAATGGAAAAAATTACTCTTGATCTCTATCTCATACCATATTAAAAAAAAATAAATAAAATGGATTGTAGCTCTAAATGTAAATGGTAAAAGTTCCTAGAAAATAACATAGGAGAGTTATCTTGAGGACAGGCAAAAATTTCTTAAACAGAACACAAAAGCATTAACTTTAAAGGAAAAAATGAACAAACTGAACTACATCAAAACTGGAAATTTATGTTCATTAAAAGACAGCAATAAAAGAATGAAAAGATAAATCACATTGTGAGAGGAGATATTTATAATACATCAAAGAGCTTATTTCAGGAATATTTAAAGAACTCCTAGAATCAATAAGAAAAAGACAGACAACTGAATAGAAAAATAGGCAAGAGACTTGAACTGGTATTTTACAAAATAATATATCCCAATAGCATGTCTGTCTGCTTTTCTATCTATCTATGCTCAGTCTCATTGTTAATAAGGGAAATGCAATTTAAAACCACAGTGAAGTAACACTACACACCCACCAAGATGGCTAAAATAAGAAAGACTGACGAGTAGATTTAAATGTAAGTGATGGATGGAATTTGGAGCAAATGGAACACACATACATAGCTGGTAGGTATGAAAATAGGTACAACCACTTTGGAAAACTGGTAATATCTACTAAAGATGAACATACACAAACCAACCAGCAGTTTTATTCCTAGGACTACCCTCAACAGAAATGCAAACATTTGTGCACCAAAAGGATATGCATAAGAATGTTTATAGTTGAATATTCTTAACAGTCTCCAAATGAAAACAACCTAAATGTCCATCAATAGAAAAATAGAATGCCATATACTTATGCAATGAAATACTACATAGCTATGAAAATGAGTGAACTTCCATTAAACTCAACATGGATGAATCTCACAAATACAACCAGAAATAAAAGCATATATAGCATATAATTTCATTTATATAAAGTTCTAAATGGGCAAAAGTAACTGACACTGTTAGAAATCTATAGACCAGGTATCCTTAGGGAGAAGAATGAGGGTATAATTAGGAGGTGGTTTGAAAGGGGATTCTAGAATGCTAGTAATGTTCTATTTTTCTTTAATCTGGATGGAGGTTACTCATCCGTTATTTTGTGATAATTCATCAAGTAATACAATATTTACACTTTCTCTCTGTATGTTACACTTCATTTAAAAAATTAATTCTTGGTGGTTAAAGATGTAAATGTGCAAAACGAAACTTTCATACTTTAGAAGAAATTATAGGAAATTGTCTTGATGACCTTGAGGTAACAAAAGATTCCTTAAACCCAAAAATCACAAACCATAAAAAATATATACATAAATTTGAATACATTAAGAACTTCTGTTCAAAGGACTTCATAAAGTGAAAAGGCATACTACAAACTAGGCAATAATATTGATAATATACATAGCCAATAAAAGATTAGTATGCAGAGTTCATAAAAAGCTCCAACAAATAAGTATAATACAAACAATCCAATGGAAAAATGGTAAAGGGAATTTTATAGAAGTGGTAACATGTATGACTAATAAACGTATCAAAGAGTACTCAGCTTCAAATTAAAACCACAATGAACTAACATTTACATGCACTCTATTAGAAAAATTGAAGCAGTATGTAATATCAAATGATGGCAAAAATACCGATCAGTGAGATTTTTTACATGCTGCTGGTGGGAGGGCAAATTGGAACAACTGTTGTGGAAAGTCATAGTACATCAACTATGAACATGTGTCTCTTCCATGATTCGGCCATTCCACTCCAGTGGAAATACTATACATGTCTTGTGCACATGTATAAAAATGTCCACAGTAGCACCGTTCATGCTGGCAAAAAAACAAACAAACCTGGGAACAAACCTAAATGCCTCTCAAGAGGAGACTAGGTAAACTGTAGGGCTTCACACATCTAAATTTTATGCATTCATGAAAATACATGAATACACAGAACTTGGATACTCTTAAAACAACACTGAGTGAAAAATGTAATCCAGACAAGACTCCCTACAGGATTCCATTTTTATAAAGCTCGTAGACAAAACTAACAACACATTGTTTAGGAATACGTACATATCTAGATAAGCTGATGTGGGATCTGTTTTGTTTTAAAATACAGGAATATAAGCCCCTCCTCTCACCCCGCCCAAAAAAAATCACTATAGTAGTTACCTCTGAGGGTAAGATGGGGGAAGGTAGAGGCTGGGACTGGGGGGATACAAAATAGTTTCAAAGATACTCTAATGTTTTATTTTTAAGTTGGCTAGTACATTCACAGGTGTCTATTTTGTTTCATAATTTGCTTAAATGTTATGTAATTCTTTTACAGGAATCCCATAACAAATGATAAAAAAAACTTCTTAAAATATATAAATATGAGTTCTAACATTTCCCTTGCAAACTGCTCAAGAGATGCACTCTCCCTGGGTAGCTATCTACATCTGATAACTCTCAAATCCCACTTTCTCTTTAGCTCAGACCCCCTTCACCTCTCCCATCAAATGTATTCCTCCAAGAGCCATCTGCGGGAGTGACAGCAGCAAATACGGCGAAGTAGGTGGCCCCAAGGGCACGTCCCTCCAGAGAAACATGCTCCAAAATGAGCAAAACTATCAGAATCAACTTAGTCAGAATTCTGGAGAATAGTCAAAGGTTTATAAGCAACAAAGCAAAGAGTGAATCAAAAAAGAGGAAACGGGAAAATGGTAGGTAAACTTAGCAGCATTTTTACTTGCCCACCCAACTCTCTGGCTCTGCTGTCATCTTGGTGATGGCAGCCCTCATTCCCAGTGTGGGACTCCGGTCCCTGGCTGTGTAGGGAGCAGAGCAGACCTTGTTCTCAAAGAATCGTGTTTGTGTTGACCTATCTGGGGACAACCTGAAGGACTGACTCAGACTCAGTCAGGATGGAAAAGTAGCTAAGTAGAGGGCATTCCTAGAAAACAATGAAAGGCTTATGAACAACCCGCTATCATCTGAGGCAAAAGATTACAGGTAGGGCTTCCCTGGTGGCGCAGTGGTTGAGAATCTGCCTGCCAATACTGGGGACACGGGTTCAAGCCCTGGTCTGGGAAGATCCCACATGCCGCAGAGCAACTAAGCCCGTGCGCCACAACTACTGAGCCTGCGCGTCTGGAGCCTGTGCTCCGCAACAAGAGAGGCCGCGATAGTGAGAGGCCCGCGCACCATGATGAAGAGTGGTCCCCACTCGCCGCAACTAGAGAAAGCCCTTGCACAGACACGAAGACCCAACACAGCCAAAAATTAATTAATTAATTAATTAATTAAAAGTGAAATTCTTTATTAAAAAAAAAAGATTACAGGTAAGGTGCACAAAAGATATGCTGAAAGTCTGGGGAGAGACAGTCTTTGGAAAACTAGTATAGTGGAAAGCTACCGTATATACTGGGGAATTTAGAAAGCCAAAGTGCACACCCAGGACAGGATGTGAGAAGACCCCGAAATGTCACCCCTGGCTGATCTTCAGGTTCAGTGCAATGAGGAAGTGAAGGCTAAGGGAGACTGTAAGTAGCCTAGCTCGGCTTTAAAGGAATGTCCTAATACAAGGCCAATCTACAAAGACTGGGAGAGTTGGGGTTATTTGGTGGAGGAGGAGGGGGGAGGGTCCAGATATTCAAGGCAATCTCTGTCCAAGTACTAGCTGACCCCAAGCTGAAGTAACAGACACTTAAGAGATCAACCACGACAAAGATACGGAAAGAAGGCCCACACAACTCTGGCCAACTGATTTTAGAAAGGGATGCCAAGAGCATTCAACAGGGGAAGAACAGTACCTTCAACAACTGGTGCTGGCACACTGGATACCGACATGCAAATGAATAAAGCTGGACTCGACTCACACCATCTACAAACTCAAAATAGACCAATGGTCAAAATATGAGAGCTAAAACTAAAAAATTCTTAGAGCAAAATATAGAATAAAATTTCATGACCTTGGATTTGGCAATAGATTCTTAGATACAACACCAAAAGCACAACCAACCACCACCACCACAACAAAAAACAGGTAAGTTGGACTTCATGAAAATTAAAACTTTTGTGAATCAAAGGACATCATCAAGAAAGTGAAAAGATAACCTACAGAGTGGGAGAAAATATTTGTGAATCATATATCTGATAAGGGTCTAGTATATATTGAACAGACCTTTGGGGTATATACCTAGGAGTGGAATTAAGAACACATACAAATGGCTAACAAGCACATGAAAGACGTTTAACGTCTTTAGTCATTAAGGAACGCAAATCAAAACCACGGTAAGATATTTCTTCACACCCTCTAGGTTGGCTGTAATTAAAAGTATAGAAAATAAGTGTTAGTGAGGATGTAGAGAAGTTAGAACCCTTGTACCTTGCTGGTGGGAATGTAAAATGGTATAGCAACTGTGGAAAATGGTTTGGTGGTTTCTCAGAATGTTAAAGAAATACCGTATGACCCAGCAATTCTACTCTTAGGTATACATCCAAAAAAATTGAAAACAGGTACTCAAACAAATACCTATAAGTGAATGTTCTTATCAGCACTATTCACAATAACTAAAAGGTGGAAACATTCAAATGTCCATGAACAGATGAATTAAAAAAATGGGGGACATACACCCAAGGAACATTATTCAGCCACAAAAATAAATGAAGTACTGATTCATGCTATAACATGGATCAACCTCGGAGTCATCATGCTAAGTAGCCAGACAACAGAGGTCACGTGTTGTATGATGCCATTCATATGAAATATTCGGAATGGGTAAACCCATAGAAACAGAGAGCAGATTGGTGGTTGCCAGGGCCTGAGGGCAGGGGCAAATGCGAATAGCTGTTTAATGGGTGTGGAGTTTTCTCTTGGGGTGATAAAAATGTTTTGAAATGTGACAAATTATACAACACTGTAAATATACTTAATACCATATTTCAGTCGTAGTTTATTGACTTTAAAATAATTAATTGTATGTTGTTTATGTTAAATTGAATTTCACCTCAATCTGAAAACAAAACAAAAACCCGTGGCCACAAATTATCTTCAACCCCTTTTTTCCATCATCGCTCGCACCCCATCTGGCACTGACTCAAAGCAGATTCTACCTCCACTTTGGAAAGTGACCCTCTCCTCCTCCTTTCCTCACCACCGTCTCTGCCTTAATTCAGGACTATCACTTCTCACTACTAATTACAAAGTGTCCCAGATAATCTCATTGCCAACAGCACTGTTCTCCACAGCTAATCTCTAAGTTGCTGCCAGATCCATCTTTCCAAAATACAAATCTAATCATATAATTTTTGTACTCAAAATCCTCCCATGTTTCCCTATAGTTTTTAGGATAAAGTGAAGGTCCTTATCCTAGCACAAAAGGTCTTCCCTATTCTAGCCTCTTCCTATCCCTCTGGCCTCATCTCCTGCCATTCCTTGTCTTTTCCCCAATATACAAAGTGTGTACTCTTCCTATTTTAAAGACCTAGGCTGCTTAAGGGGTGCCCTTTCTCTAAGTGGGAGATCCTTTCCCAAGTGAGTAACTTCCCTCAAAATTCAACTAAATGTCTCATCCTCTAGAAAGGGTTATTCCCCAGCTCCCAATTCACTACTTTCACAGCATACCAAGCATTTATCAGAGCACTTATGACTTACCACTTAATTGGCTGACTTTCCCATAGACTAGATAACACCCTAGGGCAGGGGCCATGACTTTATCATATTTATTTCCCTGGTATCTCGCTCAGCAAATGTTCATCTATTCAGCCCTTTACTCCGTTAGGCAAACATAAAATAATTCACAGATCTGCTCACCCTTTGCTACTTGATTGTTAGGTCTTCATGGCTGGCCAATATCTGAGAAAATAATTAGCAACTTGTTTATGCAACATTTCTGCCTAGTAATCCCTCCGCAAACTAATTAAAACAAGAGCTTCTGACTTGATTAATGCGTTTAATACGTGAAGGAATATTTTCTAATCCTTCTTATTAAAAAAACTGCTCTAAGTCAATCTAAGGAAATGTAAATCTTTTTCTTATTAAATAAGGCCACCGTCAAGGTAAAATCCCTTAATTAGCTTTGACACGAACAACCTAAATATAAAAATTTAACTAATGGTTCTCTCCCTCACTGGAAATAACAACTCGGTTTTGGCCTGTGGAGTTGGATATCGGTTATGCTCACTCTTGCACCACTAGCTACCAACTCCCTGGGCACACTGCCGTGTTCTTAGCCTCACCAAATCATCTGGATGCCATTAGATACTATGCTAGAAACTAGATTCTTTCAGAATATTTTTCAAAGGAAGTATTCTCTACTCTTTTCTTTTACTCGTTTCTGCTGAAAACACTTGACATCTAAGAATGTTTCGACAATCTGCATTTGAAGGTACCCAGGTAAGCCCAAGATAAGCAGGGATATACCTCTAGACTGCCTTGATGATTAGGGGTAAACTGGTATTTGGAAATATCTAAAACTTACAAATACTTCCCATAAAATAGTACTTGAATGACAAACTATAGTTATGTGTTTTCATTGGTAATGGGGTTTAGTTTTACTCTATTTGCTCTAATCCAATTGAATTCTGCCCACTTAACAACATCTATAGATTTCCAACACTTGAAAGAATGAGACAATGCTATTAACTGACTTATTTTCTTACGGTCAAGATTGATTTTTCCTAGAGCTATTTCTGCTGACCCAAAACATGTTCCCCATTTTCATTAGTTTGTAAATTCCCAGAAAAGACTTCGGACAAATATTTTCTCAATGCCAACAAGTCTTGTGTTTTGCTTAATTCATTTGTTTTACATCGTACAGAGTTGGAATTAGCAATTACTATTTCCACCTTCACATGGGCAGCTAGAAAGCCCACAGGTAATTTATGGCCCACTTCTAGACTTCCTTATATGTTGCCTGGGTAATATTTTCATTCTGAGCCCCATCTTATCCTTTTTAATGTATATACTTTCAACATATACTTTATTTTATCATGCTGGGCATATTTTTGTAAGCTTCCTTTAACTCCTTCTGGAATATACTCCTAGAAAAACTTTATATACACATTTGACTAATTATTAGCCAGTCTGCTTCCCAAATGATACAGGAGCCAGACCTAATCAGTCTTATTCCACAGCTGTTCAGCAATCCACGTATACATTCTTCTTTGACTATATACCCATTCCCCATATAAACCATTCTATATCTCGTTTTTCATTCTCTTGGAGCCACTGCAATTTATCTCACTGTCAACAAGCAACATTTCTACCTAAATTTCAGAGATGATAAAGCCGATCAATTAAATTCCCTCTCTCTCCTCCCCATACTGCATCTTAAAATTTCTAAATTATAATCTCAACCAAAAGAAAGAAAGGGCTTCCCTCTGGGTTCTTAATGCTAAAACTTGCTCAGTTTTTTCCTATAGCCTTACTTTATCTCATATATTTAATGGTGTCTCCCCTGCTGGCTTCTTTCTTTGCCAGAAGTTTTATTAAAGAACATCTCACCCTCTGCCACTGTCATTTTTCAGGCAGTACCAGTGGTTCCTGCAGTAGGAACCTGGAAGGGATAAGGATTTGGAACTAGAAACTGGGGGGTGGGGAACCAACAGTGGGCAGTGATGGAAAATTTAGCAGAGCAGGGATAAAACAGATAAAACCCTGAGAGGCAAAGGTAATAATAAGGCAGGAGGTTAGTCTCAGGGAGTTTCAGCATCAATTAACAGATGCCCCAACTGATGGGACACTGCAAATGTCGTACATCAGAGAAAGTCCGCCTCTGAGTTTCATGAATAGGCCTAGAGTTATCAAAGGACTCTGCAAAGAGAAATAAAAGTAGCCCAGGTACACAAATTGGGGTGCAAGATGGGGAACTGATCATAGGAACAAAGCCATATGCCAATTATACATACTACTAAACAATATAGCATCAAGTTAGCAACAAGTATCCCAACTGCGCAATCTGCCAGTATTGAACCGGACCTCTTTAAATCCGCCCTAAGGTCAGACTGGGTTCCAGAGGCTGGACTGAGGAAGGGGTGGGCATACTAGTTGGGGTTCAAATGGAACAGATGAAAGAAAATGATCACAGGTGTGACAGGCAGGATAAAATGCAGGGAAAAGGGGCTCTGAGTGTGAAATGATGAGCCTCGTGTAGTAAAAAACAACAAACTTCTTAATAAGCATGTTAAGTGTATCAAAGCCATAGGAATTTACAACTATATTGAAACTGTGTGTGTGTGTGTGTGTGTGAAAGAGAGAGAGAGAGGGAGAGGGAGTGTGAGCTCTAACACACGCACGGTGGGGTGAACTGCATTGAAATGACTCTCTCCCAGTGTCACCAATGATCTTTATACTCAGCAGCCAACTCTTAGTACTTAACCTACCTAAAGTTGCGTTCCCACAGCCCTCTAGATCAAATGAAACAAATGTCTCTCCAAGTTGCCTTAATATGCAACAAAAAATAGATATGTAACCACCCAAAAAAAGGTGTGTCAATTTATCTTTCTGGCATATGGTTAATTTCCATTTGCCATCTCTTGCTCACTAAAAACTTTTCTCTCCCATAGTTTCAATATGATATTTATAAATTTATGTAACTCTGATACAGGTAAATGCTTATTAAGAAGCTTTTTTTTTTTTCTATGTACAACCCTTTCAAATGCTCCATGCTTTTCTGACTGATGACTAAGTTGTTGATTTTCCAAGTCCCATCTCGGTCCCACAGACACAAGTAATTGGATACTTGTTTGAGATGGAAAACACTTTCAGATAACCTTTAACTTCTCTCAGCCTGAAAAACCCTTTACCTCTAATTAAATCCTCTCTTTTTTTCAGAGTCTAACAACAGTAATAATTAACACTTTCAAGCCCTGTTCCACATGATTCATTTACTCATTTAATCCTCAACCAGGGTTCCTTATTGGAACCACTACACATAGAAAATTATCTGATGCCTGTTTTCTCAAATCTCCCAAGGATGGTTCATAACTAGTGCCATTCCAGATGCATAGGAGAGAAGTCAAGTCAGTATATAAATAGATGCCTGAGGTCATTAGGGCTGAATTTTCTCACGAAACCCCTGTTTAGAAAGGCCACAAGTCAACAATCCCAGTAGGTAAGTTTTATTATCCCCATTTGACAGATGAGAAAACTGAGGCAGAAGTTGCATTACTTGACCAAAGTCACATTGCTAGTTAAGTAAGTGGTGGAACCAGGATTCAAATCCAGGCAGTCAAGCTCCAGAGTCCTTCCTACCGCAGTAAGTCCAACCCAGTTGCTCTGAATCCACTTAGCTCTTCCTTCCTATGTAAGCAATACTTTATGACCTAATCCTTAATGATTTACTATTTTTATAATTATTTCACACACATACATACTTTTCACAACAAAACTGCAAGCTGTTTAAAATAAGGACCACAACGAACTTCCCTTGTATTCCCACAGCCCTAGGCTCACCAAAAAAAGCATTCAGAATGTTTAACTGATCATTACAACTAAGTGTAGCCATAAGAAATCAAGAAACAAAGAGTGAATTCAAATAGTCGAGACTAACTTACTTGATTCAAGATTTGCTTGAGCCAAAGTATAATCATCAGTCATTAGAGATACGCTAATATGTGCATATTGAACATAATGAAATTTGAAGATAAAAATACAGAAAACATGCACACAACAGATATATCTACAATCAATAATTTTTAAGTTATCATAGAATTACTAATATGAAGGTTGTTATTTCAGCAATTTTACTTCCTAGTTCCTTTGGATAGTTTCTAATGTACCCACACAAGATACCTTAAGGTACATAGGAAAAACAGAGGGCAGCGAGGTGATATGGTAAAAGATGAAAGTCTCTAGAAATCTGCTGGGGCTCTATTTTGTTATATATAAATCTAGACTAAAGTTAACATGGCAGAAGAGAAAGGAAAATAAATGATTTCCAACAAACTCCAGGATGCCACACATAAATACCTTTAAATTTTCATATTGCCATTGCAACTAAGTTTGTAAAACAACTATTTTCCCAAGAATTTTCATCAATTTTGCCGGGGGAGGAGGAGGTGAAATCTAGAATGTAAAAATCTTTCAGTATTTACAACTCTAAAGCAGTGAGAAAGAGTTTACAGCATAAACTCTCAGTGTTTCAACACTAAGGTTATAAAGACAAATGAAACAGAAACAGAGGGTAAGACTTGGCAAGTGGATGAGTAGGTCATTCTACAGCTGATGAATATTTCATTACAATTACCTGATACCTTTCCTCCTTTTACTTAAATACTGATCCATTACAAAATCTAGTTTTATAGATTCTTAAATATATCTATGTTTTTGACTAGAAATACAACACTTTAACATTAAAAATTTTAAATAAGTTCATAACAAAATTAGGAGACATTAACTGAATAAATCTCACAGCATATTAACATTAAAAGATGGAAATTTAGTTTTTTACTCTATTAAATATGTAAGATAATATACCTAGATTTTATTATAAATAATGATTAGTTCATGGGAATTTGAGCCCCTGGGTTAATGGGCATTGCAAGTGGTTCTTTGGCTGATGCTTCAAGGCCCTGTAAAACCTACATAGAAAAAAAAGCTGCTTTACCTGATTATCACCAAATATTTTAAAGTGAGGAAAATTATTTTACTTTCTTGGGGCATTTAGCCAGGTTTCTATCTACTGGTGAAAATTCAATTTTTCTTCTCTGGAGCCAGAAAAATTAAGCCCATACTTAATGGATATTTCTTCCCTTTTTCCCATCAGAACCAAACATTACTCTGTAGTTTACCTGTGGTCTAGTTTTAGAGCTACTTTAAGTTCCTATTAAAAGTCTCAAGCAGATTGATAAAATTTCAGTGAAATGTCCGATGATAATGTTTCTTTAAAACCATATAAATAAAACTACTACCTGATATGATTTCAAATATTTAAGCCTGAAACATTGTTACCACAATTCACAATTATCATACAAGACCAACAGTAAATATTAGTCCTAGATATCTCTTATTCAATACTCAAAACACTATTTAAAAAAAATTTTTTTTTAAAAACACTATTAAATATATCTTGGAAAAGCCAAATGCATATATAAGTTAAAATCCCAGGATGGAGCCTAAAACTAGTGTTCTTGAAAGAAAATTATATGTAAGCGACTAGTTCTACTCTGGGGTGCTTTCACTTAGAAGGTTGTCTCTATTGCATGCAAATTGTTGTCTGATATGATTCTTAGTTGTTGTTGTTGCTTTCTAATTTAAAACACTAAAGCTTATGTTTTAAGAGTTTTAGTGTTCAAAGTTTCACTATTTCATCATCTTTGTGTGATTCTGTTTAGAATATATTTTTTAAAAGTACAGTTGGTTTTTTTTCCAAACCATGTAATTAAACAAGGAAACAGTATACTTTACTACCTAAATTATCCCAGAAAAACTCTGTGACCTCACATTATGACTGCTGAAACTCCCCTGTACAAATTTAAACAATCTTATTTCAAAACCAAAAGTAGATGTTATTGGACAACTGGATTTTTCAATAAATTTCAATTTCATTCAGTAAATAACTTCTTAAATGCCTACTAAGTATAAGGTAACTTGATAGATTCTGTGGGGCATTCCAAATAAGAATAAGACATCCCCTACCCTTAGGGAGCTTATGGAATAGGATAAATCTTTTTTAAACATGTGATAATAGCAAACATCTATATGGTACTAGGCCATGTTTTAAACATATAGTAATAAGTCACTTATTCCTCACAACAACCCTGTGAGCTAGGTACTATTACTGCTCACAATTTACAGATGAGAAAAATGAGGCTCAGAGGTTAAGTAATCAGCTCAAGGTGTAGAACTTGTAAGAGGTGGAACTGGGATGAGAAGGCAGGCAATGCAGGTCCAGAATCCATTCTTTTAACCATTCTGCCTGTGATGACTCAAAAAAATGATTAAGGCAGGGTGTGGATGAGTGGCAGTTTTTTTTAAAGTATAAAATACACACACACACACACACACACACACACACACACACACACACATATGGATTGAATTTCCAAAAGATCACATCCAATTGGGTAGAACTTGAAGTGTGGTCCCAGGATAGGTAAGCTTCAGGGAAGAGTGAAGTGGGAATTCTAGGTAAAGAGGATGCATAAGAATAAGCAGGAGGTTACGTTAAGGTAGGTAGCATTTTTAAAATATGAGTAAGTAGTCAGCTAGAAGAAAACAGTAGGAAGCCACTAAAGATTTCTGAGCTGGGTTGAGAGGGAATGTTTCAGTAAGATTAATCTTACAACTGGGAAGGAGGCAGGTAGGCTTGGAGGCTATGTAGTCAATAAGGTATCTCCCACGAATAGTCCAAAGAGCTAGTAACAGCCTGGACTACGGTGGTGATAATGGGGGTGGAAAGAAGAAGAACAAAAAAGCAAAACATATTACAGAATCAGAGATTACAGAACTGGATAACCCAGAGCATCTGCTCTGGGGACTCAGGGGTTCTGGCACTGGGGACTCAGGGGCAAGCAGGTGGGGGGCATGAGAAAGTGGAGTCAAAGTGACTAAGCTTGGGAGCCTAGATGATGGGAACATCAGGACCATCCTTAATAGAAGCTCCAAGCTCAGGAGAAGGAGCCCATGCAGAACACGAGGCAGTTAGTCAGCTACATAGGACAGGGCAACGGGAAAGAGGCCAAGGCTGGAGATAAGGATTTGGAGTCGTCGGCAGAGTTTAGAGTTTAAGGACTGCGGCAAATGCTCCAGCAGTAAGTTGACAGAAAGGAACAGAACTAAGGAGAAAACTTTTACGTACCTATACATAGTTCTTGGGAGGAGCGGTAAATAGCCAAGAAATAAGATAAAAAGAGCAGAAGTAAGGAGTAAACCAGAGTAGTGCAGTGTCAAAATAAGGAAGGCTCAAAAAGGAGTGAAAGACCAAGCTTAGAGAGGCCTAAAAAGGCAACGACTCAGACTAATATTACACTGAAGAACTGAGGATCTGAATTCCTTTCAAAATTTTACACTCAAAGTAAATATCTTATGTAGTGGTAGGGGGTTAAGAGGTACAAACTGCTATGTATAAAATAAATAAGCTACAAGGATATATTGTACAACACGGAGAATATAGCCAGTATTTTATAATAACTATAAATGCTGGAACATAACCTTAAAAAATTGTGAATCACTATGTTGTACACCTGAAGCTTATATAATACTGTACAACTCTACCTCAAAAAAAAAGTAAAAAGTAAATATCTTATATTAAATTATTTTTTAAAGCTTACAAAGTCTAATCATGTAGGTATTGATGTTATTCCCCTAAAGCCAAGATAGGAAACTTCAAGTTCACAAAATACTATAGAACTGTAACTCTTCACACTGGAGAAGATAACAGTATGCTGAAAATAGAGGAAGTCACAGCTCCCTGTGATGTCAATCTCACTTGGTGTTCGGTAATTTCAAATACTATTTCATATAACAAAACTGTATTATGGAGTGAAATAAGGCTTCACAGAAATTTCACACTTGCCTCAAGTTCATTCAAGTTTGTTTCTCCGATTCCCCCATTTGCCTTCATTCTCCCTTATCTTTATCTTTGCCCTCAAAGAGCCTTATAATTCAGTATAATAAATGCTTAACATAGGGGAAGGCATAAGGTGCTATAAAAGCATATAAGAGGGGCCTTTTCCCAGTCTTGGGGAATCAGAAGCAATTACACAGAGGAATCACACGACCTTTTATCTGGGACACCAAAATAATAAATGCCAAAAACGTGCATAAAACTCTCAAATTTCACCTATGTCCTAAAGTTATAATGGATTTGGAAGGAATTAAAGTAAAAGCATGATGTTGACAAAACGGTGCCTGCAGTCAGGAGAAACTGACAAATGTTTTGCTTTTTATTTCAGTATTTTTAATGACTGTATGTCCTACGTCCTATTCTTCACGTATAAAATAGGCATATGAATTACCTTTCTGAATTCACTAACTCCTACATAATTAAAGTTCATTTAACCTCACCGGGATGTTCAAAGATAGTTGACAGTGAACTTCTGAGATTCATAGGCAAACTATATTTAGCCTGGGGTTAGCTAGCTTGGTTGAACTATGATATTAATGAACCCATCGTTCTGAGGTTTATACATTCTGATAAGTCTCACTCTTCCATGGAGTAAACCTGGCAAGTTATTTTCAGTTGTGCTGCAGATGGTCACAATGTGGATTTAGTTTTAAAAAAAAAGAGAGAGAGAGATTGAGAAAAAGGAAATAAATCAGGATAACAGTGCCGCCTGGATTACACGTCTGGCATCCCAACACATCTCCCTGCTTCTACTCTTCTTCTTCTAGAATCCATTTTTCCCCATCCAGTAGCCAGTGTTATCTTTTAAAACACACACATAAGACTAAGTCGCTCACTGCACTCCAGCTTCAGTTAAAATCCTTCAATAGAGTTCTATTCACAGTGCAATAGGAACCTAACTCCCATGGGCCCCACAGCATCTGACCCCTGCAACTTCATCGCACACCAACGCCCCCTTGCTTCTCACACCCAGCCACCAGGCCTCCCTGCTGTTCCTTGAGCAAATCAAGCTCCCTCCCCAGCAGAGCCTTTGTACTTCCTGTGCCCTCTGCCAATACAGAGAGAAAGAGATACACACACAGCCCCCATGCTCAAGGAGCAAAGTGTCTCGTTGGAAAGAACAAACCATAGAACTATCTCATGAGGCCCCCACGTGATGAGCATAAATTGGCAGATGAGCATCAGTCTTAGCAGAACAAATTAAGTTTAGGGAAAACTGAAATTAATGCTAATAAGCCATATTCATTGAATGAGGGACTCTAAATTATTAGGAACAACCTAAGACCCAATGTAAACTAGAAATCTCAGCTTCTGCACCTAGACAGCATGCTTCCACACCCAGAGAAGCCAACAAATCTCCACAAAGTTATTACAAAAATAGTAACCAAAAGAATGGTTCACTAACAGTAAGAATGCTACAGGCAACACCGGTGAAATTTTAAAGCCAACGTTACTATGCTGGCAGAGTTGTAAAAATGACCAAGAGGGTAGGGTGACAGTGATTCACAACAATGTAAGTGTACTTAATGCTACTGTACACTTAAAAATGGTTAAGGTGGTAAATTTTATGTTATGAGTAGTTTACCACAATTTCAAAGGGGGGGCAGGAGTAGGAAAGTGTCAGTACATCTTTAATGCTAAAAAACCTGGACCTCCTTGCCCTGGCAAATCGTAAAAGCTAAGAAGGTTATGCTCTAAGTTTATTAAATCATGACAGAGAGAGTAAGAATTTGCAAATGCTCACTGAATTAATTACTAGAACTAGAAGAGGAAAAAAAAAGAAGATACTCAAAAGAAGAAATATAATTGTACTTTTAACATGTTTATCTTCATTAATAATCAAAGCACACGTTAAAACAAATCAAACTAGAAAATTAGCAAAAAAAGGTAAACAATAATAATCTGGGCGAGGGAAATGAATACACTCACACACTGCTAGTGAAAGTAGAGTCAAGGCCATTTTGCCTCCAGTAACCTAAAAACACAACCTAGGGCTTCCCTGGTGGCACAGTGGTTAAGAATCTGCCTGCCAATGCAGGGCACACAGGTTCGAGCCCTGGTCCGGGAAGATCCCACGTGCTGTGGAGCAGCTAAGCCCGTGCACCACAACTACTAAGCCTGCGCTCTAGAGCCTGCGAGCCGCAACTACTGAAGCCCATGCACCTATAGCCCGTGCTCCACAACAAGAGAAGCCACCGCAATGAGAAGCCCACACACCGAAACGAAGAGTAGCCCCCGCTTGCCGCAACTAGAGAAAGCCTGCACGCAGCAACGAAGACCCAACGCAGCCAAAAATAAAAATAAATTAAAAAAAAAACAAAAACCTAGAATTACACTGTCTGATCTACCATGCTCCCTTCTAGTCAGAGATCAATGAAGTGTTTATACACACGTATACACATGTGTGTGCATGTGTTTGTGTGCTAACACAAATACATGTATATGTATAATATATAAATATAATTAGATCCAGACTGTATGTGTGTAAAATACACACCACATACACCACACACACACACACACACACACACACACACACCTTTCAGTCATTAGAGGTAACAAGTGAAATGGAAGCTAATTTTCAAAACTTAATTCATCATGTGCTATGGCCCATTTCACAAACTAATATTTATTTTCTTACACAGTGTGCACTTATCTATGACCATTACATCCAAAAAACAGGAAAGCAATGGTAACGTCATTGTTACTGTAACAAAACTTAAATTATTTCATAATCACTAAAATATTAAGGAAAAATTGGAGAAAATGAACAGTAAGCATAAATCAGAAAATTTCCCGGAAGAACTTATTAACCCCTATAAGTTCTAAGACACATCAATAACAGAAAATAAGCATTAAGTTTCACACTGAAAATGTGCAGGAACATTAAAATCTATTTTAAGTGTGCAGGATCTATCAAAACCTGAGCGTTTTAAAGTATTTTCCAGCCTAATGCTGTTATTTTCTTTAAGTGTCTACAAATTAAATCAATCTCATGAATATGTCAACATATTCAAAAGTAGTTCTGACAAAGAATGAAGTTAAATATCCCAGAAGAAAACGAATATCCTGCTCCAAAGTGGAGGTAAACAAATTATATGTTAATTCACAGAGAGTATTTCTAATTAAACAAATTGTCTCATCCCCCTCAAAAGGGCAAAGTTAAAAACAGATTGCTTATTTAATTCATGGACAGTCCTAACTGTAACATCTAGCTATCAAAGTATGAAGGTTTCATCAAACCTTGCTTTAATATTTATCTAAGACTGTACAATGGTCTAATTCAGAAAGAGTTCAATAACCTCGGAAATGAAAAACTTTGAGGGAAATAAGGTGATGGAAAAAATCGTGAACTGTTGAATGAGGCTGACATTTATTTTAATTGACATGCAAATTATTTTAATCTTGAAGGACTATGAGAGAGAAAAACCCAATTTTTAAAACCATACTTTAAACTAGTACACTCCATAATAGAGTATAAAAGATAATCTATTGATATCTGGTACCAGAAGAAAATATATTAAAAAAAATTTTTAATCTTAAAAAGTTAAGTAAGACACTGAGCTGTGCTGATATTTAATATGGAAATTGACACTGGCGCCCTCGATCTATCCCTTGGTCAGATGGTCTCATCAATTAGTGCTCAAGCTGTGTTCCAGTTAAGGTTTCCTCAGTGGTAGTTCCACAAAGGTAGAGGAATGTTTAGTAGCACTTTTACTTGATCACTTTCAATGTTTTAAATTTAACTGCAGTTTATGGGCATCTGATTAAGTGAGTTTTATTAACTAAATAACCCACACCAAATGGAGAAATGGCTTTAAAATATTCCTGCAAAGGAATATAGGATTAGGATGATATTAATAACACAAACACGAACAAATAAAAGGAAAATGGCATAGCTGAATACTTCTAGCACGAACACCCTATCAACTACAAGTTGACAAATGCATCATGCTAATCAGATCTAAAAAAAAGAAGCCCCACAAAACTATCAAGTATTCATCTGAAATATGTATGTCCACCACAAAACAGGCAATCACAGTCCTAAATATATATTGTGCTTTGATAATTAATGAGTATGAAGCCATCACTGTTAGCAAGATATCTAAAAATTGAACATCCAAAACATAAAATATCTATATTTTTTAACGACATGTTTTAAGCCATGCAGTACTCAATCCAGTTCGCTCAACATTTTACAACACTCACAAAATACTCCTAACAAATAGTCATGTCACATTAGGAAAATACTTTGCTCTTCCTCCTATGGCAAACATGAGTAATTTAAAAACAAAAACAAAAACAGCATAGTAACAAATTAAAATGCAATCGTCTATCAGTAAACACTGCCAGAATTATAGGAAAGATTGCATAATGTTTGCAGAAAGAAGTACTGGAGCAAATTATGTAGTCCAAAAGGTTGGATATAAGATAAAAAGACACATTCCTTACACGTCTCAGCCTACGCTATTTGCTAGATTCTGTTTCCAATATAAAACATTGTGTTTTTGTGTATACGAAGAATTAAAGAAAAGTTTTACTGGAGAAGATGTACTCTCCACAGCAAATTTCTTCTTTTATAAATTGTATGTGTAACTTCTGATGGAGCAGCTGCTTTAACTAGAAAAGGGATTGTCAGATAAATGAGATAGCAACGCATGTGAAAATCAATGAGTCATTCCATACAGGCAAGTTATTGCAGCAGAGGAGTTGAAATAAGAAGTGTGCACTAGTATCATCAATGTGGTTAATTTTATTTTTTAAAAAAACCTTTAAAGTAGAAGAATCATTAGGGTATTTTTAATGAGATAGGGAACAGCTAAAAACAGCTATTAGGCTTGTTAGTATTTTTAATGAGATAGGGAACAGCTAAAAACAGCTATTAGGCTTGCTAGCTATCTACTGTAAAGAACGTAAAAGAGTTGTTGAACTTAAACGATGGGCTATGGATTTTTTCTTTTACAAAAAGAAAAACATTCACAATTTGCTGAGCTTTTCTGTGATGACAAGAGGTTAAGCCACCAAGCACAATCTTCAAAACAAACACACTGAATTTGTACCTTCGATGTAAAGGGAATGTTTCAACAGTTCATGAGAGAAAGACTGCTTTTCGGGAGTAACTTCTATGGGAATTTTAAAGATGGATGTTTCAAAACAGCTCCATCATTTTGTGATTGGTACTAAAAATGTTGAGAGAGTAATTTTTAAAAACCTCTCATTTAAAAGCTTGGAACACCCAAAAGCTTGGAAACAGAATTTTTAACCCCTTTCAAAATCTTCCAGAGGAAGCACATCAGGTTTCTAATCCATTTCTTAAAATGATGGAAATTAAAATCCCTCCCATTAGGTGCAAGGTCAGACTATTAGGCGCCAGCCAAATATCACCAAAACCTCTGCGTAACTGCTGGATGGTATTAAAATCTTAGTATCATGATTTAGGAATCATTGCCATTTGAATCTATGTATCTTTGTGAACCATCTCTGACAGCCATTTAAAAAGTATCAAAATAAACTGACCGTGGAATCTGATTCATACAGCTGTCAAAGAGATTAACCAAGATTTTAAAAAATTATGAAGCATGTTACAGATGGATGTTTAGAAACATCCTCACCATTTTGTAATTTGTACTGAAATGCTGACAGTGATCTAAAAAACCTCTCATATCTGCACACTCAGAATACATACTTAGGGCTTCCCTGGTGGCGCAGTGGTTGAGAGTCTGCCTGCCAATGCAGGGGACACGGGTTCGAGCCCTGGTCTGGGAAGATCCCACATGCCGCGGAGCAACTGGGCCCGTGAGCCACAACTACTGAGCCTGTGCGTCTGGAGCCTGTGCTCCGCAACAAGAGAAGCCGCGATAGCGAGAGGCCCGCGCACCGCGATTAAGAGTGGCCCCCGCTTGCCGCAACTAGGGAAAGCCCTTGCACAGAAACGAACAAACAACACAGCCAAAAATAAATAAATAATTTTTAAAATAAAGGAATTCCTTTAAAATAATAATAATTCCACAAACTTTAAAAAAAATACATATTTATATTAGGGGTGAGCTTAAAAAAACTTTTCATTTATAGAGGTGAACAATAAAAAACTAATTTATATAACAAATTTGATCTCCCATTTCCTATCAAGAAGCCAAACTTGAATAGAAAATAAAATGAAGCCCAACTGACATATATATATACACTTATATAAAATAGATAACTAATAAGAACCTGCTGTATAAAACAATAAATTCAAAAAAAAAACAAAAAAGAAAATGAAGCCCAAAAGCAGAGCCAGTAAGTAGTATCCAATTTTTCAATGAAAAATTATCAAGATAGAATTTACATATAAATATCTCCATTCCTAGTGGAGTCTTCATGTCACAACAATTGAATACATTTCCAAGAATGTAAAAGAGGTGTTAAATCCTTTAGGATAACTTCCTCTTCATAATAGGTAACCTGACATATTTAGTAGACTAATGAAAAAGGTAATCTAAATTTGGCAATACCGATATAGACCTATTAAGAAACTGTATTATAGGGAGATGAATATATCTAAACAAAGGTTTCAGAATTTAGACTACTTAATTAGAAGACATGCATAAAATGTACCTTCATTCGAACAGTCCTACATCCTCCACCAATACCAAGAGTTCAGAGAACAAAGAAGGTAACTGGGTGGAGGTGATTACTGGTTTGTTTTTGTCTTTAATGCGCTGAATCATGCAACTAAAACAGCAAAGCTCTGGTTCATGTGAAAAGTGGAAGCAAAGCTGATCATTGTTAAAAAACCTGATAGCCATTACAAGATTGTTTTTAATGACTTTTTAAAGACAATACTGAAAAATACAAGAGTTCATCAAGTCACATTTTCCATGAAGAAAAGGCTTATATTTAGAATAGTAGAATGCCACCAACTTAAAAAGTGGACGACATATTTAAAATGTTTTAAATTATTTATGAAAAAAATGACTGAGTCCTTATAGTTCAAACTAGAAATTTTAGGAAGTATTTTATAAGCTATTTTATACAGATATATTTTAATTAATGCGATAATAGTGACTGACTTTTAAATATGAAGATTATTCTCTGCTTTCAAAGGACTATTATAAATTTAATTTTGAAAATAAAGAAATACAGTACCATTCTTAGCAAAGAAATTTGTTTATAAGTTTTTAAGATGCCCAAGGTAATTAGTTCCCTATTATTTCAGACATATTCATTTTCTCAAACTTATCAGTACCTCAGCAAGAAAAAAAAGTTCTATTCTTCGGTGTACTTTTTGCTCTACAAAAAGGCAACTTGATTGGAAGGGAATAAACAGCTGTTGTCCCACAATGTTCTTTGGCACCAATTTTCCAAATAAAAATGTACGCTAAGCTCACAAGTGGCACGGAGCTATTCTAAAGAATGTTGGGCAATTCAAGCAAGAAAAACAAAAAGAATATAATGTACATTATCTCAAAACAATGACTCACAGTTAATGAGTATTTTAAGTGATTGCAAAAGGCTGAAGGGATTAGTTTATTCCAACTACCAAATGCCAGGCTACCAGGAGTGTTTTATTACTCAGAATCTAGAAAAACAGGCCTTAAAACTACAAAAAGGTTTTTTTTGATAGATTTTTAAAGTTTCCTTTGAGAAACATACGATGTTTAATGGCAAACTGAGTTTTTCCATTCTAAATTTCTCTAACACAAAGCGTAAACTGAGTCAAGGCAAAAATTAAGTCGTATAGAAACGACCCCTTGGGCCCACTATAGGAACGGTGCAGAGAACCTCATGAACTGAGGCATGGAAACAGAAATGCTGGCAGTGCGTTATCTTCCTATAAGAATGAAAAGTATGAGCGAAAAAGAGTAAATTAATGAAAGGAGGAGCTAGACAAACAAGATTCACTTCACATCACCGTAAATGTTTTTTAAAAGTATTGTTCTTAAACTCAAATTCTCACTAAATATCCCTTTCCCAGAGATGATCACAAGTCAGCATCACTTGGGAGTTCAGGAAGTCATCAAACCTGCATTTAAAGACAAATCAAAACTAGCTTGAATATTTTATTTCCAAAGTTAGAAACAAATCTAATTTCTCCGTTTCGGAAGCCCTGAACAATGGAACCATGATTAAGTGCCAATTATTTTCGTACAGTATCGGAGTCTAGAAGTAAACTCTAGGATATTTTTCTCAAATTACATTCTTTTATCATCCAAGAAAGGCAGGGGGCTGGAAGAAAATATAACAGTTCAAGTTAATTCAGCTTTTACAGAAAATTCTTTCAATAACATTATTGTGAGCTTATCTTCCATTGATTACTTTCCTTCCTTTTTTGTATTCCTCAGTGGAAGAAAAATAAAGGTGGCATCTTAAGAGTTGATGAAATGAAGGGTACAAGCCAGTTACTGTGCGAAGTACTGGCAAATGGTAAGCAAAAGCAAACAAGATCCTTGGTCTCTTCGGGACTTTTAGCTAGAGGGAGAGACGGCACACCAAAATGTAAAACTGTAAGCATTGATACAATAGGTACATGGCACTATGAGAGCAAACAGATGGTGATCTAACCTGTTCAAGCACATCCGAGGTGTTCCTGAGGTAAGGAAAGGACCACCCAGCTAAGGCAAAAAGGATGAGGGAGAGACAGAGTAAAAACAATAAGAAGTGACCAAGGGTGAGAGCAGAGAGTTAAATAAGAACGTAGTCTTTCCGGGTTTCACAAATGACATTAAGGATTTTTGTCTCTATTCTACCCGTGGATTCTAACTAAGAACAACAGGAAGCAGCTGATTGTTTTAATTAAAGGTATAATAATATCAATCAAACTCGTATCTTGAGACACATCACTCTGGCTGTACTGTGGAGAATGAATTTGATTAGCACAAGGATGTATACAAGGAGACCCATTAGAACTCTTATGGTTCACGTTAGGAAGTAATAGACTAAGCCAGGACACTGACAACAGAGAAGTAGGTTACTGAGATTTCAGACACAAAAATCAACAGGACTGGATGACAGATGGGGTGAAGGAGGTGTGAGGAATACACATATGCAGAATGTGACCTAGGATTCCAGCATGCATAACTTGGATGCAGGGGGTGATAGTCACTAAACCGAGGAATGCTAAAGGAAGACCACATTTGAGGGGGGAAAGATCATAAATTCATAAAACATGTTGGAAGTGCCCTTGGGGCACACAGAAAGGAAAAGAGATGCCAAGTAGGTCGCTCGATCTCTAAAGTTGGACCAGTATTATTGAACTTGAGTCATCAGTATAAAGGTAATTAGTCTTAGAGTATGGATAGAGACGCAAAGAACTAAGAGATAACGACTGAGGAAACAGCCTTAGAAACTTCAATACGTAAAGTAAAGCCTGGGTAAAGAATGGGTCTGCAATACAGACTAAGAACCAGCCAGAGAGATATGAGTAAATCAGAGGAGTGAAGACTCACAGAGTCCAAAATGTCAGAAGAGGAGAATGCCATCGATCACGTTGAATGCTGAGAGCACACGTGTGACAAGGTATGAAAACGGTCTGTTTGATTCAGTGATAAGGTCACTGATCACCTCAATAGTATTATTTCAATGAAGTTAAGAGGTAGAAACAAGCTTGGAGTAGACTGAGAAGTGAGTGGCGTTGAAAGAAACGGAGAGAATGTTATAGAGAATGTTAAGTTTGCATATATACAGGAAGAGGTGGGGCAGTGCCTACAGTTAGATACCATTTTTTTTAAATTGGAGACACTTTAACATGTTTTTGTGCATATGAGAAAGATCTAGTTGAAAGGAAGAATTATGAAAAGGAATAAAAAAATCATCTGAGATTTTTTAAAGACATCTGAGAAAGCAGAGGTAATGTAACGTAGAGCACAGGTAGAGGATAAAAAGGATGGGTGCTGCAAAGGTTAAGATTCACGTTTGGCATCAAAATGAAGTCTTTCTCTTTAAAGTAGGAAGGGAGGTATCTGTTGAGAAAGCTGCATATTACTCAATGTCAGTGTATTCTAAAATAATAAAAGTTTAGTTAAATGATGGAAACACTTGTATGTTTATTTCAGTATCTGGTACATGGAAAAATGCTTTATATAGATTAGTCTATTTAACCCTCATAACAACCCTGTGCAGTAAGTATGTTTATTAGCTCCTTCACAGATGAGGAAACTGATGCGCAGAGAGGTTAAACAACTTGCCCAGGGTGAATGGCAGCACTGAGTACTCAAAACCAAACACTGACTCTATAGCCAAAGCTCAATCAGTATGCTGGACCATCTCTTGGTGGGCGTGAGACTGACCCTAAAGCACCCATACTGTCGGTACAGATTGATGGTTTCTGGAACACTTAATATCCTAAGTCTGGTACTGCTTGGATGAAAGTTATGTTGACCCCATTATTAAATAATATTAACTTTATTTATGGCCTAGGCAGTAAGGCTTCATAAATAAGCCTAGGTAGTAAGACTTCATAAATTGACCTCTGTAATCACTACTTCACACTACTGAGAAAGAATCCCAAAGATTTTTTCTTTTTTTAGTCTCCTATTGCTTATTTTCCAGGACTACGGCAACTATCCAACAGCACTAAAGTGGCGTTGCAATTCACCTATTTATGTGTGGATCTCCCTCACTAGATTTGGGCATCGCAAAGGCTGCCTACGTCTTCCTCATTGAAATATTTGTTCAGTGCCTACTGTGTGACAGCTACTCTGCCAGGTGCTAATAAACAGTATAAACAAGACAGACGTGATCCCTGGTCTCAGAGTGTCAGGCAATAAATAGATCAACAATATATGCTTTTAAATTGAGAAAAATACTAGGAAGGAATCAATATCAGAGAATGGAGGTCACGATGCAGAACTGGATGTTTAGCTATAGTGACTAGGGGAGGCATCTCTGAAAAGGAAACATTTAAGCTGAGACCTAAAAGCAGAGGAAGGGGCATTCCAGTCACTGGGAATCCCCTAAGATAGGGGATAAACAATTTAGAGACTAAATGAAATAAACCCAAGGTTGGCTGGAGAGCAGGAGTAAGGGTAAAGTTGGAGGTGAGATCATAGGCCATGATAAAGAATTTGGATTTTATAGTTTTTACAAAGAAGAGCACTGAGTATTCAGCAGGAAACAGTTACGATTTTATTTATACTTTAAAATCATTATAAATCCTATTCTATGAAGAACATAGAAGTCAAGAGATAAAACAAGGAGACCAGCGAGGCCTACTGCAATAGTTCAGGCGAGGGATGATGATAGCCTGGAGCAGAAGTTGGTAGACGGAAATGGTGAGAAGTTGGAACAGGTTTGAGAGAGATTTAGGAGGTAGATCTGATCTTTGAAAAAGGAGTAAAGGCAATTCAAAGGTGAAAGGACAGTCTTTTCAAAAAAACGGTGTTAGAACAAATAAACATCCACATTGGGAAAAAGATATATCAATCTAAACACTGGCCTTATCTCAACACTGAAGAGGATATAGAGATGGAAAATAAGCATATGAAAAGATGCTCAATATCATGCCATTAGGGGACTGCAAATTAAAACAATGAGATACCATCACACATCTATCAAAGTGGCTACAATTCAAAACACTGACAACACCAAACGCTGGCAAGGATGTAGAACAACAGGAATTCTCATTTACTGCTGGTGGGAATGCAAAATGGGACAGCCACTTTGGAATACAGTTTGGTGGTTTCTTAAAAATCTAAGCATAGGCTTACCGTTTAAGATCCAGCAGTTGCACTATTAGGTATTTTTCCAAATGCATTTAAAACTTACGTCCTCAAAACACCTGCACACAAATGTTTACAGTAGCTTTCTTTACTCATAAGTGCCAAAAATTGGAAGCAACCAAGATGTCCTTCAATAGGTGAAGGACAAACTGTGGCAGATCTATACAGTAATAAAAAGAAATGTGCTATCAAGCCACAAAAAGATAAGGACAATCCTTAACTGCATGTTGCTAAGTGAAAGAAACCAGCAGAAAAGGCTACATACTGTATGATTCCAACTATATGACATTCTGAGACGGACAAAACTAGAGAGACAGTAAAAACATCAGTGGGTGCCAGGGATTGAGGTGGTGATAAAATATCCTAATGGTGGATACATGAAATTACACATTTAGCAAAACCCATAGAACTGCTGACACAAAGAGTGAACCCAAATGTAAACTATGGACTTTAATGTATCAAAACTGGTTAACTACAACAAAGGTACCAAACTAATGCAAGATATCTGGTAGCAAGGGAAACAAGAGAAGGGGAATTAATATAGAAACTCTCTGTACTTTCTGGTCAATTTTTCTATAAACCTAAAAGTGCTGTAAACAATAGTAACAAGGTTAAAAAAAAAAAAAAAAAGTCCCAAAACAAACAACTGGACTAACGAAAAACAAATAGATTGTATATGGGAGGTGAGGAAGAGACCACTCCGTGGTTTTTCACATAATGATTCTGCACTGAGATGAAGAGAAAAATAGTCCAAGGTTGGACATGTTTTATAATTTTAATTTAAGTAGTTTAATTAATCCACTTGATATCCAAGTGGAGATATCAAGACTGGAGCTTTGAGGAGGTGGCTGGGCAGGGGATAAAAATTGGGGGAGTTAAAAAAAGAAAAAGTATTAAGCCATGGGAATGGATAAAATCATCTAAGTGTAAAGGAAGAAGAGGTGAGAGGAAAAACTCAAGGACTGAGAAGGGCATTTCAGAAGGTAGGAGTGCTCAACTACACTGAATTCTGCTAAGAGGTCACAAGGCACAGGTAAGCATCCAGTGGATCTGGCAACAGGGAGGACCTGGGAAACTTTGATAAGAGCAGTCACAGTGGTATGAGATGCAAAAGCTACATCCGGATAGACTGAGAAGTAAATAAAATTTGAGAAATTGTAACAATATGAGTAGACAATTCTTGGTAATAAATGTGAGTAGAGACTGCAGTAGAAGTTAGAGGGTGAAGAAAAGGTCAAGGTGGCTTCCTTTTCTTTTTTTTTTTTTTTTCTCTTTTTTTTCCTCTTTTGGCCACACCGCACAGCATGCGGGATCTTAGTTCCCCAACCAGGGATCGAACCCACATCCCCTGCATTGCAAGTGCAGAGTCTTAACCACGGGACTGCCAGGAAAGTCCCGCTTCCTTTCCTTAAGATAACATATGACAGCATAATTAGATGGTGATGGGAATGATCCAGTAGAGAGGGAAATTTGCTCATAGAAAATACTAAAGCCACAAAATCCTTGACAAGATACAAAAGACAGATCCAGGCTCTAGATAACAATGGGAAAAAGCCTTTGAAAAGAGGGGTATGGGGGTAGAAGCATCTCAATATCTCCAATGCTTGAGAGATGCATGAAATTTGGTAAGTGGATGCTCAAGAGAATTAAATGAATCAAATTAAAGTAGTGAAATGCTTTTAGAAGGCACCTAGCAAAGCACCACTACGTGTAAATGTTAGGACTCAAACTAAATTGGAATTATACTTAATATCAAAGAAGACAGAAATAGAGTGTAAGGTAAAATAAATTTTAAAAGGACAAAGCCAATGAATAGAAAAGTTACAAACAAGATAGATACAAACCCAACTATATCAATATTTCTTTAAATGTAAATGGTTGAAATATACCAATTAAAAGACAGAGGCTGTCAAATGGATTAAAGAAAAAAAAGACCTGACTATGTTGTCTATAAAAAACCCACATTAAATACAAAGATACAGATAGATTAAAAGTAAAGGGATAAGAAAGATACCATGATAATACTAATTAAAAGAAAGCTAGAATAACCACATTAATTTCAGGAAAACCAGACTTCAGAACAAGGAAAAGTTATCAGGGATAAAGAAGGGCATTACAAAACAATGAAGGAGTCAAGTCTCCATGAAGACACAACAATCCTTAATATATGTTTGCTTAACAACAGAGCATCAATGTATGTGAGCCAAAAACAGAGAGAACTCAAATGAGAAATTGATGAATCCACTATTATACTTAAAAGACTTCAACACCGCTCCACCAGTAACTGACGGATCCAGCAGGCAGAAAATCAGTAAAGACAGTTGAACTGAACAGCACCATCAATCAACTGGATCTAACTGACATCTAAAGACTACTTCATCCAACAACAGAATATACCTTCTCAAGCTCACATGGAGAATTCACCAAGATTAAGGGCCATAAAACACACCACAAAATTTTAAAAGAATAGAATGCATACTAAAAGTACACTCTCAGACACAAGGGAATTAAACTAAAATTAGTAAGATACCAAATATTTACAGATAAATGAAAAACCCCTAAATAGTTAGAAATTAAACAACACCTCTAAATAATACATTGGTTTCAAAAGTCTCAAAAGAAACTTTTAAATATTTCAAACTAAAAGAACATGAAAAAAGAATTTATCAAAATTCTGGGATACAGCAAAAACACTGCTTAGAAAGAAGAGCGACATAAACCTAAGGCAAGTAGAAGAAAAGAAATAAAAATTAGAGAAGTCAATGAAACTGAAAACAGTAAAACAGAGAAAAATCAACAAAACCAAAGTCTGGTTATTTTCTCAATAAAATTGATAAATCTCTAACTGGGCTAACAAATAAAATGAAAGAAGACACAAACCACTAATATCACAAAGGAAAGAGGAGCCACTACTACTGATCCCATGGATATTAAAAGGATAGTAAGGAGTATTATGAACAACTCTATCTCCACAAATTTGATAACTTAGATGAAATGAACCAATTCCTTAAAAGATACAATCTACCAAAACTTACACAAGAAACAAACTGAAAAGGCTTGTATCTATTAAAGAAGTTGAATCAACAATTAATAACCTTCCCAAGCAGAAAGCACAAAGCCCAGATGGTTTCACTGATGAATTCTACCAAATGTTGAATAAAATGACACCAATTGTCTACAATCTCTTTCAGAAAATAGAAACGAGAACAATTCCTTACTCATTCTATGAGGCAAGTCTAATATCAAAATCAGACAAAGACATTACAAGAAAGGAAAATTACAGACCAGTGTCTCATTAACCTTGATACAAAAATCCTTGACAAAATATCAACAAATTGAATGCAATAATATGTAAAAAGAATTATACACGGGCTTCCCTGGTGGCGCAGTGGTTAAGAATCCGCCTGCCAATACAGGGGACACGGGTTCGAGCCCTGGGCTGGGAATATCCCACATGCTGCAGAGCAACTAAGCCCGTGTGCCACAACTACTGAGCCTGCTCTCTAGAGCCCGGGTGACACAACTACTGAGCTCACGTGCCACAACTACTGAGGCCCGTGTGCCTAGAGCCCATGCTCCGCAACAAGAGAAGCCACCGCAATGAGAAGCCCACACACCACAAGGAAGAGTAGCCCCTGCTCACCACAACCAGAGAAAGCCTGCGTGCAGCAACAAAGACCCAACACAGCCAAAAAAGTAATTTAATTAATTAATTAATTAAAAAAGAAAAAAAGAATTATACACCATGGCCAAGTTCCATTTATTCCACATATATAAAGCTGATTTAGTATTCAAAAATCAATTAGAAACATTAACAACTAAAGAAAAAATATCATCATATCAATATATACAGAAAAAGCATTTGACAAAAGCCAACACCAATTCATGATTTTAAAAAAAAACACACAAACAAAAAACCTTTGAGGAACCAGAACTAGAGAACTTCCTTAATGTGATAAAGAATATCTACAAAAAACCTACAGCTAACATCATACCTATTGGTGAGAAACTAGATGCTTTCCACCAAATATCATGAACAAGACAAGTCCCTTCTCACCATTCTTATTCAACATTGTTGTGGCAAGTCCTAGCCAATGCAATAAGCAAAGGAAGTGAAAGGTATAAAGACTGAGAAGGAAAACATAAAACTGTCTTTGTTTCCAGAAGGCATGACTGTGTACACTTAAAGTCCCTAAAGCAAGGAAAAAATACCTGCAATTAGTAGGCAACTATAGCAAGGTTGCAAGATACAGGTAAAGTCAATTGTTTTTCTATATATCAGCAATGAACAACTGGAATTTAAAATACACCATTTGTATCAGCACCAAAAAAAAAAAAATACTTAGGTATAAATCTAAGAAAATGTGTCTAGACTGTGAGGAAAAACCACAAAATCCTGATGAAAAATCAAAAAGATCTAAATAAATGGAGAGTAACTGCAAGTTCATAGATAGGAAGACTAAATATGGTTAGATGTCGGTTCTTCCCAACTTGATCTTTAGATCCAGTGCAATCCCAATAAAAACCCCAGCAAGTCATTTGTGGACAAATTGATTCTAAAGTCTATATGAAAAGGTAGAAGACCTAGAATAGTAGGCACAATACTGAAGAACAAAGTCAGAAGTTTGACACCCAATTTTAAGACATACCAAAAAACTACAGAATTCAACATAGTGTAGTATCAGCAAAAGAACAGACCAATAGAACGGAATAAAGAGCCCAGAAATAGATCCATATAAATATAGTCAACTGATCGTTGAAAAAGGAGCAAAGAAAATTCAAAGGAAAAAGGACAGTCTTTTCCTGAACACTGGCCTTACACCTTTCACAAAAGTTAACTCAATGGATCACAGGCCTAAAGGTAATACTCAAAACTGTAAAACTTCCTGAAGATAACATAGGAGAAAATCTAGGTCACCATGGGCTTGACAATGAGTTCTTAGATACAACACTAAAAGCACAATCCATTAAAGAAAAAAACTGATGAAGTGGACTTCATTAAAATTTAAAACTTCTGCTCTCTAAGAGACACTGTTAAGAGAATGAAGACAAGCCACAGACTAGGAGAAAATACTTGCAAAACACTTATCTGGTATAGGACTGATATCCAAAACATTCAAAAAACTTTTAAAACTCAACAAAAAGAAAACTGATTTTTTAAATGGGCAAAAGATCTGAAAAGACACCTCACTGAAGAGGATATACAGATGGAAAATAGTATCATTAGAGAATTACAAATGAAACAGTAAGATGCGACTATACACCTATCAGTGGGACTACAATCCAAAACACTGACACCACCATACACCTGCAAGCAGATAGGACAACAGGAACTCTGGTTCATTGCTGGTGGGAAGGCAAAATAGTCCAGCCACTTTGGAAGACAGCTGGGCAGTTGCTTACAAAGCTAAGCATAGGCTTTACCGTAAGATCCAGCAATTTCACTACCAGGTATTTTTCCAAATGAGTTGAAATCTGTCCTCAAAACACCTACACATAAATGTTTATATATAGCAACTTTGTTCATAAGTGCCAAAAATTGGAAGCAATCAAGATGTCCTCCAAAGATGAATGGAAAAAAAAAAAAAAAAGATGAATGGATAAACAAACTGTGGTAGATCTATATGATGGAATACCATTCAGTAATATAAAGAAATATGTTATCAAGTCACAAAAAGACATTGTATATCACTAAATGAAGGAAACCCAGCCTGAGAAGGCTAAAAACAAAACTACAGATTGCCAGAGATGGGGAGGGGTGGGAAGGGAAAGATGAGTATAGGTGGAACACCATTTGCAGGCAGGTGAAACTATTCTGTATGACACTATAATTATGATACGTGACATTATGTATATGGCAAAACCTGTAGAACTGTATGACATGAGTGAACCCTAATGTAAACTATGGATTTCAACTAATAATGATGCATCAGTATTAGTTCATTAATTGTAACAAAATACACCACACAAGGTTATCAACAATAGAGCAAACTATGGTAAGGAAAATTGTATAAATGGGGGCGGGCAGGGGGAGGACTGTACTTTCTGGTCGATTTTTCTGTAAAACTAAAACTACTCTCAAAAAATGCATACTAAATCAAAAATCCCTTTTATCTACTTTAAACACCGAGGTTCTATGTGAAATTTTCCTGAGAATGTGCATTCTTTTTGGCAAAGATATTTGACAATCAATGGTGTGATAGAATTCTTTAGATTTTGACAAATCATCTTTTAAATGCCATTTTTGTTGCTTGATTATGTGTCCTTGGGCAGGCGCTGTAACCTCTGAGTTTCAGCATCTTTGTGTGTAAAATAAAAAATTACCTTTCTCATAGGTCAACCGGATCTAATTAGATAAATATATGTAAAGCACCTAGCAAAAGCTGCACAGAGTAGGCATGTAAATGGTTGCTCTTTTCTTTCTCCCTCATTTGTCCCCAAATTCTAACTCAGGTAAGGTAGAACACAACCTGTCTCAAACCAGTATTTCCCAAACAAAGGTACACATACCCTAAAGGTACATGCAACCATTAAATAAACACCTTGTGTCTTCCTGGAGCTCAATTTAAAATCTGGGGGAAAAAAGCTATATAACTGGTAACTTAAAACACTGTTATACCAAAACAACGTTGCGACAGTATTCACACTATATTTCAAGAAGCAACATAAGACTGTGCTTTCATTAGACTTTTGGTCACACTCTCAGACTTCCAGGGCCACTTCTCCACCATCTTCAGCTGTTTGGGGTGTACCTCAAACTTCTCCACTGAAGCACTGACTTTCCTTTCTAGTTTCAATTATGCTACTAAACACAAGTTCATTTTCTTCTCAATGCCAGTGCCATGTCAACAGTTTAGCTCCAAAGGGCCTGGCTCCTCTTAAATTACTAAGGACAACCTGAAAAATAACATTTTACATTACACAAGCCATTTAATATGGAATTTATAGTTATGTGAGTCAGAATTAAGCAATAATTGAAATGAAGATGGTACTTTTTTGATTGCTTTCTCAAGGTCTTAGCTATTACCTTGAGCCAATTTTTTTCTTTTCCTCTGAACTGTGCACATTAGTCTGTACTGGCCTAATTTTTTGAAACAAAATTTTTTGCATATCACTTTGTAACTCTTTTGTCCAAGAGCATCTCGTAAAATTAAGCACCTGACTGGCTAAATACGTAAACAAAATGGTATGAGTCACAGGGCTAAACACAGGCTGAGCGTGTACTGTGTTGGTTCAGTGTCACACATTAAGAAGAATAATAAACTGAAGCATGTTCAGAGAGCTACAAAACTCTTAAGGATTTCAAAACCATGCTACATGAATAAGAGCAAAAAAAAAAAAAAATGGAGGTGTGCTCAATCTGTAAGGGGGGGAGAAACTTGCGCTTGGAATTGATGGAGTATAACAGCCATCTTAAGATACCTGAAGGCTATCATATTTGAAGGGCATCAGACTCGCTCTATGTTGTCCAGAACTAGGACTAACATGATGAGGCAATAAAGTACAGTTAAGTATAAATCTCTGAGCCTGGAGTCAAGAGACTTGAATCCTACAGCAGACCTGTAATAAACTATGTGATATTAGAAATACATGTATTGTTCCCAGATATCAATTATCTTGCATGTAAAATTTTACATATTTTATTTTACAGATAAGTATGCTAACCTAGTTAATTTCTAAGGTAATTTTCAAATAAAAAATGACATGGAAGCATATTCTGGGTCAGCTTCTTACCATCAGAGCATCCCTGAACATGGAATCAGCTACCTCACTGACGTAGTGAGTGCTGTCACTAGCAATATGATCATTTGCTCTGCATAAAGGCAAATGCAGACTAGACAGCAAACTGTTTTAAATCAAAGCCAAATGTCCACGAGCTGATGTCCTTATAAAAAGAATCAAAAAGATAGGATGGAAGGTTACTGTGTTTTCTATATTGCCATCTATTGAGTAAATTATACTAGTAATGTAATTCTAGAGAAAGAATTCTAAATCATTTTTCTAGCTCACCTGTACTGAATACTGCATTTTCCTTTGTTTCTAGATATACTACATATTATGCTAACACTTGATTCTTTGAACCTACTTAATATACCTTACAGAATAACAGTATAACTTTGAACAATTTTATATACTAGCCAACAATATTATATCTTAATCCTTAATATAACAGATTCCCGAGTTACAGTGTAAGTGAATGTTTATAAAACTCAAATTTCTCAAACCGAAGTTAAAATTACTCAGTACAGCTACTGTTTTCTAAATTCTAGGTTTCATTTAACAAAAACAGGCATACACAGCAAACATGAAGCCAGGCAATAACCTCAAAGAATCTGTACTCAACTTTCCATTCAAAGTACAATATTTTAACAGTTCTCAGGGCTTAAGAAATACTAAATTAAATATGGATCATAAACATTAAGAGAGCAAGGGAAGGAGATGCCAATGGAATATATTCAGGCCAGGTACCAAAAGGGTTCAATGTCTGAAGATATTTGTTTCTAAATGCACTCCAAAGTCATACAAAAACAAATTAGTGGTTTATCCATTGCTCTTCTCTGGGAGAGATTTTTAAGAAAAATTATTTTCCTAATTCTACATCTGTCTGAAAATCAAAGGATATCTGTTGTAGTTTACTTTATCATCAGACATTGCACTGAACACATTTTGAACATTTTTCTACCTATGCCATACCTTACCTCTTGAGTAGAGATCCCTTTGATCGTAATTCCTGAAAACTCCGATGCACCCTTCAAAGTTCCCTAACGTTTTTTTACTGCAGTGATCTAATTACTTTAGATGTACATTTAGTGGGAAAAAACTTTAAAGAGCACCTATGTGCTTATTTTGGAAACACAAATCTTTCACATTTCAGGACTACGTTAATGTGAATTTTTTTAAATGGGAAATAAAAATACCTGAATTTTTAAAAATCAAGAAATCGCTTAGGACATCTAGGCACTGACGTTTTGCTCAATTGTTTCAATACAGCAAAATACAGTAAGATCTGTGCACTTATTTACAATAAGCTACAAGGTCAGTACTTTGCAGTCACACTGCTTATGTGACATTTACCTTTTTTAAAACAGAAGCTATGTTAAAAAACTGTTTCCTCACTAAGGAACAAAACAAAACTTTTTCCTATAGCTAATCCCATGAATCATGGTGAAACAATAAGCCTACATTCTTACACCTCGGAGATAAAGCCATGTTCAACATTCTGTAATGTTTTTATTTTGAAGCTATTGACAGTGTAGGGAAAAGTCCATGTAATGAAAATTATTTAAAACTCTCATTTCACCATTATTTTTACAATATGTTTGAAATTTCCAGTGCAAGATTTTTATTTAACCCCCCAACCCTACCCTTCTATACACATATAGTTATGGCTTATAAATTTTTTTGTATTCAAGGAAAATACAGCCTTCCATCTTCCATAGAAATACATTATGTCTGTAAACCTTTTAATAGCTTTAACTCTAAAAAAAAAATTTTATCCACAGAATCTTTACTCATCTTTCCCAAACTTACCAGACTAATAAAGCCAAGAATTTTAGCTCCTCTCCCGCCCCCACCCCAAATACAGTAGCTATTCTAAATCATAATTTCCTTTTATAATTCTCATTTTTCAGAGTACAATTTCTTCAGGGAGCCAAATTCTTTCATTTTAATCCACAAATTGTCATTAATCAAACTTTATTTCTTGCCTAGGACCCTATCATAATGTTCATTTTTAATTTTAGGAATCCACTTCTTATGAGTTTTCTTCAAATCAAAAGGGAAATCTCCTCTTGCCTCTAGCAGACTCTGCATAGGAAAGCTAAATTGTTCCAGTGGCTTTGATTAAGTTTATGTAGATATCAAGACAAGAATCATTAAAACCCAATTTTATCCTTTTCCATGTTGTTTTGATAAGGTTAAAAGCAAGAGACTCTAAGATTTCCCCTTCTACAATTATTTGTTCAAGGAGAACACTAAAATATAAAACATTTTCTTCTCCTATTAACAGCACCCACAAATTGGGTAGTTCTCCAATCAGCCGTTACTTTCAAATATTCTTTTTCTGAATAGAGGAACTGTCTTTTGTATGCTATTTTGTAAGGGTCTTTGTTTATCAAAATCTCACTTTAAAAGATTTGACCATATTACTCCTGATATTTATGATATTAACTCGAGTTTTAATGGTTTGCAAAATTGGCATACAAAAACGGCATCTAAAAAAATCCAATTCTGGAAACAAAGCTAAGATGAAGCTAATCAGGAAAATGCAAAAATAGACTAAATAGATCACCTATTTCCTACATTTGGCACTGGGTGACCCAATGAGAATCATTTTAATTCAACAGTTTAAAATAATTTTTTTTCTCTAAAAAGTTTAACATATACAAGGATAGGATATATATTCAGAAATACTTAGAGGAAGATACATAAAATTAAAATACACTTAAAAATACTGTTGTAGTTTCCATTTTCTACTCCTGAAAGAAAAATAAGCCATTTATCAGTAAGTGCATTTTTTTTATGGAGAAAATATTTATTAGTTTTTCAAATGATCACATAATACAAATATTACACAATTAGTCATTCTAGAAAAAAATTAGCTTATAGTAATATCCATAAAATAAACACTGAAAAATATAGGATTGCATATTGTGACACGAAATATTTAAAAATCTGAAAGGAAAATGTATCAAAATAAAAGTTTAAACACATCAGTTCACATTAATATACATAAAGTTTCACTTTTAAATAGCTTTTAGTGGCATGAGATGAATAGAAATGCACTTACATTTCTTTTGCACACTTTAAGGAACAAAGCTAAAATTTAATCAAAGCATGAGATTAATGGGATTAAGAGTTTAAATCACTTCTTCAAAACTGAAACAAAAGGCTAACAACCTCACAGGCCATAAACTCGTTTGTATTGTGGTTCAAAGAGTTCAACTAAATTTCCAAGCAAATCTCACTTTCAGTTCCCTGAGTTCTTTCTAAAATGTTGAGTGAGTAGTTGTTTTTTAATTTATATGTGTTTGTAACAACTATCTTATTAACTTTTAACAAAAACAAATCAAGAGTAAAAAGCTGTAATTGTTTATGGGAATTCAGAGCTCTCTAGGGAAATTTTAGCTCAAATTGATCTTTTAAACTTACTTTTAAGTACTGTACATACAAAAGTTTATTTATAATAAATGAGGGGAAAACAGGTCTCACAAATAGCCGAGAAAGACTAAAGGCCAGGTTATAATCCAGCAAATGTGGTTTCCAAAACCTTTAAGATTCCTAAGACATTTAGATGCTTCCATATTATTATCTCCAGAATTTCTATTCTTAAAATTTATACCAAATAAAACAAACTGGCAGCATTGCATAACTTTTAAAAACTTCTTTAACAGCTTTTGACTGACCAGTTAAATAGATACCAAAAAGAGAAATAAAACATTTTGATCACTACTGCCATCAATTTATCGACAGTATGGATAACTATCTTGCAACACTTATTCACACACAGAGGCTTATCCTACTACTACCAATTGCTTTTGCTCTATAAAATACCTCTTTTTTTCAGTATCATTCAACTTTAGAATGCCTGCAATGCAGAACGATACCTCTAGTTTAACAGGTATTTACTACTTTAGAAGACTGAACTCAAAGACGTCTCTACTCCTATACTGGAATCTTTGTTGACTTGACAAATAAGAATAAGGCTCAAGACTAGAAAAAGTTAAAAAAGTGCATCCTAATATTAAAAGTAATTTGGGAATAATTAAGAAGTTCACCCTTTATATTTCCTAGTTCCTTTCAGTGTCAGGCAACAAAAGACAGTTTCATTATGTTTTTTGGATCTCCCAGACTACTAAAAAAAAGTTTGCCTGCTTCATTAAGGTGATTTTCAATCCCACAAATCTTTTAAGTGAAACAGATACAGAGAGCTGCTTTTTAAAGAAAGGTGTCTCTCATGCTTCCTCTATTTCAGTCTTCTGAATAAAAAGGAATATTTTCATGGCCATGTAAAATTCCAATCTGAAAAAATTACGTCATTATTTGAGCCTTTCCGTTTCCAGACCAAGAGTACACCAGAGTAAATCTTAAAGTTTATCAATGACAAGATCAGGTGGCTCTCTCATCCTTGTGTCTTCTAGATATAATGCATGGCTCCGTTCACCACTGCCTTCCAAACTGCAGCTGCTGCATGTGTGACAGATATCATCCATGAAGGCTCTGCTAGAAGAGTTCCTTTTGCTGAAGTATGATGTTTACCAGTTGAAAGAAATCTGGGCAATTAGAGAACAAATAAACCGGTCTCCCATTATCAAGATACCTGGAGTCACAGAAGGGATCCACCAAGGAGAAATGAAAACCTGCCAAAAGCACCAACTTCACATTCTACCCACTGTAGGTGATAAGAACTTCCTGGAATCAAATCCTACCCTTGGCATCAAAGAAACTAAGAGAAAGCCATCTTAATGCCATGGGGAAAATCTAGGACAAGGCTCTTTTGCCACACATAACATTATTCCTACGGACTGGAAAACTACTTGTGAGTATATTTAACATAGCTTTCAGGGATGTTATATCCTGAAACTCATTCTCATTAATATTTATCTTATTAAAGAATGAAGCCCAGACTTGACAGTAAAACCATAATGGTACTATCATTGCATCTTGTTTAAAGATCTACTTAATTTGAAGTCCTAAAGTTCGAGATAGGAAAAAGAGCAAAAAGTTCTCACTAACAGGGTAGTATAACACCTGGACATCAGACTGTGTAAATTAGGAGAATTCAGATGCCCAGCTTGCCCAAAGACGAAATAAAGAAACTTCTTAAATACTGGAATATAAAAGAGCACTTAGAAGTACACTAATACCAGTAAAGGCTAAAATGGGCAAATATTTCCTTTTAAAAATTCCTGTGGACTACACAGGCATTCACCAAATCAAGTGCCCCCAAATCACCCACTGCTTTAATTATCTGGAGAGAAAATTAAAATAAATTTTAGGTCTCTTTTCTGCACGGGCACTAGTTAGCATTCTTAGAAAAACAAACAGATTGCAGCCCCACTTGGTTCTTATATGAAACCAAGGAGTTTAACAGTAGAATTAAATGGGCAATGGAAGGACACTCCAATCTATAAATAAACCCAAGTAAATAATGGAAAGCACCCACTTGTTTATTATCCTTTCCCAACTCTCTCCAGAAGCTGGATATTCTGCCTCCAAGGGTTCAGTGGAGAAAGTGGACCCCTGACGTCAAAAGCTCTCCGTGGTCTTGGCTGTATCTGTGGTTCTAGGATCACTCCTTGCACCTCTGGTAGGAGAGAAGCACTGAAATAGAGAGCTGAATATAGATTTAAGAAAAAATTCTTATTAAGAAATTACATTCTCTGGTCATTTGAGCTTGTAATGACTTATCCTCAGGATAAAAAGGAGCTACCTTTGGGCATACTTTCCTTAGTGCCTTCTTAATTTGAATTTTAGAAGTCTGTCACCACAAATGATTCATTCCTCAGTAACTATTAAGAAGGGACCTATCCTGGTCTAAGCCGTAACACGTTCTGTGACAAACCACTCAACTTCAAGTGGAAGACCAAATCAAAAAATGATAAATTAGGACTGGAAAACAAGATCAGTTGTTTTAAAGGGACAGGGAAAGGCACTCGACCTCAGATATATCAAAGAAGTCCCAATTAATTCTTCTGTCAAAGAGAAGAAGACGGATTGAAAAGTAGAAACAGAATAATCAAGCATAGTAACAGGAATACCAATAAACCTTGGGAATTGTCTAAGAAGCTGAATTTGTTCTCAGTTTTTAAGTTTTCAGTAATTTAAAGAATTAATCAGACTACAGTCCCATATTATAGCAATATAAAACTAAACCTGAATTTTATCAAGCTATGACTACTGTCACTGAAAAAGATTTATTCTTCAAGCACTCATATTTAAAAGCGGGAGGGCAGAATTGTGGATACAGGCAATACAGACTAAAAATCTTTTACAAACGTATGATCATTTGGTTTTGGGTCAAGAAGGACCAGGAAATAATCATTAATGGCTACAATGCAGAAATTAAAGCAGTAAGATATACCCAAATAATAGATGATGATAAAGATACTGGAAAATAGTTTACTTTATTATAGCAATTAGGTAACTAAGAGAAGGAAGTTCAAAGGACATAGCATCTGAGCAAGGAAAAGCTGAAAGGAGAACAAGATAGACAGATAGGTATTTAAAGTTATAGGGACTGCAGGATAAATTTTAACAGTAGAAAACAGATCAATTATACTTTGTGGTACAGAGTGATACATGCCTATTAAATTTCAGATCTTACTCTAAACAGAAAGGTGCTGCATATTCCTGCTGGATGGGACGTAGGCAGTCACACTATCCGACTTCAGGGACGTTATATTTTGGGATAAATTAAGAAAAAATGCTATCAAATAATCGCTCTCTCACACCAACTCGTCATCACAAGGGTTCCTTACCTGTTAGTGGAACGAGGATTGTGCTCTCTTGTTCTCTATCAATCAACCAACAAAGGTTATAGTCTCAGCACTAAGAAGGTGGCAACCAACCAAAGTTAGTTTTTAATGCCTTCATTTCCTCCTGGCTCTGCCAGCCAGTTTGGAAATATGCCAGCAGCTGAAAAGGAATGGTTATTCCATTACCTAACAACAGTTAGACTAAATGTTTTTTTTAAAGCCTGAAGATGAAGGAATGAGCTAATAACCCTTCTGTACTTCAGGAATATATTCAAGTCTCTACAAGTGAAAAATGTAAACAGTTTGGACTAAGAAAAGAAAACCTACAAATTTAACCATCAAATCTGTAATTTCAAGAATTTAAAGAAAGCAATGAAAAAACAAATCTAAAGAAGTCAAGGGGGCGAAACTGCCATCTAACATGAGGTATCAAATAAATAACTACAAAAGTTATGAGCCTATGTGGCAGCTATTTTCCATTATAAGTTTCCAATAGATTTTAAATCCTGAAGTCTTTATACAGTATTCTACAGTATAATCACATTGAGGAGGAACATGAGGGATGACAAGAGGAAAGGAGCACAAAAAAGAAAAAGATCTGAATACTGAATATCTCAAGAAACACAATCTAACTAGGTATTTGCAAGGGTCCAAAAATCACAAATAGAATAGCAAAGTATTCCACAGCTGGAGTTCTTAAGAGGTGGCTTTTTAACAGATGAGAAAGAGCTAAAAATTGATACATCAGAGCTATTTTATTTATTTTCATTGGACCTATACAGTGGAAACAGGTGCTACAAAAGTGCTTTTAAAATTATTAAACAATCATCCTCCAGCCTTTTCTAATCAATTTCCTTGACAAATCATTCTTTTTCATATCTAATAATATTTCAATATAAACCGTGAAAATTATTAAAGACTCCCAAATGAACGAGATCTAAGTAAAACTTAACTACTTTGATTAAGATACAGTTTAAAATATATTCAGAAACTATAAACAAGATATGATTTTCCAAATTTCCCAGTTTTCCTTCATTTCTTAAATACTAATTAGTAACAATATATCTGATTGAAAATACAGGCAAAAGGGGAGCATTCCATTATGGAACAGAATTACTTGGTAATTTAAGTTCAGAAGCCCACTTCACTTTGAAAATGAAAAACAACTCCCAAGAAATCGTATCTTGCTCAGATTAATAATGGTCTAAGTTTACAATTTCTCCTTCAGTAGGAGCTCCAAACCCTTGATTTATTTACCAGACCCCACAGAGTATATAAATTAAAAATGCAACAAACTTAGATTTAAAAAAAAAAAAAATGTCCTTAGGTTAGGTTATAGGGTAAGTTAAATATGAGAGTTGGCTGGAGAAATAATAGATCCACTTATAAACTTCTCCCAAGTCAGATTACTTTCAGGATATAACTTCTTTGTTTTGCCTGAAGTATGCCAAAACTTGTGGATTCAACATATTCTTACTCAAAAAAAAATTAAACAAATTTCCCTAAATAGAAATTATTTTGAATCATTGAGGAGAGCTGCATCTCTCTTGCTTCAGGAGTTAATAATCTATGAAGACTGTGGATTAGATAGATAGTGTATCATATCACTTATGTAGAAAAATGTAAAGGTACTTTCAAAATGAGATCATTATTCAAACAAGAAAGGACAGTCTTTGCAAGACTACTACTGATGGAGGCTCACAAGAATGACATAGTAGGACCTATCCTAATTCTGTTTCAGTATACAGCATTCTTCTATGTGATGTTTCAAGAAGGAAAAAAGAAATTACTCCACGGCAGGGCTGCATTTCAACCACTAAAGAAGAAATTCCAAACCAAAGCTAATAAAATCAGCAATGCTGAAATGCCACAAAGGAACTCAAACAAGGTGTTAGAAGGTCTATTCATCTACGATTTTAATATTTTCCATTAATACTTAAAAGTTTAAAGATTCTGACTGAAAATCAAGTCACATTCAAATCAGAAACAATCTAAGTATTTTATATATAAATACCACTCTGAGAAATTCTCCCGAAATGTACAAACTAGACTATTTGCGATATTTGTTCTCAATACTAAATTACTAAATGAGCATATACTGTTTATTACTTTTAAGCGTTTCTAATATCAGTGAAAGAGGGAAAGCTACACCTGATCATTTTTAAGCAATGAAACAGAAGGTAACACACTTCTACAAAGACTATGATTTCTATTCACTTGTGTTATAGAAGACCAATCTGAAGTCGAAATTACTAAATTATAGATTTACAGATTATTTATAAAACAAAACATTCTACTACTCCAAACTGGGAGCAGGACACAGTAGTATCTTTCTTTTATTCATCTTTTATCATTCACTGTTACTAGTTGTAACGCACTTCTAAAAAGAATAAGAATTTCCCACAAATCCCTCCAAGTGTCCAGATCAGCCCCAGCTGGCATTAAGAAGAAAATGAAAGAACATCCTTAAGAGAAGCAGTGAGTCTTTGCATCTCCAGCCCCTAAACTACACACTGAATTAAATAAATTCAGTAAACGTTTTACAAATGAACGAAGTCTACTGGTCAAAAAACAAAAAGTAAGCAGAATTTTGTCAAGTGGCTGGTACCTAAAGTTAAACTTTCTTATCCTAAGGGAAATAAAAACTATTGAAAGTGTATTAGTTTCATGGATTCTCTTTTGGGGGTCATCAGCTTCTAGGATTAATTTCTAAGTATGATCAGCAGAAACGTCAAAGGTATTATCCTGAGGTGACACAAATTTTAGCTAAATTACAACACCCATTATAGATTTTCTAATGTTCTTTTCCAGACCTAAAATTAGTAAAAAAAAAAAAAAAAAAAAAAAAAACGGATATTGCCAGAACATCCAATTTCAATTTTTCAATTTTAAAAAGTGAGAGATCTTGTCAAGAAGCAGACAGACAAACAAAGCCCAGCTTGCTTAGAATTAGTTAGCCACAGTATTGTATTGACTCTGGAGGAAAAGGTTCTATCTAAACCACAACCTTGTATATATTGTCAAACGGGATACATCTTATAAACACTAAAATAAGGAAGAAAGCCTGGAACTTTAAGGAATGCACAACATGGAAAGCAATTACCTAACAGAGAAGAAAGTTGTAATGAAAGTGAAAAACCCTATTAGATTGTTTTAAGAAATACCTAACCAAATTCCAAGATTTACCAATATATTTTCTCTTCATCCTTTTGGAAAAGATACTATCCCGGAATGTTATTGGGATTCAAGTTACTCCACTAGGTTTAAATGTCAAGTGTTTGTTAAAAGATAGAAAAGAAAAAAATAGCTAATCCAATTGTGCCCTCATGTTCCACTGACTATAAGATGAGGAAGTAAAACAGGTAAAAAAAAGAAAATGCACAATACATTTTTAGAGTAGTTAATGCTCTATAGAATAAAATATAAAAGGCAATCATAAAAATATATATCGACTATAAAAAAAAATTCAGAATCAAGTTGCCTTTAAAAAGGCAACTTCAGGGTCAAGATGACTAAACACAGAAACATTTAAACTGACCACTGTCTCCTTTGAATGAAAAAGGCTCCATTCTTTGAAACAAAGAAAACCTTAGTGAACATAATTTTATGTTAAAATTAATGGAAGTATTTTGAGAAACAGTATTTACATAGTCTTAAAATATCTCCCCAAAGACACTTATTATTTACAAAGGGAAAAAGAGTAAATCAACAGTGTAGAAACCTGGCAGTCACCTCCTTAACCAAATTATCTTTTATCGCCACCAGTAATGGACAAATCGGTTATCATGTTAACTCCTGATATAATGCACTGATACAGACATAACATCACTTCAGTGGAATCTTTTCCAAAAATATATAATTCTCAATCTAACCATGAGAGAACATCAGACACACAAGTTAAGTAACATTCAAACTAGCTAGTACTCTTCAAAATTGTCAAGGTTACAAAAGGCAAAGAGTATGAAGAACTAGCCCAGATTGAAGGAGGCTAAAGAGACATGACAATTAAGTACACTGTTAAATTCCAGATAGGATCCTGGACCAAAAAAAGATGATTTAATGGACAATGGTCAAAACGCAAATAAGCTTACAGGTTGGTTAGTATTAATGTTAATTCCTGATTTCTATATTTGTTCTATGAATATTAGGAAAAGCTGGGTGAAGGTATATGGGAACTCTGTACTACTTTTGCAACTTTTTGTTAAGTCTAAATTTATTTTTAAATAAAGTTAAAAATATAAAACAAAAGGTTCTGAATAATGTGACGTACCTATGGAATGTTCATTGAGAAGAAATATAAATCTACAATTTTTATTGATAGAAAGTTCACTCCGATCTTTCTTTAAAAACTAATTCTAGTGGAAATGACAGACAGCATTATGTTCTGTACTAATATCAGAAAAGTAATCAGATGGTGACAGTCTTGCTTATGCTTTTTAATTTCTTTGATAAATAGTTCTCTATACGGAGAACTTTGATTCAGAAGAAAAGTATGAGATCAAAAAATATCTTCTCTCCTACAAACAGAAAAACTGAATTATGTTTATGTAAACTAGCGTGGAAATTAACTTTAGACTAAAGCAAACATATAATAGAGTAAGTGGCTAAAAAACCAGAAGTCTTCAAATTTAAATTACCATGTATGTATACACACTACTATGTGTAAAATAGTTAGCTGGTGGGAACCTGTTGTATAGCACAGGGAGCTCAGCTAGATGCTCTGTGGTGACCTAGATGGGGGGGATTGGCAGGGGTGGGAGGGGTCGGGGGTCCAACAGGGAGGGGATACATGTGTACATATAGCTGATTTACTTTGCTGTACAGCAGAAACTAACACAACATTGTAAAGCAACTATACTCCAATAAAAAAATAAAAATAAATTACCATGTATGAATTTTTATTCCTGCATAATAAAAATGGAAGGAATAAAAATTTCTGTTCATTTTCTTTAAAAACTTCCATAAGAAACAATGTATAGCACCATAAATATCCCTCTAACATTTTTTTTGCTAAAAATCAAATTATAAAACTCCCAAATAACATACCTTCACTTATAAAATCAGTTACAATATTCATAAACTTTCGTTTTATTTTGTTAACATTTATTGAGAGCTTAGTATACGGCAATATATTATGCATTATATATATATATATATTGCCTCATTCGATCCTCACAATAACTCAATGACATATACAGTACAATCATCACAATTTTACTGATAAGGAAACTAAGGCACAAAGTAGTAAAGTAACTCGGCTAAGATCACACACCTAGTAGGCTGTAGAGCAGGAAACTGAAAACCAGTTTGTCTCCAAGATCCTGAGTTTTCACTAATTTTATACATTTCCAAATCATATTATTTTGATTAACAATTATTTTCTTTCAAAATACTTAGTATATGATAAAGTGCTAGAATAAATGTTTTAAGTAGAATTCTAAAATTCTCTCCTTCTATTTCATTTAAACATAGATCAGTTGACAGTTATTTGCTTTGCCATTTCTATCAACCCAGGAAAGTTTGACAAGGCAATAAGAGTTAGAAATAAAATATAGCAAAACTCAATATCAGCAACATAAATATCTGGGAACAACAGATGTTTCTATGGAAACTGAAAGACCTGTATCTAAAACTTTGTTGAAAAGGTAATCCAAAATTCCTCTCATCTTTATTTTTTTCCTCTCATCTTTAAAGTATCTACAAAAAAGCAAAATGCAGAATTTTAATTTCTAGTTTATATGTCACACATATCTATTGACCTGCCTAACAAATAAATATATAGGATACTCTCTTAAATGTATAAAAATCTCAAAGAGTTTAATGAGTTCAATTATCTTAATGTACTTTAAAAATTATATAAAATTATATAATTTAAGTCATCATTTCTGTTATGAGCATGATTAGAATAATGATCTAGCAATAACAAATTGGATTTTATTCTCTACTAATTCAGAGCTCAATTCTGCTACCCAGAGAACAGTCTTTAGTTTGTTACAGAGTATATAATACTCTGTATGGACGCTGTAGTTGTCCTAAATTTTAATATATTTTAAAAATTATTTACAGATAGCTTTCAGTATATCTACTCAAATTCTTCTGTACATAAAGACAAAATCAAAGGAAGGTCCTTCCCTTCCTCGTCCCAACCTGAGTCTAATAAAAATCAATATAAATACACTCATCTCAATGTAAGTATGATATCAGAAGCACTCAACACTTTATACAAGAACAGGATGCTTTCAAATTCTTTATCAATAAAATGGGGTAGGCCTTTGAAAAGACAGGACAAATATCTAATTACAAATAACACCTTTAATCTACCCTATTCTAATTTATATAACTTGTCTGGCCATTGAGCTTGCAGTGACAAAAAAAAAGTCATAAGGCCAACACATCCATAAGTCTTAGAGAGAGGGCATCCTGAACTTCAGGGCCCATGTCAGTAAACCATCAGAAATTAAGAAAGCCTGTGTTTGTCAAATACTCATCAGGTAGTTAATATCTACACAGTAATGAAACTACAAACCAGAAAAATAAAAAATGCCTAACCTGATATGCTATACTAAACTTAAATCCTGGAAAAAAACCTTTAACCCTGGCATTTTACCAACCATTCACAGCTTTAACAGCCGATTCTACTTTCCAAACATTTTGTAAATAAGATTTTACAGTCACATCCAGGTCTTGAAAAGGAAAGTACTGCCAAAAAGAAAATGGTGAAAAGGTACGAAGGGAAAAGAATATCACCACCATCAACAATCAACAATTTAAGAAATATGATTTGATATAAAACAGATATATGAAGTTTAGTTAACATCGTATGGGCTATCAACACAACTTTGCAAAAGCCATCACAGATCTTGGGTTAAGGCCTCGAAACTGCCACTACTACCAGAACTCAAGTTTTCAATTTAGCAAGTGAGAAAACGACAAATGTGGACATACCTCCTCGAAGAAATGAAATTCATGTATATTCCTTCACATGTTTTAATAAGGCACTCCTTTAAATTTTACTCAGAACACCAGATTATAGTATTTCTGAGTAGGAAAAAAACCTTTTTCCGTTCTTCCTTCAAAACTTGAATCAAATCTCTGATACTGCCGAATGCAGCTAGTATTAACACTTTAAAAGTTCTGACTTCCTGCAGTTTTATGGTGGTCTATCTTCAAAGACATTCCCAAAAGAGCCAAAAATACCTTAATCTACTAATACATCTTCAGGAACATCTCCAATATCCATTCTTTTCACCCCTTTGATAAATCCTTTTAGTCCCCAGAAGACTTCAATTTTTCTCAGAATTTGACATCCCTTTCGGTACTCCTTTCTTATTCCATTGCTCAAATAAGTGTAACATAGGAAATGGATAAATGGGAGATGAGAATGTTTAATTGGCTCCTTTACTTTGTTAGCAATGTCAAGCTTTAACCCTAAGCATAAGAAAAATAAAGTTAGTAAAATTTCTATATTTTACTAATCAAAGCGTAGAACAAATTCTGATTAGCTTCCCTATCTTTGAATGTTTGTGGAGTTAACTAGATTTCCCCCAGGAATATACTAAACTCATATGAAGGCCATCCCTAAGATCTGCAAACCATTCACAATGACAGGGCCAATTAAATGAGGCTGCAAATATGTCAGTGCTATACTTCTCAAAATATGTTCTTAAACTTCTGCCAGATGGTATATACTTTCACATGACAGCAATTATATTTTTATTTCTAATATAAATCAAATACTTACAGAAAATAGGGTGGTATAGCAGAAAAAGAACTGTTCACGTAGAATAATAAATGTAGAGATGGGATCCAGTTGAGGCCTGCCATCACTTAGCTATACGACCCAGAATATTTCTCACGTATAAAATGAAGCAGATCAATATTTCCCGAAGTGTATTCCAAAAAACACTGGGTCTACAGGACATTAATAGGTGCTATATGTTCAAAAGAGTTGGAGTCAATAAGTAAAACTGTCTCCCTTCTGCAGAATTTCTCAATCTTCAATAAACTAAAATGCAATGTCCATCTCCAAGATGTGTATGTCAAAAAGCATTCCCCCAAATTCTTGGGCTCTAGAACTATTTTTTTTTTTTTTTTTTACTTGAAGAACTAGTATTCCCAAAACACTCGTTTTGAAACTTTTAAACTAGATTTCAAAATCCAGTTCAATGAATCTTTGAAACTTAAAAACCAGGTACTGACTCATTATCTTATTTAAAATAAACTGATTAATTCCATTCATTCTAAGGAGGTAAGTGTTCAGTCCCATATGGGACCGAGTACGGAACAGATGGTCTTCAGGGCATTATGCCTGTCTAAAACAATCTTTACAATGAAAGAGTTTCAGAATCATTTGATTAGGGAAATGGTTGCATTTTGGAGTATCAACAAACTGCTACATGACACTACATTCCTTCTACATATTCCCTGCCCCCATTAAGAAAGAGGAAAGTGTGCTTTGTAACAACTTTTACTTCCATAACTTTCAGAAGTTTGAAGCACTTCTCCAATAGTCAGATATAGTACTAGCATCCTGGGTTTCAGCAAAAGAATTCATCCCTGATGCTTTCACTATATGTAACACATTCACTACTCTCTTATGCATCTGGAATGGTGATACTAGATATACATTATTCTTAAGAGAACTGAGAAAGTAGTCACTCTTTTCCTGTAGGCATTAATTCTCTTATGGAGCCCAAGGTGACAAAGGTTACAACCAAAAATGTCACAAAGGCGCAGAATCACTTGTTTCGAAGGCTATAGTAGGGAGACAGTCTCTAAATATGTAGACGAGCTTTTAGTTTTAATTTACAGTGGGTAAGAAAGGAATGGAATCATTCTTATTCGGCACAATAAGAGCAGCCACCGTTTACAAAACTAAGAACTGAGCTAGGTGCATTACTTTATCTCCTTTAATCCTCCCAACAACAGTGTAAGGATAGCTATTACTCCCATTTAACAGGTAAGGAAATTGGGCTTACACGTACATTTACAAAGGTCATACAATGAAGAGGTAGCATAAACAAGATCAGACACCACATCGGATGCCAAGGCTAATGCTCATTAAACTCTACCTCATTATGCTCTATGCTCATTAGTCTACAGCCTAGATTAATCAACTTGTGTGAATAAAAAAGCTGTCATGCACATCACACACAGAATAACTAAGCATAATATAACTTGGGATAATTCGGAAGATATATCAAGATATTAGGATATTTCTTCAGGGTACTAGACAAAACTCTTTAAGACCAAAATCATGACTTTTTTTCTTTGCATCCTTAGTACCTTTGCTCAGTGTTAACATACATAACAAGCATTTAATAAATATTTCTTAAATAAATAAACCACCACAATACCAAAAAAGAAAAGAAATACTGTAAATATAAAAAGCCTTCTGGGCTAACACACAATTGCTTAACTAGTTTAGGTAATTTTTCTAAAATACTTTATACAGCTAGATTTACAGACGCAGGCAACAAAACTGTTTAATAAATTATGACTATCACCAGATCCTCCTCTTTCCCTACCATCCCCTTTAATGGTCTTCTACCACCTTTCTATTTCTCTGTTTTTTCTCCCTTATTCATGTTTTGAGCCTCTAACTCAGACCATTGGTATCAATGGCATTTAGGTCACATATTCATAAGCCCAAATATAGCACAACTAGGTTTTTGTTAGGCCATTGTGTCTACTTGTTTTTGCTTTTGCATATTGGATCCATTTCTTAAAAAGCTAACTGAAGCTACTGGTAGATCCTCGTGGGCTAAGAATCTGAATATAACTGGAAACATAAGTAAACCTTTACATAAAAAAAAAAAACCCCAGAGTCTGTTAGTTAGCCTATCCATTTCACAATGGTAACCTCACTTTAAAACATTCTCTCTTCAATGTGACCGTCGCACAGATTGGGAAGAGTGGCGGGTTTAGGCTGTTGAAAGTGTATCAGTAAGTAAAAAGTCTAGAAATGAAATCAACTGTGTAAGATGTGAAAATTACCGACTTTCAGCAGCTTTTGGCTATTTCACATTACTGGAAAGTAAAATTATGGAACATGTAAGATTTATACTACACTACTATTAAATGTTTAATTAAGCTACTATATCCTTTAAGATAAATCTTTACTGTTAACTACAATTCAAAAAAATTTCCAATTGCTTCTTTCTATAGTTCCAATGTTTGTAAATGAATCAGGAAAAATATAATAAAAATTAAGGAAAGCAGCTTTACTACAAAAACTTTGAATTAATAAGTAATACAATTGTCTTAGATTTAAAAAAATACACTTCCCCTTCTAGGTTAAGGAGCGAAAAGACTAGATTAATCCTGTTTTTCAACTTACTATAAAAACCTTCGTGTAAATTAGCATTTTCTTGTTCCAATAATAAGCATGTGATGTGAATATAAGCTGTAACTGTACACAATTAAAGATCTGAGTCACAATGTGCTATTATGATTGAATTGATTAAAGTGAGTTTTCTACTTTAAAAAGTACTGTAATGTAATTTGATCACATGAAACAAACAAAAAAAATAACCTAAGTATCAACAGCTTATAATACTTAAAGCTCACTGAGACCAATGCAAGGCTACCAGTCTGATTTATTGAAATGTTCATGTCATAAAACTATCTCTGTTATCAATTTGGTATTCAGAAATTGGATGCCACTTAAGCAGATTTTCCAAATTAAAAGTTTATTCTTCAGCAAAAACTTGGAAAATTTAATCATTTTGAATTTAAAAAAAATGCTTTCAAAATGCATCAAGAAAAAATAACTAAGTTCAGATTGAGAGGATCATCGTTCGGAACACCAGTCACTGTACCACTCTATAAGGAGGAACCAACGGGAAGTGTATACGGCCAAATGGCTCCACACCTGTAGGCTAAGACTGTTTTTTATAGTTGTCCACTGTCACCTCTTGCTGCTTATCAGTGGGCCATGGCAACCTCCAAAATGCTTAAGAATACAGTCATCGCTCAGTACCCACAGGGAAATTGGTTCCGGGACCACCAGTGGATACCAAATCCAGTAGTATCAATACTATTGGCCCTTCCCATCTGTGGATTCCGCATCCTCAGATTCAACCAACCAGAGAATGGTTGAATCCATGGATGCAGAACCCACGGATACAGAGAGCCGAGTGGTACAAGTGGTACCTACTAGAATACTAGCTCCATCACTTAGTAGCTACGTGACCAAGCTACTTGACAATATTTTACCCATAGTAATATATCAGCCAGTAATACACTGAAAGAAATCTTAGAATCATCTGTTATATAATCCTCAGGTCCCCTATGAATTTATCATCAATCTTATACAAATTTACAAAAAAGAGTTCAAGAAGTTGCTAATCCAAATATTATTTACCTTCAATAAGCATTAAATATACTTGTTCCTAAAAGGACTGGGATGCAGTTTCGTGGTTTATTATTATGGGATTCAAGAATGGAGGCAGAAAGCTAGTTACGATACCTAGTTTGGACTTACCCTACCTCCTCATTCTGGATCCACCCTTCCTCCCTGGAACCTCAAAATAGGTAAAATTCCTAATAATAAAATATATCTAGTGTACAAACATATAAATCCTGATGTCATATCAGAGAATAACTGGTACATAATGTTTGGTGGATCCCCAAAGAGGAGAATAACACAATGAAGATACAGAACAGCTTAGGAATCAGTCAGATCCCTTATTTCAAGATTCTATGATATCATGGAGCATCCACCAAAGGCAAGACACGGCACCACGCTTGACTCTGAAAGAGAAGTTAAGACAAACTGCACAGTGATCAAGCCTTTTAAAACAGGAAGAGAAGGAAAGACCCAGACGTGCGATGGCTCATTAGCACATGATCAGCAGACAGCACTAGAGCCAAAACTAGGCATTCACTCAATTCGCCTCACCACGTTGCACCCAAAACAATACACTTGAAGAAACAAAAACCAAGCAAAAAACGGTAACTACAAAGCAGCATTTTGGGGCTTCCCTGGTGGCGCAGTGGTTGAGAATCTGCCTGCCAATGCAGGGGACACGGGTTCGAACCCTGGTCTGGGAAGATCCCACATGCCGCGGAGCAACTGGGCCCGTGAGCCACAATTACTGAGCCTGCGCGTCTGGAGCCTGTGCTCCGCAACAAGAGAGGCCGCGATGGTGAGAGGCCTGCGCACCGCGATGAAGAGTGGTCCCCACTTGCCACAACTAGAGAAAGCCCTCGCACAGAAACGAAGACTCAACACAGTCATAAATAAATAAATAAATAAAAGAACGTGAATTTCTTTAAAAAAAAAAAAGCAGCATTTTTTCCCAAAATAAATTGGCTAATGTAAGTTTCACTGAATACCATCTTTCAAAAGTAATTTTTAAAACATGAGAGTATTTCCCTCAATAGAAAGAGAATCCTTGTCATTGTTGAAAATACCAAAACAAAACTGTCTAAAAGGACACAACCAAGCAAACAAAACTATATTAAGCATAAGCAAAAACTTCCTTATGAAAGAAAGTAAGCGGTTTGGGTTATCCATTTCTAAAGAAAGAGATTAAAAACATCTGAAATGAGAAATCAGCTTTCCTTGGTACAATTAGTTGATTTACTGTGTTGAAAAAGGTAATTAATAAAAATATTTCAAAGGAAAAACTCAGGGGGGATAATATTATAGCAAAATAACTAATAAGTAGGTATCTATACAATACCTCATACAGAACAGGTAACTGTATGTCACTTATTCATCAGTAATTTCACTAAAACTACAAATCATTAATAATAATTACTTCAATCTTAGCATCTATTAGGGACTTTTAATTTTACTACTGAAAATATTCTCTGTAATTTCTATCTGTAAAGGTCTAACATTTATTTATAACACATTATGAATTTCTTACAGAATAATCTTACCAGCCTGAAAGCTAGGAAAACGTGAAACACTTGCCCTTACTTTAGAATAGGAAAAAAGCAACATGGAGCAGTATATTAATTTGTCGATGGTTAACTGATACAGTGGAGGCAGACAACTAAAAATACTGTCTCCTTATACTCATCCATAGCTCAGTAGTTAACACCACTGGGAACGCATTCGTGTTCATGCTTCCTTAAAATAATACACAAAACATAATCTAACTTTCAACTGGTGAACATTCAATACCATATCAAATTTCTCTGGGGTTTTCTTAAAATTTCTAACTCCTACCTTGCTGCCAGGCTATAGAAACTGCTACTTTCCCAATGTCACCTTACATGCCTCAGAATCCCCTTTTTTTTCCCTTCCCCTCCCCTCATCTGCTTTAAAATGATAAAGCCAGTAAAACATAAGACTTGAAAAAAAAGTCTAAAAAGGACCAGAAATGCTATGCAAAAACAGTAAGGGAAAAAAACCACACAAACATAGCTTTATTTTGTGATGGCAATTTCAAGCAGTTTTGGAAGCCAGAGCTGTGTCTGAAGGATTAGGTTATCCACTCTGGATAAGTGGAGTGCTACCATGTGTGGACTGGGTCCTTACCTTCTTAGCTTTCCTCATGAGGCCAAGGTCACTGGTTCAAACCATTACCTCAGATTGCAACCACAAAGAACTTGTGCCTCCATTTCCACCAGTGACAGAAAAGGAATTACTGAACTTCTCATACCCCATTAAGGAAGGAAGCAACTAGACATCCAAAGTAAGGTCAGCACTTTCCTAAAACACAGCACTGATAAGGCCACTATACAAAAACAAGAAGCGCTCTCCATTCCAAGTCCAATTAAGTCCAAACTTCGCAATCCCGCCTTTAATGAAGGCTTTTCAAAGTTAGCCTTGTCTTCTACATTCCTGTATACAGACACTATCTCTTACCAACTTAGACTATGTCCTGTGTTCTCTTCTATAAATACTCCCCGTACCTTGAACCTTCTTGGTATGTTTTCTCCACTAAAGTGACTTGCTAATCCCCATGGCTATCAAACTTCTCTCAGACGTCACCTCCTCAAAAGCATGTGATCTTTACCTTCTGTCTCCCAATACTGCTTTATTAGATCTCTTATGACACACCATATTCTACCTTGCCATACTTTTCCCATTTATTGGCTTTCTATCCCAAGTCATTCCCTAAACTGTTTCAAGAAGCTTACAAAGATAGATATAAATACTCTAAGATACAATAAATTATAAATGAGTGAGAAAACTTGACACAAAGGACCAGAAATAGAAGAGTAATATAAATTGAATCTGTTACTTACCTGTTATCTTTTCCTTTCATGTATACGTATACGTACATACACATACACACTTATTCTTAAATTCAACGTAGGCTCTCCTTAAGGATATAAAGAGTGCTAGGCATATACAGTCAATAAATTACATCCTTTCAAATACCCAGGAGATTCTGTAATCTAAGGACATTTTCAAAACATCCTTTTCAAAAATTATATTCCTTTGTATGCGTACCCACACATACATGTATAGAGTCTCGAATTTTTTAAATGGCAAGCAAAATGAAACAATGCACCAACATATAAAGGCGTAAGTTTTGTGGCACTTTAAATGTCAGTAAAATAATCAAATTACTCACATTTATTGTCAGTGATAGCATTAATGCTTTTCTCATTTAAATAGATCTATACCGGGCTTCCCTGGTGGCGCAGTGGTTGAGAATCTGCCTGCTAATGCAGGAGACACGGGTTCGAGCCCTGGTCTGGGAAGATCCCACATGCCACGGAGCAGCTGGGCCCGTGAGCCACAGCTGCTGAGCCTGCGCGTCTGGAGCCTGTGCCCCGCAATGGGAGGGGCCGCGATAGTGAAAGGCCCGCGCACCACGATGAAGAGCGGTCCCCGCACCGCGATGAAGAGTGGCCCCCACTTGCCGCAACTAGAGAAAGCCCTCGCACGAACCGAAGACCCAGCACAGCCAAAAAAATAAATAAATAAATAAATAAATAAATAAATAAAATTAAAAAAAAAAAAATAGATCTATACCATTTCCCTTTCGGTAGAGACCTAGGAGTGCTCAGGAGATAGGAAGAAATAATTCCACCTCTTTCCAATGCCTGGAAGAGTCTGGCAATGGAACCTGGTTAGTATGAAAAGAAAGCAGCTACGATCACTAAAGTAAAGAACCAATCCTAAATATTTAGTTCACCTTCACTTGGGTTTCTTTTCACTACTAAATATTTTTGGGGAACATCTGCTTTGGGTTATAGACACAGATAAACCCTATGAAAAGATTAAATTGCCAAAAAATCCTACCTGAAGCTTATAACCACTTATCCTCAGACCTTTAAAACTGCAGCTATACATAATAGCTTTTCTGGGAAATTAGGTTATTTTTTTTCTTTTTCAACACAAGAGAAACAAAACATTGCTTCAAGGGAGGAGAAGGTAGGAAGGTGAATACAGTATTTTTATAAACTGAGAGATTTGCTAACCAAAGCGTTCCTGTACTGAATCATTTTACAACGGAAATCACTCTCCCCCTAATTTCTTTCTTTCATTCGTTAACAAATAACAGAAAAAAACATAATTTCCTGAGTTCTCCTCCCTGTTCCAAGCGTACCCCCACTCCAATCCAGATTACGGATTCCTTTGATACTAATTTTCCTTAAACATCAGGTAGTTAGCAAGTGTTGAGGGCAAAAATCACTCCTCAATTTAACCTTCAGTCACTTCCTATCACCTCCTTAAGACAAACTTACTCCATTAAGCCCAACTGTTGCCTTACTTAGGCCCAGACTGTTCTCCTTTTTTCCTCCCATTTTTATTAACCCTCTCCTGCCTCAAACTTTCTCCTTCAACTCAAGACTTTTGAAAAGTAAGTTCAAACAACACTGCTTTCCTAACCTACCAAAGGTCAATTCTATCCCATCTGTGAACTCTGAATGCAATTTCCTGTGTCATTTTGGAGGCTAGCGCTCCAGTTACAGTCTAAGAAACGTTTTGTAGCACTATGTCAGGAATTCACGTAGCCTCTCTGAACTTGTTCCTCTACCTATAAGCCAAAAGTTGAATGGGATCAAGATTTCCAGCTCAAAATTTCTGATTCTTTGATTTCATATTTCATGTTGTTTTAAAGTGTTATTTAGCTCTCATAATTTCCCCATGTATATGTAGCATACACTGCTTGAGAACAAGAACCATGTTAGATTACATCTTTGCCCACATCATTACTAGATATAATGATTTACACCTAGTACCTACTCAATAAATATACCCATCTGATAGGCTAGTGAGGGGGAGACAGAGAACTTAATGTAATAGGTACAGTAACATATCCGAGAAGAACTGAACCTTACTCCTATCAAAACCGCTATGCAATAATGGTAACAGGATGGCAAAGTATTTGGCAATAATTATATACCTTTCCCAGATGACTGTGGGGTATGTTTTTGCCACATGTCTGCACTCACTTATTCAACAAATATTTCAGAACACACTATGAATCAGGTTATACTGCATGCAGTGGAAATACAGAGGTAAAAACAGGTGGGTAACATCCTTACTCTCAAGGAGCTTACATTCTGGAGTACAAGAACAAGAGTAGCATCCCTACCCAAACTTCCAAGATCAAAACAAGAGTATCTAAGGATATAATAAGTTAAATATCTGCAGCTCCCAGTGCCTTCCAATGTAGGAAACAACAGTCAGAACACCTTGGTTTTGATCATATCCTACAGAGACAGCAGAGCACAGAAGTCATTAAGAGCACAAAATCTAGACCTAGACTGACTTGATTTAAATCCCAGCTCCCACTTACTAGCTATGTGACCTTGAATAAATTACTTAATCATTCTATCCCTCAATTTCTTTACCTGCAAAATGCGGATAATAATGGTACTTACACCTCATAAGGTTGTTCTGAGAATTAAACAAGTTGATATATGTAAAGTGCTTAGAACAAGCATATAACGAGTACCATAATTTTCAACTACTCCTACTACTACAACTATTACTACTACTATTATTACTAAATTGTTGTAGCCTGTCCATGAAAAGCTAAAAACAGCATACGACACATGGTAGGAACTCAATATTTAATTACTGACTGAATAAATGAACCCAAGACTCAGTTTCTTCCTCTGTGAAAATGGAACAAAAGCATCCTATCCATTTTAGGACATGGGCTTCCCTGGTGGCTCAGTGGTTAAGAATCCACCTGCCAATGCAGGAGACAAGGGTTCAAGCTCTGGTCCGGGAAGATCCCACATGCCACGGAGCAACTAAGCCCATGCACCACAACTACTGAGCCTGTGCTCTAGAGCCCGTGAGCCACAACTACTGAGCCCGTGTGCCACAACTACTGAAGCCCACGCGCCTAGAGGCCATGCTCTGCAACAAGAGAAGCCACCACAATGAGAAGCCCACGCACCACAACGAAGCCCCTGCTTGCTGCAACTAGAGAAAGCCCGCAAGCAACAACGAAGACCCAACGCAGCCAAAAATAAATTTTTTTAAAAAGTCCTAAAAAATAAAAAAATAAAAAAATAAAAAATTTAGGACTGCTATGACTCAAGAGTACATAATCTATTTCAGAGTTTTAACGCCCCCCCCCAATCATATAAGAGGCAGGTTTTATTACTATCACCAGTAGAAATTTATCATAGCCATGTGTTAGCAAAAATTTAATGCTAGATAGTATTTCAATTGTACGTTTATGCATGTACACAGAGTACCAAGAGTTCCTCAACTTAAGTATGACCTGATATTACAAAAATAATCTGGGATGCCTGGAAAAATAAGATGCTATCTCATCTGTCTTATCCCCATGAAGCTCAAGACCACCCTTTACCCTATGGCTCCGTGAATGAGAAAAGGCAATACCATTCACCATGACCTAAAGTTAATTCTTTAATAAGATCAAGCCACAGTAAATCTTCTCCCCAGTCAACACAAATATGGTTTTAAGCCAAGCAAGGTTTAACACTGGTATGTCCACAAAATGGATATGAAAACATTTAAAGACTCTCAGAACTAGCCTCTGATGATCATCCCACTACAACATCAGATTCTATATTTTCCCTTCTGTTTTTAATTACCCCAACCTTAAAAGTAAAGGCCTCATATCTTAATACTTTTTACTCCCATTTAATACTCATATATAACCAATTAAAATTACTCCTAATTCTAATCACTGCCAAATTTTTTCCATGGTTCTTTTCCCTTAATAGAATCCATAACTTACTAGTTTAGTAACAATTACTTGTTGTCACTACAATGACCGTAAGTAAAACAGATCAGTTAGGAATTTTAAACAAGTAATTAACTCAATGCTTACTAAACTGTCTAACAAAGAAAACTCCTTTAATACAAACAAGTGGCATTTCACCAGTTAAATGCTTATATTTTAAACAGCTGAAACTGCAAAGAACTTCCAAGGTAATATTTAGATATTTGAGAATCATTTATGCTAAATAGCTGAACCAGTCAAAAGGAGATAAGAATATTGACATTCTAATTTAGAAATAAGTGGGGGTTTTTGTTTGTTTTATTCAAGTTGGAGAACTTTTACTGTCATAAACATATGTAAATACAAAATAAACATACAATGCTTGTTAAAAGCAGCAACTAAGCACTGCTTTTTTGCTCATAAATACAGCAAAAAAGTAATCAATTCTCAATCATCTCTATTAAAGGAGAAAATAGTGATAACACATGATCTATAAAGAACTTACTTAACTTTCAAATATATCATAATAGTGTTTTTAAAAAGAAGCTGAACTTATGCCAATATTAAAAATATTTTTCTTCAGTTATCCATTAAGCAGATTTTTACTGAGTACCTACTGTAAGGCACCGAAATATACTTTGGATATATAGTAGCAAACCAAACATCTCTGTTCATAAAGCTTAAAATCATCAAACAGATAATCCACAAAAACAAAAACTAATTATGCAATACAAACTGTACTAGCACTATAAAAGAACAAGGTGATCTTAAACAGTATTAACAAAGAACCTAAGTTTAGATTGGTATGTCACAGAAGGCCTCTCAAAGTGACAGTGAGGCTTAAGGAGGAATGGAGGGAAGGTGACACAGCGCATGCCAAAGCCTGGAGGAGAGAGCAAGAAAGGATGGCAACCCAAGGAGACGAAAGGAGGCAGCTGGGACACAGAAAGTGAGGGGGAAAGTGGCATATGAGGCCAGAAGTGAGCAAAAGCGAAATGTAATTACCTTAAAAGAAATGGGAAGGCTTCAGGGGTTTGGGGCAAGTGAGAGACCTGAACAGCCTTCCGTTTTAAGAACATCACTCTGACTACAAGACATAAAATCAGAGAAAGGCAAGAATGTATGCAGGAAGTTGGTGAGGAAGCTACTGCAGGGCTTTAAGAGCTGACTGTGTTACCTTAGACTAGAGTGGTGGCAACACAGATGGGGAAAGAAAAGATAAATTCAAGATATATTTAGAATGTAATGGTCAGAATGCAGAGGGTGGGGGAAAGGAAGCTATCAAGATTGACTCAGGTTTCTAAAGTGAAGAACTACAGTAAGAAATATTTATTAAAATGAGCATGACTAAAAGAGAAATTTGAGAGGGTAAGTAATGAAGAGGTTAAGTTTATGATCTGTTGAGACTGAGAGGCTGTGAGAATATAAGCAGAGATAACAGGAAGGCAGAGGTCCGTAGCAGTCTAGAGCTAAGAAGAGAAGTGTGGGTTATGATATGCATTCAGGAGTTGAGAGCATACAGACCGTGGAACAGCAGATTACCTAGGGAAAAGGGAAAAGGCAGTAGGTGGGAAGAGGACTCAAATCCAAACAAACTCCAATGTTGAGAGTCTGAAAGAGGAGCTGAACTGAAGGAGAATGAAAAGGAGTGGCCAGAAAGGTGGGAAGAAACTATGCAGGATATCACTGAAAGCAAAAGAGAGTGGGTGTTTCAAGGAAGGAAAACAAAGATCAACTAGACCTACTGAGACTGAAAGGTCAAGTAAGATTTTCAGGTCAAGCTGACTAGTAAGGAAGAAGTGAAGGGTTGGAGAGAGTAGGGCATTTGAATATATGTGAGACTAGGAAAAAAGTTAACCTGGAATCCAAAACATTATAGATCATTCTTTTCAAATAATGTAAACATCCTTTATCATTTTTTTCCCTCATGTAATTTCTTTTAATAAGCCATTAAAGTATATTCTTACCATGACATATTAAAACCTAACGACACGGTGACACAGCAAAAACCAACCAGGGTTCTGATATTGTCGCACCAGAACAGGGCATGCTCTGCAGTTTCATATTTTTAAATTGAACTTTCTAAATAAGAAATAAAATCTACATGTTTTGCAATTCTGAAGTCAATGTTACAAAGACAGAATTTAAATTATTAGAAAATTAAAATGGTTTTCCTGAAAAGATAATTTTCATACAACTTCCCCAAAAAATGTTAAAATTCATTCATTTAACATGTCTGTCTACTGTATCCCAGGTACACCACTCTTACGACTTTACCCACTTTTTTCTCACCAAGGGCTCATAGGTAAATGTTGGTACGTTCTATGACAATCCCATTATTTGTACTAATACACAAGTCAGTAAAGCCTGCCCTTTTTCGGGTTTTCAGCCACTCTATTATTACTTATGGGCATCACCCTTACCTCTTTGTTGGCTTTATGAGTAGTAGAAACAGCACCAGATTTTGAATTGGAAAAATGGCTTTTAATCCTACTGTTTACTGTTATGTATATAACTTTACTGTTATGTATATAACCTGACACTGCTTACTTGGCTTCTCTAATAAACTAAATAAGCTTCAGTCTGTTCACCAGTAAATTAGAAAAAAACTTAATTCACAAGGTTGTTGAGTGGTTAAATGTGACAACAAATATTAACTGAATCTAATCCTAACATTCTTGATCACTTCTGTGAATTGAACTACCAAGTTATATGCCATTATTATTTCTGCTGAATATAAGCCAAGCAATTCCACTCAAAATTTACGTACTAGTTATAGATCAATCTTGGAGCATGAATTGTTAAAATTAGTATCATTCTTTACATTTAACAGTGCAGTATTCTACAACTGAAATAGATGTGTAATGTTAAATGCACATCTATTTTACACTCCTTTCCTAAAAACCCCACTAAAATGACAGAAAAGGAATTTTTTAAGATATAAAGCCATAAACCCACAAACACTGAGAGAACAGGTGGAAAAGACAATAGCAACAAAAATTTGGAAGCTGGAAAGCAGATGGTTGAGTGACAAATGACTTATTTAGCAAACACTAGGAAATCAAATCTTTAGCAAACAGTGGGGAAAGCCAAGAACAAACTCAATTTAAACTGTAAAATCCCCAAAAGACTCAGGAATTGGCAGTACCACATACATCTGAAGTGGGATGTGGGAGAGAGAGAGTGCTAAAATAAGGAAGATTGTTTAAAAGTCTATTTAAGAAGCAACCAGCCCCACAAATCCCAACTGCCCCTCCCCAGCCCCAACAAAAAACTGAAAATATATTGTCTGGTGAATATAAAACACAAGATCCCAGGACTGAGGAAATGAGGCACAACAGTATGCAGGAGAACACACTGAAAACAAGCTGACTGAGTGAAGAGACATATACGGGGATGCTCGGCCAGGTGACCATAAAGCAAAGCTAACGAGACTCTCAGAATTTTGAATCAGCATTTTACTCCCCAACTCTCACACACAACCACCATCTACGGAAAGGCTATAGCACAAAAGATAAAGACCAAACAAATAAAAACTAAGAAAGCAAAAACTGGAGGACACAGATCACACAGAGATCAGACAGCTAAGAGAAAGTACTATTGCTACTAGAACAGGACAGATATTATTTAAAAGGACCAAAGACAAAAGCTCTTGGAAATCAAATACATGATAATAGATGGAAACTCAATAGAAGTAAAGCAAAAAGAAAAAGAGATGGCAAATAGGAAAGAAAATATGGGAAAATTAGAAGACTGGTCAAGAAGGTCTGTTATCCAAATAAAAGGAGTTTGAGAAAGAAAAAAGAAATTGGAAAGAAATAATCAACAACCTCATTCAAGAAAAAGTCCCAGAATTAAAAGATGTTTCCAGAGTGAAAGGGGACACCAGTACTCAGCACCCTGAATGAAACGAAACCCACATAAGAACCCATCATCGTAAAATTTCAGAACACTAAAAACAGATACAATTTTAAAAACTTTCAGAGATTTAAAGAAAGAGAGAAGGGATGGAAAGAGAGAATAAACAAGAGTACAGGAGAAAAAAAGAAAAAACAAAACACATACACACAGGTCACATGTAATATATATAAGGAATGAGAATGGCTTCAAACTTCTCAAAAGCAACGTGGAAGCTAGAAAGCCATGGAGCAAAATTATAAAATAATACAATTTCCAATCCAGTATTCTTTACCTAACCAAAGAATCAAACAAGTAACAGGGTAAGCAAAAGCCATTTTAAAACATCAAGTGAGCCAAGAATGAATAATGACATGAGTCACTGGAAAATGGAGATCCAACCACAGAAGACAGTGAAAGGAATCCCACAAATACTAATAGTTGCATACCAAGTCTAAAAGGCAATCAGTCCAGAATGAAGCTCAGAGAAATATGAGAGAGACTTCCTCAGGAAGATAAAATTGATAACAGTACCTGATATGTCTGAACATCTCAAGGGACATGTGATGAAATGATGAATCAGTGATTACTACAGAGAAAACTAAGGGGGGGCAGGGTGGGTGAAGACAATGAATTCCAGCCAAATCATCCTATGGTAAAGCTAACAGTCAGCAAGTCACATTGAGAACTTCTTATCAGCTCTTTAGTCTCCTACACTTAAGTACAAGCAGAGGACCAAGAATTGCCAGACATCTGAGGAAAGGCTCTATCATAAAAGGTTAAGCCCAAAACATAGAAAAATGGGGAGAAAGGCAACTTGGAGGGAACAGATGATGACAGATGAAAACTTGGGGTGGGGGAACTCACTAACATTTCTAAATGCTAAATAGTATACAGAAATATATATATAAGTGTACCACACATACTAGATGGCTGGGGTGGGAGGAGGGAGGCGAGTGCAGGACATTAGACAGGATAGGAAAAGTAATCATATTTTACAAGAACACTGAATAATCAATAGTGATGCAATCATAACTATTAAGAGGAGGGGGGACCAGGAGGTAGGAGGACCAGCTGAGTAGGTCATGACAAAGTTAATCTTCATTTTCTACCCAGGAAGTTAATAAAGCCAAAAACAAAAGCAAGGATGGACCTTCCTGGTGGCGCAGTGGCTAAGAATCCACCTGCCAATGCAGGGGACACGGGTTTGAGCCCTGGTCCGGGAAGATCCCACATGCCGCGGAGCAACTAAGCCCGTGTGCCACAACTACTGAGGCTGCGCTCTAGAGCCCGTGAGCCACAACTACCGAGCCCACGCGCCTAGAGCCCGGCTCCGCAACGAGAGAAGCCACGGCGACGAGAAGCCCGAGCACCGCGACTTAAGGAAAGCCCGCGCACAGCAACAAAGACCCAATGCAGCCAAAAATAAAGAAAGAAAGAAATGTATTTTTTTTAAAAAGTAAGGAGTATTTTATTTAACACACACATATAGGGCATATGAGTTAGAAACAGTTCTAAGGGCTTTGCAAATTCATTGAATTCTTATAACAACCCTATGAGGTAGGTACTATTTTCCTCACTTTTTAAAATGAGCAAACTGAGGCCCAGAGAGGTTAAGCAGCTAGTTAACAAGAGAGGATGGATCAGACCTAAGCAGTCTAATTCCAGGGTCCATGCTCCTAACCACCTGGCTATGTTGCACATCTAGTAGCAATACAAGCAGTTAGAGACTAGGAGGTAAATATCACAGTCATTATCTAAGAGGTGAAAGTGATTGCTTCTCGGAAATGAAGCAGGCAGGAAGCTTTTGTTTGTTTTGATAACCATGTAAACTATTTGGCTCTTTAAACTGTGCAGGTACAACCTAAATAAAAATTAAAACTTATAATTTAGTATTTTACAGTTAAAGTATTTTATCTGATGCTACCATCCTAAGAAGTAGGTAAAATGAGTATTACTCCTACTTGATAAGAAAACTCATTCCTCTTTAATAAATATGAGGGCCAACTGTATAACAGGCACTGTATTTAAAGATAGATATCAATTCACCTCAAGGTATGAAAAGGCAAAAGAGGTAGAAAAAGCAAGTATTTTCATTCATTTCTTTTCACTTTGTTGCATTTAATTATATGATCCTACAACCTGAACAGTTGTGCTTAAGGTGAGAGACAATACAAATTTTAAATCATGATAAAAAAGCAGAGAAAGGTCTGCTCATTAATCCGTTCAAAAAAGATTTAGCTCTTGCCCTTGAGGAACCCACAGTCTTGTGGGGAAAATGGGTAAACATAATTCAAACTGAATGTGTGCAGTGCCTTGAATAGAGGAACACTAAAAAGGGCTAAGGAAACAACATTCCCTGGGTGAAGAGACTGCTTCAGAGGGAACATCTGAGCTGAGCCTTGAAGGATGAATAGAAGTTTGACCAATTAATTTCACAGAAGAGGCTGTATTAACAATCACAAAACACTAAAGACTATATATCAGTGTGAAATACCTGTATCTTCCCTGTGTTGTAAAAATAAGTTCACATTAAAGGCTAACGTGAGACATTAAGAACTTTTTAATGAGAATGATTTTTTAAAAACTAGATACATAATCTTAATGCCTGATCCATGTTTCTAATCTTCACAGTCTCTACCAGTAGCCAACTGAAAGCATTTTCCACGTGTTAGAAATATTTTAAAATTTAAAGTGTTAGAATATTATTTCAAAAGATGACTAAAGAACAACGAATCTTCATTTGTCCTACCATCCAAAAGTTTTATTGTTAACGTGTTTTCTAAGTCATAATACTGAAATTACAATGTACTCTTTTCTCCCATGGGAGACTAATAGGTGACCAAGCCCAGAAGACGCAAGTGACCCAGAAACTAACATGGGAAGGAAAAGTAAAAAGAATTTTTTTAACCATTAACATTTTAAAAAAATAAATAGAAACTCATTATCACTTTTTTCTCTTGCAGATATTCTCAAATTGCCTTCCAAGAACCAATTTAAATGAAACACATTTCTTTTTCCAAACTACAGTGATAAAAGAAATAATCTGCAGGAAAACACAAAGAAAAAAATATACAAATTTACCCTATCTGACCTTTACAGGTATTTTAGGGGTCATTTTGATTTTTCAGAATTTAAAGGATACCTCTGAAAAAAAATTTTCTGGTTTTGACGACTTGACTTTGATGTTAACAAAGGCTCAAATATGTAGTTCATTCGAACAGATACAGTCAACTCAAGTTACTTTATACCAATATTTAATCATATTTCTCAGTATCTGTTTTTGTCCCTTTAATTTCAAACCTTCCTACATAATTTGCCCCTAATTAATCTTCCTCTCAGTTACTATACGGAAAAATTAATTTTGTAGTAATATCTTAAACGGGGACTCTATCTCTACAGTTAAAAACCTAGCTGTAAAGTCTCCTGACTTTAATCATCTGGAACAGCATGTTGTGGAAAGCTCTATCATGCCCTACCACCAGGAGGAAAACAAAAAAGGAGAATGTCATGCCAGGAGACCACAAACAGTAATTAGCAAAAATCATGGCAGGTTTGAATTCAAAATATGTGGTTTTCATTTGTGTATCTGACCCATCTTTTATTTCTCTAAATTTAGCATCCACATAATGTACCCGTGGGCTTTACTCAGATCACACCCTTTAAATTTAGAACATATTAATATTTGGGGTAAATAATTCTTTAAAATTACAGATAAGTATTAGTATGATTTGATACATTTAAAGGTTTAACAATAATTATAATAGGACTATTAAGGAAACCACCTCCTAGAAGAGGTCTATCTTTTAATGTACAGTTTTGTACACATGATACAGAATACATTTGGCTAGGTAACGAGATTTTAATTATATGACTTAGAAAAATAATAAAAATCTTGAAAGACAAGACTTTAAATTCTTTCAATTAATCATGCCTTTACCTTGTATCTTTTAAGTAACTAAAAAAAAAAAAAAAAATGAAAACCTCACTGAAACATTAGGCCTTTGTTTTTCTAAAACTGCAATTCTTTTGAAATATGCTCAATATTTCCAAAGGGAAAACCACAGATATACATTTTGAACGTAAATGTTCCAACTGGTTTGATAAAAGTTCAATCACGAAAAAAAAAAAAAAAAAAAAAGTTCAATCACAAAAATCTCCAACTAATACTAAAATAATTAAGTATCTTTCAAGCTTATTCAAAGTTCCACAGTGAAAATGAATAGCCTTTGTCATAACTCCTATATTATTCTGATCAAGGTTAGTCACAGACTGGCAAATCTATAAAAAGAACATTCCTTTAAAAATCAACTTAGTTTAAAGCCATGTAGTAGCATGAGAGATTTCACAACTTTTCTAGCTAGCCAGCTTCAAAGACACAATCTGATTCAATAAACATGATTATCACATTATTTCCAATCCAATTAAGGAAACGCTGGTTTAATAATGTACTTTAGGCTTTATGTATTTTCTTTTGGTAAGAGAAGAGGAGAACAGGTGGAGTAGACTGTAGGAGCGCCAAGTCGGTTTCATGTCTCTATAAATTCAACCCTCCAAGACTTTTGTTTCTTTACCCTTTAAAATGGCTACCACCTTGATCTACTATGCAAAAGGAAAAATGCACAGCATACTACCATCAACGATAAATCTGGTTATTTTTAAGAGTGTATGGCCTCCCACCCCACGAAACACTTTTTAAGATTCCCATTCCTTTACTGTTCAGATGAAACGACCATTAGATAAGTACACAAAAGTTGGTCAATTAGTTTGAGGGCAACCTGTATAACCCAGCTTAGGTCATCTTTCCTGTAATATCTGATGAGGAAAAGCAGCTAACGTTATCTTTCACAGACTAAGAGCAAACACAGTAGAACTGAAAAGGGTTGTCCTGTCCAGTAAAGGAGAAACAAATGTGGGAACCGCAACCTCCCCTCCCGTGCCCAAGAGATGATCATAACGATTTTCGTAATTCAAAAGAACAGATTAGCTAGTAGATGGATTAGCAAAAACTAATAACTCTAAAAACCATTTTATAAATAACAAAACCACTTGGTGCTCCCAAACCTATTCTTAATGCTCAAAACCTATCCTGTCAAATAGTGTTTACACAATACTTATACCACTTCCTGACCAACTAGTTTGAGACCGCTCCATAACACTCTTGCTCTAGAAAACTTACCAGAAAAATGCAGTTTCACATACAAAAAGGAAGAAATATATAATGCTTTAGACTAATCTTGTGCATATACATAGCTACGAAATAGATTAACTCTGAATCTGCTGAGTGTCTGCAGAAACATGGCATGACCTTACCTCTCCTCCTCGCCATCCACCAGGGGTGTCGTCAGCGGTAGCACCTTCAACGGGAAAAGAGAAGCAGAGGCTCCTAGGCTGCTGCTACTCCCATCTGAAACTGCTGACATTCCCCCACTGTCACCACTGATAGTCTGAGGTAAGCCAACTAAGGAGGGTTCCGCTGGGCGCCTGGCATCTTCAATTTGGCTTCCAATTGCCTGAGCTAATGATTGTGCAGAGAACTGAGTAGAACTTAGTGGTATCTGCTGCGCCAAAGGCAAATTTACATTAGATGCTGCTATCAAGGGAGGCTGACTAACACTTTGAACCAAATTACCATTTTGAGTGGCAGGGGCTTGTGCTATATTCTGTGATGGAACCAAGTTTGTTGGGACAGAAGGCATTCCAGAAGGACCAGCTGAACTAACCTGATTCGTAACAGAAATACTACTAGCAGAGGGCAAAGGACTAACTGCAGGCAACTGCTGCGAAACAACTCCTGGAGCTACTGACTCTACTCCTTGTGGCTGGGGAGGCACAGTTAACAAGGTACTCTGGGGTGCAATGACCAACTGTTGAGGGAGGCCTGAAGCACTAGCTGGAACTCCCTGATGAAGAATCGCAGCTTGAGCGGGTGGAACTATCTGTGAAGACGGAGGAGCACCTTGCGGGATAACTGAAGGTGTGATTTGGGTAGAGGGCTGCTGCGCTGCTGTAGGTAGGTTTGTCTGTTGACCAATATTTGCAATTTGACTGCCAGGAGGTACAGCAGATACTGCCGTCTGCGCCGGGCCAGCAGGTTGGCCAGGTGCCCCTGCGGGCTGCGCCTGGACTGCTGCGGGCTGCGCTGGCAGCTGGATGCTCTGTGGCTGAGCCATAGGAATCACCGCGGCTCCTGCTCCCACCCCCGCAGAAGCGGGCTGTCCAGAGGACACTGCTGTTTGCAGAATCGGCTGCTGCTGAACATACTCGGAAGCAGCATTCGGAGTCACTGACGGACCGTGGCTTGGGGCCACCTGTGTGGAAAGAGCCGGCGGCTGCTGTCCATAGTGTAACTGCTGGGGTGGTGTGCCTGGCAGGGGAGCCTGTGCCGGAGGGGCCGCCTGAGAATACGGCAGTTGGGGCTGAGCCAGGCTGGAAACAGAAGGCTGCTGACCTAGAGCTGAAGTTACACCCACCACGCTCACAGGTGATGGCTGGACACCAGCTGCAGCACTGAGAGCGGCTTGCAGAGGTACTGGTTGAAGACCCTGCTTCTGCTGATAGCTCAGTTCTTGAGGCTGTAACTGTACTTGCGAGATCTGTGACTGAGAAATACTCTGCGGCAGGCTAACTGCTGAAATGCCCGCCGGAGCAGCGCTACTGAAGTCCATCTGCGGCAGGGCGACACCTGGAAGAGCGGGCGGCTGCTGCAGCACGGCAGCCGGGGCTCCCAACTCTCCGCTCCCCACACTCTCCGTGTAGTGACTCAGGGTGCTGACACTACTGCTCACTGAGCTCCCGCTGGTGCTCTCCCTCTCAGAAGTCACTTCCGTCGGGTTTTGTTTTATGCTTTCCACTGCTTTATTGATCACCACCCCTTCGGCGGCGGGGACGGCGTTTTCTTTTTCATAGAACTCGGTGCAAGTCCATCTACCTTTTTTGAAGGGCTCAGAACTCGAATCTAACTTCACAACTCTGAACCTGGACGTGTTAACTGTCGGTTGTTGCTGCTGACTTGAAACTGATCCTACAGTCATCCCTGCAGCTGCACTGGCAGTGCTGTTAATGAGAGCGGAGGACGAAATCGTACCGTTGCCCAGGCCGCTCAAGAGAGTCACGTTAACACCGCTGCTCACTCCAGGCCCAACGCTCACACCGGCAGCACTGGGAACGCTGCTCGCGCTTAAATTAGCATTAGCAAGCATGCTGCTGGTCACGTTAGGATTAAAACCACCCACAGCCGTAATGTTGACATTATTCATCGTATTAGTGCCTGTAACAGAATTTATACCTATACTGCCGCTTGTACTCGGAGCACGGATACTAGTCATTACAGATGCAGGTGAGCCACTCGATGATACAGCAGAAGTTGGTGCAACTGGCATAATACTGTCAGAGCTTCCAGTTGTAGACAGTTTTCTGGATACTGGGCTTGAGGGCGGCCCTCCCGGAATGGGTGTACTGGCCACACCGGCATGGGATGGATGGTGGTGCCCATGGTGGAGGTGGTGCCCATGATGAATATGAGGGTGGTGATGGAGGGAGTGGGGATGAGCATTCCCATTGATCACAACATTCTGTTGTGGAAGGTGAGGCAAATGAGGCTGAGGAAGGGGAGGCTGGTTGGGAGAGACTGCCCCAGGTGTCTCGGCTTCCTGGAAGTTATTGAGAGTTTCTTCTGAGGAGCTGCGTTCAGGCTCCCCTAAGTCGGTAGCCCTGGAAAGTGACACATCAAGGATCTCGGAAGACGACAGATCTTCTGTGTGAGATTCATCCAGATCGTCGTAGCTTTCGGTGTCCTCTGCGATGCTGTTGTTAGAGCTCATGCTGGCGGAGATCTGAGCCGGGGTCACGCTCGTTATCTGGAAGCCACTTTTCTTTTTCATTTGAGTTCCGCCTGGCGCAAGAGGCTGTGCCTGCAGCTGAGCCTGCGAAAGGAGGTTCAGGCTTTGTGGAGGCGGAGGCTGTGGTCCCGACAGAGAAGATGCTGCAGGGGGTGGCGGCTGGAGCAGCGACGGAGGCGGAAAATCCTCGGAAGATGGGGCACTACTACCAACGCCGGTACCTGCTGCACTGAGAGCAGAGGCGCTGCCACCACCACTGCCCCTTCGAGGGAACATTGCCGGGTGCGCCATCTTCCTAGCACTAATGTCTGCAGCGGCCGCAGCCGCGGCCGCGGCGGCAGTGGACTCGGGCGGCTGGTGCATTGTGTTGGGTACCGGGGGGCGGAGGAGGCGAGTGCAATTTCCTTCTGCACCGTAATCTTTGTATTCAAGACGCCGAGGAGGAAAACGGGACCTGACGCTCTGCCCGGCGCGATTCCTCCTCCTCCTCCTTCTCAGCCGAAGGCGCCGGTCGCTTCTGCCTTCGAGGGCGAGCTTCGGGAAGGGAGGATGAACGAGGGTGAACAGAACAGCCGGGGACCCGAAGGGGGAACCCCTTCAGTCCTTCACCATTCACTTTCCCCTCTAGCCTCACACCCCCCTTTATATTCCGCTTCACGTGGGGTGCGGGGCAGGAGGGAGGGGAAGACCAGGGGAGGGGGGAGGCTAGGGGAGGGGGTGGGAAAGCCGAGAAATGCCCACCTTCTCCGGACAACTCCGAAGCCACCTCCACCCCTCCTCCCGCCGCGGCGGCGGCGGCCGCTGCAAAACCCTCCCGGTCGCTCTGCACGAAGGCGGCGCCGAGCGAGTGTCGCCTTCCCCTCGCCACCCCCAGCCCCGCCGCCGCCGGCGAACCCTGAGCTCAGAGTGGCTCAAACCTCCCCTCCCGGCCCCACCGGCCCCGCCGGCCCCGCTCGGCCCTCCCCCCACGCCCCGCGGACCCTTTCAAACCCCCTGGGCTCGCGGCGGCTGCTCCGTGAGGAAACGCTGGCCGCGGCTGGGGCCGGCGCGGCGAGGCTCGGAGCGGGGCGGCGGCGGGGCGCCGGGTACGGTGAGCCCAGCAACGGGGCGCGGGCGGGCGCGCAGAGACGCCGGGTCCTCGCGGATCACGGCCGGGGCGCGGCGGCGGCGGTGGCAGCGGGAGCCCAGGGACCTCTCCATCACTGGCAGCCATGGAGCCCGAGCATTTTCCTCCCTCCGGGCAGGCGCCTCAGCTCGGCACACGTCCTCGGGGAGGAAGGGGCCGGCGCCCGAGCCTCCCCGCAGGGCGGCGGGACGTGCGCTAACGCCGACGATGCGAGCCGCTCTCGTCCTCTTCCTCCGCAGCCGGCTCGTCCGCACCCCGCTGCTCCCGCGGCCCGGGAGGGAGGGGGCCGCAGGCGGCGGCGACGACTCCTTTCTCGGCGGCGTTGGTGGCCAGAGGGGCTGCTGCAGCGACTGCAGCCGACGCCGTTCAAAGGAACGAGAGGTGGGGTTGGTCGGTGTCGGCGAACGGGGCGGGTGAGTGGGTGGGTGCCGAGGGAGGGCGGCGGGCGGAGAGGGGGCTGTGGTGGTTGTTACTAGTGCTTTTCTCCGGCTCCACCGTATCCCCGGGTCTCTCGCGGCATCGGCAGAGGAGGGACCAGCGCCCGAGCTCAGGAGGAGGAGGGGCGACCGCCGGCCAGAGGAGGCGGCGGCGGTGGCGGGGGGAGGGGGCTGGCCGAGGAGAAGGAGGGAAGATGGCGTCTGCGCATGCGCCCCGGCGCCGCAGACATAAAGCCGGGTCTGGCGGAGGAGGAGGCGGCGGGTCTTCGAACCTCGCCAAGCGCCGGGTCTCCTGGCGGAAATTTCCGAAGGCTGGCGGAGGCGCCGACGTCGGCGGCGGTGGTGGGGGTGGGGAATTTCGGCCGGGGGAGCGAATCCGGGTCGGCCGGAGAGAGTCGGCCTGATGGGGGTGGGGCAGGGTGCGGGGCGCGCGCAGGTTAGGTGTGTCCGCTCCTTTTTCACACGCGGCCGGCGCGCGCGCGCGGGCACGCGGCAGGGGAGGGGGCGCGGCAGGGAGGGGCTCGCGGAGGCCGCTGGAGCCCGGGTCTTGGGTGTAAGCGCTCTGGGTAGTGTCCCCCCGCCTGCGGAATGGGTAATGAGGCTTTTCTCCGCAGCAACAGCATCACGAGTTCCAGTTCCCAGGAGTCCGCCGCCGCCACGACATGAGTCAGGCTTTCTTCCTCGGCGCGTGGAGGCGCCCTCCTCCTCCTCGCCGCACCTGGGCTCGACCCCGGCCCGTGCGGCCCTCGCCCCCTCGGAGGATGCCCCAGCGTTCGGAGCCGCGGCGTCCGCGGAAGGCCGGTAGCTCCTCGGGATAGACGCTCCCTTTTGTGCAGCGCAGTTGCAGCTGCCATGCGGTCCCCTCGCTTTTCGACGGGCACGGACTAGCCAGCCCGGCAGATATTGCAGCTGTTTGCAGTTAACTGCCTGAGCTCTTGTCTGGAGAGGGAGCGCTTGCAATCCGTCGTTACCTGGAGGGAAGCAGTAGCCCGGCCAAGTAAATAACTGACCTCAACAGGTGGAGCTTATCTCCAGCAGGGATAGCTTTTCGTTTAATTGTCCAGGCTGTAGCCTGCATAGGTTTGACTTAAAAGACAAACTGGCCTAGTCATGGTGGCAACACGATCATCAATGAAGACTACCCTTTAAGGTTAGAAAAGAGAAAGAACCATCTGCAATTCCAGTTTGAAAAATAATAATAAAACCTGCATGGATCTGAGCATGGTGCTACAGAAGCAATGTTAGGTTGATGGGAGGCAGTTTACTGGAAGTTGCTTCCTTGGCATTACACGTCAAAACATTCTAGCTCTAAGCATTGTTTACTACTAGGCGAGAGTGTACTTCTCGCCCAGGAATTAAAAAACAACAAAGTATTGTAATATAGAAAACCCTAGGGAGAAATGTGGTTTTTTTTTCAACTTAGGTTGTTGAGAAACTGAACGTTTATGGTTAGACCTATGCTTCAGTAAGTCTCACAGACTTCCAGATCTACAATCCTATTAGAGGAGCTTGTTAAAACATAAATGGCATAATTGTCGATTCAACACGTTACTTTAGGTTTCTCTAAACTTTCCCCCTCATTCTGTGCCCCAAGAGGTTAGGAATATCACCATTCTATTACTGAATAGAAACGCACCCTCAACATCTCCGTATAGCCTGTATCAAAGTTTTGATATGTTGCTTTTTCTGTGGTGTCCCCCACTAAACCCAAAAGGTAGGACTACGTGTTTTTAATGTGGAGTTCCGGAGTAGGTACAAAGTAGGTGCTCACAAATATTGAAAATGACATGGTAGTAAAACTCAAATTCACTTGAAAAGATCGGACTTGTTTTATGTTACTCATGAATTAATACGTGAATGACTGGGGTTTTTTTTTTAACATAACTATGGCCATTTGTGTATTTTACAAAAATAATTTCTTTTTTAATGTTACAACAGCTTTTGTTGCAAAAAATACACCTGATTAATGGCCGCCATTCATTGTTGAAATGCAACTCTGACATGCTTTTTTCAACAGTTTTTGAACGGAAAATAGGAAGTATCCTAATGAACTGAAACTGCAATAGAATTTAGTAGGGCAAAATGTGTTTGTGAGCTACAGTGTGAAAGAAAATGCTCTAGATCTCTCAAAATCTTGCCTTAGGTCAAAATTTTAAACTACCCCGACAACAGCTCAACACCCCCTGGTGTGTTGAGCTAAATACCTGCCGCCTAAACACCAACTATGATAGGGTTTGAAGCAGAAGAAACCCATGTAATAAAGCCTTCCGGACTTCCCTGGTGGTGCAGTGGTTAAGAATCCGCCTGCCAATGCAGGGGACACGGGTTCGAGCCCTGGTCCACGAAGATTCCCACACGCCGCGGAGCAACTAAGCCCGTGGGCCACAGCTACTGAGCCTGCTCCCTAGAGCCCGCGAGCCACAACTACTGAAGCCCGCGCACCTAGAGCCCGTGCTCCGCAACAAGAGAAGCCACTGCAATGAGAAGCCCACACACCGCAACGAAGAGTAAACCCCGCTCGCTGCAACTAGAGAAAGCCTGCGTGCAACGAAGACCCAACTCAGCCAAAAATAAATAATAAATAAATTTATAAAAAATAAAGTCTTCCAGCGTTGACAGAATGAGTCATTGAGATAACCCTGTAAAAGCAGATACTTCTAATAACCAGTAGTAATGATGAGTATTGTTATTTTGGGCTGTTTTGATGTTGGGGGTTAGTGAGTATATTATTTCTTTTAAAAGAAAGTTGTTATTGTTTTAACTTTTCCAGGATAACATAAGACATAGAAAATACAGCCTTTTGAAATGGGTTTCACTTTTATCTGCCATATCACCTTCAAATTCCTGGTTAGGCTGCATCAAGGCCCACTGAGATAGACGAGCAGCTCTGCAATTACGGCAACCTGCGTTTGAGAAACATCGCTCTCTCTCCCTCTCCTTTCTCCAGTTGCCAACATTTCTATGACCAGCAATACATAAATATAAGTCCATAAAAACAAGCCGAAGCACTTGAACAACCCCATGTTATCATGTTACCACCTTTTAATCTAAAAGGTCTGGATTTTTTTTTTACATTAATATCAAATGCACACTGCTATGTGCAATGAAGTCATTAATTCCTTTGAACTCAGTACTTGGAGTTACCCTTTGTCTTTTGAAAGACTGCATTTCACCTGTTTACATTCTGAAGGTATAGTTCTGAATTACTCTCTATTGTGGAAAAGATTAGTCCATAGTGCAGTGTTCACTTAAATCTCGTTATTGTGACATTGCAAACCAGCATGTATATTGGGCTATTGTTACCGAAAGCTCCACCTTTCTGTACACCGGTGCTGAATCGAATCTCGGGGACAGAGTTCTGGGTGAAGTAGAAGAAGATAGCTTTATTGCTTTGCCAGGCAAAGGAAGACACACCGGGCTTCTGCCTCAGGAAAATGTCTCAACCCCAGAGGATCTGATGAAGGGATTTTATAACAGGGGTTCAAAGGCGGGGTCTTTGACAAGATTAGGGTGTGAGCAGGGCCTGCACTTCCTCAATCTCCTCTCAGATGCTCATCTCCTCATCTTGACGAGCTTCTCTGGTCCCTTTAATCTGGCCTCAGGTGGTTTCTTGGCGGCCCCTCCCTTGATTCTGGCCTCAGGTGGTTTCTTGGCAGCCCCTCCCTTGATTAGCAACTGTCCGAATCCACCCTCTGGAACTCAGGGAAGGTCACAGAGGTGGAGTCTTGCCCAGAAGAAATGGGGCGACAAAAAGGGCCTCTGTGCTTGGGAGCCCCATAGGGCGCTCAGTTTCACTATGTTTAGAGTTTTTTCTACCATAAAATAGAAATTTTCCTGACCATTACAACTCAATTTACCTATTTGTGAGAACTGTGAAATAGATCAGTATTTAAAACCAATTAATTCTCCAAAAGTAATGCCCTTGAAGAACAGGAAGGGAATACTTCGACTCAGAATGGCTGTGAGTGCAAAGATAAATACTAAAGAGAAATGGGTGAAGAAAATACACCACTTATCCACTCCAGTAATTTTTCTGGCTAACCAATGCTTCAGTCCTGCGATAGTACTTATCTGTAACTTTTAAACGTCATCTGAAAAAAAAAATCAATTTTTTTAATAATGAGTTATAAACATGGAAAAAGTCACATTTTTACATATGAAACTTATGCACAGGGATATTACACCATGTTTATAAATCAATTTGCTGTCTAGAAAATTCTTTAAATGAGACCAGGAGTTGTATGTGCTATTTGACTTTTGTAAATTGCACAAAATACTTATTTTGAAACTTTTCATTCAAATTTCAATGAGTAAAGCTTAGCTTGTAACTGATTAAATTTTGCAGCACTTATTAAGTTTTCAATATAAATGTTTCTGGTCAGCTAAACAATTTTATATCCTCAAAGGAGACACGATTATAAAATGGAAAAAAGTACAGAAATTTGAATTTATGGTTCAGAAGGCACACTGGTGTACATTAGCTTGTTAAATTCTACCCTTTGAAGGAGGAGGCATTATCGTTCTCATTTTAGAAGTAAGTGATCACAGAGAGGTTAAATAACTCATCCAAGGTTTATGCCTAAATCTGGGTACTCAGGTCCTGTTAATTTCAGATTCTATGCCTCTGTGCTGAGGGATTTTTCTGAAAAAGCAGTCTGACCTCTAGAGACTAGTATTTTTCAAAGCTCTTTTGGAAATTAGGGAGTGTTCTTTTAATGCTTTTGAATGCCAGTGAAGATATGCTGCACACACACTAATTGCACATAGCATTTCTTCTACATGAAGAGGATAAAAGACTTCTTCCCTGTTTGAACCAATGTAAATGTTACACATGCTTCCACAGTCAGTCTTTGCTGACTTACGAATGTGTTAATTTGGAGAATTTTCTCGCAACTTAAAAAAAAAATCATTTCTAACTTCTGCTACAGAACTGTGACGTGACATTGAAAAAAGAAATAATTTGTTAATTTAGGGTTTTTTTAAGTTTATAATCAAATAATCCTCCAGATCTCCCCAGATGATAGCTAATATTTATTTAATGCCTACTCTCAACCACACATTTTCTAACAGCTTTGTTTTATCTCTAATTCTCACAACTGTATAATGTACGAACTCTAATTACCCCATTTTGCAAATGAGGAAAGTGGGGTACAGAGAGTTTGAGGCCTCACAACAACAAGTAGTAGGGCTAAGACACAAATCCATACGGGGTAACCACCTCTTACTTCACAGCTGCCTCTTGAGACACATTGTTAAATCAGGTTCCTGCCAATTCTAGCTCCCAAGTTAAATTTCTACATAATACTCATGTTTTAATTTTTCCAAAGAATCTAGGAGCACCATTTTCTCCTGATGCAGAGACATTCTAGGAAAGAATGAACATTTTAGAGTCTCTACTGTGGCTGTGTAGGAATTGGACATAAATGAACAGAACAACAGCTTGATAAGTTGGATGATCCTTCACTGATCAAAAACAGATGTCAAATGCTTGGGGAAAAAAAGGCATTAATCACACATAATTGAGGAACACTGTCTATACAGGACAAGATAAATGTTTTCCCATTTTAGCAATTAGTGTTCATTTAACATGAGAGCCTGTAAAATAGGGACAATAATAATCTAGTCTTTCCAACATGTTCTAAGGACCAATTTGTATTTGTACATGTTTTTGAATACTTAAAGTTACAGAAATAAACAAATTTGTTATTTTTCTTTGTATCATAATTCCAAGAAGACCTCTGTCCTTCCACCATACATGAACCAAAACCAGGTCAAGAAGTACAAACAAATCATGACAGCCAGTATTCCTTCGTATTTAAAGATTAGGTTCACAAACACTTAGGTATATCTCCAGTCTCAAAGCTCAAGGAAAAAAGAATGGCTGTTGAAGTCATTCCTCAGTGTGGAATTTTCCTTTGGTCATTCATTTTTCTCCTTCTACTCTGGGTTATCTTTTAGGAGAAGAAAATCAATAAAATAGTTTTCGGTAACTTACACTTAAATTGACATTCCCAGTTAATTTCATTGTAGAAGAAAAACAAGAAATCAGTAGTCATAAAGGCCAAAATCTTTTCTGATTAATACCTTTGAATAAAATGAAAAGAAAATCTTAGATACATGCAAGCTAAATTAGAATCAGAAACACAAGATAAAATCCTTTTCCTAGGATGACCGTAGAACTTCCCTGGTGGCGCAGTGGTTAAGAGTCTGCCTGCCAATGCAGGGTACACGGGTTCAAGCCCTGGCCTGGGAAGATTCCCACATGCTGCAGAGCAACTAAGCCCGTGTGCCACAACTACAGCACCTGACTCTAGAGCCCATGAGCCACAACTACCGAGCCTGTGTGCTGCAACTGCTGAAGCCCGCGTGCCCAGAGCCCGTGCTCCGCAGCAAGGGAAGCCACAGCAATGAGAAGCCCACGCACCACAACAAAGAGTAGCCCCCACTTGGCACAACGAGAGAAAAGCCCGCACACAGCAACGAAGACCCAACACAGCCAAATATAAATAAATAAATAAATAGGATGACCGTAGACCATTAAATGTACTGTTTGCCTATGGAAGGTGTTTACAAAACCTTCCTGTGTGAATGATAAAATTAGAACAATTAAAGGGGAAAGGTTGGAATTTCAGAGAAAAGCGTGAGATGGGATTTAGAAGAAAGAACCTAACAAAACTGATTTATTACATGCAATATATACACACTTGTCAAATTCAAGAAAATTAAACGTATAACTGACTCAGCCCCTTCATGAAGTTAAACATAAAGTTAATTGCAAAGATGCCAGCAAAGCTTTCCATCAAAAACTGGAAGCAAAGGTCCAGGTGCTTTCTTGCCCCAGTTATTTATAGACAGGAATGGGATCATACCATAATGCCAACTCAGTGGTTTAAGTTTGATGTTTTGAAAGAGTTTCTAAACACCCTATTTATCCAAGTCATAACTGACACACAAAAATGGTTGTTGAATTACACCTCTATCAATACATATTTTGAATAAAATGGGGTAATAATACTCTATGGTACCCCAGTGTTGATCCTAAATTATTTAATAAAGAAAAACAAGCATTTTCAAAGGAATACTTCCAGTGAAAAACATCTTGGAAAGGGCGCTAAGTTCTCTTTATTGTCAAGCATATGATAGTAACTCAATAAGTACTTGTAAAGAATTTCTTAAATCCCACATTACGCAATAATATTGTCAACATAATTTGTCATATGAACTTTCACTACTGAACTTTTCACAGGATGTTTCTGCAGAACATTAGGTTCAGAAATTATGACATGAGGAAACAAGCTCACTATTAAAATTTTGGTCAAGGGCATCCAATGGTATTACATTTCCTTCTCTGTTCTTTACTTGATCTCTGTAAAAGTCTCCTTGCCCAGCCTAAGCTTATAACAACTTGCTGACTACTCTTTTTCATGGAACATCATGCCCAAAGCAATCTTTTTTTTTTTTTAAGAAGCAAAGTTCAGTGAAAATGGTAAGAAGATACGAGTTGAATCTGCATCCTCTTTTCTGGTAGCTTTGCATTTGTTTAGGGACAGAGCATTATGTTAAATACTGTTTAGAACTGGAGTGCTTAGCCTCTGTGGATTCTGGAAGTGCATTCCTTACATTCTGGCTTCAGGATATGGAGAATTCATGTGCTTCGTCCACTCAGATGAGCTCCAGAACTATCTTCTAAGAAACTTACTTGGCATGACTAGTCACAGAGCTCATACAAAGACTACAATGAATAATTTCAGATAAAATGATCAATTTTTAAAGTTTGACTTAGTTAATACATCTAAAAAGCTTACTACCTGTTTATTGGTCAAAACTTCCATTTTGAAGTCTTAATACCAAATGAGGGTTCTGCTATTATTTTTGCATTTGTCTCCACATGAAACACTTTTTCCTTTTATTAATGATTGTGAAGGGTAGCAAGGCATACCACCACAAAATATGCCACTTTGGTATATTAATATTTTGCACTGTAGGCACTTGAAAAACAGCAAATGCAGGGAGAGGCTTTCTCTGAACTTCCTTTATCTGCCTAAAGACAGATCCTCCAGAAGGAACTCAATTGTCATAAATCCCCTGCCCAGGAGTTTCATCAACCAGGGAAGATGGACTCATCAGAGGAGAGAGAACTAGATGTCTGCACCACACTCAGACTACCACACCTCCCATCTGTTCTTCTAAGGGTCCATTCATCTTTCCTAAAAGTCACTAATTCTGCCGTAAGAGGCCTATATCCCCCCTACCCTTTCCTATTAAGACAGTATTTAATCCTGAATTTTAAGCCACCTGGGAGAGTTACTCATTTTTCCTGGGTATCTCCCATGTATGCATAAGGTATACATGCTAATAAACTTCTAGGTTTTTTCCTCTTAATTTGCAATTCTTGTTTGTAGTTCTCTTAATATTAATCTGTCTTTTATAACAAGGGCCTCAGCTAAAAACTCAGAAGGGTAGAGGAAGAATTCTTTTTCCTCCCCTACAATTGTCAGTATAATAAAAAACAACCTTCTTTCTATAACTAAGGTTAAAATAAAGAAGCTACCTTGTTTATTATTATGGATATGTTTTTAAAATTAAGTACATGGGACTTCCCTGGTGGCGCAGTGGTTAAGAATCCACCTGTCAATGCAGGGAACACGGGTTCGAGCCCTGGTCCAGGAAGATCCCACATGCCGCGGAGCAACTAAGCCCGCGCGCCTAGAGCCTGTGCTCTGCAACAAGAGAAGCCACCGCACAGCAACGAAGACCCAACGCAGCCAAAAAATATATATATATAAATAAATAAATAAATTTATTTTAAAAAATTAAGTACATAATATTTAGCCCTGTATACAAGCGTTCAATAAATTCTTTTTTAATGATAATGATTCTGTAGCTGAAGTTTATTCCCAGTGAATACATAGTAATTGACTGAAAGTAGGACTTCTTTATGTCACCACTTCCTTTGGAAGAGCGTGGAGATTTTGGCCTCAGAGCCTCTCAGATCTGTAGGATCTTCAGAAGAGGCCAATCACCTTTTCCACCCAGCTCTGCATTATTAAAATGTCCAGAGAGAACAGTCTTTGGCACTGTTTCAAGTGACTCTGCTCTAATAAGACATTAGCTTAACATTCATCTTATTACTAGTTGCACCAGACGAGTCACTCTTTTAAGACTCAGGCCTTACTCAGGCCTTAACATATTTTCAAATGGCTTTGATCTACAAGTCAAAGATGTTTTGGAGGCTGAATAGATTTTATAATAGACATCACTCCCCATTCCTCTTTCTCTTCCCTTCATGTCCAGTGCTCCAACCTGCCCCTCCCTCCACTCCCATTTCCCTCAGCATACCTCAGAAGCTGAGATTACAACCATCTTCACTTGAATGAAATCCTTAAATAGTAATATCTCATTTTCTTCTTGGTGACAATTGTGCAGCAACAGTCAACTGATAACACCACTTGCTGTTTTGTTCATCCTAAATACGTGTTGAGTTGTACTTCATGAATAAGAAACTGCTGCAAAAACATAAAATATAAAAGCAAATAATGGGGCTTCCCTGGTGGCGCAGTGGTTGAGAATCTGCCTGCTAATTCAGGGAACCCGGGTTCGAGCCCTGGTCTGGGAAGATCCCACATGCCGCGGAGCGGCTGGGCCCGTGAGCCACAATTACTGAGCCTGCGCGTCTGGAGCCTGTGCTCCGCAACAAGAGAGGCCGCGACAGTGAGAGGCCCGCGCACCGCGATGAAGAGTGGCCCCCACTTGCCACAACTAGAGAAAGCCCTCGCACAGAAACGAAGACCCAACACAGCCATAAATAAATAAATAAAAACAAAATACTTTAAAAAAGAGTGTAGGAGAGGAAAAATAATTTAAAAAAAAAAAAGCAAATAAAAGGTTATCAACTAATTTTTTTTTTAATTTAACATTCCACAAATACATATTAAGAGTCATGGCTGATCTCATCTGAGTTATATTGCAGATATTTTTCACCTTATTGGGTTAAAATATTTTTCCCTGGAAAGTAAGTAGAATTAACTCAAAATATATAATAATTTGTGGTCTGCTATACTGGTAAGGATGAGATAATGGGAAGTTCTCCTTAGAAGAACTAGGAATAGGAAAGATAAGATTGATCCAAGTCCAATATCATTAATTGAATATCTACTGCCTGTTCTTTAGGAGACAAAATTGCCTGTACAATGGTCTTTTATATATCAGTGAGGGCACAAAAGGAGGCAACCTTACCCCGGACCCTCACCCCCAGCTCGAAGGTGTATTTATATAACCTTATTTTAAACAAAGGACAAATGGAAAGCAGCAGGAGAACAATTTGGTTCACGTTTCCCCAAAGACATTTTTCCTCCAGGTTGAACCTAACCAGAGAGTTCCAAGTCATTGCAAGCACCTCTTAATCCAGCAGTTACATATAGGCACAATATGGATCTTCAGAAATTAGATAAGAAAAATTTTAATGTGAAACAATAGCAACGATGTAGTTTAGAAACCATGATGCCTCATTGATGCATACATCTGCTGGGGAATAGTGCCCAATACAGATGCAAAAAACCCTGCAATTATGGCTCTTTAGTATGATAATTGATTTTGAGTAAGTGTATGGGTTTTGTTGGTTGTCTTAATTTTTTGTTGTTGGGTTTTGGCTTTTGTTCATTTTTTAATGGCAGACATTTGGGAGGAGAAAAGCCTCTGTGTTCCTGGTGTAACTAAATCTAGCAATATTACTAATAAAATACACCAAACTTAACAGAAAGCAGGGGCAATAACAACACACAAAAGGTTCTTCGAGGCTACTTATCCCCTGACAAATGTCATGATAGCAAACAACCAAGCCTAGGATAAAACTATGTCCGTATCTCATATGTTTAACGTTCACTGATTTTATTCTATGGCAGTCCACTATCTATATAGTGACAGATAGAATATTCCGTAAGGAGAAAGACTAGAAAGGGAATTTTACGTTTAAAGATAAATGTCAGTAATAAGTTATCAGCGTCACATTTAAAGCCCTAAAACAAAGTTTTTAAAACAAAAGCTTGAGCTCCATTTTCAACAAGGAAGCTAGGGACCATTTTAAAAGCCTAAACTTGCTGGTCCTGTTCATGAAAGACCCCTGTCCTACTAACTTGGCTATGGCAGTCCCAGGGCCAGAAAAGCAGAGCCTGAAGCCTATTGCAGAGATTGAAGTGCATTTTAATCAGTATTGCAGGGACAACCATCACCTCGTTATCTGCACGTGAATTTCCTGTGGGCAGTTTGCATTCCCAGACCATCCTGAACCTCTCAGTCAACTGCAGTCGGGTCCTCCATTCTCCATTACAGTGTGTGCATGAGGGATGACAAATCCTTTAGAAATTGGTCTAGACCAAAAGAGGAAAAAAGTCTAGTCTGGTAACACTATTGAGGGGGACGTCTAAGTCTATTATACTTTATCCAATATTTTGGAAGAATTCTGTCATTGCTTTCTTCTAATAGCAAAGATAACAAAGAGTTGATCGCTGTTGTTTCAATGAGGTCTCTCTGCCCACAAACATTTATTAAGGACTTGCCTAAATTGTAGCTCATTTTTAGTGTGGAACAGGAAACTCAGTTTGTGCCTACAAACCTCATAACAGAACATTCTAGAATGATTATAATGTACATTTCAGTCGACTCTATCACACTTATACAACCAGCAGAAATATGACATGATCAGGTCATCAAAAAGTAATAGGGTGAGTAGTGGAGCAAGAACTTAGTTAAGGGTACCAAGGTCACATACAGAATTCTTCAAAGACTGCATGAGGATAGAATTAAATTAACACAGAATTCTTTGGTGTCTGTGGTTGGTTGCAAAGCAGCTGGGAGAGGTCTCTGGAAGACTAAGCCGACCAGCTCTCCACAACTAGAGAAAGCCCACATGCAGCAACGAAGACCCAACGCAGCCAAAAATAAATTAATTAATTAAATTTAAAAAAAATTTTTAAGTACATTAGGGGCTTATTCCCTCTAACATTAGGGGCTTATCTTCTATAAAATTCCTATTACTTGAACGAAGCTATTCAAGTGAAAAATGCAAACCTATTGGTCCAACATTGTCAATTATTCAGCAAGAATTTACTAACAAGTACTATATATTGCATATATCAAATATCCTATATGTCTTAGCCTGAGTTCCTCCAAAGTAAGAGACAAGGTTTGCATGCAGGTAGTTTATTTGAAAAAGTGGGGTCAGGAGGCAGGAATATCAGCAGGAGGGAATGAAACAGGGAAGGAGGAAAAACCAAAACAAGGATGTATTACTGAGCAGGCTATCATAGAGGAACCTTAAAATATGTTTTCCAGGAGACAAATAGGGTTAACATCTATCTACTGATTTCCATTCCTCATTGCTCAAAAGTGTGGTCCTATGGACGTTAAATCCACCGCCGGCCCCCCCGGTTTTTTTGCACTCGCATGAGTGCAGATCCTGGTCTGATGGTGCTCCACGCCAATGAGACAGACCAAGCACTGTCCTCTCACACTTACGTCAAGTCAGTCAAGGGCTGTGTGGCATTAGCGAGTGGTCTAGTAAGAGACAGGTCCAAGAGGAACTAGCCGAGGTGTCTGGTTATCACGTTACCTCAGAACTGATTGCCACAATTGGAATTAGAATATGATCTTCTAATTCTGATCAAATATCTTTTAATTAGTATTTTATAGACGCATTAAAATTTACCAAGAATAACCTCATTAACACTTTTGAGAACACAGTGATACATCACTAACTCAGACTACATTAACCACTGTGACTCGTGGACTAGAGTAAATTTGCATTGGTATTACCTATTTTTTGAAGAAAGGATATGCTTATAAATTAACCTATAAACCTGACTCCAAGCAGCATTTTTAAGTATTTACCGGTACCATCACCTCTATACAGACAATTATATGTTGGTGGTTACCCCTAAAACTGGCCATAGTAAACATTCAAAAATCAATTGCTAAAAAAAAAAAAAAAATCAATTGCTGAAAGAAATAAAATTTGAAACTGTAGTTACAAAGCAGCTTAATCCATTAATTAAGCAATGAGTCTTCTGTGATCCACTACTAGCCTGTGTATTTTAAATTTATAAAATATGTTTTAGAGAATTAGTCTATAAATCAGGTATTCCTTTACATCTAAATGACTCCAGGAAGTCTGAATTAATGATGATTCTCTTGATAAAAACAAGGAAAATCTAAGGATAGAACAGTTAGATTCTATTGGCTATTTCTCAAGTAATCCTAATAGATTTCTCATACCTTTTATGTCTCTTCAAATTGAGATTGTGTGTTTCATCTGGCTAAAGTCTTTTAATTTGTATTTTTTAAACAACTGAGATATTTATATACCATTAAAATCCACCTGTTTTAAGTAGCGCATTCAATGAATTTTAGTATATTTACAAGGTTGTACAACCATCGCCCCTATCTAATTTTAGAATATTTCCATCACCCTAAAAGGAAACCTCATGCCCATTTACAGTCAATCATCATTCCCACTCCCAAACCATTTAATCTACTTTCTGTCTCTATATATTTTCCCTTTTTAAAGATATTTTGTATGGTGAGCATAATGCTTTTGAGGGTCATCCATATTGTTAACTTAGATCTTTTACAACCAATGTATATGGTTGTTGTGTATGTTGTCTCCTAGTCATCTTACTACAGTTTCAAGGCAAAATTTCTGCCTTGTTAAATAAAGTCAGTTAAAGATTTATAGAATAAGGTACAAAAACTTAAGTGGACATTCCTAACGAGGAAAAATCTGTCTTTTTATACAACATTTATTATTAGCCAATTATTAAAATAACAGGCTTAGCATGTTAAAATCCTGAAAATGTGTAACTACAGAAAAGTATAAACTTTTGTCTTAATTTTACTCCAAAATAAAGCTGTTCTTACTATCTCGATTCTTTCTAGGGTTGCATTTACTTTTTTTTTTTGGCTGCATTGGGTCTTTGCTGCTGCACGCGGGCTTTCTCTAGTTGGGGCAAGCAGGGGCTACTCTTCATTGTGGTGTGCGGGTTTCTCATTGCGGTGGCTTCTCTTGTTGCAGAGCACAGGCTCTAGGCTCACAGGCTTCAGTAGTTGTGGCTCGCGGGCTCAGTAGTTGTGGCACACGGGTTTCGTTGCTCTGCGGCATGTGGGATCTTCCCGGACCAGGGCTCGAACCTGTGTCCCCTGCATTGGCAGGCAGATTCCTAACCACTGCGCCACCAGGGAAGCCCTGCATTTAATTTTAAAAGATTATTTTCTTCAACTTTCAAATCATTTGAAAAGTTGCAAGAATAGTAAGATGAACACCTTGTACCCTTCACCTAGATTTACCAATTGTTAACCCACACACTCACACACATACACACACACACACACACACGTATACACACAAGAGTTATCTGCATGACACTTCAACTCTAAAGACTTTAGCATGGATCTCCTAAGTACAATAGCAGTCTTCTCCATAATCATAATAGTATGATCACATTCGGGAAATATAACATTGATACAATGTTGTTATCTAATATAAAGTCCATGTTCGAATTTCCTCAGGTTATTGTTCTAAAAATGTCTTTTATACCTTAAAAAAAAAATCCAAAAGTCAATCGAGGAAAATCCATTGCACCTTCTTTTAATTGGAAGCAATTTTCTAGTCTTTTTCTGTCTTTCCTGCCACTGACATTTTTAAAGATTACAGACCAGTCATTTTGCAATATGTCCCACAAGCTAGATTTGTTTGATTATTTCTTCATAATGAGACACAGGTTAAACTTTTTTGGTGGAGTAGGAGGGGTGAGTGCTTGGAATACTACATATGTGTTATTTTGTCTTCTCACTGCATTAAGGTATACCCACTCTTTTTAAAACATAATTATGTATGCATTTTAATGTTTACATAGTAAGTATATTCTATACAAATGTTCATGCCCTGCCTTTAAAAACAAAAGCATTATATCATCATTTTCCCATTATATGAAAATTCTTCAAAATCACTCTTGATGGATACATAGTAGTCCATCATATACTATTACCATTTGTTTGATCAATAAATCCTCTATTATTACACATTAAAATTATTTCCATATTTTACTATTATAAAAGTGCTATAGTAAACACGCTTGGGCATAATATTTATCCACGTATATGGTTATTCTCTTAGAATAAATTGCTAGAACTGTAATTAATATTATTGGACCAAAGGGTAGGTATAAACTTTTAAATATTGACAACTTGCTTTTAAAAAATGTGGTAACCAGCCTTCAAGAGAGCCCCAGTGGTCCCTGCCTCCTGGTCTTCATACCCTTACGAAGTCCTGATCCACATTTTACCAGGATTGATTTGTGTGACCAAGAGAATACAGCAGAGTGATGACAGGTCACCTGCAAGGTTAGGTTATAAAAGACACTGTGGCCTCTGTCTTGGTCGCTCTTTCAGGTCACTGGCTCTGAGAGCCACCAGCTGCCATGTTGTAGGTATATGCCGGCAGCCAATGGGGAACTCCACGTAGCAAGTAACTGAGTTTATTGGCCAATGCCATTGGCTGCTGAGGCCAGCCAACAGCCACGTGAGGGAGCATAAAAGTAGGTTCTCCTGCCCTGCTTGAGCCTGCAGTGACCATCCCCAGCTACAGACTGCCCTTCCTGAGTGGCAAGGTAAGCAGTTCCTGGATCCCGATCCACAGAAACTGTGAAATGATAGATGTTCATTGGTGGCCTTGAGCTACTAAGTTTAGCAGTAACATGTTACTCAGCAATGCATAACTAATATAAGAAAATCTGTATCATTTTATATTCTCACCAGCAGGACATGAGGACCTGTTTTACCACATGGAGTTGTATTCCTTTTAAAATCATTCTAATTCCAAAGATTTTTGTTTTTAAAAAAGCAACTCTTTAAATTTTGCATTTCTTAGAGTACTTGTGAGGTTGATTTTTTTTCAAAAATTTAATCAATTCATGTTCTGTAAATGGATTGATCTGTCCATGTCCTTTTCCCACTTTCTCCTACTAAAAAAATTTCTTATTTGTACTTATGAACTCATTCCCTGTCTCCAGTTATATTGATGATAAATATTTTCCCCTGTTTTTAACTTGGCTTTTAATTTTGCTTATTATGGTTTTTTGGCATCAAGAAGTTTTACATTTTTTTTTGGATTGCAATATTTTGTGAATTATTTATTTCATAAAGTTGATATAATATATACAGTAAAAGTGAACATAAGGACCTTTCAGGCATGTCATTTTTTTTTTTTTTCCCATGGTGTCTCCAGAAGATTAAAGGGCAAAGAATTCAAGGAAGTGATGGGTTGAGAGAGAGAGAGGTTTGTTTTTTTTGTTTTGTTTTGTTTTTTTTGTTTTTAAATTATTTTTATTTATTTATTTATGGCTGTGTTGGGTCCTCGTTTCTGTGCGAGGGCTCTCTCCAGTTGCGGCAAGTGGCGGCCACTCTTCATCGCGGTGCGCGGGCCTCTCACTATCGCGGCCTCTCTTGTTGCGGAGCACAGGCTCCAGACGCGCAGGCTCAGTAATTGTGGCTCACGGGCCCAGCCGCTCCGCGGCATGTGGGATCTTCCCAGACCAGGGCTCGAACCCGTGTGCCCTGCATTAGCAGGCAGATTCTCAACCACTGCGCCACCAGGGAAGCCCCAGGCATGTCATTTTTAACCGTATCAGTTTGATTTGAAAGAAGTGAAGTAGAGTTAGCAAAGACAGAACAGAGTGAACTAATGTGACCTAACTTCTCAGGGAGTGTTGTCAGAGAGTTTGAGATGCTATTTATATGTAACTTTCATTTGGGGAATATATCTAAATAAGTGACCTTGGAAAGTGTTTTAATGTGTATTTTTTTTTAATTATAAAAAGGAAAATGTTTTGTTAAAAAACAGTCTTAGAATTCTTTTCTGGGTAAATCTTAATAGTTGGAGTGGGCTTTTTAAAAGAATTTTATTTTTTGTACAATTTTTAAAGGTTACACTCCATTTACAGTTGTTTTTTTTTAAAGTGGTAGCACCGAAGATAGCTCCAGTCATTTTTATTTTTTAAAATTTTAATTTAAAGGATATACTGTACAGCATAGGTAATTATACCCATTAACTTGTGATAACCTATAATGGAATATAATCCGCAAAAATACTGAATCACTATGCTGTACACCTGAAACTAACACAGTATTATAAATCAAGTATACTCCAATAAAAAATTTAATTTATTTATTTTTAATTTTTATTGCAATATGGTTAATGTATCATATTATGATAGTTTTAGGTGTACTACATAGTGATTTGACTTTTTAAAAAATTTTTATTGGAGTATAGCTGCTTTACAATGTTGTGTTAGTTTCTACTGTACAGCAAAGTGAATTAGCTATATGTATACATATATCCCCTCTTTTTTGGACTTCCTTCCCATTTAGGTCACCACAGAGCATTGAGTAGAGTTCCCTGTGCTATACAGTATGTTCTCATTAGTTATCTATTTTATACATAGTATCAATAGTGTATATATGTCCATCCCAATCTCTCAATTCCTTCCACCCACACCCTTTCCGCCTTGGTATCCATACATTGTTCTCTACATCTGTGTCTCTACTTCAGCTTTGCAAATAAGGTCATCTATACCATTTTTCTAGATTCCATATATATACATTAATATACAATATTTGTTTTTCTCTTTCTGACTTACTTCACTCTGTATGACAGACTCTAGGTCCATCCATGTCTCTACAAATGACCCAATTTCATTCCTTTTTATGGTTACGTAATATTCCATTGTATATATGTACCACATCTTCTTTATCCATTCCTCTATTGATGGACATTTAGGTTGCTTCCATGTCTTGGCTATTGTAAATAGCGCTGCAATGAATATTGGGGTGCATGTGTCTTTTGGAATTATGGTTTTCTCTGGGTATATGCCCAGTAATGGGATTGCTGGGTCATATGGTAGTTCTATTTTTAGTTTTCTAAGGAACCTCCATACTGTTCTCCATAAGGAAGTTTTACATTTTTAAGTAGTCAAATTTCTCTATTTTTATCTTTGAGATTTCTTCCATTATCTTTATGCCTGGGAAGTACTGCTATGAAGAAATATAGAGCAGAGTTAGAGAATGGCAGGGTGGGAGGGTGTTAGTGTATGCAGGATGGTCCCGAAAGGCCTCACTGATAAGTCAACATTTGAGCAGAGACCTAAAGGAAGAGAAAGAAAAGCCGCATAAATCATAGAGAAGAACATTTCAAGTGTTGATTTTTAACAAAGTTTTCCTGTATTTATTGATTCTTTTATCTGTTAATATGGTGGATTTTAGACCAACAGGTATTGGGATAAACCTTACTTGGTCACAGTGTTTTTTGTTTTTAATGGTCTATACTTATCCTAATTTTAATAAGAAACTAAAGAAAAGTTATCTACCCAAGGTTACATAAATAAGTGGTAGAACTGAGACTGGAACCCAGATCATTTCCCTCCAGTGTCTGAGTATTGTGCACTGTGCTGTAGTTATTTTTTTTTAATTGAAATATAGTTGGTTTACAATGTTGTGTTAGTTTCTGCTGTACAGCAAAGTGATTCAGTTATATATATACACACACACACATATATATATATATATATATATATATATATATATATACACTTTTTGGTATTCTTTTCCATTATGGTTTATTATAGGATATTGAATATGGTTCCCTGTGTGATACAGTAGGACCTTGTTGTTTATCCATCCTATATATAATAGTTTGCATCTGCTAATCCCAAACTCTCAGTCCATCCCTCCCCCACTGCCCCTTCCCCCTTGGCAACCACAAGTCTGTTCTCTATGTCTGTGAGTCTGTTTCTGTTTTGTAAATAAGTTCATTTGTGTCATAGTTTAGATTCTACATGTAAGTGATATCATATGATATTTGCCTTTCTCTTTCTGACTTACTTAGTATGATAATCTCTAGGTCCATCCATATTGCTGCAAAGGCATTATTTCATTCATTTTTATGGCTGAGTAGTATTCCATTATATATATATATATATATACATACATACCACATCTTCTTTATCCATGGACATTTAGGTTGCTTCCATGTCTTACTGTTTTTTTTTAATTGTGGTAAAAAACACATTAAGTTTACTAGCTTAACCATTTTTAAGTGTACAGCTCCGTAGTGTTAAGTATATTCACATTGTTGTACAGCAGACCTCTACAACTTTTTCATCTTGCAATTCTCAAACTCTATACCCACTGAACACTAATTCTACTACTGTCCTTACACCAGCTCTTGGTAACCACCTTTCTATTTTCCGTTTTTATGGTTTTGACTACTTTAGATACTTCATTTGAGTGAAATCATATGGTATCATCTTTTTGTGACTAGCTTATTTCATTTAGCACAGTATTCTCAAGGTTCATCCATGTTGTAGTATGTGACAAGATTTCCTTCCTTTTTTAAGGCTGCATAGTAGTCCATGGTGTATATGTGTATGTATGTATATATATATATATATATATATATATATATACCACATTTCCTTTACCCATTCATCTGTTTTTGGACATTTGAGTTACTTCCACGTCTTGGCTATTGTGAGTAGGGCTGCAATGAACATGGGTGTGCAAATATATCTTTGAGATCCTGCTTTGAATTCTTTTGGATATATGCCCAGACATGGGGTTGCTGGATAATATGACAATCCTATTTTTAATTTGTGGAGGAACCTCCATATCGCTTTCCATAATGGCTACACCTCTGATCACAATGTATTTCTTATACATTTTTGCACGTGATTTGTTAGTATTTAATTTAGAAATTTTGCATCTAAATTCATGAGATTGGCCCGTTACTTTCTTTCCATAAATTGCCTTGTCTGGATTATATCCAAAAACCAGCCTTTGGTATTGCTGATAATCTATATTTTTATTATTTTTTCTGTTTCTTTAATTTCCATGGTTAATTTCATTATTTTCCTTTTCTACTTTGTTTTTTCCTAGCTTTTTGAATTGCACATGTAGCTCAATCATTTTCAATCTCTTATATTTTAAATAAATTCATTTACATGTATGCATTTCATTCCAATTACCATTACCTTTCTAATTACCCACAAGTTTTGATATGTTGTTGTACATATAAAAATATTTTATAATTTCCATTGTGATTTCTCTTGAATCCATGAGTTCTTTAGGAGAGTATTTGTTTAAATTTTAGTTTGTAATCCCTGAATTCTGTTTTACAGATAAAGAAACTAAGGTCCAGAAAAATTAAATGCCTTGCTCAAAATAGTATAGCTAATGCATGGGTTGAAAATAAAGTCTCCTGATTACTACTCCACTTTGCTTTTCCAGTTTCTTAATTCATATTCTTTACCCTATCAGAAAGCTTCTTGAAATTAAACCAACATTGTCTTTAACTCATATTACAACTAGAATTCTACTTTTTTGTTAGCCTCATCTATTATACATTTTTAAAATATTTGCCTAAGCCTTTTTCTAAATATATTTAGACAATTCTTTTCACCTTCTTATCCAGCCAGGATTTATTAATTTCTAGCCATATCATTTGGCATAGTGCTTAGCACATATTAGGCTCTCAATAAAAAGTTTATTTAGGGAATTTTTGTATAATGAATGTTTAAAGAGTAGTATTAGTGCCACCTATGAGCTTTGTTAAACATCAAATGACAAGTTCTGGGGTGGACGGAATCTTGCTGACTTACCATAACACAAGTCCAGTGTATTATTAATGAAGTTGAAACAAACAACAAGAAGCCAGAACCACTGTTGAAATGAGCTACAATTCCATGGTCAAAAAAGGGGAAGTAGAAATATGTGAAAACATGAAAATGAAGTATAAATGACAATAACCAACTTTCATGAAACATCTGTGAGAAACAGATTTTATTACCTATACTATATAAATGTGGAAGGGGAAATGCAGACAGTTTGGGTCACTTGCCCAGATGACATAGCTAGAAGTGACAACCTCGGATTGGAATGCAGTTCTGTCAGACTCCACAGCCCATCATCTTAGCAATAAATCGTGGTCTTCTCCAGGTCCCTTAACTGAGCTCTTTCCTCCCAGCTCTAGCCCAGGTCCAGCCCACCCCCCTGGATGTCATTGGGAAGTGAGAGATGCCCTGAAGCAGAAGGGAGGGGCTGGTAGTATCAGGATCAATCTCCAGTGAACACAAAATGTTTTGCTAGAGATTAAATATCACCACTTTTTGTTATTGTTGTTGTTCTTGTGAATGATCTTTAGTGGGGCGTGGGGGGAGGAGTTGGACAGTTCTGCCATTAACATACTGCCCACCTCTTTTTCTAAGTCCTCACAGAACTCCCGTAGGGAATCTAATGTTAGAACCTGCAATGCCATGTTAAGAATATCATACAGTTAATGAGCTCCTTTATGCATATTTTCTCTAGGCATCTTTTTAAAATGTAGGCATTTCCCTTTTATTATTTAATAAAACTACATTAATTAACCTCACCAGTATAATTTGGTGCTGCACAATAAAAGTTATTTTCTTGGTATTTATATATTATGCCTTTGCTAACAACTATCTTTTCGCTATTTTATACGTTTATCAAAGTAGCTTCATTCCTTTTTTACTAGTTTCTAATTTTTTCTTGAACATTTTCCCCCATAACCTTTAGGATTTGAAAATTAGTAATTGGAACGATCATTCTTTCATCTTCAACTCTGAGATTGTTTGCTATTTTCCCCTTTGGTTTTGTGGTTTCTCCTTGATCTCTATAATCATTATTTTTTATGGACTAGATGTATGTGGTGATTACAAAGAATGTTTTTATGACATAGAGAAATGTTCACAATATAAAGTTAAGTTTAAAAAAAGTAAAGCAGGACTCAAAATTCCAAGTACAGTGTGAACCCAAATGAATATTTAGATTAAAAAATTTTTTTTACACAATATCAAAATATTGACAGACATCACTCTGGATAGTGAGTTTTTTTAAATTTTATTTTTATTTATTTATTTTTGGTTGCATTGGATCTTTGTTGCTGTGCGCAGGCTTTCTCTAGTTGCAGCGAGATGGGGCTACTCTTCATTACGGTGTGCGGAGTTATTGCAGTGTCTTCTCTTGTTGCGGAGCACCGGCTCTAGGTGCGCAGGTTTCAGTAGTTGTGGCACGCGTGGGTAGTGAGATTATGAGTGATTTTTTTAAAAAGATTTCTGTGTATTTTTTATGTTTTCTACAATGGGTATGTATGTATTATCTGGGTCAGAGCCAAAAGTTGGAACTGAGGCCAAAGGGACAATTTTGGTGAAGGGTTCCTGCTGCTGCCAGCGGTTGTACATCCATAGAAAGACTTCTTTTGACAGACCTGTCTTGAGACAGCTGTTTCTGGTGGGCAGCTGGTAGGTTTGTGTACAGAGCATGAGTGTGGGAGTGTGTGATTGGGAGGAGCAATCCAAGGGAGAAGTCTGACAGTTTGATTTCTCTGGGGAGAGACCAGAGGTCTCTTAGTCTGTGGTTAAAAGCAGTGCTACTTAGAGTAGAATGGAAATAGCATCTGGATCCAGATGGAAGCTATCTGGTGTCTATATTGTCCAATTCACTCCCCATCTTAGGTTCATTTCCCCAAACTAGGTTATTTGAGCAAGTTCCGGTCTTTTAATTCAGACTAATAGTGTAATATTCAATATATTTTTCAGCATCCCTTTGCCTCAATTTTCCCAGTCATTAAGGGCTAAATAATAATATTCTCCTGCTATCTCATTAAAGTGTCATGAGGATTTAGGAATAAATGTCTCCTATTCACTTCGTATGCAGCTCTTTGTGACAAATTATGTTGCAAAGACATACGTTAGAAAGAAGTGTTTGTGTGTGTGTGTGTGTGTGTGTGTGTGCGTGCAACATGCTTTCCTTTTCCTTTTAACTCTCCAGACTTTATTTCATTATTCTTCCTTCTGGAAAATGCGACAAAGTAACTGAACTCCTGTCATCTTGAAAGGTTTGCTTAATGACCATTCCATGTGAAAATATGCAGTCTTAGCTGAGAAGCATGACTGATGTGACAATATAGGCCCATCAGACTGACTCGTTTATCAAATATTAAAGAGTCATTTCATAAAATGGCTTTTCCAGTCACTTTTCAGTGGAATTAAAGCCTGAGCAACTATAAGAAAAACAAAGAACCCTTAGGTTTTTTTACTGAAGGGTCATCTAACCATTTGGGAGCCCTGACATAATAACCTATGTGATTTTTTCCCTCAAGCTCAATTTTGTCACACAGAGCAAAAATGTGTGAGCAAAAATAAAACCAAAAAAAAAAAAAATTCCCATGCCAAATAAACATAAAGAAAAGACATTTTCAAGGGGCTATTTTATTTTAATATCTGGAGCTCAATTCTTGTCCATTGAATCATATTCCATTATAACCAGCCTCACGCTTCTGATGAGCTTTTGGATTAACAGATGAAAGTTGAGACAATACAGTTCTGATAATATATCATTCTTATATGAACCCCTTTATCATCATGTCTAAACTGGCAATCAATTTAGTTTGGCACAATTTATGACTCCACACACCAATTGCCAGAATATAAATTTAATGTAAGATATTCCATACGTGAGGTGGAGAGAGTAAGGACTGATAAAATAACAAGGTAATAGTTAAGGTCTACAATGTGTTCTGTTGGTCCTTTTTATTTGTACTCATCACATCTGATGTTTCACATTGCAAACAGCACTGTGCCTTTCACGTGTGTAGCTTGAGGAGGGAGCAATGGATCTGTGCTACTGTAGGCATGTGGGGTTGTTCTGATCAACCAAGCTATGACCCAATAAAACCAGCATTCCAAGCAGGATTAGGACTGAGTTCTAATTCAGCCTTCTATCTTGAATCGCTCACCCACCCATACAGAACTGGTATAACTGGGCTGTTTTGAAAGTCTGGTGTGCTCACCAGATATTGGCAGCAAGCCATTCTCTATGGAGATGTTTGTGTGGTGTTTTAAACATGCAAAACTTAGCATCTTTGGTAAAGTAGAAGAATAACAGTTTCTTATTCAAAAATGATGATACTTTCCTCACAGAAAAAGTCAATAAAAAACTCAGTTTGGAACCAGACTTTTTTCCAGTATGAATAAGAGTTCAATTATTTTCTCACTTAAGCTTTGGGATTGCTTCTCTCTTTTTGGACAGTTTTGTATCTCATTTCTAGTACAGATGTCTGTTGCCTTCAAGGCTTTCACAGGGAATTTAATCCTCGGCAGTGAAAAGAAAGAATCCCAGGGGGCCAGTCAGGGGAAGTGGGAGGGACTAGCCAAGTTGAAGGAGTTCGATTTGAATTGAAAAATCCTTTAGTCATGCCAAAGATGTGAAATCATCAAAGACACAAAGATCTTACACAGTAAAAACAGAGATAAACCTCTGCCTTGCAGGAGACACATTCTCTTTTCATTACTTGAAATTGTGATGTCAATCTTACAGTAGGTTATCCTTGAAAAAGAATATTACTCTCACCTTTTGGAAACCCTCTGCTACTTTACAGTGTGATTATATTTGCTCCTAGAGAGCTGAGATGATTGAACACTAACTTGCACATTTTTTTCCAGGTTTAAACCAGAATTGTTTGTCCCCAGTACCTACTGTTTTAGGATCTGAATACATATGCTCAGTGGATCTCACTCCAGATCTTAATTTCCACATTTATTTTCACTTACCTTCTTCCTTGACTCTGTCAGGTAGAGTTCTTTGGCTGCAAGCAACAGTAACTGCCTCTGGTAAAGTTAAGCAATAAAGGAATTTATTGGGTAAATTGGGGAAGCTCAAAGGGTTGAGGAGAGAAGGCTGAAGATCCAGTGTTGGAAAGGACTGAACCGGGCACCTCACGTGAATCTCCACAGCATGAACATCTCAAGAGCTGCATCTAGAAGGAATGATTCAGATTCCAGGAAGAGAGCATTTGAGTGGTTTAGCTATGGTCAACTCTTCTTTCCTTGGCCCAGGGAAGGCAGCCCCCTTCTGAACAACAGTCCCACCAGATTACGTATCCAAAAGGGAGGATGTAATCCCAAAGGGTAAGTGGAGGATGGTATTACTGAAAGAGCATGGACTGAAAACTAAAAGAAATAAACCCAAAATAACAACAAAAAAACAAATGGGCACCATTCTCTCCCCTTTCCATTTTACTCTGTTTCTTCTCCTTTTGTATATGTTTTCCTCTCTTCTCTTCTCCTTTATCTTCTCTGTCTTTCTTGCCTCTTCCTTTTCCTTGCCCTTTAAAATTTATTTGTTATCTTGGTTGGAACTTTTGTCATTGTGCTAGCTTCTTTACTAGAGACCCTAATATCAAAATTGTATCACCCAAACAACTGATCTTTGTGGGCAATTGATGTTAGCTCAGTAGGAAAATGTCTACATGGTATGATTTTTGAAGATATATTCCTGAATGTATCTCTTCTAAACTACTAGCTCATTCAGCTGTCTACATTATACCTAGAATTTAGTAGCTATAAATTAATTTCTTTCATTAAAGCAACAAGGCTTCAGGAATTTGCCATTGAAAGGATATTAATCTATTATTTACTATTTCCATCTTTTCATGAAATCAGCCAACCTGTTATCAGAGGAAGCCAGGGAACAGCCCACCTGGTCAACATAAATGTGGCAGAATAAACTGAGCATTTACTATGGAGGCAGAGGTTATAGGTCACACTCCACATCCATATCTGACTGTGTGAACTTGGTGAAATTATTTCTCTTCTTCAAACTTTATCTCATCTGTGAAAAGGAGATAGAATTCTTAACACATTTGGTTGTTATGAAAAGTCAATAAAATTATATTTGCAAAGTGCTTACCGCACTGCCTGGTATATAACAGGTGTTCAGTAAAGGTTAAATTCCTCCTTCTTTCAACAAATATTTAATGAACACCTACTATGCCCCACACACTCTGCTCAGGTGCTCGGAATACAATGGGAGCAAAACAGACATGCCTTCTACCTTCTTGGAGGTTACATTCTAATGGGAAGGACACACATTGATCAAAATCTATTGGTACCAGGACTTCCCTGGTGGTGCAGTGGTTAAGAATCTGCCTGCCAATGCAGGGGACACAGGTTCGAGCCCTGGTCTGGGAAGATCCCACATTCCATGGAGCAACTAAGCCTGTGCGCCACACTACTGAGCCTGCACTCTAGAGCCTGCGAGCCACAACTACTGAGCCCATGTGCCACAACTACTGAAGCCCACACACCTAGAGCCTGTGCTCCGCAACAAGAGAAGCCACCGCAATGAGAAGCCTGCGCACTGCAACGAAGAGTAGGCCCCCGCTCACCGCAACTAGAGAAAGCCCGCATGCAGCAACGAAGACCCAACACAGCCAAAAATAAATAAATAAATATATATATATATATAAAAGAATGAAGCTGAAATAAATATCCAGACAAGCAAAAATTGATAAAATTCATATTAGCAGATTCACAGTAAAGAAAATGCAAAGGAGATAGATCTAGATCTAGATTTTTTTTGACAGAAAGAAAATGATCCCAGATGAAAGCCCAGAGGCCTAGAGATGTAGGACAGAATAAAGAACAATGAGAAGGGTAAATATGTGGATAACATAAATATTGACTGTATAAAATAATAATTTCTTGTGAAATTTTCAATAAACATGAAATTAAAATACAACAATAGCATATAAGTCAGAAGAAGGATAAATAAAGTTAAAAGGTTCTAAGGCTCCTGTCTGGTAAGAGGGTAAAAATACCAATTAATGTTAGACTTTGGTAAGCTAATATTGTAATCCTGCAGTAAAAGAATAATAAAAGAATGTATAACTTCTAAGCTAATAGAGGGAAGAAATTAGAATACTACTAATAATAAAATAAATCCAAAATGTGACAAGAAATGAGAGAAAACAGAACATAAAGAAGAAGAAACAAAAAGAAAGCAAATATTATGATGATAGATATAAAGCAAAATATATCGATAATTATATTAAATGTAAGTGAACTAAATGTTCTAATTAGAATATAAAAGTTGTCAAACTGGATAAGAAAACAAAACCTAGGGGACTTCCCTGGTGGCGCAGTGGTTAAGAATCCACCTGCCAATGCAGGGCACATGGGTTCGAGCCCTGATCCAGGAAGATCCCACATGCCGCGGAGCAACTAAGCCCATGCACCACAACTACTGAGCCTGCACGCCTAGAACCCGTGCTCTGCAACAAAGAGAAGCCACCGTAATGAGAAGCCTGTGCACCGCAATGAAGAGTAGCCCCCGCTCGCCACAACTAGAGAAAGCCCGCACGCAGTAACGAAGGCCCAACGCAGCCAACAATAAATAATAAATAAATAAATAAATTACATGTTGCTTACAAGAAGCACATCCTTAATATAAAGATACAGAAAGCTCGAGAGTAAGATGATGGAAAATGATATACCATGCAAATATTTTTAAAGAATCATTCTGGCTGTCATGAGGGTAATAAATCAGAACTATGGGCAAGAAAGGCAACTTGGACAGAAAGATGAGATTTATCTTAAGTGGGAAGTAACTGAGGTCAAGAGGTTGCAATAGCTTGGAGGCACTGTAAGGTGTGCTTAGGTGCACTAAAGCACTATAGAAAGAGTATAAATATAAAAGGAAAGAATGCTAGGTGCAAGAATTAGTATCTCCCCTACTATATATCACCCTTTGTTACCTGTGGGCTATTACTAAGGCCAAACTAAGGACAAAAGAGTCCTGGCAAAAGGACAGAGGACTCCTGAGACTCATAGAAAGGGACCCCATAGGTTGTAAGAAATCCTAGGTTAGAGGCCATCCTACTTCATGTTACTACTCAAACCTCCCATAGACTGCACTGTTGTAGCAGTGCTCTTGCCATGCTACTTTAAAGAGTCAAATTTTAACCCAAAGATATTCCTTCTGAAAGACATGTAATTTTTCATTTTCAGAAATATTGGCTTGCAGATCCCTGGAATAATAGGACTGTTCTTTAATACTCACTCTTCCTAGTCCCAGCAATATGAATATTGATATCCATAGTGAATGCTTAGCTCTTAATTGCCAGCATAGAATGGAGAACATGTTAAGTCATTAATAAAATAGTCATCAAATGATGGAAGATTGAGGGGAAGAATAAAGAAATTCTTTATAAATTCTACTTATTTTTCCGGTCATATTATTAGGAATATCAAATTTGCTAGTGGATGACATCTTTATTAGTGCATTTGTAAAATAATCTCAAAGGGATAATATTTGACACATTCACAGATGTTACAAGCATTGTTCTGCAACTGATGCTGCTTGCTTACTCTCCCATTCTGAACACCAAATCTTGGCTGCAAAGACATCTGGAGTCAATTAGTTCACATACCTTTCTACCAAACAACATATAAAAGGATTCTTTTTTTTTTTTTTTAATTTATTTTTTTTTGGCTGCACTGGGTCTTTGTTGCTGCTCGCAGGCTTTCTCGAGTTGCGGCGAGCGGGGGCTATTCTTCGTTGCGGAGCACGGGCTCTAGGCACGCGGACTTCAGTAGTTGTAGCACACAGGCTCAGTAGTTGTGGGTCCAGGGCTACAGAGCACAGGCTCAGTAGTTGTGGCGCACGGGCCCAGCTGCTCCGTGGCATGTGGGATCTTCCCAGACCAGGGCTCAAACCCATGTCCCCTGCATTGGCAGGCAGATTCTTAACCACTGCTCCACCAGGGAAGCCCCTATAAAAGGATTCTTGAGTTAGGACTTGAGAAAGATCACTAAGAGTTGAGAAGAGAACCCAAATTGTAGAATAAACTAAGCTCAGTCAACTTAGGTATAAACATACACTATGGAAACCGTACTTAAAATATAGCCAGGCAAGGGAATTCCCTGGCCGTTCAGTGGGTAGGACTCGGTGCTTTCATTGCCATAGCCTGGGTTCAATCCCCTGTTGGGGAACTAAGATCCCACAAGCCGTGTGGCGTGGCCAAAAAATATAAATATAAATGTAAATGTAAATATAAATATAAATGCAAATATAAATAGTGCCATGCAAGAGTTTTGGTGAAATACCCAATCTTCCTCATTAATTTTATCAATTAGAAAATTCTTGGTTAATAGTTAACAAAAAACTCTGATTTAAACTGGCTTAAACATAGGGAAACATTATTTCACATAAATGGAAGTCCAGAAGTAGGGTAGGATTCAAGACTGGCTGATTTAGTAATTCAACAACTTCATCAAATACTGAAGTTCTTTCCATCCACTCTGCCAACTTCTGAGCGTAGGTTTGGTTGAGTATGAAAGAAGAAAGTCCATCTTTTCCTCTAACTCTTTCATAAGAGTGAGGAAACCTTGCCCAGAAAGCCCTCAGCAGATTTTTTCTCATTGGGTCACAAACCCATTCCTTAACTAGGAGCTGGCAAGGCTCATGGAATTACAGTTAGCCTAGACTGATCATCTGGTGGGAGGAAAGGATAGTGAGGAGTTGACCGTAATGCACACTATAGCGGGGCACGGCTGACAGAGGAAACTGTTTCTAACCTGGTCTTGCCCACATCCTGTGCTTTCTTTACCACTTGATTCTGTCATTCCTGATCCTCCATCCATTCCGAACCGGTCCATAGTAGAATGTTTTCTTTCTGATGTGAAAACTGGAGAACATTCCCATTTTTTAATGTCTTTGTCTGCAGTGAGTAAAATACAAATTTTAGATGAGAGTGTCTTCATCAGTTTGGTTTCTGTACCTTGTTCCTTCTGTTCCTATTAGTTGTTAAAAAGATTTGTGCAGCACTACACCTCAAAGAGGGGAACTCTTTTGCCTTCTCTGCAAAAAAAAGACCTACAGCATCTGCCTTTAAAAGTAAAATCTTGCTGTGGAATTTGGAAGAAAGAATAAGTGCTTCCTCAAGGAGCTACTTTATTATCCCCCCAAAAAGTTTTCTGAGATGTTTTTTATATACTGCTTGCAGATGTACTCTTTGGCCTCAGTAAATGCAGTCAAAACTAACCAGTGGCTACCTTGTTGAGGTTTTGTTGTTAAACTGTTTTATGTCCACTTAATGTGTGCATTTTAAAGACAAAAAGGTTATATTTTAAATAGTCTCAATAAATTCTAATTATACAGGATTATCAAATTATATGACTTAAAGGCCAGTACGTCAAATTATAATTATTTTTGGCCTAATCATGAATGAATTTTGCCTAAAAATGAAAAAAAAATAATAATTTTATTACTTCAGAATAAATAAAAATGATTTTTTTGTCTAAGCAAATAAGGTAAACATTTTTCTTATTTTTATACTTTAATTTATATGTGATGTTACACCTATAAGAAATTAAGTAATGATTTTTCTTCTCATATTATGAAATAGAATATAATACCTATCAACCTCCTCAAGGAAACAGATTTCCCTAAAAGGCTTACTAGTGCGAATTGAGGTCTGAGGAAAGGCTGCAAAGCTTCTAAATTCAGAAGCAGTCAGGAGAGTTTCTTTTTTACTGTCCCTGTCTGCTTTTACTGTCTGAAGTCATTATTCCTTTTTCTTTGTCCCCTTCTGGAAAGCAGAAAAAACAGTGCTTCCTAGTAGCCCCTTAGGGAGACTAGGTTTAATTAAAGTCTGAAAAGCACATTTGAAAATGAGAAATATTAAACCAGAAATAAGTTGTGAAGTGTTTTACCCCAATCTGTATATGACATACAGTTGAAAACAGGAAAAAAAAAGTGGAATAAGAAAAGTAAAGAAATTGGGGAAATATTAAACCTAGTGGTCAGTTATCAACCACAATCAGGAATAGGGTTCCCTGGGCACCACTTGGTGGGAAAGGATGTGAGGCCCTGTTAGCCATTAGGCTGTTGTTCTGGAAAATCCAAATTAAACATTCTTATAGACGCTGCTATGGAAAAAGCACGTGGTCATCACATGTAATTCAGTGTGTCCTGCACAGACAGCAGTAAAACCATCATGAGCAAAAAGCTTTTGCACCAAAGTCATCTGCATGTGTGAGGTGACATTCCATGCCAGTCAAGGCAAAGTGATGAGGTGGTCATCTTATATCACGTGCCATGTTTCTGGAAATGTCTATTTCTTCTTGTCCTCTTCTATAGGAGAGGCTACAAGGCAGTTCTTTGAAATCTGTATTTTGTGCTATTGTGATTTTCTTTTTGTTTTCTCTTTGATTTTCTCATTGTTTTCCACTCTGCACGGAAGTTAAGCCTCAGAATTAATTTATCAAGCATAATATCCATTAGTGGGATTACCACTTGAGAACAGCCCAGTTTTTCAATACATTCATCAATCTGTTAATTGAAGAGTTGGCAGCCATAGTATTTGAAGCCATTGTATTATTGAACCCAAGGAAGATGCCATTATCCAATGAAATTTTTGAACCATAAGAGATTGGTAGTCTCCCTGACTGCAGACTATACTACAAAGCTACAGTAATCAAGACAATATGGTACTGACACAGAAACAGAAATACAGATCAGTGGAACAGGATAGAAAGCCCAGAGATAAACCCACGCACCTATGGTCAGCTAATCTATGACAAAGGAGGCAAGGATATACATGGGAGAAAAAGTCTCTTCAATAAGTGGTGCTGGGAAAACTGGACAGCTACATGTAAAAGAATGAAATTAAAACACTCCCTAACACCATACACAAAAATAAACCCAAAAAGGATTAAAGACCAAAATGTAAGGCCAGACACTATAAAACTCTTAGAGGAAAACATAGGAAGAACACTCTTTGACATAAACCACAGCAAGATCTTTTTTGACCCACCTCCTAGAGCAATGGAAATAAAAACAAAAATAAACAAATGGGACCTAATGAAACTTCAAAGCTTTTGCACTGCAAAGGAAACTATAAACAAGATAAAAAGACAACCCTCAGAATGGGAGAAAATATTTGCAAGCGAATCAATGGACAAAGGATTAATCTCCAAAATACATAAACAGCTCATGCAGCTCAATATTAAAAGAACAAACAACCCAATCAAAAAATGGGCAGAAGACCTAAATAGACATTTCTCCAAAGAAGCCATACAGATGTCCAAGAAGCACATGAAAAGCTGCTCAACATCACTAATTATTAGAGAAATGCAAATCAAAACTACAATGAGGTATCACCTCACACCAGTTAGAATGGGCATCATCAGAAAATCTACAAACAGCAAATGCTAGAGAGGGTGTGGAGAAAAGGGAACCCTCTTGCACTGTTGGTGGGAATGTAAATTGATACAGCCACTATGGAGAACAGTATGGAGGTTCCTTAAAAAAGAAAAAATAGAATTACCATATGTCCCAGCAATCCCACTACTGGGCATATACCCAGAGAAAACCGTAATTCAAAAAGAGGGCTTCCCTGGTGGCGCAGTGGTTGGGAATCTGCCTGCCAGTGCAGGGGACACGAGTTCGAGCCCTGGTCTGGGAGGATCCCACATGCCACAGAGTGACTGGGCCCGTGAGCCACAACCACTGAGCCTGTGCGTCTGGAGCCTGTGCTCCGCAACAAGGGAGGCCACGACGGTGAGAGGCCCACGCACCGCGATGAAGAGTGGCCCCTGCTCGCCGCAACTAGAGAAAGCCCTCGTGCAGAAACGAGGACCCAACACAGCCAAAAAATAAATATAAATAAATAAATAAATTTATTAAAAAAAAAAAAGATACATGCACCCCAGTGTTCATTGCAGCACTATTTACAATAGCCAGGACATGGAAGCAATCTAAATGACCATCAAAAGACGAATGGATAAAGCAGATGTAGTACATATATACAATGGAATATTACTCAGCCATAAAAAGGAATGAAATTGGGTCATTTGTAGAGACGTGGATGGACCTAGAGGCTGTCATACAGAGTGAAGTAAGTCAGAAAGAGAAAAACAAATATCGTATATTAAGGCATCTATGTGGGATCGAGAAAAATGGTACAGATGAACCAGTTTGCAGGGCAGAAATAAAGACACAGATGTAGAGAACAAACGTATGGACACCAAGGGGGGGAAGTGGCAGGGGTGGTGGTGGTGGTGGTATGAATTAGGAGATTGGGATTGACATGTATCCACTAATATGTATAAAATAGATAACTAATAAGAACCTGCTGTATACAAAAATAAAATAAAAAGAGATCGATATTACTTTCATGTTTAGTCATTGGTATCCAGTGCATACTAGAGGGTCCTGGAAACTTGGTTCATGGGTCCTTTTTTGGATTTGACCTTCTTGTTTTAAGAACAGTTCCAACCTGTAGTTGGCAACTTTGCATTGGCAACATATCTTGTCTATTATCTAAGACTTGGTTTTCATGAGATTCAAGCAGGCACATATGTTTAAATTAACAAAGATATTAATAAGCAAGAAAGTAATTAGAAATAAAGGGCGATCATGGGTTAATACTCAGTTTATAAGAAATTATCTAAAATAGAGATTGAATGGTGCTCTAATTGTTCCTTGGGTGTCCTAAGCAATAGTATTTGGCTTAGTAGATAAAGCATAGGAACGGCACAGAGAAGGTGAAACTAAAGTGTACATTTTGGAGGTCTTTGCTCACCTAAATGTCTTCTACTTTATCCCTCCTTAAAGCTAAGGGAATAAGAGTTTTCAAAACCTAACCTGAGGGTTTCAAATTTTCTTTTTTGCATGAAAATATTCTCATCTCTCACTATCTTACCTAAAAACCTAATACAGTTCGCATGAAACAACCCTTCACGAATTATTTACCCTCTGAGGAAAGAGAATATTCCTAGTCCATACAAATGTACACCTTATAGCAACTGATTTATCCTTATATGCCTTAGGGACATTGATAAAGTGTCAGCAAATACAAACAAAATGTTGTTGGCGAAGATAATAAATGATGAAATGCTGGTGAATTTGCATAAGATGCTGGATAGTCTATTTGAATTCAACTTACAATGATGGTTAGAAGGAAGATAATTTTGTGCCTCTTCTTTAAATCTTCAAAAGAAAGTTTCATAAAATGATTTATGCAATCAAAATTTGAAATCTTGTGACCATTTAAAGCAATGAAAAGCAATTAACACCATTCCTATATTACTATTTACTTCCTATATACACCAGACACCAAAAGTCTCTAAGAAAGTACATAAATGTCATCAGAGATAGGTTAGTGAGTCTCATAAAAACACGATTTTCATTTCTGTTCAAGGAACTGTCCTACCTATGACTGTGCACTTGAAAATGATTGTGAAGTTGATGGAAGAGTATGATTTGCCAAAGTTAATTAGCTTTATTTTCATTGGTTTAATCTTTATTTTTTAGGCTAGAACTTATTTTTATATTGTAATGAAGTCTCTCTCTTTAATACAATAATTGGCTCTAACAAATTACACAATTGAAGCCTTTATTTTTAAAAACTATAAGCAAATGGTTACTATGGGAGGTTTTTTCCATTTAAATTTTGCCACAGGAAAGGGAAAAGAGTATCTCTCTGGTTTACAAAGTAAATTGCTCCCTGGTCTCCAGGAAAACATGAAGCTGGAAATATGCAGTGTCGGGGCAGCCGGGATCAGTTTGTAACCGAGACACAAAAATCCTGGCTTATATTTCTAATTACAGTATTGACCTATCTCACAAGAATCTCACCCTGCCTGTCTCCCTGTCTCAGTCGAATAGGGTTATTTATACTTGTTCAGATGTAGTGGCACAAGCTTAAGTCCTGGAAGCGCCAAACAGGAACCATGGCAACCTTGAGCAATGACAAGATTAACATGTCTTGAACAAAAATGGAACTCCTCCTTTCAGCTTTTAGCCCCTAGAGGAAATATTTACATCTTGAATTTAGATTCTATCAATGCAGTCATCGTCCAGTTATCTACAGGGTGTAACACATTTCATTTCCATTGTTATTTCAACCACAATAGGTTGGGGAATAGGAAAACAAATAATTGCACGAGCAGAGAGCAGGCAGGAAGGAGGGCAGTGTATTTCAGAAAGAATGAACACTGCCCAGCCAAACTTAGAGTTTATCTAGAAGAGTGAGAGAACTTGAGGTTGGAAATGCAGATGGGAGAGATGACAAAGAGCCTTTGAACGTCAGCCTGATAATGGCCAAAAAAAAAAAAATCAGCAAAAGTTTAAACAACACTAAGTGTAGCAAGCATAGTGCTTAGACTTCACATGGGTTATTTCATTCATTCTTCACAAGCCAGGGCTGTGAATCAGTCAGTATGCACCGTTACCATGAGAACTATTATTTATCCCCTTTTCACAGTTTGGAGAACTTAGAAAACTTGCCCAAGGTTACATAGTTGGTAAGTGGCAAAGCTGGTATTGGAACCCAGGACTGACTCCGTAAGCTTGACTCTTAGACTGCCAGGAGTTTGGGTTTTATGCTATTTGGGAAGTTTTTTTCTAGTTTTTGTTTTCATTAAAATTGTGTATATACAAGAAGGATCAAACAGTTCTACAAAGCTTATTAGGAAAAACAACAATCCTCTCCCTGTCTCCACCATTAATTTTTTCCTCCCAGAGACAAGCCCTTTTAACTCTTTTTTTGTTTGTTTTTGTTAAATCTATTTACCTCTAAATCTGTAAATAACATTACTGGACTGCTACTGAAGTAACTACTATTTCTTGATTTTTCAGTATTTCATATTATCCATTTCTATTTATTAGACAAGATAAGGATTTAGCTCTTTCTCCACTTCTCTGCCTGCCCCGCAAATATGTTAATTTTATTAAACAATATTTAATATTGACATTATTTTAACTAGGTAAATACCATTTATAATTGAGCCAAGTAGTTCTAACTGACATTATTACTTTTCCTTTCTTCAATAACCTTTTGCTTTTCCTGGATTTGATAATTTCTTGGTTTGTTTTTGTTTTTATTGCTTAGTTTTCTATCTCTGAACCGTTCCCAAGTGATGTAACTCTCCTCTTAATATGTTCAAACATGACAGGTGCCCCATCAATTTCTTATCCTTGGAGACATCTCTCCCAGAATCCTCTGACCTTATTCAGTTTGGACTGACTACTCTCTCTGTCTAGGGCAGCTGTGTCCTGGATCTCCCCTCAACATTCTGCTGAGTATTCTTTTCCCCTCTCTCTTTCCTTAGATCCCTTGATTCCTGAATTTCATGTCCTCTTCTTTCTTTGTTTACTCCTTTTTTGGGGAGGAAGATATCCTTCACTCCTTGCTGAGAAAAAGTGGTTGGGAAGTGAATTTTTGGAGAACTTTCATTTTTGAAAAGATCATTCTTCTACCCTTAAATTTACTAGGTTGGGTTGGTAATAGAATTCTGGGTTAAAATATTATTTTTTTGTTAGAGTTTTGAAGGCGTGTTCCATTGCCCTCTGCTGATGCTGTTAAGAAGTCCAAAGTCGGTCTGATTCTTGATCATGTGTATGTAATCTGTCCCTCCTCCTCACCCACGCTTTAGTCTCTTTGTTTTCTTAAATTTCATGATGAGGTGGCTTGGTGTGGATATAGATTTAACCACTAGGCTGGGAACTTGGTAAAACTTTTCAATCTGGAAACTTATGACCTTTAATGTTCAGAAACTTTTTTGAATTATTTCTTTGATAATTTGTCCTCCTCCATTTTCTCTGTTCTCTCCTTCTGAAACCTCATTTAGATGTCAATCCCCCCAAACTGATTTCTCTCTCCCTCTCCTTTTTTTTTTTTTTCTTGTCTGTTTTCTGTCTCTTTGTCATTTTGTTTTACTTTCTTGGAGATTTCTTCACCTTTATCTTATAACCCTCTTACCAAGTTTTTCATTTATGTTATAATTTTTATAATTTCCAGGAGCTCCTTTTTGTTCTCTGAAGTCTTTTTTTCTCCAATAGTTTCTTTCTTGTTTCATGATTGAATTGTCTTCTCTTATCTCCCCCAAAGATATTAATGGTGGTTTGGCTTTTTGTTTTTGCTTTTGTTTGTGTTTGTGTTTGTTTTTGTTTTGTTTTCTTCTCCCTGAATTGTTTTTGTTTCCACAAAGTGACTTTGCTCAGATGTCTGTTGATTCTTGGTTGACTATTATTTCTTTAGCATGGGGCACTTAATAAGGGGACTCAGAGGTCTGTGCCATGGGTGGGCCTTGTTGATGGTGGGCTTTGGTGTTGGGGTGATCTGGTTGGGCAGTTTCTTTGGGGAGTGTGAGGACCGAATTTTATGTGTCAGCTTGGCTAGGCTATGGTGCCTAGTTGTTTGATCAAACACAACTCTAGACATTGATGTGAAGGTATTTTGTAGATGTGATTAACATCTACAATCAGTTGACTTTAAAGAAGATTAATCTCAATCATGTGGATGGACCTCATCCAATCAGTTGGAGGCCTTAAGAGCAAAAAACAAGGTTTCCCAGAGAAAAGTGATTCTTCCTTAAGACTGTAACAGAGAAATTCTGCCTCAGTTTCCAGGCTTTTGGCCTGCCCTATAGATGTTGGGCTTTCTGGGCCCCATAACTGCATGAGGTATTTCCTTAAAAGAAATCTCTTAATGTGAATACACATATATTCTATTGATTCTGTGTTTCTGTGGAGATCCTTGACTGGCACAGGGAGCCCCTGTTGTCTGTATATTTAGGCTTTTCCTCTTGGCCTAGTCAGATTTCTTTAAAAAGACTCATGGTCTCTTGACTAAAAAGGCAGCCTGGCTACCAGTGGGATAAAAAGGCTGCAGGATTTTTCTTAATCCCCTGTTTTAAGTTTTGGTACCTCAAAACTTAAGCTGTGCCTGGTAACTCCTAAATCAGAAACCCTCTGATTTACTCTCTCCAGAGAATAAAAAACCTTTCCCTAAAAAGTTATGACCTTCATATGGGGAGAGAAAAGACATTACCTCCTGAACCTCCAAGGCCATTCACTTCAATGTTACACTTAGAAGTTCTTGAATATATATTCTAAATATCTTTTTAAAATAGATTTCCCTGTAAATTAAATTAAAACTTTGATGACTTTTGGTAGAATTTCTGTTATATTTTGGTTGCCCTAAGAAAGTAACCTACTTTCCCCTCATTCTTAACACTCATCATTATAAAAGCAGAAGCCATGAACTGCCCCCCAAACCTCTTTCTGCTTCTTCTTTATTACTTCTCATAAATTCCTAGGATTCTTTCAGTCATTCTGTCCTAAGCACATGGACTCCTCTTTCTTCCTTTTAGTCAATTGGCCAACAAATTCCTTCCTTTCCCCTTTTTCAAAGGTCTTGCTCTTTCTTTTCATTCTCTTTGCCACAACCATATTTCAGACCTTTAACTTTCTCCCTTTTGGATTTTTGTGTGTCCTCCTGGCTCCGTGACTTAAGTTTCTGCCCGTCTAATTTATCCTGCATTTTACAGATGATCTGAACTTCCTAAAATAATGTTTTCACCATGTTGCTCTCCTTGGCAAATACTCTCATATTAATTTCTGGTTGAAGATGATGGATTGAGTGTACTTTACTTCAGTTTCTTTCCCCAACCCCCAAAATGACAGTAAAAGGTTAAAAATAAATAAATCTAAAAGATAGGCTTATGCCCATGAAGACAAACATCATCAACATTTTGAAAACCGTAAAGCAGATGGATGAGCCATAACTGACACAGGAGACTTGTGAAAACTGAATCCAAAACCGGCAGTGAGAGAAGTCTAGAAGTGACCTGATTTATGCCATAAAATCTCTGAAATGCTTAGGAATTGGACTCACAGGGACCTTGGGCATTGACGATGAACATGCAGCTGAAAACCAGCCGATTGCTTGAAGGTCCAAGTAAGAAGCCACTGGAACGTCAGGTCCCCTCCCCTACTGCCCACAGCAGACAACTCTCCCCTCTTTATTCATCCCAGCAGCCACTCAAGCCTTACCAGGACACTGAAGGACTTTTTCCTCTTGTTTCTATACAGCAGCATCAAAACATAGGATGCTTTCCCACCTTATAACCTGGCTTGTGGTAATAAACGTAATATTTTTTGCCAGAGCTTGGCAAGGGTTTTAGGAATATGAAGAAAAATGTTTTGAGGGAACAACTCAGCAGGGCAGAGCTGGGCCCTGGCCAACTCCAGCCTGGAAGAGAAGTTCCACAGACAAGCCATCATACAAAGACTAGTACCAGCTTAGCCTTCATGCAGGCATGAGCTGCTTCCAAGGCTCACAATCAGGCAAGGGGAGTGAGTGGACCAACTGGCCAGGGACGCACAGGGAGTCAGTTCTCAAGAGCCAGAACTTCAGCTTGTGAGGAGTGACACTTATACCTTTAAGTACTTTAGCACCCGGAGTTGGCTGTAATAAAGCCCTGTTAACAGGAGTCATACTCAGGTGTCTAACAGACTTTCTCTAAGGCCTTTCTTTTGCTTCCATTGCAGTCTTACTTTTTGGCTCTTGCATCTGGACTTGGCCTTGCTCAGTGAACACGCCATCCTGGCCTGCTATTCTTTGCCTTCCTAGCTTCTGTCTCCTAAGCTTGTCAACTGTCCAACTGTCCATCCCAAGGTAGCCCCGACTTGCTTCCTTTCTCTTTGCCCCTCTTCATCCTCTTTTTTTTTTTTTTTGGCCACACCACATGGCATGCAGGGTCTTAGTTCTCTGACCAGGGATCGAACCCAGGTCCCCTGTGGTGGAAGTGCACAGTTTTTTATTTTTTTAGAGTTTTTTTTAAACTATAATATAATGCTAGGAAAACTTTAAATTTGGAATGCTTATAAATTTACTTATAAATTTATAAATTTGAAGACTTGCATAAACAATTTACCAAAAGAATATAACTTGCCAGGCTGACTCGCAAACGAATTAAAGATATGATTACACTTACAACTATTATGCATATTTAATCACTATTTAAAAATATATTCTATCCATATATCCTCCCTCAAATTACAGACCTAGGCAGTTAAAAATAATTCTACTGATGCTTTAAATATGGATAATCCCAAATTTATGTAAAATGTTCCAAAAATAGAAAAAGAGACAAAATTTCTCAACTATTTAAAAAAGGCTGTTAGAGAGAAAAAAATTATAGATTGCCATTAAGTTGGGTCCACCCAAGTTTTAATACTAGACAATATACATTAATGTAATTTCTCATGAGAAATTAAAGGTGAAAGAAACATAAACACATCAATAGATACAGAAAAATCCAACATATATTAACGTTAAAATAAAACTATAATCAAAATGGGAATAGAAAGAAAATTCCTTAACCTAACAAAGTGATATTCACTAAAACTCTAGTAAATATTATACCTAACGGTGAGACATTAGAAGCTTTCTATTTACTAAGTCAGGACGAAGACAGGAATGCTTACTATCATTACTTCTAATTCATTGCTTGGAGGGACTAGCTAATATAAATAAATAATAAAAAGAAATAAAATATATTTGGATAGAAAAAGGAAATAAAAATCTAATTTTTCAGGGACAATATGATTGTCTGCATAGGAAACCCAAGAAAATTTACAAACTATTAGAATGTATAAGATATTAAGCAAGTATTCTGGACACAAATTCAATATAAAAAAAGAATTAGAAAATGTAATGCCCAAATCAACGCCTTTTTTTTTTTTTAATAACACTTTATTGGAGTATAATTGCTTTACAATGGTGTGTTAGTTTCTGCTGTATAACAAAGTGAATCAGCTATACATATACATATATCCCCATATCCCCTCCCTCTTACATCTCCCTTCCACCCTCCCTATCCCACCCCTCTAGGTGGTCACAAAGCACTGAGCAGATTTCCCTGTGCTATGCGGCTGCTTCCCACTAGCTATCTATTTTACATTTGGTAGTGTATATATGTCCATGCCACTCTCTCACTTCGTTCCAGCTTACCCTTCCCCCTCCCCATGTCCTCAAGTCCATTCTCTATGTCTGCGTCTTTATTCCTGTCCTGCCCCTAGGTTCTTCAGAACCTTTTTTTTTTTTTTAGATTCCATATATATGTGTTAGCATACGGTATTTGTTTTTCTCTTTCTGACTTACTTCACTCTGTATGACAGACTCTAGGTCCATCCACCTCACTACAAATAACTCAATTTCATTTCTTTTTATGGCTGAGTAATATTCCATTGTATATATGTGCCACATCTTCTTTATTCATTCATCTGTTGATGGACACTTAGGTTACAGCAGTTTTAACCAGTCTTTCCCCCTGCAGTGGAAGTGCAGAGTCTTTATTTATTTATTTATTGGCTGCATTGGGTCTTTGTTCCCGTGTGAGGGCTTTCTCTAGTTGCGGGGAGCGGTGGCTTCTCTTGTTGCTGAGCACAGGCTCTAAGCGCACAGGCTTCAGTAGTTGTGTCACGTGGGCTCTAGAGAGCAGGCTCAGTAGTTGTGGCGCACGGGCTTAGTTGCTCTGCGGCATGTGGGATCTTCCCGGACCAGGGCTCGAACCCATGCCCCCTGCATTGGCAGGCGGATTCTTAACCACTGCGCCACCAGGGTAGTCCCAGAAACCCAGAGTCTTAACCATAGTCTCTCCCCCTGCAGTGGAAGCACAGAGTCTTAACCGCACCATGGAAGTCCCTCTTCATCCTTTTTTGATGCATGGGCCATGACAGAAGTCCACTGAGGTGACGGGGAGTTGAGGAGGGACTCACTCTTTGCAGCAAAGTGGGTAGAGCCTGAGGATAATTGAAAAGGTGTCAACTTACCAGATGTAGTAGAAAGGAAATGAGACAGATTTTAAAACATTGCCAAGCAGTGTAAGCATCCAGGCAAAGGTTCTTCATTTATCATCTGGGGAAAGAACTGGAGGAAGCAGATAGAATGATCCAGAAAATCCTGTGTATATGTACAAACATATTAAAAAAAGTCACCAAAAATATTAATTATAGATATCTCAGGGATGGGATTTCAGGTTTTTGCTTTCTTCTTTATACTTTTGTGTGTAGTGTAACTTTTATGTATAGTTTAAATTTTTTAAATTGGCAAATATTGTATACAATTAGGGAAATAAGGTATTTCTGCTGAGAGAGAAAATAAAGAGTTTATTAATAGCGGATGAGGAAGGAAGTGGCCCAAGACTTACGATAGGCACAATGAGTGCTTCAAGACATCAAAGATGCAAAAAAATGAAAATGGGGTGAAGGTAGCATTGGATTACATTGAACAGGCAATCCAATAATGGCAAAGAGAACTGAAGGACTGAAAAATTGGGGGGACTGACTGTCCCAGTCAAGACAGCCACTAAGCTATATAACAGATTTACGTAAACGTAAAGACACCTTTTTCAGCCATCACTCAACTCCTTGGCCTGACACCTTTGTGCAGTGCGTGACCTCCATAACTGTACCATATGACACTGGATTCAGTGAGGAAGACAGGAAGTCTAGCAGGAGGATGATAAAGACTGTGGAGGATTAGCTCAATATGATGATAGAGTTCAAAGAACTAAAATGAAGTTCTGAGAAGCCATTGTTTAAAATGGCTTAGTCTTATGGATGTGAGGGATCCCAAGGATATTCCAGTTATCTTTTGTTGCATAACAAACCATCCTGAAAGTTAGTGGCATAAAACAACAAACTTTTTTTATTATGCTCATGATTTGGTGAGTCAGGAATATGAGTGGGGCACAGTGGGAATGCTTGTCTCTGCTCCATGAAATCTGAGACTTCAGCTGGAGTGGAATAAATGGTTAGAAATGGCTAGGATATCTCTCCTGGGGCTGTATGTCTGGAGCCTCTTTTCTTCTCTTTGGGGCATCTGATGGGAGTGGAAAGTCCAAGATGGCTCCTTGACTCAGGTTCAGTGCTGGGCTGGGGTGGCTAGAACAGTTGAAGTCTGGCCAGCATGCCTCTCTCTCTCTCTCTCCCCCGACATGTAGTCTCATGGTTAGTTGCAGTTCTTACACAGTCACTGGTTTCCTCTAAAGAGAGAGAGTTCCATGAGAGAATATACCTATTAGTATAGGCAGAAGCCACAAGATTTCTCATGACTGAGTCTTGAAAGTCACAGGGTGTCACTTCTGCCATATTCTACTGGTCCAGCAAGTCACTAAAGCCATACCAGATTCAAGGGGAAGGTAGGAAGAGATTCCATCTCTTGATGAGGAAATGGTATGAGCTTATATGGAGGGAAAGAATTGATGGTGGCCATCTTGGAGACAAGCTACCAAACTGGTGCTGAAAGGAACTGTCCAGAAGGATAGGAGTGGATTCTAGGAAATGATCCTGAGGGAGTGGTTTACACTCTAAAAAAAAAAAAAATGGCAGGAATTTTAAAAGTAGGAAAGCAGAGAGGTTGATAAACCAATGGTTTGAATGTAGCTTTCAAGTCTTCTTAACCTCTCCAGCCTTTTTGCTTCATGCTTCAATCAGGCTGAACCTCTTCTACCTTCCCAGGTTAGATTATGTTCCTAATTTATTTAGCCAAGGTTAGATTGGGTTTAGATTGGGTCCTTTAAGAAGGAGACTTCAAGAGGGAATTAGATACACAAGAGATTTATTAGGAGAAATGGCTATGACGGATAAAGGGGAGGGAGAAAGAATTGACAAGAAGAGCTTTCAGACCATGTTGCAAATCTGGTGCTTGTGAAAAAGAGCGGCAAGGAAGGAGGCTTGGAGGGGAAGACTCTCAAATGCTGGATAATTCTAAGAAAGTTTCAGCCAGGCCAATGGGGAGTCCTCGGGCCAAAGTTGCCTGTTGAAGGAGGCCTTCATCTTGCAGGAATGCGCCTGCGTTCGTTTCCCTGCCACACTGGGTCATAGACTCAGAGTGTCCCATAGGAAGGATAGCCTTTCATGAGCTCGGGGGTGGGTCCAGAAGGGCAGCACCTGGAGCCATCAGTCAATTATGCTCCCTGGAGCAGGAGTTCTGAACCATACATTATAATGGCCACTTCAAATGTAGAATCTTATCAGGTAAGTGATTGCATCATGAAGGAGTAGATAGTCTCTCACACTAATTTCTACCTAGATTTCACTGGCCAAATCTGGATTTTATGGCCATACTAGATGAAAGAAAGGATGGGAAAGCTGGGATAAAATTGTTGTGTGGGCATAGAAAAGTCTTGATCCATCTCCCTGGCTGGGGACATTAGTGACCTGAATAAAACTGGAATTCTACCTGCAGAAAAGAAGAAGGGAAGAGATATTGGGTGGGCAACTAAGAAGTTACCTTATCTTCAGCAATGGAGTTGCTAGTCTCATTCCTGACCTGTACAAAGGCAGAGGAAGATGTTTGAAGATCTGCATTGTTCCGTCAATAAACAATTCTTGAGTAGGACTATTTTCCTGCACAGTGCTAGGTGCTAGGTTCTGGGAGAAACAACTGCCCATCCCTAGCAGAACTGAAATTGTGTAATTACACAGTGCCTAGCAAAGTGCAAATATTTGTTTTATAATGAATGAGCAGAGCAACTCTGATGCTATCATTATACAAAACAAGGCAAAAGTATTATAATAAGAACTCAATATTTCCCCTTTTTCTTTTAAAAACTAATTTAAATTCTCCATCACAGTCTATCATTTGCCAGAGTCTAGAGCAGCAGTGTCCAGCAGGCCTTTCTGCAAATATGAATATGTTCTATATTTGCACTGTCCAATATGGTAGCTGATCATCTATTATACAGCTACTGAGCATGTCAAATGTGGCTAGTGCAACTGAGAAACTAAATTTTAAAGTTTTATTTAATTTCTAATTAATTAAAATTTAAATAGTTGCATCTAGTGGCTACTGGCTACTGAATCAGACAGTTTTAAAGGGCTTGAGTACATGTTATTAATTCTGTGATTTAGTAAAGGTAAGAATCTATTGTTAATCCATTTCCTTCACTTCAGTTGCTATTGGAGCAAATTGAGACTACCTTAAATCTTTTTCCTCTAATAGTCTCAACAACTACACATGATTGCTTTTCAAATGAAGTTGTTTTATCAGATCTTTTCAAGCTTAGAATTAATTATTTACAGGTGCCAAAAGTAGGTAGCCCAGATCTGATAAGAAACATGGATTTGGTTTATGCATTTTTTTGTTTATTTGAAGTTAACAATAGTTTTTATATGATTAAATCAGATTCCAAATACAGGCTGTTAGTCCCTGTGTGGGAAAGATTATTTTCCATTTGCAATAAACATACACTCTGCTTCTGCATCAAGAATGTTAAGTTCCTCCTCTGTGATGCTTGCTCTTTGCCCTATGCATTAGGTATTTAACCACTTACTACCCTGTAATATTTCCCAAACAGCTATTTTGCATCGCTATCTAAATCTTGTTTTTTCATTCTAAATGTATGGATACCTCATCTCCCAGATTTTAGATCTAAAAGCAAGGTACAAGGGCAAGATACAATTCACGCTTTGGTGGAAAGAACCCTGGACTTGGAGTCAGGTTGTGGACATTTGGACAACCTTTTTTTGAACCTCAGATCAGTCATCGGTAAAATGGAAATGCTAATACTGATTTCACTGAGTTCTTGTGGCCATCAAATTGTGCATGTGAAGCTTTTGGTGAATGCTTGAGAACTAAGTCACTGCTAGATACTCCATTTCTTTGTGTCCTTCCCAGCAAGACCATAGTAAATGCTAACTGAATAGTCACTGAATGAATGAATGAATGGATATTTCAGAAGGCTGAAAAATTACAGTTTTCAATGATTTTTTTAAACCAGCAACTGAATCAAGGTGACTGGGACAACTTATGGGCCTGCTCCTTTGGTTCGTTTATCAACTCCGTGGCCTCTATGCCTGGCTGGCAGATCACAAGGCTGAATGCTCCTCTAAAGGGTGTGTCTGTGAGAACGCCTTTGCCCACACGCGCAATAGAAGTCCTACCTTCCTTAAAGTGGTTTAAACAATAGCAAGCTTATTATCTTACAGAACTCCAGAGAGATGGCATTTCCAGGTTTGCTGAATACAGTGGCACCACGATGGCATCAAGGACCCAGGTGCTTTCCTTCTTTGTGATTCAGCATCTCAACATCCCAGTGTGTGGCCAGGGTCTCCCCTCTCCGTCCCAAGGGGTTACAGAAGTTCCAGATATCACCTGCGGGTATGAAGATGTCCAGCAAAGGAGAGAAATGTGCACTCCTGTGCATCTTTTTATTTTTAATCAATGAGGAAAAGCTTTCCCAGACTAATCCTCAGGACTGGGTCAAGGTGCCAGTGCCTAAGCCAATCACTGTTAAAGAGAAGACCACTGTGATTGCCTTTGACTCATATGTTCCACCCCTCAGAGATGGGAGGCGGGGAGGGGAGCTACCTTCCTTGAGCACGTGGGTGCAGAGTAAACATCACAAGGAGTGGGGGTGAGACTGGCTGTTGGGAGGCGATGCAAAGTGTCTGCCACACAAACAAGACCTGTTATGCTTTCCTAGCTGCGTTGAACTTGGACCTTATACTGATGGGCACCAGAGGGGCTTCATACATGGGAGAGCAACGCTTACCTTCATCCGGGCCCACAGGTGTATCAGGCAGAGGAGAAGAGTTGGTACGTCTTACCCATTACCTTCCATTGCACTTGCTGGGAGGAAGGAGTTTTGGCTTTCCAACTTTTCAGCTTTTCTGGGCCTAGGCTAAGAAGAGGTGACATAGAGTAAATCGGGAACCACTTGAGAACAAAGACACATTATCATCACCACCACAAGCTTCATGGCCATTATTATTGTTGTTATCACCATCAGGGGGCCTTTATGAGATGCCCTCTTGTAGTGTCACCATCCTAGCTGGGAAGAATCATCTGGATCAACGTGACCTCGAGCCATACAGGATCTGGGCCTCAACCTTTGTTCTGAAGGGTCACACTTGACAGAGGACATTTGCATGAGGGACGCGCTCCCATGGGCGTCCAAGATGCTTTCCAGCTCCAGGCACCCGTAGGGCGGTCTGTGAGTTATGTTCAATCCCACCCACATCCCACCCCACGAGGTTTTTTTTTGTGGTTTTTTTTCTTTTCTCTTACAAGACGATCAAACACCAATGGCTTATGACACCAGAACTGAAAGCTACTGCTTTGGGATTTACAATCTAAAAGAATTTAATAATGCAGATAAAAATGCTGGCAACATGCAGAGAACGATATTTTTTTAAGTGGATAGACCAATTAAGCAATTCGATTATTTACTGGTCATAAACAAGTGCCCTTAGGGAAGAAATAATGGATAAACATAGGGTACCTCTTGGAATAAGAAAAATATCACCTTTCCTCAAATAATTCCAAAGATGCCTATTTGTTATATATACTCCATGTTCTTAGCTTTTACAACTAGTCTGATTGATAATCTTTGGCATCAGTAACTAAGTCACTCAAAAAAATGTTGGGCGATATGTTTATATTAAAACAAATTTCATTTTCTAACCACTAAGGTACCTTACTCCCCTTATTTCTTATTTAATTACCAGTTGGCCTGGGGAGGGGGGAATCTACCTTACTGAAGAAAATATTTGTCATATATGCCCAATTAAAATTTCAGATTAGCAATTTTGAATTATTTGCATGAGTCATTTGCATAATTTGCATAATTTGTGCAGTTATATAAGAGTAACATTTATAGGATTGGTGTGGTGCCCTTCGCACTACATGCAATTCATAAATCCTTTATAATATAAATAATAAAATTAAAGCAGATTTCTCATTGGGAGTCAGTCTCTTTTGGTATAACTATCTTCAGTGCAATTAGGTATTACATGAATTTTTCTAACGTGTCTTCACTCCCAGCTATACACACAGTGCCACAAATAGAAGGGAAGTAGATTTCTTGGAAAAAAAATGGAATTAAAACATGAAAATCTATGCAATATGAACTATGCCACTATTCTTTTCTCTAACGAGTAAAGTAGAGATTTATCTCTTATTTTTAAAGATTTTTCTTGTCAGGGCTTAAAATACCTTGAAACCAAATCACACCTTTATATAAAGCTGTTCACTTGGACTTAAAAATACACAAACCTGGGGCTTCCCTGGTGGCGCAGTGGTTGAGAATCTGCCTGCCAATGCAGGGGACACGGGTTCGAGCCCTGGTCTGGGAGGATCCCACATGCTGCGGAGCAACTAGGCCCGTGAGCCACAGTTACTGAGCCTGCGCGTCTGGAGCCTGTGCTCCGCAACAAGAGAGGCCGCGATAGTGAGAGGCCCGCGCACCGCGATGAAGAGTGGCCCCCGCTTGCCACAACTAGAGAAAGCCCTCGCACAGAAACGAAGACCCAACACAGCCATAAATAAATAAATAGATAAATAAAAACACACATTTAAAAAAAAAAAAAAAAAAAACACAAACCTGGATGTGGATTTTCAGCTGGTCCTCGTTAGGTGACTTTAATTCCTGCCTGGACTCCAGCATCCCTCTGCCACATGCCTTGCCTCCTTTTGACCATCTCTACAGACACCAGGAGTAAAAACTTCAGAAGGAAAATTATTTTTATTCAGTTTGATTTTTTTCTGTGGCGGAGCCAAAGAAGAGGCTGTTTCCAGGTGGAGGCAGGAGCACATCATTTGTGTTTAAGGTCAAAGTGTGGAGAGTGGGGACCTCTTTTCTCCTCTCGGGACAAGCAGAGCACTTCTCCTCATGGCTGCCTTTGCTGCTACGATTTCTAGGGTACCACCACTCCCCAGAGCCCAGAAGGGAGCCACTGGCCCCAAGGGTGATGATACCACTTTTGGGTAATGTCTCTGAACTCTGAAAGGTTTCCCTCTCCTGTAACAACACCTACATAGCACCATGTGTCTTACAATGAAGGAACCCAACATGCACCTCAATGGCATAAAGATTATTTTAAGCTAAAAACATCTGAACAAACAGCAGCCACAGAAAGAAACCTTCTCTAAACTTATTTTGGGGACTTAAGCTGGAACTCCCCAAAAATACAGTTGTCATAAATCCCTTCTCTGGGAGATTTATAGCTGGAATAGAGACTAACCGTTATCACTGGAATGAGTAACTGCTTAACAAACTTTATCTGAAACTGTCAGACCTTCCTTTGTTCTTCCACAGAAGATCTTTCTCTTTCCTCTCTCTCCCCTATTTAGTTGGTGTATAAACCCCTGTCTCTCGCTGTTCTGGGCCATTTCATCTAAAGGCTCCAGTGAATGTAAATGAACTTTGTCTTTTCTCCTGATGAGCTGACCTCATGTTGGAAGAGGAAGTTTTTCCTCCCAACAGCATCATCTCACTTAACCCTTACAACAACCCTACTGTAGTCCCATTTTCCAGGTGAGAAAACTGAGCCTTGGCAAGGTTAAGAAAGTTTCCCAAGGTCACACACTAGTTAAATGGCAGAGATGGGCTCTGAAAGCTGATTACTTGAAAAAAGAAAAACGCAGCCAGTTTTCTTGACATGCTACATACACATGCAACACAACGCTGGTGGCCCGGAACAGCTGGGTGATGGGTTCTGTCTTCCCTTTCTCCTTGGATGCTTGGAGCTGTGATGGCAGAGCTGGACAAGCTGGAGGCAGCAGCCTGGTCCAAGACAACTCAGTGAAAGGAGGTTTCAGAGGGAGCTCATGTGAAATAGGAGTCAACTGAACACTGTGTTGTGTTAGTACCTGTGGTCCAGCTGCAAGGTGAGAAGGAGGAGGAGAGAAAGATGCCACACGTAAGCATGGTCATTCACCAGCTTAGAGGCCCAGAGGTCTCCCTGAGAGATTATTTCTTGGACCAACGGTTCTCAACCTTATTCTAGTCATGATGCCTAACACACATGAGGTTCTCAGGCACAGACCACTGGAGCTGCCATAGAGTGGTCTTCGTGGCTCATTAGTAACCATCTCCAGCCTCAGTCCCTCCCCCAGGGAAGCCCATTAGAATGGACCTGAGGGCTTCCCTGGTGGCGCAGTGGTTGAGAATCTGCCTGCCATTGCAGGGGACACGGGTTCGAGCCCTGGTCTGGGAAGATCCCACATGCCGCGGAGCACCTAAGCCTGTGTGCCACAACTACTGAGCCTGCGCGTCTGGAGCCTGTGCTCCGCAACAAGAGAGGCCGCGATAGTGAGAGGCCCGCGCACCGCGATGAAGAGTGGCCCCCGCTTGCCGCAACTAGAGAAAGCCCTCGCACAGAAACAAAGACCCAACACAGCCAAAAATAAATAAATAAATTTATTAAAAAAAAAAAAAAAAGGAATGGACCTGAGTGAGAGAGACATTTTTAAAGGACAACACTTAATCTACTCATATATATATATTTTTATCTACTCACATTTATTGAGTAATAATAATGGTCGGTACTAAGAAAAGCTCTACAACTTTATTAGTAGTAATGTGCGTGTGACACACATTTCACAACTGATCCTGACACCCCAGGATTATAGAAAACCAAGAGTTTGGTTTAACCAGGAAAGTGCCACTTTGTACTGGGGTTAATCCTGTACTCCAAAAGGTAATGAATGGCCACCCAAAGTGGCAGTTATGCCTCTTTCCCTCTTCATGGTCTGAGCTCTCTGGGCATCTTCTCCCAGCCTTTGTTCCTTTCCACGTTTGCAAAGACAAACCCCAGCATGAAGGGGAGCCCCTGGCATAGAGCTATTACCTGCTTCCCTAGTCTTGAATATGGAGGACAAATTACAGTCAACAAAATAAAGTTATCAAGCTACTGATGTATGCCTATGAAACAAAGATCAGATTTCAATAATCAAGAGGGAAACTTGGGAAAGTCTTAAAATGAGCAACGGCTTTTGTGGCCCTAGGGGTTGCCTCTGAAGAGGCAGTTAATCTTCTGCCTGAACCGTGAATCGATTTCCATGACCTTTTGCTTCGGTCATCTTTCTCCTGCTGCCCCTCCTCTCCTACAGGCAAAAAGATGATAATGGGATCATTTCCTTTAGAAAGTAAACACTAATCTAAAGCAAGTGTATAACTATTTGTTATTAAAATGACATCTTCTAGGGAAATTATGTTTAGGTATCAAAATTAGAAGGCTGCTATTTGGTATTATTTGTAGCTGATAGTATCTTCGCGTGTATCGGTTTATCTGATCTACTATAGTTTCTGTTACATTGTCTCACAGAGCATGTGGAATAAATTTCTTCTGGAAGAAGGAAAGTGCTCATTTCTGTATCCTGGATGGGTAGAGGTGGGGGGAAAGATAAATTAGCTGATTAAACTTTCACAAGTCAGTTCACTGAGCAGAATATCTTGTATCCTCCGGAGCATATTATAGTCATATCTCTATTGACATGTCTGGAAATTGAACTCAAAATACTCAAAACTTGGGTGATTTCCTAAAGTTCTCTGATATCCTTGAAAACCAAAATCAACTCCGTTGTTTCTCAGACCCATCAAGAATTCACCATACCTGCCGGAGAGGCCCACACTCTTGGCCTTCTCAAGTTTCTCTTTGAAGAGACAAGAAACAATCCCTCCCCGAAGAGAAGTGAGAATGCATTTGCCTCTCAAGTTAAAAGGAGATGGGAGGTGTGGGGCGAGGTCAGGGAGCACTAGGGCAAAGGCCATGGCTGAACTTGAAACCCATCCAACAGATATGTGTTAATGTCCACTGTGCTTGAAAGACAGAAATCCCAAACCTAAAGGTCCTCACATTTCAGGGAAAATGAAGAGCCTTCCTTCTTTGCCTGCAACAAATCACTGTTTTCATAAGCAACATGAAACTTTCTTATGACTAAACTTTTCTTGGCCATGAGCAGCCGTGGTTGAGTGTATAATTACCTATTTAAACAGGGGCTGGTCATCTACTTGGTGATTTTTCAGGTGTCTTTGTCCAGGAAGGCTTCCTTGCGTTTCCAGCAGATGCTGACCATCCCCTCTCTGAATTCTTGTAGCACTCAGCGCTCACCTCTCAGCTTCACTATGTCACGTGGAGATGATCAGGTCATGAGGTCAGTTTCAAGGGGGGAAGATCACTCTGTTGACAGCACAATGGGAAGACAGCAGAGACAAGGAGACCAGAGAGATATAAAGCTCTTATAACAGAGAAATGATGAGGGTCCGAACGAAGGCAGCGGTAATAGATACGGAGAGGAAATGACCAATCAATTTAACAGAAATTTAGAACCTAAAATCCACAGAATGTGGTTACTGGTTGTATGCGCAGACATGAGGGAAAGAAAGGGGGGGACTTAGATGATAGAGCCACATGCTGAGGCAGCGGATGTAGAGAATATGAAAGGGGCGAGGCCCTTAAGGAGTTCAGTGTTGGACATGCTGAGTTTGAGGTTCCGTGGAGGTGGGATGGACATGGGAGACAAGCGGCTGGGGGTAGGACTGGAGTTCAAAGACAGGTTCGGATGGAAAATGGGGACTGGGGCTTGGCATTGATTAGGGAGGTGTACTGCTCAGATTTCCCATCAAGAGAACCCGGTGCGAGGAAGTAGGCTGGCAGACAGGCTTCTGCCGCTTCACCTTCAAGTGTGACAGGCTCACACTCACCACACTCTCCTTGGGCTGCTCCCACCCGGTGACCAAGCATGGCCATGCCTCACACGTGCTTCTCTAACACAGGCTTCCTCTGGGCTGTACTGGGAGCTGAGGCTCTCCCTACCCAACGTCCTTCCTTCCTGTTCTTTCATTGATGTCCATCAGCACAAAGGTCTAAGGCTCTCCCTCTCTCCTGTATCCCCTACAGTCATTTCTCCCAACTAATCTCTTGCACATCTAATTCCATTTTGGTGTCTGCTTCTTGGAGATCCTGCACTCACCTAGGAGTCATCAATATATAGGTAGGTAATCATTGAAAGAATAGGAGTAAATTAGATATATCTGGGAGAACCTATAGGACGAGGGGGGAAAGGATTGAAATGTTAAAATGGACAGAAAAGGTTAAGGAGAAAACTAATCTTTAGGTAGTGATAAGAGCGGCTCTGGGGCTAGGCTGCCTGGGTTTGAATCAGGCTCCACTTCTTATTAGTATGTCCCTCTGGGCAGATTGCTTAGCCTTTCTAAGCCTCAGTTTCCTTGTGTATAAAAGGGGGAAATATTAGTACTCGTTAAAGGTTTGTTAAGATCTAAATGCGATAATTTATATAAAGTACTTAGGAAACTACCTTCATATATTGAGGTCTCTATAAACGTTGGTTATTATCCCTATATTGGAAAAGAATGTGAATAAGAATGAATATGTGTATATGTATAACTGAATCACTATGCTGTACACCTGAAACTAACACAACATTGTAAATCAACTATACTCCAATAAAAGTAAAAAAAAAAAAAGTTGGTTATTATCATCAGGCATAATGGATGGGGAGCCCCTAGAGTAGACAGGAGTGGCCAGGGAAGGAAGAGGAGGGCCAGAATCACATACCACAAAGCCAAGGGAGCAGCAGTTTCCAGAAGGAAAACAGTTTCAAACGTCATAAAGAGCCGTGAAGAATAAGGTGAAAAAATATTCAATAGGCTTGGAAATGAATGATGACTTTGGCAAGAGCTGTCCCCATGGTGTGAGGAAGACAGAAGCCAGAGGATGTGAGGAGTGAATGGTGGGTGAGAAAGTGGAGGGAGTGATCCATCTCTCATCCTTCCAGAAGCTTGGCTTTTTTTTTTTTTAACAGTTTATTTTATTTATATTTATTTGTATTAAAATTTTTTTTTTAATTTTTTGGCTGCATTGGGTCTTCACTGCTGCACATGGGCTTTCCCTAGTTGTGGTGAGCGGGGGCTACTCTTCGTTGCAGCACGCGGGCTTCTCATTGCGATGGCTTCTCTTGTTGAGGAGCACGGGCTCTAGGTGTGCAGGCTTCAGTAGTTGCGGCATGCGGGTCCTTAGAGCATGCAGGCTTCAGTAGTTGTGGCACACGGGCTTCATTGCTCCGTGGCACTGTGGGATCTTCCAGGACCAGGGATTGAACCTATGTCCCTTGCGTTGGCAGGGGGATTCTTTTTTTTATATATATATTTTTTTATTTTTTATTTTTTATTTTTTTTAACATCTTTATTGGAGTATAATTGCTTTACAATGGTGTGTTATTTTCTGCTTTATAACAAAGTAAATCAGTTATACATATACATATGTTCCCATATCTCTTCCCTCTTGCATCTCCCTCCCACCCTCCCTATCCCACCCCTCTAGGTGGTCACAAAGCACAGAGCTGATCTCCCTGTGCTATGCGGTTGCTTTGGCAGGGGGATTCTTAACCACTGCGCCACCAGGGAAGCCCCCAAAAGCTTGGCTTTGAAGTCAAGGAGAGAGAGACCCTTGGACGGGGGAGCTCAAGAGTCCAAGAGGAGAGTCAAGCCTTGTTTATACACCGAAAGTAAAGTACCCGAGGACAAGAAGAGAAAGAAGTTTTGGATGGCAGGAGGTCTTTTGGAATTGGGAAGGAATGGGCTCCAGAGCACAGAAGGCTGAGTTAATCTGGCCAGAGAAAGGACGGTGATGCTCTGAGACCAAATAAGTAAAGATGAGGACACATTGAGGAGAGGTCAGAAGACAGGGACGTGAAGGCATTCCCAAGCAATGACCTCTATCTATTTTCTAAGGAAGTCTCCAAGGTTGCAGCTGTTAAAAATGAAGAAGGCAGAGGTGAAGAAGGCAACTTGAAGGAAGTGTGAAAAAATACGTCTTTTCCTTCTCCCCTAGAAGTGAAGGAAATCCTTGTTTACTGAGTACCTCCCCTATGTGTGCCCTGGGCTGGGAATTTTCACATAGCTGCTGTCCTGAATCCCCACCACCCTGCGAGGTAGGTGTCCCCATTCCACAGATGAGAAAAGTTGAGGCTCAAAGAGATGGAGTCATTGGTCTCAGATGTAGGTCTAGCAGAATACTCAATAAATATTTGTTGAATGAATGGACTGCCCAGACCACGCTTTTTCCGATCTCCAATAGGTTGTAGGCTTGTGTGATGTTTTTGCCTACAGCCTTTTGGCTATTGAGAATATCCTTATGTCGTTAAGCCATGGATCAGTCATAACTTCCAAAAAGTGTCGCAGTAATGAAAAATGCAAAAAGTGGCTGGACAAATACATGCCTATGCTTTATTTACCCCCAAGGAGAAAAGCTACTTAAAAGATTACGACTGATTGGGAAATGAGATTTGGTTGGGCAAGAACACTTGAAGTTGCAGTTGCTAACATTCCCATCAAGGACCTCCCTGAGAGTCAGAATTGATGTGTGGATTGTTTTCGTTTTGTTGCTAATAACATCTGGATGAAAATGCCTGTCAAAACATTTCACTGGAGGATTTAGGATATGCTTTCCAAGTCTACAACTGAAGGGCAGCCGCCGATGTCACTGTGCTGGCATTCACCACTTCATCTGGCTGAATGAAAAAAAACCGATTGTGTCTTCAAGATCACTGCGTATTCTTGAAACTTTTAAGTCAAAGTCTAATTTGTGTTCCTCTTGTAATTATACTGGTTGGAAAGAGAAGGGTACAAATAATCATTTAAGGTAATAAATGAATAGATCACTGGACTCCAAGTTCCTTTGGGAAATGTTCGGGTCTCGCTTAAATTCTCCAATATTCATTTTAGAGGATTAACACCATGCTTGGCACGCAGTGTGTGCTAAATAAATTCTTGCTAAAATAAACTGAACTACATCAACACACCGCAGACAGCAGAGTGGGTGGGGATCAGCGAACCATTTAAATCTGTTTCCGTTTTCTTCTAGAGCAGAGCACAGAACTGTCACACAAAGATGCTGTGTGCGTGAACACTTGAATTCATTATTGAGGTTCAAAATGAATTATTAATCCCTGAGAATAATCCAGAGGCAGGATTGTCTGTCATTGTAGCCAGAGGAGAAAGTAATCTTCCTAAATTGTATCCTTTTTTCCCCCTCTTCAAGTCTTTGTTTTTGTAGCTCTTTGGAGCTGTGGTTCTAATTCCCATTCTATCCCTGATTTACTGTTTGACCTTAAAATGAGTCACTTAATCTCAGTTAATAGCTTAAGTTTCCCCTTCAGTGAGAGTCAAAGGGGCCTGGCTATACAGTTAGCAAATATCAAGCCTCAAAAATTGGATGTGTTATTTAGTGCCATCCTTCATCTGTGTGAGGCTAACGGAAATGAATCACGAATACAAAGCCCCATTCAAACACTCTCTCGACTCCTCCTAAATTAGCCCTTGGAGGTTGTTCAGTCACTGTGTAGTGTAGGAAGAGGAGAAAGACAAGGAAGCTGGGGAAAGTTGCCCCAAACCCAAAGAAGATACCCTGGCAACAGAGAGCAACAAGAAGAAAACTCAGCTCACTAGTCAGGGTGACTGTAATCTCCTGATCAACAACTTGCCACCCCTGGAAAAGAATTAACTAGTCTCTGCTTTTGAAAAATAAATGAAAAAGACAGCTGTTCACTCCAGCCTCAAGTAAAGTGAAATAAGATGCAAGTTTACAGAATAAATCAATAATGCTATAATTATTCACATTTTCCCAGGATTTGCTGCTTGCTTTCTTCAAATCCTAAGTACTCCCCAGAGACTTTAAATAAGATAAACTTTAAAGATTAGATTTATGCACTGTACTTCAATAGCAATCTGAAAGAAAGAGAAATGCACATCTTGTCAAAGAGGGTGATGGCTTAAGAAGTGAAGCAGAAAAAAGAGAAGTTACGATTTTCTCCACAAGGCTGCAGGTGCTCTCCTACATTTCCCAGGGAGGAAACAGATGCACAGAGGTGAAAGTCCAAATCCCTGTGGGAAAGATATAGAAGGGCCCTGGGCAGATGACCCGCCTCTGTTACAACAGAACTTAGAGCACTTCATCCAATGGGTGGGCTCAATTGCAGTGGCCATGGTCACAGTGCACCCAACATTCTTCTAGGGACATAGGCCAATCCAAAACTTTGGAGATACTGCACTGCCAAACTCCTCTGTAGAGCAGGGGCCCAGGCAAATTGAAGGGTCAGACCTTGAATCTGGCTACATCCTCTTCTCCTACTCTGTCACAAGCCCACACGTTGACCTCTACAAGCACCAGGAGAGTTCCTTTGGGTCCCCACCCACCTTGCCACTCAGCACACAGCACCATCTGTGCACTTACTGAGTAACAGATATAATGGATGGACACGTCAATCACATATGAAAACCTCTGAAGCTTCATTTGCAAGGGCTGTAAATCTTATATATAACATTCCTGAGTGACTGATGAGATGGGTTCTCCACACAGCATAACGCTTCAGGAATTTTTGTGATAAAAGTAGTTTATAAATTTGTTTTCCTGTGACAGTATTTACAAGCTCCATGATTTACTGTAGAACTCAATAAATATTCAACATGATAAAATGCTGAAATTGGAAGTAATGACTTGCCCATGGATAGAACAGAAACTGCTATTTCTCAATGTGTAGAGGGGAAAATGGAACCATTAATGACTCTATTTGAAAACAACAATATGCTATTTAAAAGAACAGTCCAATCTCACCAGTAACAAAATATTCCAATTGAATTTTATGCAATGTTGGGACCAGGATGTCCTCAGTGGATCCCTACCGATGGTACAGATCCCATGAGTAGCAATATGATTGCAATTTTTATTTCATTCATATGTCAAGGTCTACTATAAAGGAGGCAATCTTGGCTTCAGATACAGTTGCAACAAACAGCTCCTTCAAGTTAACTATTTGAGATAATTTCTATCCTCTTAAATTTGCTGAGACTTGTTTTGTGGCCTATCATGTGATCTATCCTGGAGACTGTTCCCTGTGCACTTGAAAAGAATGTGTATTCTGCTGTGATGGTGTTATCATCATATCTCTCCAACATAGAGGTATATTTTCCCCTTCAGGACTGATAAGTAATCTATGGGGTGATGTTTTGAGACCATGTGACTATCCTGTTACCTTGAACATTTCCCCCAGAATTGATAGCCTCTATTGATAATTCTTGTCTGAATCAATTATTACATTGGGGATTGCAAAATGACAATTTTCTACTTCTTTCATTTCTTCTGTATTTATAACCTAGCAATGGAAGAAGAGTCCCCATCATTTACACACTCTCTCTCTCTCTAATTTTATTGAGATAAAATTAACACACAATAAATTGCATACATTTAAAATGTATAAACTGATGAGTTTTGACAAATGTTTGTGAAACCATTACCATAATCAAGATAACAAGAATTTCCAACACCCCCCAAAGTTTTTTTTCATCCTCTTTCCTCTAACCCCATCCACAGGCAACTACCAATCTGCTTTCTGTCACTGTAGATTAGCTTTCACTTTCTAGATTTTATATAAATGGAATCCTACAGTATGTACTCCTTTTTGTCTGAATTTTTTCACTTGGCTTGATTTTGAGATTCAGCCATGTTGTTTGTGTGTTTCAACAGTTTGTTCCTTATTATTGTTCAGTGGTATTCTATTGTATCTCTCTTTTTTAAGTCTGCATAGGCTTATTAATTTTTTTTTATTCAAAGTGTTATATTCCCATATTCTTTTTTATACTTAATTTGTGTGTTTTGCACTTAATTAAAAATGTGTTCAGGAAACCCTGAAGTTCATTCCTATGGTACTTTGACATTAACCCCATTAGAGTTTGAGTATTTCTTTGCTTTATGGAACTACAAGATGTTCCATGTTTACCTTAAACCTTTATTGTACCAGACCTGAAATGAGCCATTTCTCAAGAAACCCTGGTTCCTTTTATTGGAGAATGGTAAATAGAAAACAAAATCTGAGTGCTAGATATGGTCATTTCTACCGGGATGTCATTGTTTTTAGGCCCTTTCAGTGGACAAGACAAACTAGGAAATCTCTTTTAAGAGAGAGAGAGAGAGAAGGAGGGAGGCACTATTAGTGGCCTTTTTCATTAATTTTTTAATTCATTCCTTCTGTGTTTCATCATGTTAAAAAAAGCAAATATGATACATATTTAAAATTTTTCTTTCTTTTATAGACAAAAGTTGGCACATTATATACACTTTTGTACCTTGCTTCTCTTTTCTCTTAACAATATTATATTGGAAATCACTTCACTCAACCTATAACAATCTTCCTCAGTCTTTTTATGTAGATGTTCCATAATATATTCTACCAGTCTTCTAAGGATGGATCGTTAGGTTGTTTCCTAATTTTTCTATTACAAAATTTCCACAGTGAAAAACCTTGTACATATGTTGTTTCATATAGATGGAGGTCTATTTTTAGGGTGAATTCCTAGAATTGGCATTGCTGGGTCAAGGGGTAAATGTATATATAGTTTTGTTAGAAGTTGCCAAATTACCTTCCGTAGGGATTGGTAAAATATTTTGATGCACAATATTCTACTGTGCCTTTTAGAAATTTTATTCTTATTTTATATTCCCCACAATTTTTTGAATGTCCTCAAGGCACAATCTATTTATTTATCCTTGTGTGCTCCACAACACCTAACATAGTGTGTTGTTCATAGAAGGTTATCAATAAGTGCCAAATGAGTGAGTAAATGAATGAGTAAGTGAATTAATGGGCTATTCTTTTCCATGATATCAACATTGCTAACCCACTTGACAAGAAACTGGGACCTGACTAAGGTAAGAACATTTTTCAAGGCCACTCTACAAGTTAGCATAGAGGACATGAAGGATTGATGAAAATGCAAGCAAGCAAGAAGGGGTGGGAGGCTAACCTTGAACTTCTGAAATAGCAAGCAAAATACATTTGATTAACCTCTACGGTGTGCCAGGCAAGGTAGATACAAAGTTTATGAAGATATGGTGATGATGTCTTGGAGCTCAAGGAGCTTACAACCTAGTTATATCTATAGGAATACAGGATACACACACACACACACACACACACACACAAACAAGAAAGGGCAGTGGGTCATAAAGGTCAAATGGATGGTACAGACATTCTAATGCAACAGGAGTTAAGAGGATGGAAAACAAGATCTATAGTTTGGAATAAGGGAACCGGGGACAGAGTGAGCAGACTTCATTGAAGTCTTGAGACTTGATTCGGACGAAGCAGGATTCAAATCAGAAGGGCTGAGGAACAAATATGGGAATTTATGGTGTGTTCAAGAAACAGGAAGTAAATCAGTCTGACTGAAGCAGGGAAGTTATATAGGAGAACAGTGGGTATTGGAACTCATTGTTTGAGGCCAGATTTGGAGGAAGCCATGAATACACTGTAAAGGAATATGATAGATCATGGTAGCTATAGTTTTAGTTGGCAGTAAGTTTGCATGCTTTTTCATGACCCTCTTTCTTGTTTCTTCCCCACACTCTGGGGTGATATGATTCTGTTGAGTCTGTGAAAGTGGGGTCAGTACCCTCCCCACCTCCAAAGGGCTGAGCAGTGTCAGTCAAAGGACCTCAATGTATAATCACAGATATTGTTTAGGGATGGACACTTTACCTCAGGCAGAAGCACTCAGAATCATCATGGGATTTGTATATGGACTTGGGGAGAGAGAAGTCTCTTCTTCACTGGATTGCTGAGCTGGGAGGATGTGGTGTCAGGCAGTCAGTAGTGGTACTGCCCACCTCATGGTGAGAATAAAGCTTAGCAGAGACTGACAGAGTGGAATGCTCTAGGGACAGACAGAGCTCTCACCAACCCTAGAGCTCTTGGGTCCACCCATGCCTGAATCAGCAGTCCCTTTCTGACTCACCAATTATGTGAAGTCCAAAATAATTCTCCTTTTGTTTAAACTAGCTTGAGACCGGTTTCTGACACTTTCATTTGAAAGAAGGTTGACTGATATAAGAGGCTTGGATTCCATCCCACAGATCAAAGCCTCCCAATTTGGTTTCCTTTGATCACTCGTCCTAAAGATCCTTCAAAAATGGAATTTTGTGATAAAGCTAGTTTAGGAATACTGCCTTCCAAAGCCTCCTTTGTAGGGTCATTAGCCCATTCATATATTAAATACTCTATGAATTCCTCCTGTAAAGTAACTGATTGTGTGGGAAACCTCCCATTTGTCCCCCCTCATCCCCCCATGTACCTGCTCTGTGCCTTGGGAGGCTATCTTGACTTTCTCTATCAATGGAGTCCTTTGCCTTTGGCCTTGGCTGGTTTGAACAGGAGGTGAGGAGGCAGGAGAGTGAGGTGGGAGTATTTACTCCCCGGTCTCTACCCAGACACCACGGGCTGCTGTAATTCAAGGACACGGGTCCTGTTAAGCATCCCTCTTCAGGTACAGTAACCTTTCTCTCCCCCTCCCTTCAGGCCTAGGGATAGTTAATGGCTCCCCGCTGGTACCAGCCCTGGGGCACTCACCTCTCCTTTATGGTTTCCTCAAACCCTGCCCAGCCATTTACTGAAACTTCCTTAAATTTGAGTGTGCTGTTTCCCACCAGGACCTGATGACCTGACTGCAATCTTAATGTTAATTATTCATTATTTCCCAATTTATTAAACCCATAACTTTTTTTCTAAATTGAGGAATACTTACCAATGTCTGACAAAGCACAGGTTTCGACCGTATACTTTGGTAAATGCCTTCCTAGGCAGTGGCTTCAGTGCAGGATTCTGGAAAGATGCAGGCAGGCTGACAGCTTTTCCACTCTCACCCTGGAGCATTCCCCTACAAAAACTTGATGTTTCCACCCAACTGGCATGTCTGATGGTTTAGGGTTAGGTTTTGGGCTTTACGACCTTTGTATACAGCACCTTCTCTCCCTGGGAACCCCTCTCCCTGCTCTTCTTCTATCCAAAGCCCATCCTTTAAAAAAAAAAAACAAACCCAGCTCACATCACCATATACCCACAAACCTTCCCCAAAGCACTGGAGCTCACTTTGTCACACAAGGCCATTGCCTTGTGCCGTGTTGCACGGCTACCCACATATGTGTCGGTGAAGGTCATATTTTATTTTATTATTTTTTAAGGCCATTTTGTAAACTTTTTCCTTGATAGTTAACTTTTCTCAAGTTTGATTTGTGTTTCTGGAGCTAGATTTTAAGTTCCTTGACGACAGAGAAGATGTCCCTACACATACCAGGACCCCTCCTCTTTCTTGTCTCTACCGACCCAAGGGATACACCACTTTTTCACAGTCAGTTAAAATCCCATCACAGTATAAAGCATTCCCTGGTCATCCCAGCCAAAGGGGATTTCCTTAAGCTTCTGAAGGGCTAGCACTACTTACCCACCAAAGAAAGCACTCATGCACTCTGACATCTAGTGTCACCTGGAACTATTGCTCATGTCCGAATATTAATTATCCTTTTGTGTACTTCTTTCTTGGAGTTTTAACAAGTTTAACAACCCCACTGTTATGGGCTGAATTGTATCCCCCCCCACCAAGTTCATAGGGTGAAGTCTCAATCCCCAGTACCTCTAAATATGAACTTATTTGGAAATAAGGTTGCTGCAGATGAAATTAATGAAGATGATGTTATACTGAAACAGAGCAGGACCCTATGGTCCTTGCCCCCCAATGTCCTCAGCCTGCCTTTTGTCTGTGGAAAACTTTAGCAAAAGAATAAGTTTAATCAGAGAAGTGAGAAACTGCAGAAACAAAGGAAAACCGTCCAACAAGACTAAATAATAATAGTTTAGTCATTAAGCATAGTCAAAGACCTTTAGTTCCTCTCCAAGTGCTGTAGATAATATTCTGAGCCCTATCCTGTGAGCCGTCTTGTAGATACTGAAACCCCCATCAGGTGGAAGAAGTTAACTACATGATGACCAGACTGTAGCCATGACATAAGCTGCCACAATTCTGAGAACTGGCTTCAGAGAAATGGGAACAAACCGACCCTGGAACTAAAGACTAACTGTGCTTAAAACAATCAAGATGACGCTGATCAGGCCACCGAATGACCAATTTCAAGACGAGAGTCAGAGCTGACTGTGCTGTTTCTGCATGGACCCCCCCCCCTCCCTCTGCCTATAAAAGCTCTTGCTCACTGGTTGTCAGTGGGGGAAGTCCGGCCTTTGGACAGGAATAAATAAATAATAAATAAATAAATAAAGCAAACTTTCCTTTCCACCAACCTTGTCTCTTTATTGGCTCAGAGAGGTAAGCAGCCGGACCCCACTTTCGGGAACAATACTGGAGTTAGAGTGGACCCTTAATCCAATATGACTAGTATCCTTATAAAAAGGGGAGAATTTAGACACAGACATGCACGCAGGAAGTACACCATGTGAAGACTGGAGTTATCCTGCCATAAGCCAAGGAATGCCAAAGATTGACAGAAACCACCAGAAGCTAGGAGAGAGGCATGGAACCATTTCCCTCACAGCTTCAGAAGAAACCAACCCTGCCAGCACCTTGGTGGATCCCAGACTTCTGCTTCCAGAACTGTGAGACAATCAATTTCTATTGCTTAAGCCAGTCAGTCTGTGTCACTTTCTATGGCAGCCCTAAACAAATGAGTACAAGCGTCGTAGGGAAAAGAACTTTATCTTGGAGCCCCATACAATAGGGTTCCAATTACAGATCCATCACTAGTTCCTTATGTCACTTCTGGCAAGTTAATTTACTTTTCTGAGCCTCAAATTTCTCCTCTGTAATGTGGAGATAGTAATATCTACTTTGGAAAGTTGCTTAAAGAATTAAAGATAATACATTAAAATACCAGGCACAGTGGTTGACACAAAGTGTTCAATAAGCACTAGGTCCTACAGTCATAATCCTCTCCTTCTACAAATGGGGAACTGGGACCCAGACATGTAAAATGCCTGTCTAAACCCACACAGTTAAGTAGCAACAAGCTTGCCCCCAAAACTCCAAATAGATTTGCTTCAACTCCTATGTATAGCCTTTCAGTGCCTAAGAGAACAATTAGTGTGGTGGCATTAATTTAGTGGCATTTTGTGTGTGTGTGTGTGTGTGTGTTTTGGTTTTTTTGTTTGTTTGCTTTTTGTTTCATTTTGTTTTGTTTTGTTGTTGTTTCTGCTTACTGTTGTTCTATAGATGGCGCCTTTGAACTTGAGGAGTGGGACCTCTGAGGTTTTCTCCAACCACAGATCACTAAGCCATACCTTAAAGCAAACCATACCTCCTTTTTTGGTACAAAATTAAATTTCTTTGCTTAAGAATGGTATAAATCACATCATTTATTTGTATAAGAGATTATAATTAAGAGCACTAATTAATGAGCAGAATATATAGGAAGAGGCTAATGAAACACCCCTGCTTTATATGCACAGATATCCTCTGTATGCTGTTATCAGATGATGCTTGGATTAATTTTAAATCCATATTCCTCCCAAATGCAGAATCCTCACCTTACGTACATCTCTTGACACCTGCGATTCTGGTTGCAACTTGTTTCCCTCTCATTTTGAAATGACTGAGTGTGAATTCTGCATCAGAGTGCTTGGTTTCTTCCCAGGTTTATCAGAGGAAATACTTGCTATTCCTGCCCCATGATTATACTTATTCTGGTGACGTAAATCAAAATTGGTGATGTCTGTTAAACCACGATTTTCGTATATAATCGGTCATCAATGATCATGCTTTTTATGCATCCACATGTGCTTATCCAACTAGACATCTCTCAACATGTTGAGAAATCAATCATGAGCCAAACAAGTGGGGCCCAGGAAAGGTTACATCCACCCTATAAAGAGGTTGAGGAACCTGTTTCAAACACTGGATGGATCTCGGTGAAACTATCACATTAAAATGGCAGGTTACCCACGAAAAGAGTGAAAAGAAAAAGCGTGAAAGGGGGAGTGAGTTCTGAGATCTCAACAGATTTTTCTGTTCTCTTCCATCATGCCATGACAACTTGTATCAGAGAAACCTCTTATTTCAAAATTGCAAAGGATATTGAAATCTCTCGAAACAGAAACTTGGAAGCCCTTATTTCTGGGATAAAGCTGCCAGGAAATTAAACTAGAATCAACGTTTGACAGGTTAGTTTCCTTTTTTATATTTGAGGACCTAATCCCCCTTCTCCTAGCAACCTTTCCCATGTGTCAGATCCACACACGAGTTTGAAGCTGAAAAGAGGGGGAAAGTAATCTTCAAAGAAAGAAAGAAAGAAAAAAGGGCTCCTCGGGCTCAGAATCAGCCCTTGCTACCAACAGATGCTCCAAGGACAGTTAGGAGCTCCCAGGGGCCAACAGGGTTGGGTGGAGGCAATCCTGTGTCCTCTCTTTCATCAGCTGGCGATTTCAAAAGCACCTGCCTATTTTTCCAGGCTTCAAGAGTGGTCATCCAGCCAACCCCTGCTTGTTTTCCATAATCCCAGGGTAAAGACCACTGTTGACAAGAGCACAAAATATACTGTGCCCTGCCTCCCACGTGTTTTCTGTTTTCAGTCTCAAAATGGGTATTGATGGACTTGTCCTCTGCCTTCTTAAATGCTAGGTGGCAGGGCTTAGGGCAGGAGTGCGAGGGAAGAATTAGGGCAGAGTCTCTTAGCTGCAGAAAACCTTTATTTGTCTCCAGTAGAAATTCCAGGGCTGACTTCCATCAACGTTAGGGGTCTTCATGGGCCTTCAGGGAATTCCCGAATCCCTTGAAATCATATGCGAGATTGTGCATACGTGCAGAAGTGCATTTCTGGGGATAATGTTCCATAGCTCTCACAGAGTCTGCTACTTTAAAAAAATGAAGACTCACTGCTTCATTAAAAGGTTTCTTAATTTAAAAAAATATGAATTTAAGCCTAAAGTTACAACTCTAAAATAATAATTAACGTGAAGGATTGAATGGGGTAGATTTTATAAGAACATTTTAGTCACGTGTAACTCTTGGGTATCTGATTATTAAAGAATAATGTAGAGAAAAAGATATTGCTTTAAATGTTCAAGATATTGAATCCTTATAATGACTGGGCATATGAATATAGACATAGAACACTTGGTAGAACACTATCTCTGACCATCTCAAGGGACTTAACTTTCTTTGATGGAACAGAATATGCAAATAACTAAGGCACAAACAAGAGGGCTAATCCTGCTGCATTCTATACTATGAATTGAAATTGGGAGAGATTGGAGAATTGGGGAGTCCTTTTGGTTTACTTGAGAAATAGTGAGGCTATGAACTTGTATGGTGGCAAAGAAAATGGAGAGAATGGATAAATTATGTGATCTAAAACTAGATTTGTTCTTTCATTCATTCATTCATTCGTTCATTCTTACTTTAATTCATCTCTTTTGTTGTATCAGGCACTTGTTAGAGATACCAGGCAAAAAAAATGAGTAATGTAGAGTTTCTGCCCTCACAAAGCTCTCTGACCAGCCCTGAGTAACTTCTTTAATCTAGCAACTCAAAAGTTAGTCCCACCCCCGGGAGTGATCACAGCCTCCAGCCAGAACAATTCACCCCGCATCCTTTCAAATTCTGCTTCCTAGCCTGTTCCCAAACCTCCCAATCTCTGATCACATCTCATTTTCTTGCCTATGGTTCCACCTCACTGCCTTGGCAGTACTCCAACCTTCATCTCTAGCTTCACTTCTTAGATTCACTTCCTACTTCCTGTTTGGCGTTATGCTGATTTCATGTATTTTGGGTAAAGTCTTGCCTAGTCTAACCAACCCCTACAGTCTTGGCAACTTGGTACAGTCCTCATGGCTGCCTCCCTTCCCCCCAGAATGCTCAGACCCAGACACTCAGAGTCCAGCCATAAAGTCAAGTGGGTGTAAATTAATGAAGATGCAATGTCATCACACTATTTTTATGGGTTGAGTAATATGTTTTGGGGCGCACAGAGGCAGGAGTGGAACCTGGTGAACTCAACAGGGTTCCACACTAATAGAATTACCTTCTTAAAGGAGCATCCATTGATTTAAACCAGTAAGAATTCCTCCAGATGATTCGCTGACCAACTCTCAGAATCATAAAGCATTACAGCAGGAAGGAGGTTTTGAGATCATCAAATTCAGCCTTGTCATCTTTCACCGAGAAGAAAACTGAGGCACATGATCTTAAGACCCACAGGGAGTTTTTGACAGATTCCTACCTGCCCTGTGCATTTTTCCAAACAGGGCACTGCTGCATGACAGTTCAGTTATAAATGGAAAGAAAAAAAAGTGTGTCATTTTGTTTCTAAAACTGTCCAGAGGGAACCACATTTTGAACATATCCGTTCAGAGTCCTAGACACTGATGTGCTTCTTTAAGGGTTCCTGAGGAAATAGCAACAAGGCCAAAGAGAAACACGGGTTTGAGCAGAGGTGAAGCAGACAAGATAAATCTGAGATGTACCCACTGTATCAAGCAAGTAAAATGGAGATGACTTTGCATAGCAGTCCTGAAGAGATGAAGTCTAAATTCACATCAGGAAGAGTAAGTATCTGATAGTCTAGATCCTTCTTATGCAAACTGTGGTCTGGGACCATCAGCATCAGAACATCTGGGAGCTTCTTAGAAATGCAGCTTCCCAGGCGCCTCCTCAGACCCACTGAATCAGAACTTGTATTCTAACCAGATCTCCCTGGCGATTTATCAGCACACTAAAGTTTGAGAGGCAAACAATGAATTGCTTACTTTGGCTCTTTTCCCTGACTATTTTAAATTATACTGAATATTAGATAGTAGAAATTGAAAAGTAGGACAAATGAAATTTGCATGGGTACATGGATGGGGGTATATAAGAAAGCACAAGAGAGAATCAAAGCTACATCGCAGTAAGAGTTTTACGTCTTGAGTGGAGTATATACCTTTAAACAACTATTTTCTTCTGAGCTTTAATTCATTGTTTTGCATTGGTTCACTATGTTGCGAAAGGGCCTGTGTTTGCAATTAAGTGGCTCTAACAGATGGGACAGAATGATTATGTGCTTCTGCCCAAGAGACAAGAAAGTTACCTGTGCCCAAGAGTATATTTCTCCCATATGAGAGATGAATCCCCCCCCCTTTTTTTTTTAAGAACACAACAGTGTACTTTGCTTCCTGATGAAATTCCAGGCAAACGGTTCAAACGTTTTTGAAAAATCATTTTAAGGAATAAATGTAAAAACAGGATGGTGAACAAACAAACAAAAGTTGGAAGTCAGCCACCATCATTCAGGTTGTATGTTACATGGGTAATTTACACATTTCCAGATTCCAGGGAGGGAATGAAGACAGGAGTTCCAATCCTGGATGTCCCTTTGTAAACCTGTAGAGTTTAAAGCTTCTAAATCCCAATTAGGCTGCTTGAACCAACTGAGATGCCACAAATGCAACCTAGTGGCTTTTCCCATGGGAAGTCAGAGAAGTGGAAAATATTTCAAGCAATTTGGGCATGCTTGCATAACCCTTTTGTGGAAATTCCTGCACTAACAATTTGCAATTAAAGTGAAAGTGAGTAAAAATAGAATGACCTCTCATTTCAACAATGGCTATATTTTGTAGACTCTGGTGTATGAATGTGCTTTACATCTGACCCATACATAATGACAAAGAAACCAAAAATCACCAACTTTCTACATCCCTAGCTGTATAGAGCATATATCAGGAAGCAGGTTGCTGGTATAGCCTTAATGACAATCTTTAGCTAAGACATAAGGCGTGACTGTATAAAACATAAGCAAATCAACAGTCAAGTGAGGACAGAAAAAACACATTCTCAGTCCAAATTATGGTTGTAAACTTATATTATCTGCAACAAATGTCGTCTCCTGGTGAACCTGATGCCCAAAATACCCATACTTTTGAGTCACTCCCTAATTTAGCATTAGCTGCTTGATACCTGGGATTAGGAATTAATATTTTATCAACCTAGCCAAAGCTACTCTGGAAGATGGAAAAAAAAAATAATGTATTATACAACAAAATAGTGTATTTCTATACTTAATGCTGTAAGTTATTTGTACTATAGCCTTCCCTTAGCTTAGACAAATAAGAGTTCAATGTTAACTGGAAAAAGTTTTGAGAATCGCTCTGCTAACGTCATTATGCCATTGTTCTTTCAAACATTTCTGAGATGCCATCAGATAGTTATAGGTTTGCTCTAAAATTTTATAAACTCTATGATTAGTGAGTAGAGTATTTCTGTCATTTGATGACTAAAAATATCCACCAAAAGAAATTTTCTGAGATTGAATCACCTACATACGCTAAACAATTCAAGCAGAGCTGGGCTGTTCGGCAGAAGAGAGGTCGTGTGACTGAAAGTGATCGGTTGATGAACTGAACTGCAAACTAAACAGAAACCACATGGCACTCAGCCTGGGTCCCAGGGACATTCGGCAAGGGGTGAGCATCAAAGGACAAATTGTGAAGGATGTGGAATGCTTCACGGACGATTTTTGGCAAAGGACATTTGTCAAAGACTTAAGCAAGGTGGCATTATGAATTCTGTTTTAAAAAGATATCTCTGATAAACAACAAGGTCCTACTGTATAGCACAGGGAACAATATTCAATATCCTGTGATAAAGCGTAATGGAAAAGAATATGAAAAAGAACGTACATATATTTATAATCGAGTCACTTTGCTGTACAGCAGTAATTAACACAACATTGTAATTCAGCTATACTTCAATAAAGAATAAATTTTTTTAAAAAAAGAAAGATATCTCTAGCCCGGGAGGGAGGGTGGCTACAAGAGAGACCAGTTTGGAGGTTACAGAAATTGGATGAAACATCGTGAGAGTTTGAACTAAGCATAGTGAAAAGATGGGAAAGAATTAAAATTGATAAAATGTAGAGATAGATGGAATGAGAGTTGGGGCAGTAGGGGAAAGCAGGGTCGGTGGTCACTGAATTTTCTGCTTTGCGGGTCCGTGGGTTGGTGATGGTTCCGTTCACAGAGCTGGGGAACACAGGAGGAAGGAAGGGAACATGATGCGGTGGGACGTGTGCAGTTTGAAGGCCCTCTGGGTCTGGAGTTAGCGAGGACTTGTTACAGTGGTTCGGGAGTTATCAGCTTCTAGATCATGGCTACCGTTCTTAAAGTGCATGAGGTTGCTCAAGGGAGAAAGTAGTATAAAAAGATCAAGAGGCTACCAGGGTAGTGGGCATGAGAAAAGGCAGAGAGAGAAACGAGTGTGAGGCAAATCAGTCACAGTGGGAGAGATTTCAAGAGGCAAAGTGCAGAATGACATGCTGCGGAGAGATGGGAAAGAGACTCAGCTCCTGTTAGACGGGACTTTGACCTTTAAGAGAGGGGCTTAGGTCCTGAGAAATGACTGCGTTAAGTCCCAGCTTATAACCAGGGTTGAGGGTGGGCTGGTCCACTTACTTGGACAAAAGAGAAACTGGAAATACAGGCTGCTGGGGATTCCGGGTTGTGTGGGAAAGGGGGGTGCAGGGTGGAGAGGCAGCTGGTACCTTCGGCCCAGTGGCACGTGGCAGCCATATCGCATGAGCACAGCGTCAGATCCGGGAGACTGATTGATGGAGAGTCAATCTCTCCATCAGTGGGTTGGGAGGGCAGGCTGGGGCGGGTGTTGCAGTTCGTTTTCTACAGTCCAGAGAAGTTAGCGCTAGCAAGAGCTACCTTTGCTTATGTGCTTTTTATGTGGCTTCACATCATTATCTTATTTAATCTTTAGAACGCCTTTGCAAAGTACAGCTCAATAATGAGGAAACTGAGGCTCAGAGAGGCCACGTGATTGCCCCACGTGGGGAGATAGGTTGTAACACTGAAGCATTAGGCAGATTAACAGCATCCGAATTACTCCATCGATTTTACAGAAGATGAAGCAGATTCCAGGGAAGTTAAGGGCTTTTCTCAGTGCCACCCCAGGTCATCGAGGCAGTGGCTGAACTTAAACACGGATCTTCTGGCCCCATCCCCCCAAGGTCCCGCCACACACGCTTCTGCACAATGCAACACTAAATAAATGAAATTGGAAAAGGAAATGGTAACGTGAACAAAACAAAAAACAAACAAAACCCCTTATCTTCTTCTTTTTAATTCTTGTTCACAGAAAAACAAAATCATATCTATTTGCTACCTTCAGCGCTTGAATTGTTCCCTTTCTAGAGTGGTACCCACTAGCCTGGAGAACAAATGGGCCGTTACAACAGGATGAAATTAAAGATGGTGGAAAAGGGACAAGGACTTGATTCAGAGGTAATATCATCACAATATCAATTTCAAATGTTAACACTAAGAACATTTCAAGAAAACACTAAGAAATACTCCATGGAACCAGATACGTTTAGCTTGGAGAAGGGACAGCTCAGGGAAGGTAACAGCACTGTCTACAATGTTTGAAGGGTTGTGTGTGGAAGAGGGGCTAGATTTGTCTGCACGACCTAAGGAAACAGTTAGGAGCAAGTAATGTAAGCAATAAGAACTTGAGTTCAAGATAATGAAGTCTAATCATCTAATAGTCTTGATTCAAAGACAGGATGAGACACCTTTTCAAGTAATGAGTTCCCCGTCAGTGAAGGGTTTCAAGTACAGGCTGGAAAATAACTTGGCAAGACTGTTGCAGAGTATCAGTAGGGTAATTTTCTTGGAGCTGGATTTCCCAGTTTGTGAATGAAAGACCTCCAGGGATGGGGTGGTGAGCAGTGGAGTTATTTTAAGAGTCTGAATCCACAGACACAAGTGTTGCTTTAGACGGAATGAAAAATATGTCTGGTGACTACATATACTATTCTTTTTCAAATTTTGCAGATGCTATTATGATTAATAGAGTACAAATTAATTATGAATGTCACTAAACTTATAAAAGTCTTTTGCCATTTTGCATTTTCTCAAAGAACAGATATTAGAAATACAACTACTAGCACGTGGAGATCCTTGAAGCCTTTTTTTTTTTAAGGTTAAAAGGGGTTCTGATTCTCAAAAAAATTCAGGAAATACTTCACTAGAGAACTTTTCAAGTCCTTTCCAATGCAAATGAGTACGACTTCACGACTCCTAGAGGTTCTGAGGGCCACGATTGGATACTGGGGGAGATAAATCCCCCCAAGCCCTAGCAGGTGGTTACATTCAACTCCTGATACTTTAGCACACACACACTCATAAAAACACTCTGAAATGCCATCCACAGAACAGAGTCACCAGCTGTGGCCCATCAAAGTAGTGTTTAGAGACCCATCATTTCCTTGTTCCATAAGCTGACACATCTTTGTTGGCCGCTCCAGAGAGCAAGGGCATATTTTTACCATTGTATGTATTTAAGCAGTCATCCCATTTTTGTCATTTCCAAATATCCTGACACTACTACCCTTTCTATGTTTCTTTCAATCTTTAAATATCTGGTTTATATTCTTTTCGATTGGTTTGCTAGTGAAATGCTTTCTGTTTAGAAAGAAGCACTCATATTTTCACCACTATCACCATCATAAGCACTTACTAAAAGGGGACATTTTCTGCTGTCCCAAGTAAGGCAGAAAGGTTGAGTCCCCCGAAATCTGCTCTTTTTTAAAAATTACTATGTCAGAGAGTTGAGAGAAAATCTGATTTTTTTACACAATTTTCTTCTTTTTAAATTGAAATCTCGTTGACATACAGAAAATCTGGTTTTTAATTCATAATTTTTCTTTCTTTCCACAGAAATTATAGTCTTTACCCTCTGAAAGTACTTAGTAAAAGAAACTATCGGGGCTCCCTCCAAGGCAAATGGAGGGGCAGATTCAGTTTTTCTTCAGAGTTCTCATTTCCTCCCTCTGTGCATCTCCCCCACCCCCAGACACTTGTGGTATTTCAAGCTATTCCATGGTAGGGTCCCTCATGCAGCATCTTTTTGCTCATCCTATGTGGGTGGGACCATGTCTTGTAAAACCTGGTAGAGTAGGCAGACTCAGCTCCATCCACACTGTAAGATTTAAAGTGGCCCAGGTAAGACTCCCTGCTTGAAACTCTTTCATCCAGATGCTCCAAGATCTGAACTCTTTACGTGAAGGGTCCTATCTCTGAATTCTTTCCCCTTATCTTCTTTAAAACACCTCTAAAAGAATAACTCATTCAAATAAATCTCAAAAAGCTGTTATATATTTAAATATATATTAATAGACTTTCTCCTTCTATTGCAATTACAGTTTTGTGCGATTAGAGTCCAGTAGTTCTTCAGTAACAGAGGTCCTAGATGTGATGAAAAAAAAGCTGGAAATATGGTAAAATATTTCCTATCTTGTTTGAGGCTGACATCTGGAGGTGATGGGGACCAGGACAAGAAATATGATCTAGAACACGAGCATCCTGTACAGCACTGCCTGAAGTACAAATAAACTAAGAAATCCATTGATAGGTCAGCCTAACGTCCTAAGAGCAGCCATCCAACATCTCAGTTCTGCAAAAAAGACAGGAAGTGCAGAATTCCTAGTAAAACTGGAAAACAGAAGACTCTCCTAAGAGACAAATGCATAGCAGCCAAATTGATCCTTCCTTAGAAATAGTCACTAAGAGGGACTTCCCTGGTGGTCCAGTGGTTGAGACTTCACCTTCCAATGCAGGGGGTGCAGGTTCAATCCCTGGTCGGGGAGCTAAGATCCCACATGCCTCACGGCCAAAAAAACCAAAACATGAAACAGAAGCAATATTGTAACAAATTCAATAGAGACTTTAAAAATGGTCCACATCAAAAAAAAAATCTTAAAGAAAAAAAAGCCCTTCATAGTGTTTAAACAATGAAATAGGTTATTAAAAAAAAAAAAAGAGTCACTAAGAACCTTGGTGTTTATAAACAGAATTTGAAATTAAGGATAAAGCCAAGAATCCATGGCCAGTTCAAAGCAAATTTATCAAATATGTAGGGTTTAATGCTTAGAACTATGGTATCACATCAAAGCGTCAAAACAAAGAGGAGGTCAAGTAATCAAAGACTGAACTAACCCTGGAATCTTTGCAATGTTCTTTTTTGGTTCCTTAATGAAGATGGGCAAGCAGGAAGGGGAAGCCACTGTACTGAGGTCTCCAGCAACGGGTGGACCCACTGGGAGCTGGGACCTGCCATGATAAGACCAGGGAAGGACAGAGGAGCCAGAGATGGGAGCTCTGTACTATTACATTACATTTTATTCTTGAAGCTCTCATTCTAAAAGCTCCAGCTCCACTCTAAATAAGAAAAAGAGAATCTTCCCTGCTAAATTCTGCAGTCTTGGTGAAAGACTTAGGGGGAATGAAACCGTAAGAATGCTATGACTTTGTTTATGACCCTATGACCTTTCACCTTAGGACTGCATCCCATGTTCTTAGAAGGAGTGTCAAGTAAGGGAATTCTTTTATGTTCCACTTTTCATATTAATCAAGAATCTTTGGACTCTGTGGTTCTTTTCAGAAATTTCATATATCTGTCATACTTCTTAAACCATCACAATTTCTGCCAGTAGAGAAGTAGTATAAAATAGAGATAAACAATATTCTCCTTTTCAGTTAAGCAGAAGAGAAATTTGAGATAAAAAAAAACAATTGGATGACTAATCCACCATCTCTTTCCAAACTTCTCCCTTGCCTCCATCACTAGGGGTTGGGAGGGAGTGGTCGTGTGTCATAGTTTTGGCCAAAAATGTGTCAGCAAAAGTCTGCTGGGGGCTTCTGGGAAATTTTGGCTTTCCTGGTTAAATCAATGGATAAGGCTGATGCTGTCCTTATCCCCCTTTTCCTGCCATAAATCCAAGATAGTGACCCTGACATCACAGAGTTGCTGAACTGATGCTAGGCTACCTTCATCCAGGACTCCTGCTATGTGAGAAAAGTAATCCACCATCTGCTAAAGCCACAGTGGGCTGGATTTTCTGTCACTCACAGCCAACTACATTTATAACTGACGCAAGGAGATTTTTATAGGCTTCACAGAAGGGAGATAACTTTGTCCTGAGTTTCTTCTAATAATATATAGCATTTAATTAAAAATAAAATATTTCCTAACCATGAATATCAGTCTGGGAGCAGGCTGACATAATGGTACGTTAAAGCTACCCAGCACTCACTGAAATCCAACACAAAAGGAAAATAAAGTTGGGCTTCCCTGGTGGCGCAGTGGTTGAGAATCTGCCTGCCAATGCAGGGGACACGGGTTCGAGCCCTGGTCTGGGAGGATCCCACGTGCCGCGGAGCAACTAGGCCCGTGAGCCACAACTACTGAGCCTGCGCGTCTGGAGCCTGTGCTCCACAACAAGAGAGGCCGCGATAGTGAGAGGCCTGCGCACCAAGATGGAGAGTGGCCCCTGCTTGCCACAAGTAGAGAAAGCCCTTGCGCAGGAACGAAGACCCAACACAGCCAAAAAAGTAAAATAAATTAAAAAAAAAAATCACTCACTTCACTCCTAAATTATTCCATTTATTGACTTACCAACAAGTAGAATTAAAATTAATTCAGAGTTTCTAGAGTTATCTATATTGAGTCTTTGGCTGTTAATCTTATAGAAACTTCGTACCAGCTAGTGGTATGAAAAATCCTTATAATACAAAGATCCTTTGGGTCTGGTGAAACTTTCTTTCTCTCTGATTGAAATGAGACTGTTGTAATCTGTTTAATCTGCTTAGTAAGTCTCTGTTCCATTTCATAGAAGCCAAAATGCCATGGTCCCAAGCAAAACACAGTGTTAAGGCAACTTTCCAGTAACTTAAGGCACACCGTGGACAGTTTGCCTACTCTGAGTGGCGTCCCAGAAGAGGGCCGGCAGGCCCTAGACCTAGACTTCTCAAACTGTGGGCCACAAGCCAGGGGGATTGGATGGATCCTGGGAACTTGTTAGAAATGCAATTTCGGGCCCCACTCCAGACCTATTGAGTCAGAATCTGCGTTTGAGCAAGATCTGCAGGGATCTGCATGCATGTTACAGCGTGAGAAGCGCTGCCTAAGGGTTCCTCAGCCCTCTTTTTGTCAGACTGTCTGGGAAAGTTGGACAATGACGCCTCTGCATCCAGGGCAGGAGCTGATGGGCCGCGGGTTGGTCCATCCACACATGGGGACAAATGGTGACAAGTGGCGAGGAGGAAAAGAAGGGAAGAAGCCTGGACTTGGGGCTCAGGATGGCCTTTCTGTCCCAACCCAGTGATGCTGCTGGTCTATCTCCCAGGGGTCAGCCTGATACAGAAGCACTCTGTAAGGCAGTATTTCTCAAGCTGTGGGTTGCACGTGTTTCCTTAGGGTCTGGGGTCTTCTTTTTTTTTTTTTTTTTTAATATTACATTTTAATTTCAATGATAATCTAAAAAAAATTACTATTACCAGAATCACGCGGAATTCCGAGTATATCCATGCAACACGTGTACTTCCAATGAGGATGCTATCAGACAAAAATTTTGCAGGAGTTTGAAAAGAGGAAAGTGCTGAGAGGGTTGATTCATTAATCCCATAGTCAAAGTTTTACATTCAAAAGAATCCCCTCTACTGCTGTCAGTACCAAGTTGCAAAAATTCATTAGCAGCAAGCATAATACTAAATATACAGTGAAGCATTTTCCTGCTCCTTATTCAAGCAGTAATTGGTTTTGTTACCCATTTAACACATATTCCAATTACATTGTGATGTTAACTTTATCTTAGAAGGGGACAGTTTTACAGAGCTACTTTTAAGTTTGACATCCATGGAATTCTCACTGACAGTTTTGCTTATGTATAAGATTTTTTTGAAGTAAAAAAGTTTTGAAAATGTTAATACTGTCTTGAAAAATATACTTAGGTGAATAATTATTGGCAGTAGTATTATTGAAGCCACATTAGTACTACGGAAGTCACAAAAAAGGAAATCAAAAAATATATAAATTAGAAAGCTGCACTTGAAATTTAATTTCTGCAAAATGGCATTCTTCATCACATTAAAATTGTTAAATTTTAGTTTTGTAGCTTTGCTTGTATTTAATTAATACATTTGTTTTGGCTTTTAGTTATATAATAACTCTATATATAAGGAATTTTTAATCTCATTTTATGACTTTACATATTTAGGTAATATTATAATAAAAATGTCAGTAATGAAGGTCTGTGATAATGATTTTCTTTTAAAAGAGAGGCATCTATTATTTAAATTTGAAAAACATCCCTGTAAGAGGGCTGCTTATCCGATTTTGCCCACTCTGGGTTCTAGTATCCAGAATCTAGACTGAGGAGTCAGGCAAGTTCTGCCTAGCACGTGTGTCTACCTACAAGGTTCCTCCAGAAGGTTCTTTCATGGGGCATTTTATTAAGAGAACAAAATGCATTGACTAAAATAGCTGAACTCACCCTGTAAAATAAGCACTATTTGTTCATTTATATTCTGCCTTCTTCCAAAAAGATTTAGGTAGTTTTCAAATATAAGTGAAACATTGCAAGATAAAAGTAAAATAGATGAGAGAAGTAAAGCAAAAAATAAAAGAGGGTGTGAGAGTCAGCAGGAGCCTGAGTGAGGTTGGTTCAGTCCTCCCTCAGTATCCTGGGGATTGCTTCCAGGACCCCACCTTGGATACCAAAATCTGTGCCTGTGCAAGTCCTTTATGCTGGCCCTTGTGGTCTAGCTGTTAGGGTTCAGTGTTCTCACCACCGCACCCCGGGTTCAATTCCTGTTCAGGGGTCAGGGAACTAAGATCTCCTTTCAGGCTGCAGTACCCCCAGACCCCCTCACCCCCAGATCAGTATGAAGAAAGTCAGTGCACTAGTAATCACAAAAGAAGTGATATTGACATGACTATGTAACCACTAAGAGTATATGGTATTACCCTATGTCTAACGTTAACCAATTAAAATACATGGTCAAATATTACTCTGGAAGTTTCTGTGAGGGTATTTCCAGATGATCTTAGCATTTAAGTAGGTGGACTTAAGTAAAGCAGATTACCCTCCATCATGTAGGTGGGACTCATCCAATTAGTTGAGAGGCTGAATAGAAAAAAGACTGACTTCCCCCAAGAAAGAGGAATTTGAACTTCAGTATAGCTTCCCGGCTCATCCTTCAGATTTTGCACACACATTTCATTGGTTCTATTTCTCTGGAGAATCCTGAATAATACACCATATTTTCTATCTCTTAAAGAAAGAGCATTGGTAGTGGAAAAGAAGGTGAAGAGAGAGAGCGACAGAGACAGAGAGAGAAAGAGAGAGAGAGAGAGAGAGGCCAAATGATATTTGAGTCCCTGGGTCCAGCTCTCCTGGACTTTCGCTTTTACATGAGCCAGTAAGTTCCCTTTTTGCTTAAGTTAGTTGGAGTTGAGTTTCTGTTATCCGAAAACAGAGTCCTGACTAATACAGATTTCAGTTTCTTTTCTCCTCTCTTTCTTTCTTCAAATTCAATGGCAAAGGATAAATGTACTGGTTATTTTTGTTCAGAATAAATATCTCTGGAACTTCCATCTAAAAATGAGTCCCAAGCCATGGCCATATGTTCTCCCTATATTTGACATAACACAATACTTTCTTACATTGGCCTTGCATTTTTAACATTCAAAATATTTTTCATGGAACTTCCCTGGTGGTGCAGTGGTTAAGAATCTGCCTGCCAATGCAGGGGATACGGGTTTGAGCCCTGGTCCAGGAAGGTCCCACATGCCGCAGAGCAACTAAGCCTATTCGCCACAACTACTGAGCCCATGTGCCACAACTACTGAAGCCCGCATGCCTAGAGCCCGTGCTCCGCAACAAGAGAAGCCACCCCAATGAGAAGCCTGCGCACCGCAACGAAGAGTAGCCCCCGCTCACCGCAACTACAGAAAGCCTGCACACAGCAACAAAGACCCAACACAGCAAAAAATAAATTAATTAATTAATTAATTAATTTTAAAAAAACCTTTCACATGTATTTTGTTATTTGACTTTGGAGTTTATTTTTAATGGGTTTTGACCTGTATAAAATAATGCTACCCACATCCTCCACTAGCTAAAGATGTTGGTGAGTAATCATAACATCAATTGCATCTACCTAGTAAAGTCCATTATATGTGTACATTCAGAATGCCCTGCTTAGAAAGTCCATTTTCCAAAAGTTTAGAAAATTACAGTGAAAGTGAGGCTCAGGATCCACTTTACATTTCAGGTTATAGGACTAACGATAGTTCTTTTCCTTTACTAGTTTAGTTTCTTGTTTTCTGCTAGAAAGAGATCTCAGCTCTTTTCTCCCATGGTTGTTCATTTGTTATTATGAAAAGGTTTATCTTCTCCGTTGCTATGTTCCTGATCTTGTTCTTAAGAGGAATAGATTTCCCTGTATAACATTTCAAGCCACTTGTGTTCATTAACAATGTAGATAATCTCGACATTAGTCAGTTTTGAAGCAAAGCATGCTCTAGAGAGGCCATGGTTTTCCCATAGGAGTAAAAAATAAAAGAAAAAATTTTTAATTGCTTATGACTAGTCATTAGAAGCAAATCCACAAAGACAGCAACAGAAAGCAACCAGAATTACTCTACTTTTATATGGAGAAGAAAAAAGACATGAATCTTGTGGTTGTCTTCAAAAAGAAGAAACTCAGCTTTGAAAACCCTCTTGGTTCTTCCCCAACTTAAAATTTCTTGTTAATTTTTTTTTTTAATGTTTATTTATTTGGCTGCATCAGGTCTTAATTGCGGCACGCCAGTTCTTCCTTGCGGCATGCGGGATTCTCTCTAGTTGTGGCGTGCAGGCTCTAGAGCACGTGGGGTTAGTTGCCCCGCGGCCTGTGGGATCTTAGTTCCCCGACCAGGGATCGAACCCGCGTCCCCGGCAGTGGAAGGCACTTAACCACTGGACCACCAGGGAAGTCCCTCTTGTTTCTTATATACACATTATAATGCAATTACTGCTGGCGTATTTAGCATTAGCTGTAAAATACATGAAGTTTCCCAAAGCACAACATATTAATGCTTATAGCAGAGCAAAAAAGAGTTTCGCCAGACTTCCCGTGTTGCAAATTATTTTTTTTAAATTCTGGTGATCGGTTTTAGGAGTTTGTTTTGCCACACTCTAAAAGAACATCCTATAACAAAACTTGTTGGGAAGATTAAAGTAATATTTTTAACCCCAACATGGTTGATCTTGGATTTTAATAATATGAATTACTTTGATGTATTTTGTTTCCAATTTGAAATCTATGCTGTTCTGACTCATTTTTTTCCAAGAGTTTAGACGGAGGCATTTGGATTATATATACATGTGTAGAGAATTCGGCTGAAATAGGGGGTTTTTGTGAAGTATGTTTTTACAGAGCAGAAAATGGTCATATAGTCAAATTATTACAGTCAGTATCATAGGGAGGCAATTACCACACCATCCACCTCCATTCACCCATCTTTCCTAATCGCATCCTCTCTTTCTCACCTGTCAATCAGTTTTCTGCAATGTGTACAAAGCCCTCTCCCAGTCAGAAGATGAGTAGTTTATGAGAATAATGTCTACATAATAATTTGATGTCCTTTTTACCCTAGATGGGATTCTCTCCACTCTAATCCTTAAAATTGATACATTAGCAATTTTACAAGCAATTTATACAGTGGCAGCATCTTCACTTTCATGCAGGGTGATTAGTAGCCCAGCTCTCATGAATTCTGGCTAGTATGCTTTAGAGGTCATGCCACACACATTGTCATGAGTTTTTGTTTTTTTTTTTTTTGTCATGTCCTCACCCAAAATGTAAAATAATTTTGCATTAAGAGCGAGAATTGTGACACCATTTTACAGATGAAAGGACTGAAATTTGACCTGAAACTTAGTCAACATCTGAGTTCTATGTAGGGGCAGATATTTTGCAGACAGCCCACAAAAGAATAAATAAAATAACACGCAAGTTTCATTAACCCTAATGAAAGTTTCTGAATATGGGTGAAAATGAAGAGTCAGCGATATTCACATTTAAGGATTCTGTTGCGCGCATGCGCCTGAGCGCGCGCCCTTGGGCCGCGACGTGGCGCTGGCTCCGCCTTCCGCTTCCGACGCGCGGTCGGTAGAGCAGGTGTATCTGCGGCAGTAACATGTCGGCCCCGCTGCCCGCCATCGTGCCCGCCGTCCGGAAGGCTAGCGCCGCGGTGATTTTCCTTCATGGATTGGGAGACACAGGGCATGGGTGGGCAGAAGCCTTTGCAGGTATCAGAAGCGCCCACATCAAATACATCTGCCCGCACGCACCGGTTATGCCTGTAACATTAAATATGAACATGGCCATGCCTTCTTGGTTTGACATTATTGGGCTTTCACTAGGTTCACAGGAAGATGAAACTGGAATTAAACAGGCAGCAGAAAGTGTAAAAGCTTTGACAGAGCAAGAGGTGAAGAATGGCATTCCTTCTAACAGAATTATTTGGGGAGGATTTTCTCAGGGAGGGGCTTTATTTCTGTACACGGGCACTGACTGCACAGCAGAAGCTGGCCGGCGTCGCAGCTCTCAGCTGTGGGCTTCCTTTCCACGGGGTCCTATCAGTGGCGTGAATAGAGACATTTCTATTCTTCAGTGCCATGGAGATTTGGGTCCTTTAGTTCCCCTAATGTTTGGTTCTTTTACTGCTGAAAGGCTAAAAACATTGGTAAATCCAGCCAATGTAACCTTCAAAACCTATGGCCGCATGATGCACAGTTCATGTCAACAGGAAGTGATGGATATCAAGCAGTTCATTGATAAACTCCTACCTCCCATTGATTGACGTCGCTAAGAGGCCTTGTGGAGAAGTGCACACCAGCATCATCCGCGTAGAGTAAAACTTTTTCCTGTGCCCAATCTTGAAACCTCTAATGTTTGCAATGTTAACATGTTTTGCAAATACACACCAATGACACAGACTAAATAAATCTCCTCATGGGAAATTTATGATCATTGAAGTTTCTATGTATGTATTTGTATAATATGATCCAGAATATACTAGTATTAAAATAGGTGAAGCAGCTAGCATCTTTCTCCCAAATGTAATTAAGAAAAATAATAAAATACTGCAACCAGACTTTTTATTACATCACTTGAAAATTATTAGTATGCTTAATGAAAACTTGTTCAGGTATAAGTGAGCAGTTAAGACATAAACAGTTTATGCATGCTGTGACTTAGACTCTGGACTTATTCCCAAATTACTTAGTCACCATGCAGTATCTGTATTTTTATTATATGTGTTCATATGTACTTAATGATTATAATACATAATAAGCATGAGGTGTTATTACATTATTCCTAATAATAGGATAATGCTTCTAAGTGTCAATAAATAGTAATATTGCTGTCTTCAAAAAAAAAAAGAATTCTGTTAACTCAGCAGTGGGGCTTTTCCGAACCATCATGGGTGGACAAAATGACGGCTCATTCAAAGCCAAATGCTACCCTGGAATGCCACCGCAGAGCAGCGTGAAGAAATGCAAAGTTTAATTAAAAAGAGCTCCTTGAGAGCGCCTAGATCAACCCTGTTGTTTAATTAAATTGTTGATATTTTGGGGAACTGAATATTGCAACTGATCTGATTTCTCAGGCACCCTTTGTCTCATCTTAGACTCTCCAAAATGCAAAGCCAGCGAGATGGTGGAATGTCTTGTCTCTCCCCAAGGACACTGCTCGGTGCTCTACAATTCTACCGGCTCGTCCTCTTCCAGGCCTTGAAGAGTGGGAGTGTGGTGACGTTTTCACCCCATTCTCCTCAAGGGGGCTTCTCTCTAGACCGTTTGCACATTTGGAAATGGCACCGCAATCCAGTCTTTAAAAGGCCACAGGAGTCATCCTGTGCCAAGATGATTCCTGGATGGTTCTGGAGATGCAGAGGGAAGGATAATGGTGGGACTTCCAGTCTTTGCTTTTCATGTTTCCTCTTACGTCGTGACGCTGAGGCAGGGAGCCTGTGAAGAGCTAGGATATCCCTCTGGATTTAGCAGAGACCTGAGGATCCTTTCTGCCCTCTGGGAGCTAGAATACAGGTGTGATGTCTGGTGATGACTTTCCTATTATCATGACTCTCCACCTTCCTCCATGGGAGAAGACCCTTGGATGGTTATTCTTAGACCAATGTGGGGCAGGGGTGGGGGGAGGGCGGTGCGGGGCAGGGCTCACAATCAGTTAACTGTAGTCTTTCATGTTTCCATCAAATGATCCCCACTGGAATGAGATGTACCCTATGGGCCTGAAGCATAATGCTACTTTATTCGATTGTTCTCACTGACCTATCCCCAAATCCTTTGCATTTAAATAACTGGTCGTCAGGGACTTCCCTGGCAGTCCAGTGGTTAAGACTCTGTGCTTCCACTGCAGGGGGCATGCGTTTGATCCCTGGTCGGGGAACTAAGGTCCCGCAAGCTGCGCCAGGTGGCGTGGCCAAAAAGTAAAAAATAAAAAAAAGTATCCGGGGCTTCCCTGGTGGTGCAGTGGTTAAGAATCCGCCTGCCAATGCAGGGGACACGGGTTCGAGCCCTGGTCCGGGAAGATCCCACATGCCGCGGAGCAACTAAGCCCGCGAGCCACAACTACTGAGCCCATGTGCCGCAACCACTGAAGCCCGCGCACCTAGAGCCTGTGCTCCACAACAAGAGAAGCCACAGCAATGAGAAGCCGGTGTACCACAACGAAGAGTAGCCCCCGCTCTCCGCAACTAGAGAAAGTCCGAGCGTAGCAACGAAGACCCAGCACAGCCACAAAAAAAAATTTAATTAAATAAATTAAAAAAAAATTTTTTTTAAGTATCTGTAATTATAAAAAATAAATAAATGACTGGTCGTCACAGTCCTGACTGTCACTGGATGTCAATGGAGAAGGTGGCTTGAGGGCTACTAAAGTCTGAACTCCCTGAAGTAATACACTCCCATGGGCCTGCCTCAGTAGTTACATGCAGTCAATATGGAAATAAACCCTTTGGAATAAGGGAAGACAAAATTCCTCAGGGCACCCAAGGTAAACTTCAAAAATGTGACCTGGAAGAGGAAATATATTAGCCCAGTTAATACCCACTAACATCTTACCGAGGTTTGGTGCCTCACATCAGACTGGTTTTGTTGAGTGATGAGGACATGAACGTTCATCTAAACCATGCGTTTTTCACAAGTGGAAAGTGAGACCCAGCATGGAAGTGACCTGCTCAAGGCTTGGAGTCGCACAGAGCTGGAATCCAGGTCTTTTACTCTAGTCCAGAGATCTTCCCATACCTGTTTCTTGTGACTTGGGAAAGCTTGGCACAGCTGCAAGAGGCTGGGATCAGCCATCCACAGGGAAGAGGCAGCACCGGGGGACACACTGAGTTCTAGACCATGGGAAGAGGGGGAGCCAAGTCCAAGAGTGGAAGACCCCGCCCTCACCTGTTAAGGACTGAATTGCTCCCACAATTCCCACAGGCCCTGTGCCTATGGGTGACAGCTGTAGGACAGAGTGTGGGTCGCCTGCATCTCTGAGTCACAGCCCCCAGGGAACAGGAAGCCTTTCCACATCTTGAGGGAAGAGATTTAGGAAAGGTGGTCCGCATGCAAGACCCTTGCAAAAATCAGGTTCAGGAGATCCACTTGAGTCTGACGAAGTGAGGCTGGAAGTGCCTTACGAAGACATGAAGCAGCTCAAGGCCAATTGTTCTCCCACATTTTTATCTAGAACGGGGCCTATTTGTGTCGTATAATAAAGACTCAGACTGGTGCTCTCAGGGTCCACATAAGAGCCATACTGAACCCAGAAGTGGGTAAAACCCCACCCTGATCCTTAAGACCTTGAAACTGTAAAGCAAACTGTGGTCTCTTGGCTCTTCTGTGAGATTTTTCACCCAATTTTCCTGTGAAATAGGTCAGCAGTATGGATTTCAAGTTATTTCAAGAAAGGGGGAAAAAAAAAAAAGACAGAGAGAGAGAGAGAGAGAGAACAAAGTGGCCAAAACTTGCCCAAGAACATAAAATGCTTGAAGGCTAGCAGTGGTCTGTACTTCAAGTCCTTAAATCCAGAACCTTGTCCATGGCTGAACCATAGTTTCAAGTGGAATTCTGGGAGTTGCAGCAGTCTCTGCCCCTCTCTTATTATTTGTGTTACAAAATTAGGTTTTTTAAGTACAGAATTGAGGCACACTTTCTAATTAAAATTCTTTTTTTTTAATTGAAGGATAGTTGATTTACAAAGTTGTGTTAGTTTCTGGTGTACAGCAAAGTGATTCAGTTTTATATATATATATATATGTTCTTTTCCATTATATAATAAACTATTATAAGATATTATATTCAATATCTTATGATAAAATATTGAATATAGTTCCCTGTGCCATACAGTAGGACCTTGTTATTTATCTATTTTATATATAGTAGTTTGTATCTGTTAATCCCAAACTCCTAATTTATCCCCCCCGCTTCCCCTTTGGTAACCCATTTGTATCATATTTTAGATTCCACATATAAGTGCTATCATATGGTATTTGTCTTTGTCTGACTTACTTCATTTAGTATGATCATCTCTAGGTCCATCCATGTTGCTGCAAATGGCATTATTTCACTCTTTTTTATGGCTGAGTAATATTCCATTATATATATATATATATATATATATATATATATATATATATATATATAGACACACACACATACCACATCTTCTTTATCCATTCATCTGTCGTTGGACACTTATGTTGCTTCCCTGTCTTGGCTATTGTAAATAGTGCTGCTATGAACATTGGGGTACGTTTATCTTTTCAATGAAATTCTTTCTTTCTTTCTCAGTATTTCTTTAAACATCTTTCTTATCTTCCTGCCTCACTAGCTGCTGCTTTACAGTCAGTGTTGCCAGCTCCTTCCTTCTCTTCAGACCTCAAAGCATTGTCCTCCAGAGCACTAGATATAGTCTTTCCTTGGGTGATCTCATCCTGTACCACGACTTTATGGATCTACTGTATATGCAGGACCCTCAAATGTAGTTCTCCAGGCCTTAATCCCCTTTCCAAGCCCCACACTCATACCCAACTCTCCACTCAGCCTCCCCATGCAGATGACTAGTAGGCATTTCAAACTCAACAT